>NW_026542599.1:61899915-63099915 GCF_028750875.1 Macrosteles quadrilineatus
CATGAAACGTCATCAAATAGAAATACTGAATATGGTTTAGCTTGGTTTGGTTGCAAAACTTTATCACTGGCGTTAAATTTATAAAAGTTAACACCTGACACCTTCGATATGATTTTCTCCAACAATTGATACTTTGGCTGATGTAGTGACTTTGAAAATATGTATAAGTTATTAAACCTCAATCCTTTAGGATTTGTAATCAAATTAAATACGACATTAGTTTTTCCACAGTTTGAAGGACCACTTATAATACATCTGACTGTGTTTGGAAGTAAACTACCATGTTTGCCAGTGTTGATTGTGTCGTTATCAACAGTGTAATCATCAATATTACTAATGTTGAATTGATCTTTATGATGAACAATCTCCATCTTATTCGAAATCCAATGGTACAATGAGCTGTTCCCGTTAAATTAGGTCTTTTATAGGTATCCAAGAATCTTCTGTTTTGTTAAAACCTAGCCATCGTACTTTAACTTGGTCTTTTTTCCTTTGTAACACTTTTTCAACAAGATATACATCACCTACTGTAGATTTCAATAATTCATGTCCGTAGAACGCACCTTGTAACAAATTGCCTTTATTATCCTTTAATATGTATGTTTCTGGTATAGTTGGTTGCACTTTGTATATGGTAAATACTTCATTTGTCCAATTAGGTAGATATTTTTTAGTAAATATCGTTTTATACTTACTTATTCGAACTTTATCATTTACATTGAATTTTCTAGGCTTCTTTATTTCAACTTTAGGTTTTGTATTGTGCTTTATTCTTTTTAATACAAGTTTAGCATTTTTCTTGTTTACTTCATTTGGCGTCATCCCAATAGTTCTGTGAAACCTGTTGTTGTAATCACTTATTAACATTGGTAAAATATCAATCCATAAGTAGGTTCCTCTGTTTGAAAACATTTTATACATCGCTCCTTTTAACGTTCTATTAAATCTTTCAATTATAGCCGCTTTTTTTTCAGATTTGGTTGAGTAGTGGTTTATGTTGTATTTTTCCATTAACTCTGAAAAACTTTTATTAAAGTATTCTTTGCCATCATCAGTTTGTAAATGTTTCATTTTGTTTTTATCTCTCTTTATAGCGATTTCCATGGCTTGTGTTACGCTTTTACCAGTTTTATCCTTTAATGGTAATGCATCTGCAACTTTGGTAAAACAGTTAATCACTGTAAGTATATAATTATGTCCTTTATTTATTTTACTATATGGCCGCATTTCAATCAAATCTGCTTGATACAAATCATTTATTCCTTTTACAGTTGTATTTCTTCTTGGAAAGTTTACTCTTGCAGGTTTGTGTAGCTCATTTACAACGTTTTCTTTAAAAGCCATTATGTTGTTTTCACTGTCAATGTTGGCAAAGTAATGATTTTCATTTTTTCTTGCATCTCCTTATATAGGTCAAGGTCATTCAAACCTTGTGTAAAAAAGGGGGAACACAGCGGACAATGCTGTGTTCCCCCAATTTTACGGAAAGGAGAAAGGATAAGTGGTGTAGGACGATGAAAAGGTAATTAGTCGATAGGGTTAAGGGAATAGTGACCAAATGGAAGTGTGTGGATCCGGTCTGGTAGGATGTGTCGTTTGTCATCGTTGCAGGAGAGCGCCTTCTTAACTTCTGTCACGCTGTACAGTTGATGATTATAACTCCTGATTGTGTTGAAGTGTGCAGTTATAACTTTATCTTCATACAACACTTGCTTGTAGTCTTCAAAAAGTACATTTTTCTTCAAATACAAATTCTTTACACCTTTTGCCTTTTTTATAATGTTGTCATCATGTAGTTTCACAGCATACAATTTTGATATAAGTGCTACGATTTCTTCAAGTAACACTCCGTTAGCCTCATCTTTAAATTTCCCTAATACTTTCTTGTTTCTGTCTTGATCGTAGTTCGGATGATCTTTAGGATAGTCAGAAAAATCAAATTCATCTTTATATACAAATGTGCGAAGATCTTTATACATATCTTGAGTAATTATCTTGTAAATAAATGCATCTGTATCCATGTAAGTTATAACTATGTTCTCTCTTCCATAATGTGCAACCATCTTGTTGTAGTGAAAATCATACATGTGCGTTTTCGATATATCTAATATTGACATTCCTATATACAAAGGTCGATCCATTTTTATACTGGTTTTCTTCATTGATACGGCAACAAGGTTTTCATTAATGATTACTGATGATCCAAAGTTAGGTGTCTGTACAAGTTTCTCCAATTTCCTAGCATCTGTTACAAGTTTTACATTTTTGTGTTTCCTTTTATTTTCCAGAGTTTTACCGAATATCGCATTGTTCATTAATTTAAAAAAGTCCTTCTGGAAGGCTGTCGTTGCTGCTGCTCTTCTTGTAGTGTTGGAATCGATGTAGGGTTTCAGCCAGCAAGATTGAGAAAATTCCAAAACTCTGTGTACTTTGGTTAGACGAAGTCCTAATTCAAGTGCTTGTTGTACAGTCCAAAAGTGCGCTACATATCTTTGCTTGTTATTTAAATTCATCATTAATTTAGAATGTTTTCCAGTTGGTGAAATTTCTGTTTTTGGTAAAAGAGGAAGATCGTAGTGAAGGTCGTGTAGATGTTCTGGGTATTCGAAATCGCAGTCTAATATATATCCTGTGTCACCATGTTTTGGAATTTGAACTATATCTCCAATTGACTCTGGGTCGATCCATTTAAAGTTATCGTATGGAAGGGGGTTGGACATTGCCCATCCATACAAATTGTTTGCATCAAAATACCCAAGATAAACTGATGGCTCTTGCTGGTTGTAGTTTGGCAGATCTTTATTGTTGGCTTTAACATGTCTTACAACGCTTTGAGTCAATCCTCCTCTGACACCGGACTCAACCATCAGCACCATATCAATATCTGTTAAAAGTTGAAGTTTGCAATTGGTTTCTTTTAACATCGCCTGCCAAGCTAATCCTGGAGAGGTGTAAGAATGAAGAGGGTCTAATCCGTATGCTCCCAAACAGGTGTTTCTGAATTCTTCCATCACATCACCAAGCAGAGTTACATCGAGTTTAACATAAAAATCTGAATAATCCCCTAATGTTTCCATATCAAGTTCGTTCCAAACTCTGCATGCATGTTGGTAATCTTCTGGTGATATTTCTGAATTGTTCAGCTTGTTGGTAAAGGCTTCTGGTGGAGGAAGTGATGTCTCGTCAAATCTGTGCAATCCATCGATGTAATCATAGGGGAAGACTCCTTTTCGAAGAACTAAATCCAATTTGTTGTTGTCTACTATTTTACTTGTTTCTATTAAATTTTCTCTTGTCAAATTTTCTGATAGTTTCATAAGACTAGAAGGCATAAATCTGTAGGAGTCAAGAAATCTGAGTTTCATTTTACCAACCTTTTTTGAAAAACTAATAAACCTTTCCATCGTTACGGCTAATACATCAATTTTACCATTGTCCCTTCCTAATTCAGGTATTATAAAATGTCCATCATAGCCGCTTAAGTTGTGCATTACAATTGGAATATAGTTAGGAATTTTATAGTTTAAGTTGCAAGCGTTACACGCAGCACCTCTGTAGCTTCCAGTCAGATGGTCGTGGTCATGCACTTTATGATTATCTTCTGTAAATGTTTTCTTGCACAAATAACATGATGTTGATAAATCGTATTCTTGAACTTCATCGGGTGACATAGGTGTCATAGGTTTTACCTGTGTATAAATTGCCTCTACTTTTTCAGCTATATTGTACAGCTCGTCGACAAAGTGTTTAGCTGCATCTTCACCACGATACACTTTTGGTTCAGCTGTCAGTCCATAATCTTGTAAATATTCTTTGGAAAGTGTTGACTTGATGAGTAGACAAAAACTGTTGGGTGAATGTAGTTGGTACTTGTTTCTTCTTGATGTGTCCTCCTCTTGATGTTCTAATGGTAGTAGAGTAGATTCAAAATCAGCATACACGACAATAGGAATTCTATATTGATGAACTACATTATTAAACTGTACAAATGCTCTATCAGCTGGTGGTAGGTTAATCTTAACTTCTTCATTTCCATTGCATAACCTTTTATGTTCTAACAACCATTCAGACCCTCCATTTCTCATAGATTTGTTCACATGACAGAAACATCTTTTACAAATTGTTTTACATCCCCCATGCTTTGAAATCTGGGAAGTAACGAGTTTGTTAAAGTTCTTAATATATACATAGTGCGATATTTCACCTTTCGTAATTAATAACAAGTCAGTGTGATTATTTAGTTCGTGTGCACTTATACGTAGAGGATATACATTGTTTGATGAATCTAAACCATATATATTTACAGAAGCAGTTGGGTTCTGTTTTTCAAACTTGGTGATGTCTTTGATTTTTACAGGGTAGCTCATTCCTTGAAAATTATAATTGTGCTGCACTTCTTTATATTCTCTTCCTACCTTTTCCGGGTGATTGTTTTTGATATGTTTTACTAACATTGAATATTTAAAACATTCTGTATCATCATTTTGTACATTTATGCAAGATAGAGTATTAGCAATTTTCTTGGGTAGAGGAATATAGCTACTTCCTCTCATTCCATATCCATGTTTATGCACTCTTATATCCAAACCTGATATGCTCAATACAGTCCATCCTGATCCCCTGCCTTCATGTTCTTGCAATTTTGTCAAAAGTTCTTCAAAACATTCATCTACAATTAATTCAATATCTGAGCCAAACATGATAGTTCTGTTTTTTGTTAAAAACCCTCTAGGCGATGTTTCATTTTGCATGTTGGTAAACATAGTGTCCAGCAATAGTCCAAACTTTATAAAATTTAATCTTTGTAATTCATTTTGTAGCGTTTCAATTACTAGTCCTTTTGCACTAAACATAAATTCTTCCAGTTTTAATGTAGCATTGTCAATTTTAAAATGTGTTACCACTTTACCCGGTAGAGCATGAGCGTGTAGTTCCACGTTTGTTGGAGATGCATCAGTTGAAGGTGAAGTTGGGCGTTTGGGTGCATAATGAATAACACTTGGTCTTGAAGTTGATGGTTTGGGTTCTTCCTCTTCTCCTTGTCCTATTTGATTTAATTCTTCAATCAAGTCTTGATATCCTTCCAATTCCTCTTCATTTGTAGGATGATCGACTATTTCATGAAGTAGAAGATCTATTTCATCCTCGAATGTGGCTTGACAAATGGCGCAGCGTAGCATGGAAGTAGATGGTTTTGGTTCTTCTTCTCCTCGATCTCTTGAAGTAGATGGTTTGGGTTCTTCTTCTTCTTTTTGTCCTATTTTATACAATTCTTGAATCAAGTCTTGATATCCTTCCAATTCCTCTGCATTTGTAGGATGATCGACTATTTCATGTAGTACAAGATCTATTTCATCCTCGAATTCGGCTTGACAAATGGCGCAGCGTAGCATGTTGTAGATGTTCTCTATTCAAGAAGCAGCAACATACTGATGAAAGGTGTGAACATCCACCCCTATTTATACCATTCCCTCCCCTCTCTCCCCTCTACTACTACTATTAAATTAATGACATCACCCCATTTCCCAATTGCTTTATAATCTAACGTAAATACAGGCTATTCTTCAACTTTCAAACATATTTATAGAAAAACAAGGTATTTTATTTTTTACTAACTATTCTGGTTTAGTAGGTCAAGGTCATTGCAGGATAATAAAAAAATGTGTGAACAATTCGTTTAGTTCTGAAACACGTTTTTACACATGTTATACCAGAACTAAATAAATTGGTCAGACATTTTTTTATTCAAAATTTGGAAAAAAGTTATTTACTGTTCAAAACTTGGAAAAGCCCCAATTTACTGTGTTATAGTCTTGGAAATTGAAGATTTCCAAGACAAACCCAACCTACCCACGTCCCATTTTTTTATTTGTTAGTACTCTTCATCAATTTCACTATCCAATAAATCCATCATTTCCGACAGAATTCGCTCTTCCATTTCACCATTCATTAATTGTATCATGTCCGACAGCATTTTTTCATCATCATCTTCTTTTAATTTTTCAACGTGGTTATCAATTATAGCACTAGCTTCTTTCATTTCTCCCACAGTCCTCATTCTTGCTTCTTCAACTTCCTTTTCTAAAAACCTTATTCTTTCAATTGATAAATTTATAATTTGGAGTTTAGACGTTCCTTTTTTAGCTTTGAGTATGGTTCTCAATACCTCAAATGTTTCATTTAGCTTCATCACCCTCCTTCTTTCTCTTTCATTATGTCTAATCTTTTTTTTATCCATCTTGACTAAACTTGCGTTTGCGAGTTCCAGAAATAAGAATGTTTAATGCAGGATGTCAAATCTCTTTTATACCTCCATATAGTGGTGGGGGTAGACCACTCCCCACTTTACTTTATAGTAGTAGGGGAAATGGGTAACATTTTTCCTTATTGTTGAACCATGGAATTTATTTAAATCCTTTAAGTAGGTCAAGGTCATTGTAAAATAATAAAAAAATGTGTGAACAATTTATTTAACCCAGCAACATGTTTTCTTAAACATGATATACCAGAATTAAACAAATTGCTCAGACATTTTTTTCAAAATTTTGAAAAAGCCGATTTACTGTGTATTTTATGATTTTATGATTATCAGGATTTAAAATAAATTAAATATTTCAGAGATTAAAAATTTAGAAATAGAAAATTTACTGTTATTGTTGTGGAAATTTATGATTTGCAAAACAAACCCCCATCCCACCCATTTTTCCCACTCATTTTATTTTTTGTACATTAATCACTATCGGAGTCAGAGTCAGAGTCAAACAATCGTCTTCTACTTCTAAACATTGCACTAAACATTATATGACTTGTTGTAGGTGTTTCCCTTAGCTCAACAAGTTTCTCCGAGCATACCATCTCTTCAGTAGATGATGAATCTTCAACAAGTAGAAAACTTCTATCTTCTTCATCTAACTCTTCATCAGTCAATACTTCCAAATTTTCGTCACCATCCGATTCCAACTCTTCTTCGGATAAAGATTCTTCCTCCAAGTCTATGTCTTCTTCCTCTGAACCAGCTTCAAAAACAATGTTTTCCAATAAGGTTTTTAAAAAAGAAGTTGTCGGGAAAATATTGTCCACAGGAGACATAATGTACAAGAGTGGTAAATCTGAAGTAACTGATTGTACCTCAGCAAACATGTTATATAGACAAACCCCCACCATTTACCTTTACCCCCACCCTTAACCTTTACTCCATTTTGTTTTTAGTTATTGCGGTCTGGTTTTATGTAGAATGTGGCAGTCACAATATACCCTTTTTCTAACATTTCCACTAGCCTTCGAATTATTTTATTAAATCGTACATCAGTTAATTCTAGTTTCAACCCGTTTGCTTCTGAGTTCCAGATGTTTCTCTCTTCCTTCCACAAAGTAAAATGACATGTCACACTATGATTTAAATATTTTTCTAAACTTCCCCTGAATGCAAATGCTTCTTGAAGGTTTTTTAAGTTTCTTTTAATTATTATTGTAGCTGGGGAATTCATAGTTAAACTTGCCTCTGCTAGCTCCAATCTAAGAATGAATCATGTGCAATATCAAGCGTCTTTTATACCTTTATGTACTGGTGGGGGTAAAGGGGGTGGAATTAAACAAACCACCTTAATTTTAGTAGTGGTAGAAATTGATATTATCATTATTTTAAAATTTTGCAGAAATTTATAAGTTTAAGAAGTGGGTCAAGGTCATTGCAAGATAATAAAAAAAATGTGTGAACAATTCATTTAATTCTTCAGCATGTTTTTACACATGATGTATCAGAATTAAACAAATTGCTCACACATTTTTTTTTTAAGAATTTGGAAAAATTGAATTTACTGTGTTATCTTTGGTAATGTAAAATGTTAAAAGAAAAAAAATTACCGTGTCTTCTTGATCTTGGAAATTGAAGATTTCCAAGACAATCTTCCTTTAGCATCCCGGATAAGGTAGTCAGTTCTTTTCGGATGTTCAGAGTTTACAACATCTCTTGGTAATCTAATTGAAAAATGCTCTCCTGTATCGTTACGTTTTATAATGATGTTATTAAACCATACACATCTGACAAAGAAATATTTCGTACACCTTTTCATCCTTCTTACCCGGATTGCTTTGGGAAGTTCTTTAATTTTATTGGAAGACTCTGTGGTTTTATTGTGTTTTGAATGAATGGAGCACATATCACTATTCAAAACACAAACCTTTTCACAGTGTTCCCCCTTACTAGCACCCTTTTTAAAAACATATCGACACTTAGAGAGGGTGTGTGCAAATTTTCTTCTCCTGTCAGCAATTAATTGTTTACACTTATCTGAAGGAGAAGTGTGAAGGTGGTCAAAGGATTTGGAAGTGGCTGGTAGGGAGTCTTTTAGAGGAGATATGATGGGTGGTGGAATAGTGAATTGTAAAGGTGGAGTTGTCGAGGGAGAAATACATGGTGTAGAAGTTGGAGGTGGAGATGCAGTTCTAGTAGCAGTAGGTGTTGATAGAATATCAGCAACAGTGCAGTCAGAGGACGAGGAAGAGCTTGTAGACGAATCAGATGAGGTTAACTCCGAAGAAGATGAACAAGACGAACTTGATTGTGAAGATGAAGATGAAGACAATATTTCAATCAGTGGAGGAGATTGATCACCAATGGCTCGGAAGGTGTATTGTTCTTCTGCTCCAGGACTTGCACCTTCTGACTGCAGTATTTCTCGAAGAACCGATTTTGGATCTGACGCATGTGATGAAATTAAAATAGATCGAGGAAGAGACTTTGAAGATGAAGAAACTACTTTCGAGGGTCTAGTGGGAATTCTAAGGTAAGCCATGATAGCAAATGAAACAGTGAATAGTAACTGGAGCTGACTCAGCTAGCTAGGACTACTTCAGACCATTGAATGATGATTGCCTGCGAAGCAAACCTCCTTTTATAGCAAAACTCAAGTGGAGGGGGGAAGCTTGTGGGTGGAGGGGGGAAGCTTGTGGTTGGAGGGGAAATGTTGTGTCCGTTGGTGTTAACTTAAAAGAACTGTTCTCGGTTCCCAATAATGTACTGTAAGGAAGCTTTCTAAGTCCTGTAAGTAGGTCAAGGTCATTTAAAAATATTGCCAAAAGGAGAGATGGAGCAAAAATTGGCTCCATCTCTCCTTTTGTTGTAATAGGGGAACTTAGTGTTTGTTATGTATTTTAAGGGAAGCTTTCTAAGTCCTGTAAGTAGGTCAAGGTCATTTCAAAATAATGCCAAAAGGAGAGATGGAGCAAAAATAAGCTCCATCTCTCCTTTTGTTGTAGTGGGGGAACTTAGTGTTTGTTTTATTTTCGTGTTTGTGTGTAAGTCTGAATTGGCTAAAGACCAATGTATCAGTCTTTTTGATCAGAGGCAGCGCAGCCAAAGGACTGTCCTCATGGTATTGATCAAAGACTCATTAGCAATAGCCGGAGCAGCGCAGTCAACGAACTGTCCCCATAAAAATGTGTGAATGTCATCTATCTCATTTTGTTGTAGTGGGGGAACTTAGTGTTTGTTTTATTTTCATGTTTGTGTGTAAGTCTGAATTGGCTAAAGACCAATGTATCAGTCTTTTTGATCAGAGGCAGCGCAGCCAAAGGACTGTCCTCATGGTATTGATCAAAGACTCATTAGCAATAGCCGGAGCAGCGCAGTCAACGAACTGTCCCCATAAAAATGTGTGTATGTCAAAGAGAACTCTATGTCATGAATTTACTATTGGTTTCATGTTTTTGTTTTGTGTGAACGTTTTCAACTTACTAATGTCACTTAGAACTTTGTAACATACAATGATCAACTCAAATTGAAAATAAAATTACTAATAGGGACTTTATTATTTTGATACCTGAAATAGAACAACACATAATTAAGAAATACAACACCCTTACCAAAGATACAAATACGCAAAACACCCTCTAACTACAAGCCAACAAATACTACAATCAACATGCTTCTAATATAACTACTAAGTGACAAGAACCTTAGGTTAGAGTGGTACCAACTCTAAACTAAGGGTCTCGTCTTTAGCCAGTTTGCCCATCCGGTCAGCTTCACCGGTTGTGCAAGACTGACAATCATCCGTCTGCTCGCAGCCCTTTTATACGCTCGGGTTGAGTGGTGGGGGTAGAACAACGCTGCACCTGCTTATGTAAATTAACTAGCGATAGTAGGTCCCTAGCTAGAATATGTGCCCGGTCGGATTCAAACATATACAAGGCTTCATTCAAAGATCCATTACTACCGTTTTTATATTTTTTCCAAGATATTTTCAAAGTCCTGTAAGTAGGTCAAGGTCATTTAAAATAATACCAAAAGAAGAGATGGAGCAAACATGCTCTATCTCTCCTTCTGTTGTAGTGAGGAAAGAGTCTGTGTTTAGGTATAACAACAAAAGCTTAAAATTTAATTTAACCAAATGCAGAATAGTATGCAGGCCATTGGACCTCTCAACTAATTACAAAATGGTCAACTTAAATTTTAAAATATAGAATATTTACAGTCACAAGAAAGTGTTCATTGTTAGCTGACATAAGTTAACTACCAATGACAACGAAAAGTTTAAAATTTAATTTAACCAAATGCAGAATAGTATACAGGCCGTTGGACCTCTCAACTAATTACAAAGTGGTCAACTTAAATTTTAAATATAGAATATTTACTGTCACAAGAAAGTTTTCATTGTTAGCTGACATAAGTAAACTACCAATGACAACGAAAAGTTTAAAATTTAATTTAACCAAATGCAGAATAGTATGCAGGCCGTTGGACCTCTCAACTAATTACAAAGTGGTCAACTTAAATTTTAAATATAGAATATTTACTGTCACAAGAAAGTTTTCATTGTTAGCTGACATAAGTAAACTACCAATGACAACGAAAAGTTTAAAATTTAATTTAACCAAATGCAGAATAGTATGCAGGCCGTTGGACCTCTCAACTAATTACAAAATGGTCAACATAAATTTTAAAATATAGAATATTTACAGTCACAAGAAAGTGTTCATTGTTAGCTGACATAAGTAAACTACCAATGACAACGAAAAGTTTAAAATTTAATTTAACCAAATGCAGAATAGTATGCAGGCCGTTGGACCTCTCAACTAATTACAAAATGGTCAACTTAAATTTTAAAATATAGAATATTTACAGTCACAAGAAAGTGTCCATTGTTAGCTGACATAAGTAAACTACCAATGACAACAAAGGTTTAAAATTTAATTTAACCAAATGCAGAATAGTATGCAGGCCGTTGGACCTCTCAACTAATTACAAAATGGTCAACTTAAATTTTAAAATATAGAATATTTACAGTCACAAGAAAGTGTTCATTGTTAGCTGACATAAGTAAACTACCAATGACAACGAAAAGTTTAAAATTTAATTTAACCAAATGCAGAATAGTATGCAGGCCGTTGGACCTCTCAACTAATTACAAAATGGTCAACTTAAATTTTAAAATATAGAATATTTACAGTCACAAGAAAGTGTTCATTGTTAGCTGACATAAGTAAACTACCAATGACAACGAAAAGTTTAAAATTTAATTTAACCAAATGCAGAATAGTATGCAGGCCGTTGGACCTCTCAACTAATTACAATATGGTCAACTTAAATTTTAAAATATAGAATATTTACAGTCACAAGAAAGTGTTCATTGTTAGCTGACATAAGTAAACTACCAATGACAACAAAAGTTTAAAATTTAATTTAACCAAATGCAGAATAGTATGCAGGCCGTTGGACCTCTCAACTAATTACAAAATGGTCAACTTAAATTTTAAATATAGAATATTTACAGTCACAAAAGATTGTTCATTTTAATGGGGGACTTCTTTATCCTTTGTTAGCCGAAATATCACATGATTAGAAAAATACAACACTCTGCGCAATTCAAGTACTAAAGACACGATGCACTCCATAAAGTAAAACCATCTAAGATACAAGCTAAAAAAACAACATGCAGCACATGCTATTGACTAAAACATTAAGTTAGATTGGCCAAATCTAACGAAAGGTTTTAATCAAAAGTCAGTCAGTCTACACTCAACCAGTCAGCTGTGCCAGTTGGGTGAGACTGACTACAGTCCGTTCGCTGCCGCTACTTTTATCCGCGAGCCAGTTGGGAGGGGGTCGGTTGGGAGGTTTACCCTGCTTCGCGGGTAAATTTCCCTACTGTCGGGTAATTCTACCTACTAAGTAAGGAAGTCTCCAACATCACATCATTCAGTGTTGAACCTTCAACGGAGACTGTTCACATATGCTAGCTCTGTTCTGATGTTAACTATGGATAAGCCAAGTACAATCACACAAGATAAACTAAAGAGAATAAAAGAAGATTTAAAGAAATCTACTACTACTAAAACTAGCAATTTTCGCAAGTCAATGTCACTACGTCTAAAGTTTCAGAAGCAAATTAAATTACCACTACATTGGAATGCATCAGGATCAAATTATTCTAATCAATTATCACCTGAAGCCATATGTCAAGAAATGAAGCTTCCTCAACTAGTAAGTCCAATAGAAACAGAAAAAGTAACATTTAAATATCTGTTACAAAACAAACATTATCAATTAGTAGAACAAAGACAAAATGAAAATGGTAAAACATTTATTTTCTTTTATGACAACAAGTTTTTAGAGGTTTGCTTTCCGACACGATTAAATGTGCCAAAGCCTCCTGACGTTGAAGATGGCAAACTAATTTATTTGATTCACACAAGTCAGGACACATGGAATTGGGTATAATTCACTTAAAAAAATCAGTCTTTCTAAAGACTCCATTATATAAACATATTTGAACCACAAAGTCTAATCTGTCAAACTATTTAACAAAATATAAACGATGTTTAATTTTACTTTATTTTTTACGACACGGTCTCCAGTACCCCTAATACAACACTACTGATGTGTTTTTTTTAAGACCAACAAATATTTTCTAACAGGGGGAAAATATATCTACTATTAGGAACATATTTCTGTATAAACATTTTTTAACCACAAACAGCTAACCTGCGACTATCTAACATAAGATATAAATTAAAATTGGTTTTTACAATACCTTGTGTTGTTGAGTCAATCGAGGTGTAGTATTACGATGGCATCACTGCAAAACGATAGACCCAGGACCGTACAACACTCCGCCGCTATGTCCAAACGCGAACTGTGTGGATACTATCCAAATCTGGGTACAGCTCCGCGAAGGTTGAGTAACAAGGTCGGACATGGCCGCGACCCTGACCAAACTTTCCTCCGTCCAACTAACCCAATTCCGCGGCGACCAGTGAGTCACCCATGCCACACCGCGCCGCGCCCCGCTGACCTTACTAGAATACTACACAGTACTGTTGACTATGAATTTAACTAAATCCATCATTTAATTGTATAAACTGTGTTTTACTCATTAAACAATTAAAACAGTACCCACATACGTCACAAGTGACGTACGATCAAAACCACCTGCTCTTACGTAATTTCCTCCGAATACCCTTTAAACTAATTAACTTTGTAACATCTGCTAACATCTGCCCGACAGCTGTTACGCGCGTTTCCACCAGGTCACCACTACTAAGATCTATGATCTTTATAATGTTTTTTTTATGAGTCGGTGGTTCAGTTGGTAGCGTCGCGGACTTCGGGCCCAAGGTAGCAGTGTCGTGGGTTTGGATCCTGGTTACTGCCACAAACTTTTATCAGTACAGTTCACCTTTGAACTGTACCGCCTCACCACTTGCTTTGCTGGATACGTTCCACGCACAGATCTGTTGTCTATGTGGACGGGCATATGCAAGGTTAAAGACGTCGCCATCCTCTTTTTAAAACAAAAAAAGGAGGAAGAAAGAATGATATTCACATTTAAATGCTCATTTATAAAAGTGCAAACACGAAGCATACATCTCGAATATATATATATTGTTTACAATGGCTATTTGTATAATTATTTCATGATATCTTTAGTAAGCGAAAACTATCGTTAGACCTTGATAAAAATATATGGCATTAAATGTATTTACAACAGGTAAAATATGTAATCGGTCTCCTTACATTTATTAATATGTAGCAGAGAAGTAAAAAAAAAATCTGTTTGTACATATTTTGCATACCCTTGTAGCGTCAGCTGATGACGTTGTCATAGCAACGCATTAAGTTAGTCTGATCTTTGTTTTTCTACAGGAATGTACACACAATTTAACTCTTATTAAAATACTTTTCTATTACTTATTTGGTCATAATTTTATTCTATGTACACGAACAACCACGACCAAAATGGTGACCCCGACTACAACCGTTATCTAAAGACTTATTTTCTTTGAAGAGTTTAAATCTTTTGTGTTTCCTCCTTCGAACGATGTCATTAGAAGACCTGCAGACTCAACTCGCCGAACTTAGAACTGCGAATGAAGAACTGCGTCAACGGATTGGACAACCCAGCACTTCTCAAAACATGTCGGTGAACAGAGTAGCCGTCAAACTTCCGTCCTTTTGGCCTGAAAGACCAAGTCTGTGGTTCTGTCAAGTTGACTCGCAATTTCTTATATCTGGAATTACCAACGACGACACCAAGTTTCACTACGTGGTCTCGCAATTGGACACAGGAATTGCTGCTGAAGTCGAAGACATCATAACAAACCCTCCTCAAGGCGACAAATACGGACATCTAAAAAAGAAACTGATTGAACGCCTCTCTGCATCCGAAGAGCAACGTGTGCGGCGGCTGCTGAGTGAAGAGGACCTTGGAGACCGCAAGCCTTCTCAGTTTTTGAGGCATCTTAGGTCTCTTGCGGGCTCGACTCCCCTTCAAGACAACATGCTTCGTCAACTGTGGCTCAGACGACTCCCTCCTCATTCACAAGCCATATTGACTACGCAACTTGAGCTCTCCTTGGACAAACTGGCAGAACTGGCTGATAAGATCATGGAGGTAGCTGACATTCCTTCAACACCTGGTATTTGTGAAGTCTCTTCAGGTAACACTTCTTTATTAAATGCAATAGAATCCCTCTCTAAACAAGTTCAAGCATTATCAGAAACCAGAGTACGAGATACACAGGTGAGACCTAGGGGTCGTTCCCAGTCTCGTGGTGGATCAGGAAACGAACCTAATCCCTCTAAGAACTGGTGCTGGTACCATAGAAAATTCAAAAACAATGCTACCAAATGTCTTTCTCCGTGCTCTTTTCAGGGAAACCTCAGCAACAATCCGTAGAGGCCGCAACGGATTGTTCAAATGCTGGCGGCCGTCTCTTTGTGATGGACAGAAATTCACGAACTAGGTTCCTTATCGACACCGGGTCTGATGTGTCGTGTTTTCCTAAACGCCTTATCAAATATAAACGTTTTCCTACTAGCTATTCACTAAGTGCTGCCAATAACAGTGAAATAAAGACTTATGGTACCATGCCTCTCACCCTTAATTTAGGCCTTAGACGTAATTTCCCTTGGAGTCTAGTGGTAGCGGATGTTTCAATACCTATATTAGGTTCAGACTTCCTTTCACACTATCACTTATTACCCGATTGCAAAATGAAATGTTTGGTTGACAAGAAAACGGGATTGAATGCCGAGGGAATAGTTTCTAACAACAATCAAACTAGTATTAAAGTTATATCTTTCTCTTCGCCATTGGCAGAAGTTTTTTCTGAATTCCCTGATATTATTCGTCCTCCAGGCTTACCTCGTGCTGTGAAACATAAAACAGTTCATCATATAAATGTTACACCTGGTCCTCCTGTTCACTGTCGACCACGTCGCTTACATCCTCAAAAATTGAAAGCTGCCCGGAAAGAATTTGAGGAGATGGTTAAGCTTGGTATTGCTCGACCCTCTGAAAGCCCCTGGTCCTCACCTTTGCACATGGTGCCTAAAGGTGAAAATGGATGGCGTCCTTGCGGTGATTACCGCGCTTTAAATGCTCGTACTGTTCCTGACAGATACCCTGTACCACATATTCAGGATTTCTCGTTCAATTTAGCAGGCTGTACGCATTTCTCTGCCATTGATTTGACCAAGGCTTACCACCAAATTCCCGTCCACGAAGATGACATCCAAAAAACAGCAATCACCACTCCATTTGGTTTGTTTGAATTTCCATTCATGACTTTTGGCTTACGCAACGCGGGTCAAACATTTCAAAGATTCATAGATGAAGTTATTCACGGCCTTGATTTTTGTTATGCATATATTGACGACATTTTAGTATTTTCCCAGTCTGAAGAAATACATAAAGAACACCTAAGAATGTTGTTTGAACGACTTTCTGACTATGGAGTAGTTGTAAATCCATCTAAATGTGTAATTGGTGTACCAGAAGTTAAATTTTTAGGTTACTTAGTCTCATCTGCTGGGACACGTCCACCTCAGGAGAGAGTCACTGCTCTACAAGACTACCAGTTACCTCAGACAATGCGTGGTCTTCGCAGATTCTTGGGAATTATGAACTTTTATCGTAGGTTTCTGCCAAAGGCCGCTGAATTTCAAGCACCTCTGCACTCCCTACTTAGTGACGCTGATTCAAAAGGTTCCCTCCCTGTGCCCTGGACTCCAGAGACAGAAGAAGCTTTCCAAGCATGCAAGGCTAGCTTATCATCAGCAACACTATTGTTTCATCCTAAACCTGATGCTCCTCTTGGTCTCTTTACAGACGCCTCTGGAGTAAGTGTAGGTGCTTGCCTCCAACAGTTTGTCGATGACTCTTGGCAACCACTAGGTTTTTTCTCCAAGAAACTATCATCCAAACAGTGCATCTGGCCTGCATACTACAGAGAACTCCTCGCTATTTATGAAGCTGTGCAGCATTTCCGTCATCTCTTGGAAACAACTTCTTTCACTATATTCACAGATCATAAACCACTTATTTATGCCTTTCAACAGCGCCGTGACAAGTTGCCTCCAGCTCAGTTACGCCAACTTTCATTTATCTCTGAGTTTTCGACAGACATAAAGCACATCAGTGGTTCACAAAATATAGTTGCTGATGCTTTGTCACGTGTTGAAGCCATTTCAACTGTTTTAGATCATGAATCCTTAGCCAAGTCACAAGAGTCAGACGAAGAACTTCAAAATCTCATTTCAGAAAGTACTACATCTCTTAGATTGGAGAAAGTTCCGATTCCTGGAACCCATTTGAGCCTTATCTGTGACACCTCAACAGGAACTCCTAGACCCTTTGTGCCATCAGAACTGCGACGTAGAGTTTTCGACCAGTTCCACAAGCTGAGTCATCCTGGAATACGTGCCACAACAAAACTTATCTGCGATCGTTTTGTCTGGCCTTCCATTCGTAAGGATTGCCACAAATGGACTCAATCTTGCCTCTCATGCCAAAGATCTAAGATAACTAGACATGTTTCTACTCCCCTTGGTGATTTTCATACACCTACAGAACGTTTTTCTCATGTCCACATTGACCTAATTGGCCCACTTCCCTTATCAAAATCTTCTAGGTACTGTCTAACTATCATAGATAGATTTACTCGTTGGCCTGAAATTTGTCCTATTGATCAAATAACTGCCGAATCTGTTACTGGAGCGTTTGTCTCTACTTGGATAGCTCGATTTGGATGCCCACAAAAGTTGACATGTGATCGCGGATCCCAGTTCACATCGACTTTGTTTAAAGACCTAGCACGACAGTTGGGCATAAAGCTCCAGTTCACTACCAGCTGGCATCCACAAGCCAACGGTATGATTGAAAGACTCCACCGCCAGTTGAAAGCTGCTATAATGGCTCACAGCAAATCAGACTGGACCGAAGTACTGCCGTTTGTCCTTCTCGGAATAAGATCTGCCTTCAAGGAGGACATCACTGCTTCATCAGCTGAACTGGTGTACGGAGAACCACTGCGTCTTCCGGGAGAGTTTTTCGTAATACCTTCCCACGAGAGCAACGAGCCACAAGAATTGGTATCAGGGCTGCGTAAGCATATGAATCGACTAAGACCTACACCCGCATCACGCCACATTAAACCAGGGTCGTTTGTGTTCAAGAACCTCAATACTTGTGACTTTGTATTCCTCCGACAAGACAGCTTAAGAAAATCTTTACAGGCTCCATATTCTGGTCCTTACAAGGTCATATGCCGTGACGAAAAGACAATTACCATCATTGTAAGAGGCCAAGAAACTAAGGTATCTTTGGACAGGGCCAAGCCAGCCTATATTATTGCAGATGAAAGTCCTATTCCTGAGCCCACGAAACGTTTGGTGCCGACTGGACAAGCAGAGGAATCCTCAAAACTACCACCATCTTGTCAAACTCCATCTACGAATTCTTTTACAACTCGTTCTGGAAGACAAATCCGACCACGGGTTACTTTTCAAAATGATGTATAGATTCCTTTTCTCCGTGGGGGGCTGGTGTAGCGTCAGCTGATGACGTTGTCATAGCAACGCATTAAGTTAGTCTGATCTTTGTTTTTCTACAGGAATGTACACACAATTTAACTCTTATTAAAATACTTTTCTATTACTTATTTGGTCATAATTTTATTCTATGTACACGAACAACCACGACCAAATAGTGCTGCACCCTGTTGGTAATCCTTGTAACTTTAATGCTATTGAACATCATAGAACAGAACCAACTTGTTCAATTGAAACAGCTGTTAAGATTCTTTAATTCCATTTAAATATGAGTACTCATAAGGGTCAGCTGATGACGTTGTCATAGCAACGCATTAAGTTAGTCTGATCTTTGTTTTTCTACAGGAATGTACACACAATTTAACTCTTATTAAAATACTTTTCTATTACTTATTTGGTCATAATTTTATTCTATGTACACGAACAACCACGACCAAACCCTTACTATAAAATGCCCATCGGTTGTAAAAGTAAATTATGCAATACGCTGTAGTAGCACTTTTTTAATTTGGCTTAATTGCATAGTATTAACTTATCTAATCCAAAATTAAAACCTAAATCATCAAAACCTATTTACGTATTATTAACGTATTTTTCAGTATTTTACAGGATATTTTTAGCCTTTAATTTTTACCCAATCTTATTTGAAATACACTAACCTTTAGCTTAACCAAAGCATACACAAAATATTTGAATATTTTAAAGTAAAAATCTTTGTTTTAACAAATATTTTTATTTCTCATCCCTTATTACTTTATTTTATACGTTGTCGTAAGCCTTCAGACAATACATTGAATGCTTAGTAATACTATAGAATTATTAAAATAAACATTGTGCCATTTACTTAAATGTTACGCTCAAACTCCGAGTTCGGACATTGTCCGAAATCTTTACCCTATTCGCGATGTGGATAGTGTGAAACACCCGGTAAATAAAATGAAATTTATGTTTGAAATTGTATTTATTTAATACATAAAGGACCTTTACGAAAATTTTTAAAAAGACCTATTACAAATACACGGATATTGAAATTACATTTTCCGCTATAAGCATAACCTTAAAACGGCCAATATTAAACAGTTTTGGTAAGATTTGTATTTTACTTGTTGGCACTAGATGTGCTGGTGTGACGTTTAGCATTAAATTTTATTTACATGATTTACACAGTATGACCAGTGGATACGAGAATGTGGCGTTTTGAAATCTATTAAAATAAAACTACCACAAACCAAAGTGGGAAATCACTTTTGGTCACATCGCGTTGTGGGGATTTTTTTGGCTGAATTCCCAAAAAAAAGGTTTTATCTTCGGCATTTGAGTAAATCAGGTTACCCTCAACGGGATTTGGGTATTTTGCTTCGGCCAATGTCCAAATATAATATGCCCATTCCAGTTCGTGGGTATTTCACACGGTCCACATCACGAAGTGGGTAAAGATTTCTCACAATGTCTGAAATTGGAGTTTGAGTGTAACATATATATTGGCACTAATACACGACGTTCAAAATATCGCAATATGAAACTGTACTTGTTTGCAAGAGGTAAATATCAGACGCCTATCAGGTGATATTTGCACCGGTACGGATTGAACTTTTAATTCCGTCAAAAAATGTTTAAGTGTGATCAGCTTTGTCCAATAAATTAAATGTTGAATTTAATATTGACTAGTGAAACACCCAATTTTAAATATAGAGTAATATAAACAAAACAAATTATAATAACTAATAGTGAGAGGATGTTTATTTTAGTTTAGCAATATTTGTAAATACCCTACTGTGTATCGTTAAGCCTAAGAAGAAGAAAAAAGCTGTATAAATCGTATACTGTATCATGGACTTAGCTAATGCAATTTTTATTGACAACATTAGCTCAATACAACTATTCGGTTTGATTAGATTTTATATGAATATAGGACATTTTCAAAGTTTATTATTGTGAGGATTTGGAGAAAATAAGATACTTGTGTCCCTGAACTCTTTACCAACACGTTAAGGTATATTTCCTCGACCAAAGACCAGGATACAAAATATTGGTAATTTTTGTGGTTAGGAAATTTTTAACTTGATATTTTTGTTTGGCTTTTGTCCAGGAATGATAGGCCTACCTTAATATGTTTTTAGAGAGTTCAGAGACACCATTTACACATTTACAAAAAAATGTATTGGAAAAGAGCTGGAAATTAAGTTGTGCTAGTAATGCCAATATTTTAATTATCTATAGTATTTAAATTTTAAAAATGGGTAAACAACTTCAGAGTATTCAGCAGTAAAAAAATAATACTTGATAGTATTGATCTGAACGAAAGGAGAATAAAATATCTTATAATTGAATTCGGAAATATATTTAATAACTTAACACTTGTAATTTTTTATTAGCTTTCTCTTAATTAGCCATTTGGGACCCAAGCCTCAGTTGTGGAGGGATATCAGCTGTTGTAATTTCCTGTAAGGGACCGTCAGGTGCTGAGGTATTTAATCTTTAACCGCATCAAGACCTGACCTGATAACTATATTTCTACTATATATTTTGTGTTTTTATCATCGAGGAGTTTTTAATTTTTCTCATACCTAACACAGCTTTTTCCAAATGGAGTTTCATCGATGGTCCTATTTTTATAGATTCAGAAACAGTATATTTAAAACGAATAATTTTTTTTTATTTGTGATTGTTATAAATTATCTGCGATACAGTACAAAACAATTGAACTTGTTGACGTTAGTTTTACCAACATTACTTACGAAAATAACTTTTGCGACTCGTTTCACCAACCTGAAATACAAATAGAATAAAATCATTCGACTCTTTTCGTAAAAAGTCCATGAACTTCATTCTAAGCTTACTTTAATTACACACAATTCACTAGTGTAACACAAGAAATAGTTATTCCTCATTTTAATTAACTTGCATTATTGGAGAACTTAGTTTTGTTGCTACGGGGAAGGTAAAAGTGTTTTGGCCAAATGTTAATAGATCAGGAAGAAATAAATAAATTTGCCAAATTTAATTGATGCATTCCGATAAACAAGCATACTAAAATATGTTTTTTACTTTATGAGAATAACATAGGAATTTTTTTATCTGGTTAAGATATATCCAATAAATACACTTTTTCAACAGGCATGGCTAGTTTATATCATCGTCTTAGTATCGTACATAAATACGTACGATACTAAGCAAAATTATGTTTTGCATTTGTTATAAAATATTTTCATGTCTACGGTGCATCGAGAACTAGGCGCCCTTTACTTCTGGGTTTTTCTCACAAGAAATTATCTTTCTAAGTGTTATAATACAAAGAAATTAAATAACAAGACTTAAAAATTGATTTAATGAGAGTTTCAATATTATTCTTCAACTTTCATCAAACAATTTTTCCAATAATTAATATAAACTAGTATATACAATTTTCTATTTCTCGAAATGGCAACTTATTTAAATACTTAATTAAATTTCTGTAGCCTTCTCGTTATTTTCTTTGTCTAATTTAACGTTTTTTCACATCTTATAAGCAGTAAAATTTCAAATTAGCCTACACTTGTCTAATACATGCTTGTGTCTTTGTTAACATCCACTTTGCTAATACAACAGACCAAAGCAAATATACTGGCAAGATCCATTAGGTATCCATTAGCTGTTGAAATGACCAGTACAACAGCTTTTAGTGTTCAGTAGAAACTATCTAGGTTTTATCCAACAAAGTGATGAGTATTGGAGTGCATTTGTATACGGCTAGAGTTGTATGGAAATAGAATAAAACAATGATATCGCATTCGTTTGGTGATAAAAAAATATTTATAAACAAAATCGATTTAACAAATAAATGTCTCCGAAACATATATTTTAGATGAACTCTTATTCACCTAAAATTCAATTTTGGTAAACGAATCATTTAGTTTTAAAATTGACTATTTGGAAAAAATAATGATTGAAGGATAGGATATAAAATATCCACCAAAAACCTTCCTTTTTAAATTGTTTCGTAAACTGTTCTGATAGTATGAAAAGAAACATATTTTATTATGAATACCTGTTGCAAGTTTATAAAGATACGATAGTATTATTTTATGATTTTTTTTTCAAAAATAAATCTATTTATAAAATATAAATTCCGTATTTATACAACTTTACACTCGTTTTCCATGTTTATATTATGTTAAGTTACATATTCTTCACCATATAATTCCTAGGAGTAAATGATTCAGGGCAAAATAAAGAAGTAAAAACTTTCCCAACCCAAGACACCTGGGACGAATTATCCAACAAACGATCTCGAAACACTAATGACTATTTTCTTTACACAAATGTTTCATCAAAGTTTGTGTACAGTGGATGATTTCAATTACATGGTGGTTGTTATCATATTTACCTATGAGTATTAGACCTACCCAATTTTGGTGAGGAAATTAAGATTATTTAGAAATAAATTATAGGGTATAAAATATTAATTTTTGTTCTGATTACATTTTTGTTACGTCATGATCCTTTTTTAAATAAATGGTATGTATTATTGAGTTACAACAAACCGTGGTTGATAAAATGTTTAAAGTTGTAACTGAAATGAGAAAATGACTATATTTGTTGCTCAATAATCTGTAGTTTAGGAAAACAAGTCTATAAGTCAAGAAGGCAGGTATTCATATAATGTAACGAAAAGGATACATCCACACTATCTATCGCTGTTACTCCTAACATATTCACAAAAGTTCAGAGTTGTGAAAAGAGTTACGTCAAAGTGGATGATGAGCTTTGTGGTGGTTTTGAAAAATAACTATTTTTGTGAATGGTTCTGTGTTTTGACGTTTTATGAACGTGCAATGGAAAAGTCTGCTCATTGGCCTGTGTATAATACGTAATACGTTACCTGTGTATATATACGTACATGTATGATATATATTATATATATGTATATTATATACATATTATATATATATCATATATGTATTATATATATATATTATATATAGAATAAAAGTGTGTCTGTAAGTATAAGTGTTTGTGCGTGTGTGTGTGTGTGTGACTGAGAATCTGTATTTTACGGATAGTTAAAAAGCTAATGATCAATAGCATGGATGAGCCACTAAGTGGTTAGTAAAAAATAAGTATTCTTTACAATAATTTGCTTTTCAGTATAATTCTTATATATTTATTGTAAAAAAATAATAAACCTGTATTTTTCTATTTAATAATTTATGTCATTGCTTTATTTTACTTGTATATAAATATCAACTCGAAACTAAAATATACAATCTTAAAACTGCATTAAGAATCATATCATTGTTTTACAAAGCGATTGATTGATTTTTTGTTGTTTCATTTACTTATGTTAGTAAATTTATTACGACTGTATTTGCATTTTCGTTTGTTTCTGTAACAACAGTTTGTTGCTGTTGAGAGCTTTCAGTTTGATATTACAACAGAAACAATCAAATATATTTACAAGTTCCAATTGGTATCCACCAGGTGTTAAAATGACGAGTACAACGGCCTTTTGTGTTCTGTAGGGACTGCAATGTATCATTAAAAACTTCAGAATATGTAATTTTTTTCATGGAGATAAAAAACTAAATTTTTATATTGATATAATCAATTTAAAACGTTTTTGTAACTATAAAACAAATGTAAGGCTTTATAAATTGCCATTTAAGTTTGACATTGAAAACCTCGAAAAGTTATTTCAAAAGAATCACATAGTCAGACTGTAAAATTTAATAAAGGTACTCTTTTTAAATACAAAAATTATATATTTCTCTGGTAGAACGTTGATTTGGGTTCATAAATCCCCGCCCTTGTAAGCGCAACTAAAATATTGCTGTGATTATAGAAACAGCTGGTCACAGTTACGGAGATGCTTCTATTGTTTGCTT
This sequence comes from Macrosteles quadrilineatus, assembly GCF_028750875.1. Taxonomy (NCBI): domain Eukaryota; kingdom Metazoa; phylum Arthropoda; class Insecta; order Hemiptera; family Cicadellidae; genus Macrosteles; species Macrosteles quadrilineatus. The sequence continues at coordinate 61,924,114 of NW_026542599.1, forward strand.
CTGTTGTTGGTTACATTGTTTAAGTTCGTCATTCATTGTATTAAAATATAATTGGATGTTTCTAATTTTTAATCTGGATTGAAGATAAAATAAATTGATATTTTGAATTCGCAGGAGTGGTACATTTTACTTTCAAGGTATATTAGGTAGGTCATTCGATATTTTATTGATTAATTTTTCCTTTAGCCTCTCTCTAACAAATAGAAGTTTTGATATCTAAACATTTGACATACACTTTTTACTCAATTATTGTTGTTCTTGATTTTTTGGTTTTTCTCTCCATCAAAGAATTTAACAAGGTTTTCCTTTTTTCAGGATCACTCTAAAATTCTAACCTCAATACACATCAATATTTACGAATAAGAAAACAGTTCAATATAAAATCTCTTCCTTAACAAATACCATTTGGTACTACTAAACCTGATGCTAAATTTTATTCTAAACCACTCTGATTCTCTCCTCTCTAATCATTTTAGATTATGATGTGCAAACAATTATCTAAGTGGGCACACAAAGTAGATATACTGCCTTGACCGGATCACTGACTCGATCATAATTTCATCATTCGGATGGTTGGTCGTCGTTCACCCTGTATGATATTGATTATTGAACGATTCAATCTAAGTTTTATATTTCCTTTTGGTATAAAACATTTAAAAACAAAATGGCGTGTATGTGAGAAGAAGTAACTTTTGCCTAAGTTATCCGATTTGATCCCGCACTATTGTTGCGTGTTGTAATAACACAGTTTTGTATTTTGTAATCTATTTGAGCTATCATCTATTTAAAATTGTACTAATTTACAAAGCTCCACCAATCTGCATATGAAAGAAAGCTTGGCAAAATAAATATGAAAATAAAATTAAAAACGTCTCAAGAAAAGAAAACCAGGTTAATAATCAATAACGTTTTTATGGATCATCAACGCCATTATGTTCAACAATGCCTTGCACAAAAAAACTTTATAATAGAAAACTAAAAAAAAAAATTAATAACTCTTCAATTTTAAATATAAGGGAGTCACTTCATTACTTGTTTTACTTAACAATAGTTTAAATATATGAATCATGTTTTGAAAGTTCTGTTCACTTTATAGGGCTACTGATTCAATAACTACGTGGAATAATAAAAACCAAAGGACCCTGAAACTTGGAAATTATTTCAAAAGAACGTGAAAAGAATTTGTTTCAGGGTACTTTGGATTCTATTATTTCACATATTTATACTTATTATGATACCTAATAAACTTGTTTAGAAACACAAACCTTCTAATAACTCATCTTTTAACGCGTACACTAAATGTTATGAGAATTCATCATATAAAATCCAATCTTATTCACCATTACTAATATATACTAAGAGTAAGGATTACCATGTAAGAACTATAAAACAGCTACATGTTATACTCTGAAAGTTTGTTTAAAAAGTAACGAAAGTTAATGTTCAACAATGGAACAGTGCACCATTCTTGTAAAATGTACAAAACATGACATTCTCCGGACACGATTGCAGATGGCGATTTTCAGCACACCATGTCATGTGTTAAAAACGATGTTTTCTGTGATGGGTTTGCCTCTTTTTGTCATTCCCATATGCTGATGCTTATTTGTATTTTCATTCAATTATTGAGATATAGATATATACGAACAAAAATTATAAAAGGTAACTTTAAATTAACAGATGGGCCTAATAGAGATTCATACTTTTATACTCTATAAAATTCTAAGCAATCTATTAAGGTTGTACAAGTTATCTGTGTCACCAATTGTACCTCAGAATTTATGGTATTTAGAGAAAACATTAACTAAAAAAATATAACTATTTTATTTTGACATATAAATATCTAAATCCCACTATTTCATAAGAAGCCTACTTTAAAGTGTGGTGTATAGCCTTTAAATTTATTATAAAAGCCTTGTATTTCATGTTTGTTTTGGAATAAAAATGCTTTTTAAAATGCTTTTTAAACGTTTACAACGCAACGTTACGTTGCCAAAAGATACCTTATAGGGAGCTACAGGGTGTTACACCTAGGAAAAAATGGCTAGCATTGTATTTTCTGCATTATTTAGCTTCTAAACGAGTAAAGTTTTGAGAGGAAATGCTAATAACAATAATAATAAATCATAAAATTTAATGCACGTAAACATCATTAATTAGATTTAAATATGAATTTCACTTCTTCAAAAGTAACGGCTAACATTACAATTACTGTAATTAGTATAGAGAACTATGTGCTTGATTTGTTTGTATATATTTTGAACTGTACCACACTGAGCAATTAATTGTAAGCGAAAAACGTTAAAATGAACTCATACTTTCAGGATTTTACCAAACTTTTATGAAATAACTTTATCTCTTACTCATGATATTTTACAACCGAAATAGTTTCTCTTACCACTCAAAGTAACGTCTCACTTAGCTCTAGGGTTAATATTAGGCCTACAAAATTACTGTCTCTGAGCAGCCAATACTTTAGAGTCAGTTACTAAAGTCGATGCAGTTGTATATTCTGAAATATACGATGCCCGACTAAGTTAGTAAGCATTATTTGAAAACTATTACAGTGATGTGAACAAAAAGTATGATTAATTTGTAGATAAAATTGTAATTACAATCTAGACGTTTACTATGCTTAAAATTCACTACTTAGTTTAAATGGATCGTATAGGTTCTATTTATTTAACACCGACGAGGAATTAGACAACAAAAACGAAACGTTGAGAGAACATTGTGAACAAGCATATGTGACAGTGGGGGATGATATATAAGACAATGTGGAAATGATACGGAAACTCGGTTCTCAGGTGATAAATAACAGCTTCACAACCGTTCCTGCTGGAGTAACGTGTTAAAAATCACGTAAATCAGAAAGTCAGAAAACACAAAATCTTTATTGTTTCATTCGGTAGTTTTATTTTATGCACATTAGTCAGTGTGTTTGAGAATTTTCTTGGATTAGTTTTAAATTAATCACTAGGCACCACTAACAAATTTATGTCTAACTCAAAGATATGATTGGGATTCCCTGTTCGTACATTTACATATCATAAAGATAAACATAGGATCACCGGCAACATCGAATAAACCAAACATAATCCAAATTGCAAAAGGATAGTAAATCATTAGATCAAACATGTAATAAATTGAGGAACGTGATGAATAAAATTAAAATAAATGTAATTATTTATTTTCTAATAATCAGTTACATAAAATGGGCATTGCCATAAAATTTAATTATACACGTCATAGATTATTAGGCAAAAAAGAATCTTTGAACTCGTTTCTAAATTGAAAACATTGAAATTAATCCCAACAGGTGACTAACCGTTCCTACTGAGCTATGTGTTATAATTGACTGTTTTATATTGTTGTAGATAATATAACAGGTTGATAGCCGTTCTGACAGAGTAACCTGTTATAAACAACAGGAATCAACCAATTATACTGAATATTCAGGCATACGTAAAAATATCGGAAACCCGATACACATTAAACAGTAAAAAATAAATGTTATACATACAATAATTTGGTTTCTGTATATTATTGTCTACACTACTGCAATGTCTGTACATTTTCAGCTTAATGGCATTTAAGATTACTCTTCACAAAACTTTTGAAGAAACGTGATTTCTAAGGGTCTGAGATTTTCATCAATTTATAGCCTCAGATCGACTATTTTTGTACATTCCTTACATTTATGTCATGTTATAATATTCTCTGCATTTTTTTAAAGGTGCATATACTTGAAAGTATATTTTAAAATTAGGATTTTTAAGTGAAACCTTTTGACACTAGCTCCAATTTACCAAACGAACAGAGTTAAAATTGTAAACAAAGCAGTGGCTAGAAAATGCGTTGTAACTTGTGCTGTGAACTCTATACAAAAGCCTTTGACTGCATAAGTTTCTTAGGGGATATTTTTGATGCAATGGGAGAACTTTGTTATGAACAATAATTTTACAATAACAAGGAATATTGAGCATAAGATTAATCGTAAACAATGACGAGGGACCTATTTAGGTAGGCCTACTGCTTTACCAAAAATAAATGTGGCATTTTATTATAGACAAAAACATTACATACTCACGATGGAATACATGAAAAGCATTAGATGGAAGACTAAATAAAATAAATCCATGCTGAAAACACTTTTTTGTTCAAGGAAGGGCAATTTGGTTTAGTGTTCCTTATTACTAAATAAAAAATGAAGAGGTCTTTTTACAAGTTTTGATAGAAATTGACTGTTAAAACCTTTTAAAATTAAATTATTTTGTAGAAACATTAATTAATGTTATATACCGTGGATAGACTGACATACAACCAGTACAATACACAGTAATATACATTTTTAGACACACCTTTACACACTATTTTTTCTTTATTTTTGCATTTAACCCATAAAGCAATGGCTTGAGATGTTTTCAACAAAAATTATAGTTTAGTCGTCCGTAATAACTAAAAAACCTTTCAAGAAAAATATAAACTAATTCATGTTGCTTGAACACATTTATAAGGGCTAGATGTAAAAAGTTTAATTATTCCAACTTCGTTTCAGTACAGTATTTCTTGGGTATACCGCACTATTTCAAATTGATATGTGTGGCACTCGTTTATTCTTTCGTACGAATCTACCTGGTGTATATGTATATGTCATAATCTTTCAGTGTTTCCTTAAAAATATTTAAATAATACAATGTAGCAATGCGAGTACATGCCACGGAATCGCAAATCCATAACACAAAACGTCATTTATCACACCAGGCAATTTATGACTGTTGAAGTTTACCACCTGGAATTGAGAATGTCATCCTTTATATTGTCTACATTATAAAGACGATTTTATTTACTGTCAAATTCCATATGGAGAAGGAAATTCAGCAAATTACATTTCTTGTTTGGAACAAATACCTCGATTTTACCTTCAGCAGTATAAATAGCGTAAGCATTAAGAATACAGAACCTTACTGATTAGATTATACCCATGTCATTGAACTGATTATCATCTTGTGAGCTGCAATAACTGAACTATTTATCTATCCATAGAATATGCGTTGTAATAGAATTAACCCAACCACAGAGTAACTTACAACATTTTTGTGATTAGGCAGTTAATTTAGAAAGTCTGTTGAATCTTAATTCAGTCGTATCTCTAAAATCACCATCAAAGATTTTGAGGTATTAACTACACATGAAAATAAATCAGTTCAGTTCATAAGATCTTAATATATTTGCCAAAAGATTAATATTTGCATTTTTTTATGTTATGTTGCTAAATATATAATTTTAATATTCTAGCAAGTATTAACTGGATGGTAAGGTATAGTGGTATTTTCAAATTGTGAAATATGTCTTTAATACCGAGTTTCACAAAGAAAATACGATTTACTAAAAGTGCAATTATTAATTAAAAACGTATTTTATCATAGGAATAACAATTAACGGATTTCCTTTGTATTTATTTAAAAAATTGTCAACTTTCGAGTAGTTTTTCATCTAAATTAACGTTGTGATTATTAATTACCAAAAGTGTTGCACAACTAACTCCTTCCTGCTCATTTATAAAACAAAAAGCCTCTCTCTTAATACAATGATTTGAGATAACTAAATCATCCCATATGCACAGAGGTTGACTGTTTGTCTGTTACAACCAATATTCATTCAAGCGTCCCTAATGGTCAACTGTTGACAAATATTTCCATGTAGGTTATAATCTATGTAGGATTTCATGCAGATCATTTGAATATGTTTGATAAGCGTTGATGCAACTTTACCAGATTTCTAAAAAGTTTAAACTTTTTTTATGGTCAAACTTAGTTCGATATTAGTATTTTAATTACTACTCATTTTGTGTGCAGAATTAAATCTTACTGACTCATATTTTGATGTTTTGTTGAATATACAGGTCTTTAGGTATCGTATAACCTGATGTGAGTACATAACCGTGTTCTGGAGGTTGTCCGTATTTTTTGAAATTATTTAGTTAATTAGTAATTATTAATAATAATAAAATAAAGTAATTATTTAATTGTTCGCATGCCTCAATTATCTGTATTTTAACAATCCAAATAACAATACCCTTACCTTCAAAAAGAAAGTTTGAGCAGACTTGTAAAGTTAAGCCGTCCCTCATAGTGATAATTTCGCTCACCAAACAAATGACCTAATCTCAGTTACTTGAGCTCATTTGAGAAGGAAAAGTTGGAGATCTTAATAAATTTAACTAAAGTATTTTTCTCGTTGTGCCAATATATCCTCTGTTGTAGTCCAGCAATATTTAGGAAAATTTTTTGCCGAATTAAAACTTTTACAGTTTATATGGATATAACTTCAAGCTACGCACTAACATTATAGTAAACAAGGTAACCGATTTCTTAAAAAGAAGACTTGAAGAGTCCTACAGAGTTGGCGTGTATAATTTAGTTACCGTAGAATATTGTATTGCAAAGATTTTTTAGAATTGTAATGAGAACATGAAAAAGTTGTATTTTTGATAGTTTGAATACTTACCTTTATATAAGTAAAATGTAAAACCACAGCGTACTCTGTTTTTTCAACAAGCAGATTAAATAACAAACAGGTCTTTCACGCAATATTATTGAATTATTAAATCAAATAAACACACAGACAAAAAGCTATATTTTTGAATAGTGTGTAAAGTATCCTTTAACATTTTACAAAACAGCAAGAGCAAACAATAGAAGCATCTCCGTAACTGTGACCAGCTGTTTCCATAATCTCAGTAATATTTTAGTTGCGCTTACAAGGGCAGGGATTTATGAACCCAAATCAACGTTCAGCTAGAGAGAATTATTTATCAACTTCTCTTTGCGTTCGTTTTTATGCTAATTTAACTATTAGCCAAGCATAATTAGTTTATTTTAAAAGAGTAAATTAAATTTTTGTTCAAAGCCAGATTATTTATTTCGATAAGATTTGGGGTTAAACAACTGTTTTCCTCTCGAATACAATATGAAACTTGGCTGGAAGTTCTTAAGAAGTTTTGGTAAAAAGGTATGATGTAATTTGCAGAAATAAATCATAATAAAAAATCATTATAACAATATGACTATTGGATAAAGATTATTAATATTCACATGATTAAAACCACCCAAAGCACAGCTATTATATGCACTTTCACAATAATTTATGTAATTTAAAACAACTGATAGCAAAATGAAAAAAATTGAAGTAAGCAACAACAATGACAGCAAAACATAAATTACAGTTCATACACAAATAAAAATATATTGTAAGTTAATTAAAGTGATAGAGTATATCTTGTAGGCAAAGAACTGTCATTGCCACTCTTGAAATGTGTGGACATCTGTAGTGCTAAGGGTTTGACGTAATGTATTAAAATATTTTAATTAATTTGAGCTGCCCCCTTAAATAGCTAGCAAGGGCATATGTAGGCGAGGGACGACAGTATACAACTAAATTTGGCACGATATATTTTTTTATCCTTCTTATCCTATCTTATACTTCTTAACGAACCTCCTTCCTTTTTAAAATGCAAAAAAAAACCATTCGTGTCATTTTTTCACTTTTTAAAAGTCGATCTTGTAAGGGATCATTTAGGTCAGCTGCTATTTTGACTCTTCTCTCACTATACAACCTTGAAACCCTTTCCTTTGTATTAAAACATCAGTCAATATTTAACACCAGCACTAACTCACCAGGAGTAAGTGTACATACTCCTTACGCACATCTCACAATCTGAAAGTCCTCGTCCATTCAACCTCATTTTTTCAAAAACATCTTTTGTATAATAGCATTAAACTGTTTAACCAACTTCCCCAACAGCTAAAGCTAGAGACTGATTTACTTAAGTTTAGAAAAAAAAAACTAAAAAAACATAGTTGAAAAGGTTTGCTACAGCGTTCGCGATTTCTCAGCTGACATATGTCAGTCATTCCTGTTCGATTAAAGATTTAACCAAAACTCAAATTGTTTAGTCTTTGTACATATCATTTACCTTGATAAGAATTTTTCAGTTTTTACTATTGTTTATTATAACGAATTTTCCAATACAATGTATTATTTGTTATTTTGGAATAAAGAACTTATGACTTACGACTTATATACAATTAATTCGTTGAATTGAACTAAAAGTTAACTCTAATCCTTTATCACAAACCAACTAAAGGATTCAATACAAGCACTTGTTAATAAACTAAATAAAGCATCAACAATACCCAACCCAGCTGATTAGGTTATACCCAAGTCAGTGAACTGATTATCAGCTTATTTACCTACATTGTGTGTCAATCGCTGGTACATTGAACCATGAATAGAATATGCGTTGTACTAGAATTAACTCTACTCTATAGTAGAGAGATATAATTACGCTTATATTTGTGTAATGAAATATCATTGTTGGTTAAATAGAAAATTGTTTTGTTTTCCTTTTTAAGTTTGAGATGTAAAGATTGTATGAAAGAAGAATATTAATTACCAACTATTGACAAAACATATCGTATTAAATTTAGTGTATTTTTCAGACAGATTTAATAACTCTCATTCGTCATTGTGCTTTTAGAATTCCAAACGTGATTATGTATCTTAACATTTGTTTTTGATTGTGTAAGTATTAGATGAAGGTTAAACTAATAATATATTCTTGGGTATAATCTATTTCAAGGACTGTCAGGAGGTTGTTTTCCTTAAGTAATAACTTAGTTTCTACCACAGTCAAAGCAACAAGCAAGTGCAGTCCGTTTGAAGGATTACCTTTGGTGGTGTTTCTACCCTAATGGCTTGAGAGACTTATTAAAACACATAACGGATTTTAGTCCAGCAACTAAGACCTGTTGATACTATCTGAATATTTACCACCAGTATATATACATGTTGAGGGATTCATACTTCGCATGGTTTTGTGATTTTGTGAAGATTTGGAAAATGTTCATACAATTTTGTACTTTTATAATTTGAAATAGGAAAACTGTTGTAAGCCTTCTGTCTAATTAAAAAATACATCATATAAAAACTATACGTTTATGGTTAAATATAAAAAAAATCTTTGCATTGTTCAAATGGCGAGCTACCTGGGGACTATGGACAGGAGATTGCTTATCAGCAGATAAGTCAGTCTTTGTTTGCTGCAAATGCTTATCTACATTCAACTTTCTCCCAAGGGTTTTAACATTAAAATACAAATCATCATAGAACATTGATGCACTATGAACCTCTACTCTATCTCCTTCATCTACTTGAGAGTTTAACAAACTAATACTGTCACTTGTTTGTTCAAACACAGAATAATCATCCTCTAATCTTTGATAACGTGAGACAAAAGAATCAAACTCTGTATTAAAAGATTGTTTTTGCTGAGCAAGCTGGATACACTTTTTACCAACGTCATAGAGAGCTTGTAACCTTGCATAATACTTTTCTCGCTTTTTGACTAGAGAGTCGATTTCGGCTTTCTTTAAAGCTGCCATTTTAGCTGGTGAAGGAAATAAAAGGGCTAAGGTTTAAGATAGGAATGCTACATAAAAAACCTAAATACTGTAAAACTTTTACTTAAATGAATTCTCTCCTTTGGTCTAACGTTATAGATTACTACAAATTCAGAATCTGGCTCGAAGGATCATTTTGTTGGGGGCGGGTTCAAAGGAGAGAATGAGAAAATTTTACTGAGTAGCGAAAGAGAAATTCAAACTTTAATTTACAAAATATATCTTAAATATGGGAACATGTCAGAGTAATACCAATTAATTAAATGAGTATAAACACAGTTACTTGAGATTTGAGTCCTTTGGTTCGGAAGAGATGCCTGACGGTAGACTGAAGCGGGGAGCGAAGATCACCAGGGGCGGACAGTCTTTGAATGGGTGAATCTTCTCCAGGAGCGGGTAGATGAGGGGATTCTGCGTAGCCGTAGAATCCGTAGATGGTAGAAGGTCACAAAATCATTTAGAGGTCTTCCCGTCACAACACTTTGGTATTTTTACAAATTAAAAGGCACTCTCTGACATTTAGAAGGGGGAGATATTATAAAACACATACTTTAATAATTACATGTTAAACGTTATTAGTTCACTTTAAAACAGTCAAAATCTAATCTACTATATACAAGAGAATGAGCAAGGAGTACATGTTCACTCTGGGTTAACTAAGGCAAGAGTGGACAACTTTAATAGTGGACATCTGTAACAAAACTAAATATAGGCTAAAAGTGGAATCCTAAACTTTTACCAACATATCTGTTTAGAAAAAAAATTCAAATACTCATTTAAAACAAAAAAGTATTTTATTTAAAAATAATGATATTAAATATAATTTTTAATTTAAAACGGACTAGTGCTTAAGAAACTTTTTTTCTGAATAAGCTTTGTAATTGTCAAACAACGAAGAATTGCCTACATCTAATTTGTATTTATTCTACAAACTAATTTGTTCTTCTAAAATAATCGATAAATGATAACTAAATAATTCCTATATGCGCAAAAGTCTGTTATTTGTCTGTTCAACCAATATTCACTCTTGATTCTCTAAAGGATACATGTTACCAAATATGTCCACGTTAGTTAATCTAAGTAGGATTTAGTATTGTTGGCCAAAGGCTTACAAAACTACATTGAATATTTTGAATTGTTATGCTATTTGTCGGGATTTTAAAACTGTTGTATTGGTTCATGTTGGGGTTTTTGGGCAACAATAAGCATATTTTCATACTCATCACACATTTAATTAAGTGAAACATAATTTTGCTGACTCGAACTAAACGAATAAATTTTAGTATAGATTTTTTCCAAATATATATTTTATGGTTTAGGTATCATGGAAAATAGAAATCCGAGTGACATGATAAAAATCTCATAACAAACTCCTGTTATAACTTATAAAGGCTACAGTCTTCACATTGTATGCAACTCTATTATCTCTAAAGACTTTACTACACCAATATGACCGACAATAGTATAATTTCCTATCTAACTGTGTTTTCCTGTTTCTGTTTTGTGACAAATGTAACAAAATCGTTTTATAGGAATATGAAACTACATGTAAGATACACATAGTCATAACGATTAGGGTTTCATACTAAATGTTGTTTTGTAAATGATTACCAATAAGTTATCTTAGTCTATTTCTTGGTAATTATTTCAATGTCATAATATCTAGTTTTAATTCATTTCTTGATGAGCATTGTACGTGTTATTACATTTACGGAAAGTAAATGAAACAAACATCTTCTAACACATATAACCACTTCAAAAACCACATATCTGCGTGGAGAAACAACAAACTAGAAAGATCAAATGTTGTAATGTGATGTTATGTTGCACACCACCTGTTACAAAATGACCACGCAATAGGAAGAAAGGAGGATAGTCTATATATTTCAGAGAAAGAATTGTATATGTATAAGGAAAAATTTCGAAATTGAAATAAGTTTATTAATGAACAAGTAAATTTCGACTCCAGTGTTGTACTTATAAAAACGTATTGGCCGGTGCTTCCGGTAGACAATAGGATATAAGTAGGGACGCCATTCAAGATTCTTGTAATTCACCTATTGGGTCCGATGATGATTGGAGTGTCCAATCGAAATCGATCACCACTCTTTTATGTCTTATATCTTTTATGTATATTTACCATCTTGTGAGTAACAGTATACGCGTAAATATATGTTTTAGGTGTTATAAGAAGTTTTTTTTTATTTACTTTCCGTAAATCTAGTTTTAAACCTACGTGACTGTAAAATAAATTGTCTGGGGTACATTGTAATTAATATTACTTACAATGTTTAGTTTATTCATCTCTTGTAATTATTTTATTTTTACGTAGCATTATGTCAAACAGCATACATTTGATAAAGGTAAGTCAATTCAAAGCAACCTTGAATCCATCCGTAATTTAGTTTTCGGGAAATGAACTGATTTCATTTGGAGATATAGCCTCTGGATCGTTATTGAACATAATTAAATCACATCCCAACTTCGGAGGTTAGTTTTGATAAAGACGAAGATCATGGCCATGTATCTATGTTGTTTCCATTTATGTCTTTGTAAATATTTATATGTGATCAATGTGTGTACACATTATACCAAATCGACAATATATCAAGCAAGAGATGGCAAACAAGAAGTTTAGCTAACCTATGAGACAAAGGACTGACGATAACGTTTCGACGTAGAAACCTAGGTCTCCACTATAAATAATAAATTTGATCGTAAGATAAGCCTTAGATTTAATTATATTAAATTAACTGAATAAATTCCCCATATAAATAAAATACTAATAATCGCTAAACATAGTGTGTCAGAATATCCAAAGAAAAACTAATGTCACTTCAAACTAATAATATGGGTTTCATACGGCGAACAAATGTTTTTAGTTGATTTACTTGACGGGAAAATGGATACAGTATTGACAAACTTTAAATTTGAATGTTTCTTGGAATTATTCTAATTTATTTATTTGACATTTAATGCAATTTTACATAACATGCCACTAGTTATTTGGTTTTTTTTTAGTTATGAATAAGTAACGATATTAGAATTAAGAATTTATTTGAAACTTGTTTATATTATTGTAGGTAATATTATTTATCGAATCCAAGCTTAGCTTAAAATAAATGCAAACTATTTATCAGTGTTGATATATCTCATTTATAGGGAAACAAATTAATTATATAAATCAGTATCTAATTTTTCACAATAAGAGCCAAAATTCTTAAGCGATTATTGATCGACAAATGCTAATTTCATAATTTTTTTTAACAAAAGCATTGAAATTACATATAATATTAACATTAAAATAGACAGACCTCTGGTTTCGGTAGGCAACACCCTGTATTTAAAAACCACAAAAACACCATAACATGTTTAATTGACCTATTAAAAATTTCTGTTAACACTGTAAGACTTTAAAATAAAAATACTATGGCATTTATTGTATAACGAAAAAAGGATTAATATAAACAAACTTAGGTCTCTTTTTACTGTTTTGTATTCAATTAATCTTTTATTCAACGTTAAAGTAAATGCAATAATTTGTTCAGCGTCAGCTGTATTTAAATAATCTTAAGTAAAATTATCCTTAAACTTCAAAAAGAACAGTTGAGCAGACTTGTAAAGTTAAGCCGTCCGTCATAATGATAAGTTTGCTCACCAAATAAATGACCTAATTTTTGTTGCTTGAGCACATTTCAGAAGAAAACTTTGAAGAGCCTTGTCCTTATAACTAACTATGGAATCATTTGTTTGAATGTATTTAACGCAATTGTTTTTTAATTTTTTTAGTCTAGTATTACTCTTGTTACAAATTTGTAAATATGATTTATATATTTGTACTACAACATTAATATAGTTTTATAAAATTATCCAAATCTATTCAAAAGATGCCTAAAATTGTCTCTAATGCACAGTACAGTTATTGACAAGGCTTCAGGCGCAGAAGGAGGTAAAAGGGTATTTATGTTAATTTATCAATTGTCTATGAAATGAATTTCCGGTTTTACTGCTATAAGTTCTATCCGTATGTGTTTTTTACAATTTTACACCAAACAAAGGGTATTTCATTAACAAGTATTTCAAACACTGTTATTCAAACTAAAATTGGTTTTACCCTATATAGGCCTACCCCAAAATTAGCAAAATTTAGTTTACATAATCAGATAGATGTATGGTAGGGATCTAGGCTGAAATCCGATAACACTTGGTTTTACTGCTTTGATACTGGATCTATTTATGTTACCATATGTACACAGCTACAATCTTTTTTTAATATGGTTATATATATGCAAAGTATTATAAAAATGGTGCCTGGTGTTTTATTTTTATTTTTTTTTAATTTTTTTAATAACCTGAAATCAAGCTACTACATTGTATGAAGTACAAATAAAAAATACAAATATACATCCTTAATCATTGCGTACCATATAAATTATGAACATTTATAAGTAAATTATAATCGGTTTTGACAGTAAAGAAACGAAACATAGCTATTGTGTTGGTAAAGAATTTGCTTGGTTTATCTCGGCTGTTCATCCTACTCAGTTATTACGAGCTACTGCATGATGAGGCATTATTGTTAGTAATGAACAATGCCACTTAAATTGTCAGATTATTAGACGCTGTAAGTCTTCTCGGTACTTTCCTGTTAAAGGGAACTTTCAATATTATCGATGATTTTCAATCGATATATCGATATTTTTCCTTTCCCTTTACGATCCATTATAAATTGACAACTATCCTGTTTAGGCTAAAATCAAGTCTATTATGGATTAAAACTGTTCTAAGCTAACCTAACATAACCAACCAAACTTGCTGTACTATTTTAAAAATTCCGTTTGATTACAGAAAAGTCATAGTGGGAATATTAAACGGAATGTTTAAATGTTACAGCAAGTTTGGTTCGTTTTGTTAGGTTGGTTTGGAACGGTTTTATTTCAATATTTTGTTTTATACTGAACAATATTTATTTATCGTAGTTGTCAGCTGATAGGTTTCAATTCGTTAATATCGATATATAGATTGAAAATAATCGATACTAATGAATGTTCCCTTTAACAGGAAAGTACCGTTAGAAAGAAGACGCCTACATGTAATGTTATAACCATTATATAATTATTTTAACAGACCTGTCGAAATATAGCGCAAAATGTAGATGTTATCATTAGTCATAACTGGCACATAATGAGGATATCTCATTTCATGTAAAACTTCCACTAAAAAGTAGTAAAAAAAACGTTTCAATTAATCATGTGAATTGTTTGTTAAACATTAAATGTGAGTGTGCGAAGGGGAGAGAGAGAAAGAGTAGAGCCATTATGGGAAAGATCGTTTTTCACACATGACACGAGCTGGCTGTGGAAATTCAACATCTGGAAACGTGTATAAAGAATGTCATCTTTCATACCATCTACGACATTTTAGCACTTGTCTTTTTTAGTGTGCACGTTTTTATAAAAAAAAAATAAAAAAAAATACCTTAATGTAAAATAAATCCTAACAATAACAAACACATGTGGCACTCGCTTTACAATTGTGTGACAATGTATTTGTTGGAAATATACATTATCGTTCGTTTTATTTAATATGGTAATAAACGTAATTAATTAATAAGAAAATGTTTATATAATTTAAGTTAAGACATATACATATTGTTTCGAAACACTCTCCTGAAACTCCGTGGTCATGTTCCTTAGGTCAAAACAAAGACAAAATATTACAATTTTTGTCAATGCTTAGTAACTAAAAAACCATAGGATTTATGAACAAGATAAATTTAGCCGAAAAGAATGGAAATTTATTCACTTTACATAAATGTAAAGTTTCTGTAAAGTCAAAACACAAAAACGGAGAAAATCTCTTTTTTTTGTAATACCTGCTAATTTATTGAATTTGCCTATTTTATTTTTAACTTCGGAACATTTTATTTTTTCCGTTATTTGTGTTATCTAACTAGCCTATTTTATATTTTTGTAAAGTGAATAAATTTCTATCCTTTTGTCTTTTGTGACACTTTTATAAATCCTATGTTTTTTGAGTTATTAAGCTTTGAAAAATTAAAATGGTCGCCATTTTGAAATTAAAAAGTAGAAACCTGATACTTTGCAAAAGTTTAGTTCCTATTAGTCATCATACACGTACCAAGTTTGAAGTTGGTACCTCAAGTGATTCTAAAGTTATTGGAAGTTATGTAAAAAATACATACATACCGACAGACGGAAATTGAATCGAGATAGGACATATGTTTATTTTTTTTTCGTCCTAAGGAACATGACAATGGAGTTTCGGGAGAGAAAGTTTCAAAACTGTATATACTTTAAAATTGCCATTTATAACTACGTGTTATACGTGTTAAGATTATATTGCCCTAACCATGATACAAATCAAAAATTTTCTATATATTTTGTACACCAAAACACTAAATATACCAACAGTAAGTTAATATTTTATTTTATTTTTATTCTCGTTGCCCACATCCAGTATCAAAACATGTTATTACCTACCAATACATACGTAAACATTGATTTAGGTAGTACAACCTTCATTTTGTACAAAACTGCAGAATTAGCTTTATGATTGATAATCTAACATTATTTCCCTTTGATATAATTTAACTTTGGAGCAGTTGGCTAATATGTTTTCTTAGAAATGTTAAGATTATATTCTAATTTGATTTTATAATTCGTAATTTATATCAAAATGAAAACAAAGTGATAAACAATTGGCTATGTAACACGATAGGAGAAAATTATCTTTAACATTTCAAACAAGAGACAAAGAAAAAATAACCCTCTGCAGGAGATTTTTTTCTAATCGGTTTTAAACTGTGTGTTTATAAGTATATATCCTATAAAATGGAAGGGATCGTAATAGTTTATGCAACGATTGCGATAGTGTTAACGCACGAGTAGAAAATTTAACATACGAGCCTTTGCGAGTGCCTTAAACACTTTTATGTGTGTCATTAAAACTATTTTTGCTAGTTGCGTACACTACTTTCTGAACGGCTGATTTTTTTAAAGTTCGAATCGTTACAATTTTACTTCTTTTCTTTCAATCCTTGAACCTCAATGGTACATTACTTACGTTGTTATGAGGAAAAATATGCTTTTATGAAAGAAAACACTGCTGTTATGAGATACTTTTGAATTCTAAGAAATAAACTGAAAAGGCTACTTTTAATAACGATCGTAAGTAGATTATTTTACACAATACATTTAACAGTATTGTATTTCATTTATTAAACCTTTAACAAAATATAAACTATTCGGTAATATAAAAAAATAAAATTAAAGCCGTGCACCTATTTTATACAACACCAAATACTCAAGTGATAACCAATGTTGTTTTTATACTGGAATAAAAAGGACAGTCCATTGTTTGTTTTTTATAAATTATATTTCGTTGCAAAATGAAATCTTACTATATTTTTGAGCTCTATTGTGTAAAATGTAATTTCTTTATACTTATATTTCTACTACTTCTTGGTAGTATACTTGAAATCAGTATTACCGTAACACAATAATACAAGTATGAGTAATGTATTGATGAAATGAATCAATGTATTAATGTATTAATGGACTGAGAAATAACCAGCATTTATTGTATTATTTTATTGCTCTAAAAATTGATGTATGCAAGGTTCAATCAATAGTTTTCCATCCAAAACAATAGATTTACATTTATTTTTTTGAAACATTACCTAGAAATGGTTGGTATTTTATATAAAAATCACGGAATTTTTGTATCTACAATAAAGGTTTCCAAGTTTGAAGTTATATCCAAACAAAAGCTCTATAACTAATGACAATGTTCAACGTTGGAGTTTTTTTTTTACTTCCATAACTTGGAACGTGTGAAAAATTGCCATTCCATTTATGGGTCTGCTCTCTCAACATAATTTATTTCTGTTAGTTATTGCCGGCTCGTACTTTTATTTTAGAAAATGTTTTACAATGGCATTTAGATAAAATGTTAAAAAGTGTATTGTGTTTTGATTGCACAAGGTTGTGATATCGTTTTTTTATGTTAAGTGTATTTAAGTACAAATTATATTATATAAATTATTTGTAAACCTATTTTGTATCGTGAAAAGTATCAATTAAAAAACATTAAACGTTAGAATCATCTGATTTCAATATTTAATGTTGTTTATTTATACTTTTGTTGTACTTTTACTGTCCCTTTTTATTGTCATGCTTTATTTTAAGAAGGATAGATTTCTTATTGCGCTTACTTATCATTTTTGCATATCCTTTTGGTTGAATTGACAAATATCGTGTAGATTTATCAGATAATATGGCAAATATATCGAGAATTAAGCTGTGATGACGCAATTTAAATACAAATGTTACTCCCTTGGTTGCCCTAAACCTTGTATTCAAGTAGGCGAAATGCAGAAAAGTAGTTCAATCGTTCAATGCATCGTAAAATAATTTCCACATATGTTTATGTCTAATTACCTTCCACAAAGATGTTCGATTTTAGTATCTAATACTAATCGTACAATGGATGAAACAAAACTCACGCTATCTTATTAAGAATTTTCATAACCTCACTTTTCTATACGCATTATTTTGGTCAAGGAAAAATTAATTACAGGATGAAACCAATGAATAGAACGCAAGATTATAAAATCCTTCATTTGCCCGCGCTCTCCAGGTTCTGTCCACCTCTATAGACTACAGATATTGCTGACGGATTCCACATTCAACCGTAGAACTTGTCCCTCATTAAGGGAGGATATTCACGCTATAATCTCAGTGAGTCTTTTGGTTCCTTCCACCTCAAGAGTCGTTATATTTCAATATCAACGCCGTCAATGTAACAGCGTGGCACCCACTCTGCCTTGAATATAAATGTTTAAAAAAAGTTATGAAAAAAGTGATTTAAATAAACTCCAGTGAAAATTGGGTAGTTTTAATAAATAGTTTTCCTAAACATTTTTTATGTTATGTTGCAGCCTTCTCCTCGGTGGTTTTTCATCAGGATAAGGTATTTTGTGTGAACACTGAACTATAAATATTTTTGATGAACTTAGTACATAAGGATATTAAACACGTGCCAATCCTATATGATACAACCAAGGAATATATTTATGGTAATCGAATTATTGAGAATGACCGAAGCGTTTCTTTTTCTAAATTTCATTAGAGGGCATTATTTCAAAAAGTTTACCAGAGGGCTTGTTTTGAAATAGTAACTTGTAGATTTTTTGATAAAACTATTTGTTGACATTCTTATTTCTGTTTTCTAAGACTCCAATTAACTTTAAATTAAGAATTAATTTTCCTTTTTAGTTATCAGTTGCGAAAATAATTTTACCTATTCCCGTTCTTAAACTGACCTTTTAAATTCAGTTCTTACAATTGAAAAGATTTAATTTGTAGTATTTTTTACTTAAACATCCGTATTGTTTTGTTACTTTGCAGTTCAAGTTTAGACCAAAGGTTCAAGCATTTATAGAAAAGGAGTTCAATTGTAATACTTTGAACGTAAAATTATTAGCAGTTAAGACCAATTTAATTGATCACACGAGTGAGTGGTTGGTACAACGAGTCTTTGCACCAACATCAGTGGCAATGAGAGATTATACAGGGTGAATTTTAAATGAGTTCCCCCCCTACTTTTTTCTACATTTATTAAGATATCATCTCCGGACCACGTCAGATCATTGTTAAGTAGTAAGTAATTCATTTTGACTGGGTATACATTTTTGGCCGCCATCTTGGATCCGCCATATTGGATACAAAGTTTTTTTTCAAATGTAAAGGTAGGGTTGTGACCCATTATTTCAAACTAGAATTTTACGCTGATTACAATGCCGCAATTAGTTTTTAAAATCTTGATTCGTTCTAAAGTTATGAGGAATTTTTATAACTTTATTTTTAGCCCATTTTAACATTGTGCATTAACAAACTAAGACCATAATCTCAAAATAGTGCTAGATAAAGATAAGTCCATTCTCGACCATTCATTGTCGACATATTTTCACTTGGTTATGACGGATGTAGTTTTTTCAGCCGCCATCTTGGATCCGCCATTTTTAAATGTGCTCAATATATTTAAATATGAAGGTGGTGTTGTGACCCATCATTTTGAACTACTTTTTTATACTGGACTCAATGCCGTAATCCGTTTTTGGTTATCAAGCTTTCTTGATGAAATATTAAAATACTCTTATTTAAAATTTCAATATTTCAAAGTCCAAAGATGCAAATGAAAAACGGATTAAGGCATTGAGTTCAGCATAAAAAATTAGATCAAAATGATGGGTCACAACACCACCTTCATATTTAAATTAATTGATCACATTTCAAAATGGCGGATTCAAGATGGCGGCTCAAAAAACTACATCTGTCATAACCAAGTGAAAATAAATCGACAATGAATGGTGGTGTATACTTATCTTTACCTAGCACTATTTTGAGATTATAGTCTTAGTTTGTAAATGCACAATGTTAAAATGCGCTAAAAATAAAGTTATAAAAATTCCTCATAACTTAAGAACGGATCAAGATTTTTTTAAACTAATTGCGGCATTGTAATCAGCGTAAAATTATAGTTTGAAATAATGGGTCACAACCCTACCTTTACATTTGAAAAAAAAACTTTGTATCCAATATGGCGGATCCAAGATGGCGGCCAAAAATGTATACCCAGTCAAAATGAATTACTTACTACTCAACAATGATCTGACGTGGTCCGGAGATGATATCTTAAGAAATGTAAAAAAAAGTAGGGGGGGAACTCATTTAAAATTCACCCTGTATATGAAATCAACCTGTCTTAGTTATGCGCAGTGATTTGTAGTAATTAAGAAATGGTCGTCGGTAAAATAAGTTTTAAAGGCACTCAAAAAGGCTAGTACCATAAATTTTCTACCCGTGTCGTATAGGCTATCCTTATGTAACCGTTGCGTGAACTATTATTAAATGCCACTTTTTGCAAACTATAAATTAACAGCATTAGCAATATTTTTATATTATTTGAAATCATAATATGTAAAATACAAATGAAGATAACCTTTAATAAAGTGACACTTTTACTTTATTTAGGTTGTTATAACTCAGTGTTTTAGACAGGACAGAGGAGAAATTAAGTTAGGATTCTCTTATTTTAACTTACCCTTCAAAAGTGCATAACACCATTTGGGACTTCTTCTTAGTTATCTTTATTATTTATTTGGTAATTCTTCTAACGATAAAGACGTTTAGTAAGTCAAAGTTTTAAAGATTGTTACGTAAGATAGTTAATTAATAAAAATCACAAATGCTGATGAAATATAATTTATCACTACCATGGATGCATTTCGGTGATATGCTTTAAATGCATCATTGTGTATCTGAAGTTTTAGAACTACAAACGTGGCTTACACATATACCATACATAAAAATCGCAGCTAGTTATTCAGCTGATATTAATCGTTTGCAAAGGCTGTAGAAACATGTACTAATCGTAAGCAACGTATATTCCTAACATTGGAGTTGTTATCCTTAAGGAATAACTTAGTTTATGCCACATTCAAAGCAAAGAGCAGGTACAGCCCGCTTGAAAGGCTGACATTATGTAGTGTTTAGAATGTAAATGTTTAAGGGGCTTATATTAATTGAGGACCTATAAGCTTTTGGTTTAGTAAGCTCTGCCTATTGGCAACACAGTATCCTCTAACTTCAACCTAACGTTATTAATAATTAAGGAAATTATACTGCACATAACATAAAACCTATTTTTATCTTAAAGTTTTAGATAGCTTCAATTTTTGAGCTAAAAAAATTAACTTTGAAATTAGATCGAAGCCAAGTTAATAATTAAATGTAGTATTATAAATATTTACTATATGTTTATTGTAAGAATTAACGTTATTGTAGAATGAACAATCGTGAAAACGAAATAGATTATGATTATTACTTAGGTTTCCTAAGTCCCGAGTTTTAACATGACTCGGCGAATGGTTGTGCATTATAATATAATACCCCTTTTTACGTCTGAATTCAACTGCGTAATTATTAATCAACAAAAGCTTGTTCGAAACTATACCTGTTAATTCATCAAACACAACGTGATTCTCTGTAATAAGTTATTCAATATAACTAAACCATCCCATATGCACAGAGGCTATTTGTCCGTTACAACCAATATTCATACAAGCGTCCCAAATGGTTAAACTGTTGACAAATATTTCCATGGTGGTAATAATCCGTGTAGGATTTAGTAGAATAGATCACGTGAAAATAGAGTATTAACGTTGCTGCTATCTTACTGGATGTTGCCATTTGTCTTATGGTCTAATTTAGTAAAATATCAATATTTTTATTACAACAATTTTTTTTGTAAAACTGAGTTTTCTGACTCACTTTATTTTTCTACCTTAAGCTGAATCAACAAGTATTTTAAGTACTGCATGACCTGAAGAGAGATGGTAATCATGTTGTTATGATAGTTTCTTCGTATTTGAATAAGGAAACCAATCAATATTTTTAGGAGAGTTTTATAGTTATTATTCAACTTTTATTCACATGATAAAATTTTTCCATTTCTATGGTTATTGGTACTACTTAATTTTAAGGTTGAGCATGTTTATAACAATACCATGTATTAAGTTGGAAATCACAAAAGACTGCATGATACTTGTCGTTTGTAATTTAGAGTTATACTGTATAAATTAAGTACAGAAATGTAAGTCTACCATATTGACGCATGGCTTTTTGTTTCAATTTATTACTATAATCTTATTGAAATACTTAAGAACCTCAGAGGGTATATTCTTTTGAGAACAAACAATCGCAGTTGTATTAGTGCTCAAAATGTCCAGAACAATCCTAAAAGTATGTTAAACGAACTTGGAAGCGTAGCGTTATTCGTCAGTTTTGAATAAACAAATATTCTACAACATATCTGTTTAAACAAACAACGTGTTTCAGTTAGGGAACATGAGTGAACATCCCAATGGCATTTAATTCTAAGTAATTGCTCAAGACTTCACTCATTACTCTTCACAGAACACCACTTTGGCTAAATTAGGACGCTTTGAAGTGGTAAAACTATAACTATATATACTGGCAACGACTAACTTGACCATTAGTAAGCATATAACTTCACTATTTTAAAATCGATCTATCAGGTACTAAACTATGGTTTTGAGACAATACCTTTTAATCGTTAACTTATAAACGATTTTACATTTGTTTTTAAAAAGGCAATGGAATGCAAATTAAAATATGTATCTGCAATGCCGGTTATTTGGAAATATACGCAACTACAGTTTAAATTCATTACAGTGTGAATTAGTTTTTTTTTTTTTTTTTTTTTTTTTTTTTAATAAATCGTA
Organism: Macrosteles quadrilineatus; assembly: GCF_028750875.1. Lineage (NCBI taxonomy): Eukaryota > Metazoa > Arthropoda > Insecta > Hemiptera > Cicadellidae > Macrosteles > Macrosteles quadrilineatus. Next base: position 61,946,908 of record NW_026542599.1, read on the forward strand.
TACTAAGATAATAAATTAGTATTTAAAAATTTACTAAATTCTTATTACTTCAGCATGAATATGAAATGATCTACAAGTACTATTTATACATTGTCTTGAGGTGTTTTTGAAATTTGAGGAAAAAAAAAAAAAATAATGCTTTTAGTTCAATATGACTAATTCCGTAACTAAAAATGGTGATTACGTAAGGTTTATAATTAGTTCATGTTTGGAAATTAATTAATTAATCAACTTGTCATTTTTCCATTCCATCCTGTACTAATTTCAATGTTAAATTTGTCAAGGGTTTATGTGTCAATCGTATATTGTATTAATAAAAAACATTATTTCAAAAAATCAGTTGAACAGAACGGTAAAGTAACGTTGTTCGTCATAGTGATAGATGTTTTTAGCAAATAAACTACCTAATTTCTGTTGTTTGATTATTCAGTTAGAGAGCTAAATCCCTCAAATAAATAATGTAACACATTAAACGTTGGTAAACCAAATAATCCTCTCTATGATCAGTTATATTTAAAAAATAATGTTTAGTGTTGGAGTATTTTAAGTATTAGGGGTCTTGTTGAACACACTGACCACAACATTAATCATGGCTATTAGATAACTAAACAATTAGATCATTCCAAAGATGCCTCAAAACATCCCAAAGAATTTTAAGTTTGGGTATAGAAATCGTAAAATAATTATCTGATCTTGATTGGAATAAAAGTTTAGGGATAATCAAAGCATCCATCTTTTTTACTTACAGTTCAGTCCAAACGTACATTTTCAACAAATATTACGCATTTTTCAATAGTAAACAATAAACCTATATACTTACAATGTTAAATAATGTGCTAAAATGTCAATTGTCCTTGCGCGAACTGTGTTTAAGGTTTGGTTGTCTATTTTGTTATAATCTACTTAATCATAGTGCATTAGTTGATGAACTCTGTAGCAGGATGTCAGATCTTCATCCTTATAATGTCTCGAAATAGACTGTCGGATATTTGCTTGAATGATTTAGACTACTGTTCTCTTAGAACCCCTAATTGCTCAAAGCATTAGGAATTTCAGAAGATTCATAACATAAAAATTTGTTCGTCTGCTAGCTTAGTTTGGTAACTAATGATGCAAAATGACGAAAAATATAGTTCACCACATGGGCAAAAAGAGTCACTTTAGGTCCTAGTGATGATACTATACTGTATTGTATAGGCCTACTAATCGATATATTATGCTATTTGTAATTTGTAAATTAATGTATCTTTGTCCAAATTAATTAGACTAAACGTCAACCTACAGATCAAATAAAACATATAAACATTACTATAATAAATGTTAAATCTAAATAGTTAGTGAAAGTGTGCGAGAGAGAGAGAGAGGGAGAGAGACATTGCGGCAAAGTTCGTTTTTCACACATGACACGTTCTGGCTGTGAAAATTCACCATCTGGAATTGTGTATAAAGTACGCCATGTTTTTACTGTCTGCACCAATGTTTTCCTTATATTTTGTCGTGGTTATAAGTTTCATCAAAATTAAAAATCTTGAGACATCCTAAGACTGCAACTAACGAACAATTAATTGTAAATGAGCAATTGCAAAGGCCAACCTATTCATTAGTTCAATGCTACCCGTTTTATTTTGTTACATTTAGCTACACATAAGAAGTAAGTATCAAGAGGAATAAAATAAACAGTACACGTTCATAATTTTGTATGTAAATGTAATCAATTTCCGACACAATTAAATCCAAATGCGATTTTACGTTATCAAATTTGTTTCATTGCATAATGCAGTAGGCTATGTTTTCTTTCTTTGTCTTGATCACGCCTTGACGACTACAAGTGTTATATGGCTTAATTATAATGTTCTTATGATTATTTAGTTTTTCTCTGATAATTATATTAACGTAATTATTTATAAGCCTTGTATTTCAATAAAGCGCAAGTCCTTTTATAATGATAGGTTGGTTACCACTTTTTATCACGAAATTGCAATTCATGAACAATCCATGGATTTTTTACAACATAATAAGAAACTGAGGGTTGTTTATAAAAAAACACACACACACACACACACTTATATAATTATATATATATACATATAATATACATATAATATATAATTATATATTATATACATATATATTAGATTTATTTCACATGCATAGATCTAAGCTAAAACTAAATGCAAAAACCATTTTTTTAAATTTAATTTAATCCTGGATAAGTAGGTTAAGAAAGATGCTTAAGTAATTTATAAATAAAAGTGCTATAAACATATTGTAGACAATTTATAAATCTCAATGTTTGAATCCATTTACATCTAAATCAATAGGTGTAGCCTAAACAATGTTGTTTTCTCAGGGACAACAAAAACTTTGAAAATTACACTATTCAAGTCATTAGCACATCTGACAAGAGAGTGTTTGGTCTGTAACAGTGGTGGAGTGGTTAGTGTGTGAAACCCTTTAGTAATTAGCACATATTCCTACTCTGCATCCAAATTATTATTATCCTGAGGACACCCATAACAAATTGATAACACATTTATAGCTATGTACTGTAGGAAAATTATATATAGTAGGTTTTAATAAATAACTTCTTGGTCGGCATCGTACCACTTTTAAAATTACCAGAAAGTACAACACGTATGTAAACAAATACAGTAATATTTGTAATGATATATTTACACTTGCACTGTTGACTTACGAGACGGTAAACACATATGAAAGATAGTATGTGGTGGTCGAATTCAATTGGACACTCCAATCATCATTAGATCTTTAGATAAGTTTTATTGTATATTGAACATTTTAATTCATGAAATTTCAGAAAATATAAATGAATTAGAAGGGTTTATTTCAAATAGAATTTCAACGCACATTTATGTACGAGTATGAAATTCCAGTGATTTAATTTGACTGTGATGACATGTAAAAAAATCTTGTACTACATTTTTTACCTTTTTACATTTCCATTCTGTTATATTTTCTCGTAAGCCAAAATCTATATACTGTATAGAATATGACGTAATTTTTCATTAGGCCTATTAAAAAGATTCATGATCAAAAACACATATATAATTGATTGTTAATAAGGGAAAATATAAAGACCGCTTTTATTTTTACATGTAAGTAGGACTCTAAATACTTATATTTTACCACACTTTTAACACACTTATATTTTACCTTACTTTATAACCATCCCATCTACATAATTAGACAACTCTTAAAACGAGAACACAATAACAACACCGCGCGTGTATTGCTTAACTTCGATAAACAATAAACGGTGTAAATAATTTGATAATAACATTTTTTACTAAGCTTCTTTTAATGGTAGATTTATGTAATCTAAGAAATTATTGCATATATTTTCCACGTGAATAATACACTTTCTGTATTTTAAAATAAAACCAATCAAATGGACTCCTATCGACAATATCAATATTGATGAAAAATTGTATATACTAGTATGAGTTTTGACACATTATAATATTTAAAACGTCATATAACTTATGTATAATAATGACTATCTTATGACTCATTTATATAAAAAATTATCATTTTGAGGTTACCTTAAGAAGTTATTCTAATTTCTATGGCGAATTTATTAATCGTGGCCTCTTTCACTAATATTGCCCAAACCACTATTTAATTTTAATAAAAACGTTTTCATTTTGTTTAACCACCAACAAAATTCTACTGTGAGCATGAAACAGGGAGTAAATGTTTTTGTTTAATTACTATTCTCGGTGTTCATCTCCAGCCTCCAGCCTCAAAACACTTGTTTGGCTACCAATATACAAATTTTTATTTGTTTCTCCACCATGTATACTGTGAATCAAAAGTTTTAATTAATTATTGGTTAATGATTATAACTTATTAGACTATGATAAAATTGTGGATTTTATCACATTTCTCAACAACTATACAAACGATAAACGTCTACAAAATGCTTATTTAGATTTGGCTACTATTAATGTTCGTCAAGGCTCTGTTCTGGTTCCCATAATTGTTATTCATTGTGCTAATGTTATTGGTGGTAGCTGAATGTAATGCTGAATTGCGTATAACACTTCTGTTCTTGTAAAATCTGGCGGAACTAATGATCTTGAGATTTTATTAAATTACATCTTAAAATTCAACATTGTATTAACGCTGGTTTATTACGCATATCATGGCTAGTTATGGCTGTTTCCAACCAAACCTAGTTTATGCTGTAGCCATTTTGGGATATGGAAATTCCCAAACTGAATACATATTCACTCTTAAAAAGCGTTTAGTTAGAATTTTCCTCGGACCGAAAAAAAGACAGTCTTGTATGGAATCCTTTCGCTTATAGACGTGTTTCGGAAACCATTATGCTATTGATCAAAAATGGGCAAGTTATCTCTTAAAAAACCCAACCAATATACTATTCCCAATCTTTCTATTCCAAAGTGAAAAAATACTGTTCTTTAGGAAACATCTGCAATTCTGCTATCAAGATCTACTATTGGTTGCCTAAATATGTAAAGGTTGTTTACTTGGGGATCCTAATTGCCATGAAAAAAAAAATTAGTACGAGGTGTCCGTTTTGTTTGGCCTTGTTTGTATCATATTTGAGTATAATTGTATTGGACTCATGCCAACGTTTAAGCTACGTTTTATAACAATAAAGGGTGCATATGTTAAAAGGTAATTACATTTAATACATAAGGTGTGGTAGGTTTTTTTTAATTGATCAAAATTAATTATGGATAGATGTTCAGCAACTAACAATTTATTTGTAAGTATATAATGTGTAACTAATTATGTGTCTACCTTCAATATTAAATGAATGCATAGCTTAATATACACCTTAAAAACTAGTCCACATTAATATTATATTCAATATTGAATTTCACATAAACCAAATGAAATACAGTATTCGTATTTATCATAGAAGTCTCCAACTGGAGTGTTATTCAAATATGAACCACTGTAATTAGCAACAATATTTAACAAGTTTATTTTTTATATTTCATAACTTGAAAAAAGTAAAACGTTATGATTCACTTAAGGATTTGATTCATTTGTTGGATGATTTAGCTTTCCGATTTATTGGCAGTTTTAGGATATTCGTGTCGTATATTTCACAATGAATAGTAGGCTAAACGGCTAAACGATACGTACGACAAGAAATAATTTAGTGCTTACATTAAAACCTCCGAAAAAATTATAATACCGTAGGTCTAATAGAAAAATCTAGACCCTGGGCCGATTTATTTCTTCGTTTTGCTTCAGAGACAAAAAATACCATCCTTCAAATTCATATATACAGTATATGTGTGTCTATTAGCATGACAACTCGAGTAAACATTTACCAACATTGATGAAAATTAGTACAAAGGTCTAAATCTGCATTTATTCTAACGAGTTCACAAATCAGCATGATTGGACTATGAGAACAGGCTTACGGTGTTTTTATTAGGTAAAACTACTATGAGTTTTTGACCCTCAAAACATAAAATGTCACATCTTCTTAATGAACCATTTATTGCGTTTTAGAACCCAACTAATATAGTACATTGAAGAGACTGTTGTAAAATTTACAATTATGGTGATAATTAAAAAAGTATACATTTAAAATTCCCAACTTATTCTCATGTGAAATAAATAAATAGTAGTTTGCTTGTTTTAATATAATTAAATCAAGTTGGACCAATACATGTTTTAGCTCATAATAAAATCTTATGATTCCGCAACAAAAAACGTATTAATTACTCCTATAATTTTTCCTGTCGTAGCAACGTTTTAAAATAATATAAGAAATAAACCTGACATTTTAAAGGATATATTGTAGTCAAAATCCGATAAGGCAAATGTAAATTTGCTAGGATGCAGGTTCCCTTATGTGGGGGAATTTAAACTTAGGCTTAACTGGTTTTGTATTTTGTTTTTTTTTATTAGTAATACATATTTAAATGTAAACCTTTTGTATAGACTATTTTATGATGTTTTTTCATCCTAAAATTATAAACTAAAATAATCTGCTACAGTATGGAGTAAGGAGCTGTGGATGGAGTGCTGATAACAACATTTAAATACAAACGTATACCTATTGGTTGCTCTATTTAAACATAAAAGTATTTCAATAACTTATTGTCTGCTTATACTTATTTTAACTAAATAGTTTTTTTATCCTAACGCAACATGGCCAATACAGCAAATAATAACAAATATCAATCATACGAACGATAATACATCATTCATATATATTTTGTATGATTACAAAATTATGTAATCCGACTTCTCTATACATATTATCCAGAGGTGAAATTGATAATGAGACGAACAGTATGAATAGAACGCAAGATTATAAAATCCTTCATTTGCCCGCACTCTCCAGGCTCTGTCCACCTCTATAGACTACAGATATTGCTGACGGATTCCACATTCAACCGTAGAACTTGTCCCTCATTAAGGGAGGATATTCACGCTATAATCTCAGTGAGTCTTTTGGTTCCTTCCACCTCAAGAGTCGTTATATTTCAATATCAACGCCGTCAATGTAACAGCGTGTCACCCACTCTGCCTTGAATATAATTTAAAAACTACATATTAAAACTATTATTTATATTTTTTTAAGAAATTTTATTAAAGTACTTTTGAAACCAAAACATTATTGAAAATTATCAAAGGTACCTTCAATCCGTGTAATTTCTTGTTGTGTATGTTGATTGTATATACATTTCGGATTTATTACCCTAAATCCTGGTCTTCTAAAAAGTCAAATATTTTATATTTACAGATCCATCATCAAAGGATGCACACTACAGTTATGTCAATATATTTTATAAAAGACTTGTATACTTATTTGCGTTTAAAGTTATTACAGTTGTATGCCAGCCGGATAAAGACTCGGACTCTTACTATCTATGTAACCTATCGTAACATGTATTGTCTATTATTTGACGAATCTGTTTAAAGAATATATTCTTTTCTTTTTACACGATTTATTTAGGAAGACTTGATGTTGGGTAAATTATCTCGAAAATTATACTTAGTCAGTGTAAAGACTCAAATATAAATTTAAATTAATTAAACTACGTGGTCTAGATTATTTTTTACCTCAGCAATTTTAGAGGCTACAGACAAATACAAATATGTTATTTAATAATGTTATTCAATGTTATATATGGTTTTGTATGTGATGCATTTATACAGGGTGAATTTTAAATGAGTTCCCCCCCTACTTTTTTCTACATTTCTTAAGATATCAACTTCGGACCACGTCAGATCATTGTAGTGTAGTAAGTACTTCATTTTGAATGGATAAACATTTTTGGCCGCCATCTTGGATCCGCCATATTGGATACAAAATTGTTTTTTCAATTTTAAAGGTAGGGTTGTGACCCATTGTTTCAAACTAGAATTTTACGTTGATTACAATGCCGCAATTAGTTTAAAAAAATCTTGATCCGTTTTAAAGTTATGAGGACTTTTTATAACTTTATTTTTAGCCCATATTAACATTGTGCATTTACAAACTAAGACCATAATCTCAAAATAGTGCTAGATAAAGATAAGTATACACCACCATTTATTGTCGACCTATTATCACTTGGTTATGACGGATGTATTTTTTTGGCCGCCATCTTGGATCTGCCATTTTGAAATGTGATAAATAAATTTAAATATGAAGGTGGTGTTGTGACCCATCATTTCAGACTACTTTTTTATGCTGAATTCAATGCCACAATTCGTTTTTGTTTCTCAGGCTTTCAGGAAAAACAAATATGAAAATGCAAAACGGATTGCGGCATTAAATTCAGCATAAAAAATTAGTCTGAAATGATGGGTCACAACACCACCTTCATATTCAAATTAATTTTCACATTTCAAAATGGCAGATCCAAGATGGCGGCCAAAAAAATACATCCGTCATAACCAAGTGATAATAGGTCGACAATAAATGGTGGTGTATACTTATCTTTATCTAGCACTATTTTGAGATTATGGTCTTAGTTTGTAAATGCACAATGTTAAAATGGGCTAGAAATAAAGTTATAAAAAGTCCTCATAACTTTAGAACGGATCAAGATTTTTTAAAACTAATTGTGGCATTGTAATCAGCGTAAAATTCTAGTTTGAAACAATGGGTCACAACCCTACCTTTACATTTGAAAAACCAATTTTTCTATCCAATATGGCGGATCCAAGATGGTGGCCAAAAATGTTTATCCAGTCAAAATGAAGTACTTACTACACTACAATGATCTGACGTGGAGTTGATATCTTATGAAATGTAGAAAAAAGTAGGGGGGGGAACTCATTTAAAATTCACCCTGTATATTTAAGACTATAAATGGAGGAAAATATCCATTTAACCAAAATCTTTCTTGAAAAATAAAAGTGTAATAATTCTATCGTAATTTTATTTACAATGGTAACTTACCCTACTTTACTTTATCTTTACTTTTACTAAATACTTAAAAAAGGACATAATGCTTAGCATTTTCATTAATTTCTATAATATTACAAATTAACTTTGCAAAATCAATGTAAATATTCTTTTCGTTTAGTTAAAAAAATCGTATTTTATCTTTACGTGTTGTTTTATACACATATAATCACATTAAACCAAAAGACATTACTACTCTTAGTTATTGCATTGAAATTCTTAATAATGATTCATGACTTTTAGTATATAGCATTTAAACACAAAATGTGTTAAGCAGAATACATTTAAAGATATATGCATGCTATCCCTACCTCTGTCTTGTTCAGTGTCAACTTTAATTTCCTGGAATATCGCAAATCCTGTGATAATATTTCCTTTGTTTTCAATATCCTTTGTCACCTTTCGTCGATGAATTCCAATTTCACACTTTATATTTATAAGGATGATCTGTTATGTTTCCTTATAAGTAAAACATCGAGTTTGGTAGGTACACTGCACTGGTTGAATGATTATATTTTCAACGTGAATTCATTATTTGTCAAATTTAATAGTTATATTCACTTTTGGTAAACTTTAAAATGGTATACTGTCATAGTAAAAAGGTATACACAACCATGGATAATTTTTTTGTAGTATGCCACAAACAACGGACTTAAACTCAACATTGACAAAACACAATCAATGATTGTTGGCTACCCCAGACTATTGACTAAAATCTACTTACTCACTGCACCACGACTTAACTTTGACGGAAAGGGTCTCACATACTGTGACAAAGTGAAAAACTTAGGACTCCTAATGAACAAACATATGAACGACCGACCAAGCGAATTCCACTTGCAACGGGGTCTTTGGAGCTATTCACACCATCAAACGTTCTCAAAGAATACCTTCCACTGACGTTGAAAATAATTCGTAAAATATTTTAAAACTAATATTACCCTTTTTAATCATAAACTGAAAATTCTAATCACCATTGAAAAGTACAAATCAGCTATAGCTATACTTTTACTGACTACTATCGTTATGCATGGTTTTTATTTTTTTTTTTAAGCCTAATTTTGAAATTAGCTTTTAATCATTCTTATTGATTTGCCCAAACCACATCTCAAACTTCAGGAGCAAGTATTTTTCGTAGTTTTTCTTTTAGTATAATTAATTGTGAACTATTATTTAAATTTAAAACATTTGTCTTTATAAGCCATAACATAAAAATATATGTAGAATCATTTACGATCGTTAGACATAGACGGTTCTGGTTCATGAATAAACTTCAAAGTTGTCAAATAGTTTGAAATTGATTACATTATTATTAGTAGATCAAGTACTGATAACAATACACAACGCAGATCATTACATTACTTCCTCTAGGTGGTTGATTTACAATAGGACTTAAGATTTATATTAATTTATTAAGACGACACTGGCCTAAACTAATTTTTAAAGTGCAAAGTTTTATAAAAAAAAGTGGTATTGAATTAATTAAATACACGTTTTTTTCGATTATTTATGTGTTTCACAATGCAAATATTTACTAAAAATGGTCACACTTAACGTTATTGTTGTCATTTCAAAGTTCCCTTTTTGCATTTAAAACCGTAAATTTTAGTGTTAACATTTTTAAAATGTATCACTTCATATATCGAGTGAATTTTAAGGAAGATAGTATATACGATTATATCATATCCATGAATACCAGCAAGAAAAACACCTTCCTTTAAAACCTACGTCATTCCATAGGTCCTTTGAAAACGGTAAATGTATTTTCAAGAGTTTTTTAAGATAAGATAATATAACGTATAAAACTATAATTTCAACAGCAAACCGTAAATACAATGGGTATAAAGTGACGCATGCATCACGGGAATAGTGGATATTAGGAAAGATATTCAACGTTCAAAGTCTTTGCAATCCAATGAAGCGGTGAAAATATTCATAACTTCGACCCAAGCTTCTGGGTTAATTAAGAAAGGTCTTTGAAGTGTGGCTTACAGAAGAGAAATGCTGCTGCCCTTTTGCAAGCCTTCCGTAAAGAACTGGTGAAAAAGGGTTAGCCTTTTTTTCAATTTTGCAGCTCAAACCCTCATAATATTTTCACCTTGGTTATTTGTACGCTTTTAAAAGTTCTAAGAGTTTTCAATGCGCTGTGATTTTTCAAAGCAAAATTAAATAATATGTTTTAATACTAACAAGCCCTACTTCAACACCTTTGCTTTCAAATTAAATTCTTTAAATACATATATTGTATCTTATTTTACCTATATTTAAATACTTTCTTAAGCCAAGTGGGATAGTTAAATTTTCCTAAACATTATAAAACTATGTATTTATATGTTTAGGATTATACCCTGACATCTTTAAACAACCGTTCGTTAAGGTGTCGTGATATTGTTTACTTATCTTCTAATAAGACTTGAAAATATCTTTCAGGAGTAATACAAACTATTTGATGTACTGTTTGTAAAATTATTAATAATACATACTTTGCTGATTATGAAACTACTATGCTACATTATAGCAACATTTTAACATTTAATGGCTACCATTGTTAAAATGAGTAATATTAAACTACCATTTAAAATATATTTACATGGCTTTGTTCACAATACATACCGATGACATACTGATTTTATACGTAGGAATGGACATACCTTTTAAACCTTAGAAAATTTTTTCTTTTAGTTATATTTTTTTACCTTTACACCTACTTGCAACGTTTAAAAGGTTATACGAAAAAATGATATATGGTACATAACTGAAATTTAAATTTTCAGAAAATGCCAACATGAATATTGGAAATCAGAAAACGATTTCGATGCATGCCAAGAGCCACCCTGCCGGGCCTGGTAGGGGGTAGACCTCGACATTGTGACTTTGGATGCCTGCGGTGTACCGGTTTTATTTTTCTTCTTTAAAATATACATCAGCACTCTTTCCAATCTACGCTTACATTACGTATTTAATTGAAATAAAATAGATGAATAATTAATTACAGTGTTGGAAGTGTCAAAAAATAACCAGGTCATTCAATAAACACACGAAAAGATTTATAATTTAATATATATTTGACGTCGTATTTTATTTAGCAAGGATGCTAACTGTTTAAATGATTTCTTAGTGCCATTCTAAGATTTTTAAAAGATTAAATCTTTTTCTTAGTTAGCTGGTTCTATACACCATCTTATAAACATCCTTCATAACTACATCTTGAAGTTAATAAAAAATCTATACAAGTAAACACTTTTTGCGATTGGCATAGTTTTAACCATATTCTAGACGAGCCTTAACAGAATAAAAAAACATCTTTCCTATAGTTTACATTTTAATTTATCTTTAAAAATAAGAAACTTCTTCTGATAATACATCTCAAACAGACTGTCTAAAGAGTTCCCAAGCCATTATATAGTAACACATAAATATACAATTTGGAAATTATAAATTATTTTTGCGGAGAATTTGGTTTTATTTTTCATTGAAAGACTTTTTTGAGTTCAAGCCAAGAGGACAAAAGACTGTTATAAATACTCTGACAACTTCTAAATAACCCTTCATTAAGAAGGAATTATAGTGTCGTAATTAGACATTAGCTCGTCTTTCTTCTGTTTCAAAGGTTTCGTCAACATGTTTCTTGGAATTTTACGATTTTCTAGTAAACAAAACCCGTAATTACAAAACCTTTATAAGGAAAATTTTAGAATTTCGTCAGACAATAATGCCATATACAATGAGATTATTGGAACCTTATCAACTCAATGTTTTTGAACGATATTTGAAACTGAAATGGTAAATAAAATGTGGTGTATCTAAGGCCCATATTTGGTACATCGGTGTTTTTAATTAATCACTAAAGAGTATTTTTCCATTTGAAACGCATTTTGTATACAAGTTTGATAATATTAATATTTTCAGATTATAGATTTTAACTGATACAATAAAGCAATATTGACTTGAGTATTTAATTCAGTGGTTACTACACTGTTTTTAATCGTGAGCATAATAAGCTTCTGTATTACGAAATTTCATAGCTTTACATTTAAAAAAATCACCAATAAATACAATGAAGATTTAAAAATGTATGTGTTCCATTGCAATATTTGATACTATACACATCAATGTGAAAAGAGCATATCAAATTGCGAATTTATAGTTAATATTCATTTATTTCATACAAAACTAATTCAATATGCACCAAATCAGAATATCAATATTCTTGTGAGCATGTTCCGATCCGCTACTCTAGGAGAGGAGTTAGTTGTTGCAAAGTTAGTAGTTAACCGTGGGTAAAGGCAGACTCTTCATTGATGCCTAAGGCAGACTTTGATCCTAAGGAAATTAACTTCCTCTATTGATTTCCTTAGGGAGACTAACTCGCTGTTCTTGAATAAAATACCCTTTACAAAGTAAAACACTTGGAGAGTTTTCCATATCAAAGGGCACGACCTTCAAAGAATATCTGGGTTGATATTGTAAAGAAATCTACTTAACTTTATCTGAAATCGTTTCTAGATTAATACCATATTTTTGTTTTCAGATAAAAAGTATAATTATTTTTTTATTGAAATTAAAAAAAGATTTGGTTGTAAATAAATGTATACTGAACAAGGTAATGATACTCTCTGAAAGGATAATTTATAAAACTATTTCTTACAACATTATCTATTTTGAACCCTAAAATTGCCAAAATTTTACTTTCCCTTTTTTATAATCATATTGTTTTTCAATACAGTTAAAACTAAGCGTAATACAAGGTACGCACAAACTTGTACTATCGAATTTCCGTGTTTATCGATAAAAAATAATCTGTGGTATTATTTGAAGAGATGATTTAAATTCATTGCACATCATAGTATTTTAAGAAACAAAAGTATATTATTCGTTTCTTGGTAATTACTCTATTCTTGGTTTCATAAAAAGTTTGTACTATAGCGATGTTGCGTTCACATATTTATGTAGGTGTTTAAAGTGTTGCGGAAGGGAAATCCTTTTTTACTTGAACTTTGCATTTTAAATAACTATGACATAAAAACAAATCGTTCCAAAGCCCATGCGATAAACTTGAAAACGTGCTTCACTATCTTTTTCTAACTATAGTGAATTATTTCAAGTATAATGTACAACATATATTCATCTAAAAGTTAAAAGTCTTGTCACATAAAAAAGTTAGAGAAGTAAACGTAGAAAACTAAATCATGTTATTTCACCGTTCGCATTCTAATCGGCAGAGTGTTAAATAAAAAATGCCAATTTTATCAATACTTCATTAAGAATCTTTCAAAACCCTCGTCATCGAATACTTAGTAATTGTCTGTTGCTTGGGACTTAGTAAACGCTTTCTTAACCGGCCGGAAACTGTTACCATACGAAGGTTCAAAAGGTATTCATGCTGATTCTTATCTAACTACCATATAAAATAAAAGAAGCACACATGAAACACAATAATCTTTTTTTAAGAATATCTTAGCCTTTTTCGACTTTCCGCAAACAAATTAAGAGGTAACTGATCCTGCTCTAGGAAAATAGTTATCTACAGAGTCGGTGTAATGGATTACCTTGATTACAGTACCAAACAAACAATTATCTAAGGTCCTGAATTAATTTCCTTTCTGGTTTCTTAATTCCACGGCTACCCAGTAATTATATTTTCATAAAAAAGTTTAAACAAGTTTAAATGAAACAAAACATAGATTTGTGATCTTACCTTGACACATGAGACTGAGTACGTAGATGACACATATAGCCAGACAGTAAGGTGCTGTACAGGACTCCATGTTACACTATAACACTCACACACGCACGTGAACGAGAGTGCGCAGGGGCGCGGTGATGGTGTCGACAGTGCGGGTGGTACTGGCGTTCCGACGCGCTGCTCACCGCCCCCCCCGCCCCCGACCACCACAGGCCGTCTCTAGCTGCCCCCGTGAACCGCCCCTGTGTTATCAAAGGTGTTAAAGTTAAGGCTGCAGCAAGTCTCACCACTGAGCATCGTCTAATATACAGGGATTGTAAGAATGTGTTACTAGCCAAGTGGATATAGTGTCTAGGAATTTGATGAGAGAGGGACGGGGATTCGGGCCATATACGTAAAAGTTAGAGGTTTTGATCATTTATACTTGCCACCGTTGTTCATTTAAAGTTCCACTGATAAGACACTATCAAACAAAACTGTAAATATGTATTGAACGTTACCAATTATCAATCATTGGAATAGGGACGCCACACAGGTATAGTAAAATAAAAGTTAGTAGACACACTTACAAAGGGATAATGTCCGATCCTCTTAAATTGTTGGGGATATGTCTGAATCTGAAGAGTCCTATTCTCAAAAAAGTTTGATTTGAGGCACAAATATTCAATCAGTATTGATAGACATTACTCTAGCAACATGCACTTTGCTGAACACTGGAGGGGTTCCATACGTCGGTTGTCTAGTGCCTATAAGACGCTTTAGGTTTAATTATCAAGCAAACAATTTAATAATAGTATTATCAAGGCGAATAACCATAGGAAATGCTTCCACAAATGTCCATAACGGATAGTCTATGATGATAACGGATTTCAGTAAAATTGCCTCAAATATTCACATATACCTACAATATTATCTTCTTAACTTATTTTGTCTGGTGCTAACTGAGTTATTGTAAGTTGCCTTCAACCACTATATCAGTTCTTCGGATCAATCAGTCATGTATAAACGCATGTTGTCATCTGTTATGTTTGTATTTTATACTTCCTTCATTACAAAATTTTACAAAAGGAATTATTAAAATAGTTATTCTTTTTTCACCGCTTTCAACAACGGTTGTACTTGACATGATAAGTTTTAGATGTTTGATTTAATTTTAAAGTGAAATTAGCTATTTACTATCCCAATTTTATTATAAACCGGTAATTAGATCTTTTAATAAGTGCAAATACGAAAAGTCTGATTCTTGAGTTAAAATAAATAAATAATTACAATGAATAGGTGAATAATAATCATCGGTAGATAATCAAATAATATTATTTTGCTTATAAAGTAACGAGACAAATAAAAATATAGAATAGCTTTCAAAAGAATATTTATGACTAAAGGAACCTTTGGATAAACCCAAATTGTAAAACTTAACATGATGTCCTGTGGTGGATCGATCCTTCTTTACGAGGTCGGATTTTGCTGAATGATAAACTGCAAGACGATCTTATGTGGTCATAAACTTGATAGCATGACACCACCATAATTTGGTTTACGATATACAACCTATTACGTTTAAGTCGGGATTACAAGTATCGGGATATACTGGACTAAGTCTAGTACATTTTGGATGACAATAATTACTTTTAAATATATAAATTTGTTTCTTATAAAATGTTGAATATCCCTAAATTTTATTTATTTAATTTAACGTTTGATTTTATAGGAAATTATAAACAATGTTCCTTATTTGCAAAACCATAAATTACCCAAGAGATATTTCCCAATTGCACTTACGTTTTAAAAGGTAAAACTCAATCATTGTTTGTAATAATATAACAGTTTTTTTCTTTAGAAATATATACTTGTATAAAGTTTTCATTATATTTGTTATAAAAAAACTGTTTGAGTATTTCATGCCTGGACGTGAACTTGGAATCAGACTTAAACTTAGATAAGGAATTTTTCAATGAGAACTTTTTTATTGGATTTTGAATTTTGAATTGGGGATTTTTGTTAAGAATTTCACATTTAAAATTTTTTTTATTAGTTAATTTTTATTGGAGAATATCAATTTGGGAATTAGGTATTTCGGATTTCGGGATATGAGACATAATGATTTTCAACGTGGACTTGGAGCCGGTCATGATATCAGAATTTTGAGTTTCCGTTTTTTTAATGTTTAAATTTAGAATTTTTAGATTTGGAATTATCTAATATTGAAATTTTGGATTTAGTATTATGAGACTTTAGATTCTGCTTTGTGGATTATTGGGTCTGAGATTTTTTTTATTTTCGACGTGCGCTTGGGCGTTCTCTTGGAGTTTGACTTTGACCTTGACTCAAAGATAGACGCGGATAGGAAATTTGGTTTTTTTTTAATTTCGGATTTTAAGTTAAGAGTTTTTGAATCATGCATATAAGATATATGGATTTTGGATTTTGTGATTATGGATTTCGATTTTGACTGTCATTTGGTCTTGAAATTAGACAAGAATTTCATTTGTTAAATTCTGTTCTTAATTTAAAACTTTGGGATGTTGGAAATCTGGTTATTGAATTTTTAGGTTTGGCGTGGTTTTTTTTACATTGAGACTTGGAGTCCTACTTTGATTTGGACTGAAACCTAGGCCTATACGTGGATGGGAACAATTTTAAATTATCAAATTTAAGATTTTGAAGTTTTAAGTTTTGAATCCAGATTTTTAACTTTGTTTTAGATAATTCTATTTTATTATTTTTTCAATCAAACAAATCTTCATTAAAGACGTATCGGCCTATGATTATACAGGGTGTCCTTTAACCAGAACAAATGATTCAGGAATAGGTTTTTTGGGTCATCTTATGACTACACTACAATAGAACAGTTTTCAACTTTTTGATACAAATAATTTGAACTAATCTTAAAATAATTCTAAAAAAATATAAAACCGAATATTAAAACCTTAATCAAAATTACATCTTGTACAGCCTTTAAGGAAAAAAGGTTTCAAGAAATACAGGCACCTCACCTGTGTCTTGAATAAAAGTTTGATGTAGTCATGTTTACTGCCACAATAAAGCCAAGTGGCAGTTAAAGGATGAAACGATCCACACTGCAATATCCTGAGTAAAATTTATTATTTATTGTAGCCAGCTCTCATCAGTGTTTGTCATAAAACGATATAATGTTTAAACTTTTGCAAATAACTTTAATCTCATATCAATTGTTTTATGTGATTGTTTCTCACTTTTTGTTTGGTTAAGAAATGTGTCGTTACATAAAACACAATACGAGACTGATAAAAAACTGGTTCCTAGTAAATCTGGTTCTTTGTTAGTTTCGTATTTATACGTATATGATATGAAGGATTGCTGAAAATGCTGATGGATGTTATTTATTGTTTGAGAAATAAAATGAGTATTTGAGATAGGTAAAAAATGACAAATAGTATAAAGAACTGAGGGAATTAAGTTTGAAAATCGAATAGTAAAAATGAAAACAAAGATGAAGAAATAAAAATGAGAGCACATTTTAAAATGCACAGAACCACAACTTTTTTGTTCTAAATGGGTTCAAACAATTCAATGTAGTTTAATTCAATAGTAAGCTAATTTAGTAGGTTTGATAGGTTTGTAGGAAAATACAATAAAAATTATTAATTTAGGTAAACAAAAATGTATTCATTATAAAATACATTAGTTATATTAACAAATGAGTAGGTCACATATGTTACTATGTTAATTTATCTTTCTTTTTTACTCTCTAGTAAAAAAATCTACTATTACATACATGTTACAACCAATAAAAGTGAACCATTCGCAAAAGGAGTTCAAATAATGATTTTTGTATTACTAAAGTAGAGTCAAGAACTGTTTTCGTTATTGCAAAGATAGATTTTAGGAAGTACCATATATGATTTATATAGCAAAGTGGCCCACCGTGTTCACTTAAGGCCAATTTGCTGTTGGAGTGTTTCAGTGACCATCCCTTGTAAACTTTTAACGCCCTAAAATACCTTTCCAAAATATCCAAGTTCTTTCGAGTTTTTGGAGAAAGGAAATCTTCATTTTTTATGTAACATAACAGATTCGTTTTAAATAAAATGTTTCTTATTATAGTACAAAATCATGTCCAATTATAATATAAGTAAAATAAACATTTGTTACTTTTATCACGGACTCGGCACCCAGAAACCCGCTTTTACTTACGTTGTAACTAAATAGTAATCATAAGAATATCTGCTAGATCAGTGGAAAATCTATTTTCACTATCCCTACATATCAAATTTTTAAAATTTAACATGGACATTATAGTTTGCCATGAGGTTTTGACAGTTTTAATATAACGTTAAACAAAAGGGTTGAACATATGTTGTAACAGAGCAAACGTTAAGAACCATCAGATTAATTCCATGGAGTATAATATACAAAAAAATTAATAACCAACTAGACATATGTCAAGTGATATGTCTCCAATCAATATATATCACTACTTACCGTCCGTTATTAAACCGTTTGTCTTGTGAGTTAATAGTATAAGTGTAAATATTATTACAAGTGTTATTTGACGTATTTTTTTGTGCTTTCAGGTAATTTAATAATACGGAAGATGCTGATAAAGAAGTTATTTATATTCAATTATTAAAACAATTATATATAATGTGATATCCCAATAACCTTTCTGTATTTGGGTTGCTCACTCCCTCTTGGTTGAACTACTGTGATTTATTCCATGTCTTCTAGTACTGCAAGTAGGAGTTTAACCCTGTCATAATATCCTTTGTGCGATTTTTATTTTTCAATAGCATTAAAGAACTTATGTCCATCACGTTTGAGTGTGTCCGTTGGACTTTTGAGGTTATATGTTAATAAGTATTTTTGTAAAAAAAAAAACAGACAACAAATAACAAAATCTTACAAAATTACCTCTTGCATTTGGTCATAGTAGTTTTAAAGTTTTTAAACAAAGAATAAATTAATAATAGAACCCCTAAAACTCGTCCTACATGTACCAGATGATAACCTACCTTAAGCCATCATCAAATACTAAAGAGAATGATAGACTTAGAAGGTTCAGTAGTTTGGTTATTTTAAGGATGTACTTGAATAATGACTTGCTCAGTGATTACTCGGGATAAGATCATGTTAACCTCGGTGAAGATTGAAAAATGTCATTAGATATCTGAATATCAAGGTTAAGGTTGTGGCACGATTTTTCCCCGGATACCACTGAATTTTTATCCATGGTATTGTATAGCTACATATTATACACGATTTTTATGTTTAACACCGTAACCCGAGAGGAGATGGAAAAGGCCTCCACAATTCCTGTGACTGGATAAGCAATGAAGGTTTTACATTGTTTGTTTTATGGGGCCGTAACAGCTGGTGCTTGTGTTACAGTGAATTTCTCTTTCAGCCTTTCCATCCTACTCTTTGAATTGGAGTAACATACAGTGAGATTCAAAATGGTTACGTTTACAGTCGACATATCAAAATATTAAAATTTGTGTTACACACATTATAAACACCTGTGATGTAATTAAAATAAACAGTCTGCATTTAATAGCTTGAAACCCCCCTGCTTGGTTTGGATTTTTTTATATATTTATTCACAAATTATCATAACTAAATAGGTAACAGAGCGTATAGTCGAGTCAATATAGGCACTTGAGATAGAACAAATTCCAACAAATGGTTTTTCGACGGTTTTTGGTAGTAATAGGTGTAGAAAGTACCAGGAAAAAAGTCTACCAAAATCGGACAACCGGAAGTCGGGTTTTTCCGAGATGGCCGCCGCGAGGCCCTCAAATCGACAAGATGACTGCAAATTCGTCGATTCATAGTTCCAGGATTGGCCGATTTCCACAAAAATTGGCAAACACATGTAGAACTATATTTCCAACCTTAAATATGAAAACTAGGCACACAAAGTAACCCAAAGATGAATTTTCAGGGTATTATGTGCTAAAAAGTAAGATTTTTTTACCTCAAATATATGTTTTTCTAATATTTTGTTCAAAGTTTGTTATAATTTCAAATTTATTTTTTCACCATTAGATTCAACACAAAAAACCTAACAATTTATTATATTGAATCTTTGTTCTGCTTCAATTTGTTACAGAGATATTGAAAGTAATAACTTTAGTATGTTTTCTTGCCGAGATAACTCAATGTTAATCTTATGGAGAATAAGCATAAATATTAATATCATTTTTCATTAAACCTATATAGATAAGACTTTTTTTCTGCTTCATATTATCTGTTTTAATATTTTTTTACTAAAAATTCCTAAAAGTCTTATCTATATAGGTTTAATGAAAAATAATATTAATATTTATGCTTATTCTCCATAAGATTAACATTGAGCTATCTCGGCAAGAAAACATACTAAAGTTATTACTTTCAATATCTCTGTAACAAATTGAAGCAGAACA
This sequence comes from Macrosteles quadrilineatus, assembly GCF_028750875.1. NCBI lineage: Eukaryota > Metazoa > Arthropoda > Insecta > Hemiptera > Cicadellidae > Macrosteles > Macrosteles quadrilineatus. The sequence goes on from NW_026542599.1 coordinate 61,967,411, forward strand.
AAGATTCAATATAATAAATTGTTAGGTTTTTTGTGTTGAATCTAATGGTGAAAAAATAAATTTGAAATTATAACAAACTTTGTACAAAATATTAGAAAAACATATATTTGAGGTAAAAAAATCTTATTTTTTAGCACATAATACCCTGAAAATTCATCTTTGGGTTACTTTGTCTGCCTATTTTTCATATTTAAGGTTGGAAATATAGTTCTACATGTGTTTGCCAATTTTCGTGGAAATCGGCCAATCCTGGAACTATGAATCGACGAATTTGCAGTCATCTTGTCGATTTGAGGGCCTCGCGGCGGCCATCTTGAAACACCCGACTTCCGGTTGTCCGATTTTGGTAGACTTTTTTCCTGGTACTTTCTACACCTATTACTACCAAAAACCGTCGAAAAACCATTTGTTGGAATTTGTTCTATCTTAGAGGCTTTTTTGGGCTAAATCGACTCGTCTAGTAATAAAAGGGTATTTTTGAGTTAAACATAACTTTGTGTGGTGATAGCTTTAGGTTTAAATCTAAAATATAGCATACGTCAAGTAAATCTTTGTAATTTCCCCTTTCGTGGGAAGCTAATACGGTATTAAAAGAGTGTAATTATATAGTTGAATGAGTCAATCTTTATAGGTATATTTTATTTGTTAGTTATTTTATAATATATATGCTTCCAGATACTTCATATTAATTATATCCATATTACTTTCTGTATCATTCATAATGTGTTCACTTAAGAAACCTGTGAAAAACTTAAACAAATATGAACTTATCATCATATTAACTCGTTAACGCCTTAAATAGCTTGCAGCTAAGTAGATATTGTTTCCTAACGTTTCGGTTTTATAAAACTATCTGAACCTTATACATGTAGTTACTAAATTTATAGGCTAGATAAAACAGCAATAGTCAATGAAAGGTAAAGTTGCTTTTCAACTGATATACCACTAAGGACATGTTTTTTTTATAATTTTAATTCACAATATTATTGGTGTGGTTTTAAATGAGGCAAATATTTTGTGGATTTTTTTAATTCGTGCATTTACTCTAATTATAGTCTTTGAGTTTTTAATCATTGAAACAATTAGTATTTGACATATTTTAAAACATAAATAATAAGTTTAACTGAAGTAAAAAATGATGAAAAACCTATCTAGAACACAACTTGACCCTCTGAGTTCAAACATCTAAATATTAGAGGGCCCATGCAGCCCATCCTGCTAGATTTGTATGCGCATGTTTTATGTCTTGTTTACATTACAAAGAGGACCTACCTTCTCCTAAAATAGCAAAGACTTTGCATTCCTCAACTAAAGACACAGAAACATCTACTTCATCAATGTTATGCTCTGTAGTGATCTAATTTTTCACATTCATGTCATCGTTTGTATAAAATATACATATTGTCAATATTTTTTATGAATTAACTGTTTAAGTTTTACTTTTATCTAGATATACTTACTTTTTAAATCTCTGTTGACATATCCAAAATATGTTGGTCGTGATACAAAAAATCTTCATGTTGTACGTCTTAGGTGGAATAAATATTATTACGTGTTATTTATATTAACTAAACTATACATCCTGTTATATTTATAGTTGTTATATAGTTGCATACTGATAATATAACCTTTTTGTTACTAAAGCCTAGAGACCTGTCAATTATTCAGTATAATTTATCTTTTTTCTCTGCAGAGCTCCAACTTTTGACACCTTAGGCTACCGAAAAAAGGTACAAAAATTACACTGAATAATCATAAAACGTTAAGACATAACAAACAAATTAGGACTCCATTATATAATTCTAAATATTATATTCACAATAGTGCAAGATTTTTAATCTATATAAAGTAATTATATTTACTACTTTGAAATAATATAAAATGATTCTTTCGTTGGGAGATTAAAGAGCTATAAAAGCTTCTTATTCGTCTTGTTCGTAGTATTTTAATTTGGATTTAAACATATTTTAGGATAACTTCTTTAGAATAAACTATTTACACATGATAAAACACTATAACATGTATTAACTATTAACAAAACAAGATACTTTAGGCCGCTTACAAATGTTCATGCAATCATTCTAGTTTCTATTTTTTACATTTAAGATAAATATGATCTCTAATAGCCGTAAGTCTAACGTATAATTTCACCTTTAGTAGAGGTGCAGGTAAGGGCGATTGTATTATAAAATATACAACTCTGAAATAATTTTACAAAACGTTTACCTGACAAGTAGCTGAAACCGAAGACTTGCTTTCCCTTTGGAAAATATTCTCATCAACATTAACTAAAAAAGAGATATTTAGATTTTAAATACAATTATTAAAAATCATTAAAAAATATATCTGAGGTAATTTAATGTGATTACACACATGAGATGGCAGCAGCGATCTAAACATTTAGGCATTAAATTACACATTGTTTTAAGTTAAGTTGGCCAGACTGTTTGGATGGCAAAACTGGAAGTAACAGATGCACAGGACAGCAACAATCACAAACATAACTATGTGAGATTTTATCGTCTTCCCGGTTGCACAAGCTGTAAAAACATTTCATTTTCTTTGTACTAATTTGTTGTGTAGATTGTCCTAAAGGCTATAGTAGTAGAAAGCATAACTTTTTATGTAACATCAGTAAAATTCTAGTACCCATAACTTAATTTCGGCCAATAAAAAAAACTTATTCTTATACGTAGCCTACCACTAATCGTATCCTTACAATGAGTTCAGTTTTCTCACAGAATAAATACATAATTTTAAAATGCTTTTCTCTAGTCAAAGGTTTAGTAAAATGTTTGTGAGTCTTTCGCGTTTGGGTTGTGAATGCCACTGTATTTCGTAACATAAATAGTGAACATTTAATATATAATATTATTGGAATAATCCCATGTTATATCGATGGTTTGAAAATGTCTAATTTATAAGATAGTTTCTGTTAGAGTGACTAACAATTACATTACTTACTAGGTAATGTTCTTTGCTTTTTTGTTCATTTTATTCAATCAAATGTATAATTAGAACTGTTTCATACTATTTATTGACGTATTTGCATCATTCCACTCATTTCACACAAACTAAAACAAAATGTTTAAAAAAAAGACTTGCTGAATTATCGAATACCAACGATTAGTTTTACATATGATACATTCAGTACTAAAATGTTCCGTATACAGTCTCAGGTAAAGTGGTGTTTTAAATTACATCACGGAGGGAGCTACGTAGCATGAAACCGACAAAGTTAGTTCAAAATGAGATTTGAAATACGTGACGTCCATTTTGATGACAGCCTTCTGTCTTACTTGCTGTAGGATGCTTCTAGGCAAGCTGAGTTTTGACAGATTAATAAAACTGATCTTTAGACTACCTGTATACACATTTTTTGTGTTAAGTAAGTATTTATACAAAGGTATATTAAACAAAGGTTTATATTATTTTTATACCTTATTATTTACAAGTTTTGCAAACTCTTCAGTTTTTTGTATGTGAAAATGCGATAAATTTTACTAAAACAGTTTATAAAGGGTGAAAAAAGTCTGAAAACGGAAATAAATCTGTTAGAAAATTCAAAACTTTCACATCGACTAATGTATGAAAACTACTTTTTGCAAGCATTATAATTTTTTGACTTCCGCCAGAGGACGACCCATGAATAGTAGATACATAATCTTTAATGTAAGCATAGGTAGATATGACATAATTGTAAAGGGCTGGTCAAGTGGAGTTCAAACGGCGCCTCAAAATGTTCATCCGTTACAAAATGGTGGCAGTCTAAAGTTCTTGTGGAAAATAGTATTGGTAAATACTCGTTGTCAACATTAGCTAGAGCTGAAACCCGAATAAATTTGTTTTGAATATTGAACTATATACTTTAAATTACAATTTTAGCTGAATACGAGTATTTTTCAATACAAAGGCCTGTGCAGGTATTTTCCGCAAGAACTTTGGACTGCTGCCATTTTGTAACGGATGTACCTTTTCAGATGCGGTTTCCAGAAATTAACTCAACTTGACTAACCATTTAAAATTATGTAAATATCGACATAAGCTTACATTCAAGATTATGTAAGCTACATACTCCTAATGGGTCAACCCTTGGTGGGGGTAAAAAAAAATTGTAATGCTTGCAAAAAGTGTTTTTCATATATATGGTTTTGTGTAAGATTTGAATTTTCTGAGGGATTTAGTTAAAAAGATATTAAGCCGTTTACAGACTTTTTTGTCAACCTGTATATTGCGTTACTAGTCTTGAAAATATGTGTTTACCGGACACACACTTTTGAAGAGTAACGTACGATATCTTTCACCATACAAAGTAACATAACAGTAAAAAAATTGTATATTCCCACCAACTAAATAACTTAACAATCTCTACTCATTACCTCTAAGTGAGGCTATGTTTTGATTTATAACCTAGATGCCTGTCACTGACCATCAGATAATGACGTTGTGCAATAAGGTCGATGTTAGATACAAGCCAGGGTTTGTACCGTTACCTTGTACTAAACCATTTACTTTTATAGTATTTATAATTTTATGCGCAATCGATGAATACCTATCATATCTACGCAATATGAAGACTTCATCTATTCTAATGAAACAGAAGGATATTAAATGTATTTACAAAAAAACCTATACTGATCCTTTAAAAAGGTTTAAAAAAATATACACCTGTTTTATATAATGTACTTATTTTTTGCTTAGCGAACTATAATAGAATACCTAGAATTTAACTTAGTAAAATGTGTACGCAGGATCAAATTTGTAATGAATAATTACGTCGTTGGATGTATTACATTTTTATGATTTTAACTCAAATAGTTCCTTATGTCTACATTTTTCTCTTTCAATGTCTTTGAGCAATTAACATTTCCTCTATCCAGTCACTCTTCGCGATAACTAAGGTATGTGGCCTCAGCCCTCGCCACTGATACCCTTGCATACGACACAGATCACTGCCATCCGCTGTCGGAAATCATCATTCTATCGTTTAACCGGACTATTTCTTTATAATCCCACAACTTTCCAATCCATATTTCATTTTCAAATTGATCAGTCTGTACGATTTAAATAAAAATGACAACTATTTTTTTTTTTTAGATATTACTTTTTGTTTATTAAACGGTCAAAATTATTTTTGATTAGTGCAATAGTATTTCAACATGGACATGGACACTCGTCAACGCCGCCATTTCTCACTGCTTCAGGTCAGGTGGGGTATCCCAAACCAAACATCTCTTCAGCTTCACTAAGGTATGTTACAGCATAGATTTAATATAGCTTTGCACTTAACAAGATACTAAAACCAAGAATCAAAAATTTGTAGCCTTAAGACTAAATTAATATTTCATCCAAACATTACTAGGAACAATCTTTTTCACATTTTGCCCAACATACGTAAGCTATTCATGTTTATAAATGAAATCCGGAGTACAAATAACATTTTGAAGCTTTTCTCACTAAAAGTTGGAATGTATTACAGACGTAAAACAACTTGTTCCAAAAGGTTTACGACAATCTTATACAATATACGGGTCCGGCAACCTAACAAGCATAGAATAACAAGCAAGATAAAGAAGCTTGACATGAAATGCTGCCTCGCTACTTACACGTGGTTGGGTTGTAAAATTCTTTAAACTAAGATACATGACCAGCGTTGACTTATATTGTTATTTATTTCAACGGATAAAAAACAAAATATCTGGTTTTTTGCTTATCTTGTTCTTTTACTAATAAAACATCGTTTACGAATCTATAATCTATAATGATAGTAGTATTGAATGTCTACGGATGCAAACGTAAATTGTAAAGCAGGTTTTTTTAGTATCCCTGCATCAGTTAATTAAGATATAAAACTTTGCTCAACTTTTACCGACATATATATAGTTTCTTGTATGAGTAGAAGATGTTCTAAATGTTACCGATGTATAAATATAAGTGATAGACGTTATGTAATCAGCTCAGTTATTGTATATTTTTTATATTGCATAATATTGTAAAGAAATAATACCAAGATTCTCTTTGTAACTTATCAGCAAAGTGATTTTAATTTTAATACGTTCTCATTGTAAGGAATTTTAATATACATAGCTTTAGAGATTCTAGGATGATAGTTACCCTTGAGCTATACTCTCTTTCCTCCCTTAACAATCTACAGCATTATGAATAGCAATTACAAAACATTTCTAAACCTCTTTAACATTTGAGGCTTAATCAAATTCAAATCGTTTATACAATGTATTTCATTTGCGATACATACAATGTTAAAATACGTTAAAAACCAAATATTTATAACTATTACAATTGCATGTTATGAAATCGAAGGTAATGTTCACTTAGAACTAAGTAGGATTAAAGTTACCTTATCCAACCTATAAGAAGTAATCTCTTACAAAAAATGTTTAAGATTTTCAAGTGCTTATGTTTTCTCTGATCAAAACATATTATCGAAATCAACACATTAACTATACTTTATTATTAATACACGGAATTAAGTTGTATTGTTGTTGTTATATGTGGACTTTTTTTAAGGGGACATAAACATAAGTTTGTATAAGTATAACCATCAAGAAATGAAATGTTGAAATTGTGAATTTTGAACCATAAAATGAGTTGGTTTTGACTTCAATGATCGCTATCAAAAAAGAAGATGAGAGTGTACGGAATGGATCACTTTCTTGAGAGAGATGGTTTTATTGCCAGTTCATCAAGTAGCCTACTTGACTTAAAACTTCCTTCCTTGAAGTTCAGGATAACATTGTTAAAAAAACTTATAATTACATCACTAGAGGGAGTAACTGAATTCCATACGTTTTCTTAAGTTCAAATGGGGTATAGGTCCTTATTTTTTCAAATCATACAAGTCATCTACCTTTTTAAGGCAATTTTAAATTTATGTATGGGAGGATAATGTGTGATATAATGAGCATTAAGTATACAAGTCTACTCATAAAAGTGGAAAAAATCAAAGAGATCCGTTATACCATTGACAATTTTTTTCCCCTAGGACGTTAGTCACGAGCCCGGAATTTTTTTCACATTACTTCAGGCTAGACCTAGGGGCTATGGCAATATCACTTGGATAAAATCCATTGGTGATTTGGCGGGGTTTGAACCCGGGACCCCAGGAACCGGAGTCCCGCGCTCTAACCACTAGACCAGCTCGCTCCCCATATACCATTGACTATTGCATACTGAAGTTTTATTCAATATTATTGTATTGACTTAACTCATTCGTAAACTTATGAACAGAAATGCGACATATCTAAACAATAAAATGAGCTTTAAGTTGTTTCTTAAAATTATTTACAGAGCAGTTTCAAATTTAAACTTTATAGTAATGACGGTCTCTTTGAATAATTACCTTAAAGAGACAATGACCTTAGTATAATGACACCTATCATTACTTGGTATCATTAGCTTGAACAATGACAATACTAATTAGATCTACTTCACACTACTTTGTGTATTTCTCATAATGATTTAACATTTTCGTTAATTCATAGAAATAACATAGGGAACTAATAAATTTTGGGAAATCAATTACAATTTTTGGATCGTTTCTTGCAAACGGTTAATAGTTGGCTCAATAATCCATCACTATAAGTTATACGCAGTGCTGCATTTTTATTTTGAAATTAGATCTCTGTAACCACGTTGTTTTTGTTAATAAATAATTAAATAAAATGCGAAAAAATTTCTTAAGCACGTAGATTATATTGAGAAGTTCGAGTTAATTTTATGGTATACTTAGGTAATATTGAACTTCTTACATAGTACCATTTTACTTTTATAACTAACGATTTGTTATCTCTTAAAACTTAGTTAGAAAACTTCAAACACAATTTAAATTTACTTCGAAAATTCTAAACACAAAAAAAGGTTCACCATTGGTCCAACAAGTTTCTAATAAAAAAAACCCCTATGTACTAGTAGGAAACTAGCTTGGAGCTGGTGTAGGTATGAGTTATATAATTGTAATGTATGCGAGATTATCATTTCTGATATCAGTAAGGATCAGTTGAAAGCGTTAGATTTGCAGCATCATCACTTTGGCTCAGACCCGGTCATCCCAGATATACATAAACTTTGGATTTGGATCTTGGATGGTATTGTGTGGGTATTCTATAATTTATTACTTAGGTGATATCAACGAATAAGATGGCTCTTAAATTTCAAAATATTTGTTAAACATAAATATATATATTGTTTGTATACAAAACATCAAATTACGCAGGAGTGTCTTACCCCTTTTACATACAACATATTTAATATGTGATTAAGGATACTGATAAAATATTTTATGGGAAAATCACAAGATAATAGCGTTTTCATTTTTTGCAGTTATAATGGGAAAAAAATAGTTGGATAATAATTTTAAAAATATTCCATATAGAAAAAAGAACACATTTGTTAAAAAACCTAACGTTTTCCTTGAATGTTCTCAAATGAGCTCTCTTCTCCACTACATTTGTTATGATATACGTAAAGTTTTTTACTTAAATTTAAAACAAAATTGAATATCTGTGTTAAAAATAAACAACAATAAAAGTCAACGCTGGTCATGTATCTTAGTTTTAAGAATTTTACAACCCAACCACGTGTAAGTAGCGAGGCAGCATTTCATGTCAAGCTTCTTTATCTTGCTTTTTATTCTATGCTTGTTAGGTTGCCGGACCTGCATATTATATAAGATTGTCGTAAACCTTTTGGATCAAGTTGTTTTACGTGTGTAAGATATTTAAACGTATGTTTTAGTAAGGTAACCTACAGATTGTTGAATTTCATATTCAGCGATCAGATCATTGATTTTTTTTCTAAAATCCTACAGGTATCTTCCTTTTATCGTGAAGTAAGTTTTATTAAAAATAAATTTGCATCACTAAGACATACAGTACAATAATGAAAATGCGTATTTCAGGAATTGAAAAGGAGCTGATGAAAAACATAAAACAATCAAATTAGCTTTCGCAGGAAATAAACACTATTTAATGGTTGACTAAAAATTTGGAGAATTAGTCAACTATACTGATACTAATAGCTTTATTAAATAGTAGTCTGTTTTATACAAGAACCGTGTTATATTTATATCAGAAAAATATTACTTTTCCATAAATTAATCGTTTTGTAAAATAGTCAAACCACTAATTCTGAGCATAGAGTAATTAATTACTACAACTATTAAAGATGCATTATTTTATGGTCAAAACATTAGTTTGTTTAATTTTTCAAAACAAGCTTCCCTCAAAGTAACCGGCAAGTGAGACTGCCATCAAAATGGACATCACGTATTCCAAATCTCATTTTGAACTAACTTTGTCGGTTTCATGCTACCTAGCTCTTCCCGTGACGTTACAACAATATTTCAAATACCTCAAATGTATATCTATGTATACAGGGTGTCTCACGAGAGGTGTCTCAAATTGATTACGGAAAAACGGCTTAACGCACAAGGATGAAATAAAAAATTTTTCCGCTAATCCGACCCCAAGGAATAACGTAAAAATACTTTTAACTTTTTCCCAATACAGGATACGCCTAAAACTGAGGGTCACTAGTTCAAATTTCGGAATTTTCAAATGTAAACAAATGACATGTTATACATCATTTTAAAGGTATTTGATAGAAAGACATTTTGGCAGAAACAGAAACTAATTATCTTTTTCCGTTTCAAAATGGCGGCAGTTTTTTAAAGAAAATTCTATTTTCTTTTAATACTCTGTGTTTCCTATACCAATGCATTTTTAGCCCTTCTCCGGTTGAATGTCCTTACTCGTTATGAAACTAGCTTTATTTAAAAAAATTTCAAATGCTCACTGTTCAAAATTTTCCAATAGCAACATATGTCAAGTGGCTCATCATTTTGTAGGCTTTATTAATTCCTAACAACTTTGTAATTTACACTTAATTCGTATCTTATTTAGTTTTTGCGTAAATAACAAAAAACCTAATTTTACTTTATCAAAACAATGTTATTTGGGTTCGACGTGATTGGGCCTTTAGTGTTAAACCCAAATAACATGGATCACTTTGTATATTACAAATATTGGTTTTCTTTTTAGAGTCAGTCTGGTTCTTCTACTCAACCAAAGTTTATAATTTTGGTTTTAAGTTATAAGTTTGCAAGCACAAATTTGCCATCTAGCATCGCTATTCATTTATCTAATGCATTACTAGACTTTTTTAGAATTTTTATTTAATCAAATAATAACTTGATCATCTTGATATTATAATAAAACATTGTCATAACCTAGCACGTTTTGTTTGTGACCAATCATTGCTTTTTTATTAAGAATTTACTACTTTAAACACATAGAAATATCTCCAATCCAAATCTAAAGATAAATGTAAATTTATGACAGTTGTGTCATGAGATTGGACAAATTAATTATAGGTTAACATGTTTTTGATCTATGAAAATATAGGTAATGTAATGTTACACAAAGTCATGGCATTTAAAAACTTAAATTAACTTGTTAATTAACTGCCTTTTATACTAATATAAGAAATTCACAACAAGTTATTTTTGTTTACTCAAAATGTTAGGCCTGCTACTGTAGCCCTCAATAAGTTCCACGTGAGACATAACAGTTCAAAGAAAATGAAACTTTCGTCTTTACAGCTTGTGCAACTGGGAAGACGATAAAATCTCACGAAGTTAGGTTTGTAATGGTTGCTACACCTGAACATCTGTTGCTTCCAGTTGTGCCAACCAAACAGACTATCTGTTTCAATTGTGTCACTCACTGCTTACAGTAAACTGTAATATGTTTTATTTACAACTGCTAAATAAGTGCGGTCTTTTATCTATGTTTTAGTTAACTATATCTAATATATATATATATGAATTTGAACGGACGGTTTTTTTGGCCATAAGGGACCTCAAAACCTAAAATCAAATCGGCCCCGGGTCCAGGTCTTACGGTTATAGCTTATTTCCTATGGGACATTTGCTAAAACAGCATAACACATAAAGAAAAAGCAACTTTCGGTACAATGGAGGAAAACAATCTCTACACCAATATCAAGTTACTAATCATCCATTAGTTCAAATGGTTCGAGTCAGTGAATAACCACAATATCTTTTGCTCAATAATGAATCTCGCACTTTAAACATATGGTCTCAAATATGTTTCATATTGACTCACTTTTAAAATTCTTCTATGGATTAAAACAATTTCTTTTGACTTATATTTACATAGTTTTTATATAATTTCTATGCTGCGAAAGAAAGATCTAAAATAAATCCTTAAACTTAGGAAGATTTAAAGACTTCAAATACTTACGGTGCCTGCAGCCAATGGACTTCTGAACTGCAAGTAAGGACGTTTTAAGTCAAGTACTTGATGAACTGGCTATGGAACTTTCTTCATTTCGTACAGTTTGACTTTTTTCATGTTGATAGGATTAAGTTTAAAACAACTTGTATTATGGCTTATGATTTAATGTCCCATTGATAGTATATTTTACCGGTCGGTGTTTACCCATTGAAAGGTATCATATTTACTATGTAGGCCTACTGTAGAAGTTTAAGACCGAATTCTGTCTTACAATTATTATTAATTTTTGTCCTAAGACGCTCGACACGAGCCTGGAATTGTTTTTCACATTACTTAAGGCTAGTCCTAGGGGTTGCGGCATTATCACTTAAAATAAAATATAGATAAAATCCATTGGTGATTTGGCGGTATTTGAACCCGGGACCCCAGAGAACAAAGTCCCGGGCTATAACTTTTTAACTAGTCAACAGCTTTATTCTTCGGATACAGCACGAACAATGCTATGAATGAGTTAGTTACAATTATTATTAATCACAAATTAATTAACAAAATAAGGGTAATAATGAGCAACTATTTAGGGAATAAGCTAAAAAGTTTGTTTTGTAAAAGACTCAATAAAGGTTTATACCAAAAAATTAAATTAAATAAAAATTAAACTAATCATAATGGCTTGAAGGTTTTGTGTTTGTCAATCGCTTCAATGCTGGAACATTTGATTAACTTTCGTTGTTCTTTAATGAAGGCTTTAATAAAATTGTATCTTTGTAGGTATATGTGTAGTTCATACATGTCATATATTTATGTACGTCATGTATATATTTGTAATTATCTTCGATTAGGATTTCAAAATGAAAAAGTTATTATGTTAATGGTTTATTTATTTTAACGACTGCATGTTTATTCGTAGTGTGCCACTTCAGACACATGTTACTTCGCCATATTTACACGATGTGTTTACTAAGGCTGTCATAAGTGTGAGGTTGTGAGCGTAAAAGACAAGCTATAATTAACCCTTCCTCGTATGGCATTTCTGACAGGTAAACCGATGTGTGGACACACCGTTCTAACTATGAAAATCTTCTTCCACAAATGTTTCTTGAGATTAAACATTAAGACTGTACACAATCATAAATTATAACCTATATAACCTATATGTTCAATTTTTTTAATTTAATTACGAGATGCAAAGATTGATGATATAATAATTGAACATAAGATTCCAACTATCACCTCTTTAAAATGTCATTGTTTTAGTAAAATTGTTTTTATTTTGGGAACGAGGTGTAAAATACTTCGAACGTAATTCTCATGGCAATTATTTTTATCATGCCTTTTAACTGAAGTTTTAGACCAATAGTTAATGGTTTGTGTACACCATAATAAATTAGTTCAATTCTCGATTACTATTATGCATGTTTGTGTACGGTTGAAATTTCTGTTTACCAACCATACCAACAATCAAATGTTAATTCTGGGTAACCTAGTGGTTGTAGTGCTAGCCTTAAAATTTGAAAGTCGCAGGTTCGATTCCGAACGAAGCCGTTTCCAGACCCAGATGCCAATTATCATTAGGCTATGATGATATCTAGCAACAAGGTCAACATTAGGTAGTTACAAAACCAGGTTTTGGACCGTTTCCTTTCAAAACGTAAAAAAAAATGCCACTGGCGTAAACACACAAAACAAATAATTGAATAAATTCTTTGAGATCGTGATTCACACTTGGATGCGCATTAAGCTGAATATGATTGCATGATGTAGAACAGAGTTATATGATCCGTGTAGTTTTTTTGTTACTGACTGAGACCAGCTCTTTGAATTGGTCAAGGTATTTTATTAAAAGTCCATCTTTTAACAGCTGAGCCCTGTTTTAACCATAAAAAATCTCCTGAATTTCGTCACAATTGAACCTTTTGATTACTATTGGAGCACTGTTATCTTTCAAACACCAATCAAAGTTACCATTACTTCATAATCTAAGAAACAAATTATCTTATTACAGAACTCTATTGTTATCTGTTTTATTATTTTATGTAAATATTTGATAAGAACCATTCTTAAAAGTAGCTAATGCAATGTTTTGTTAATTTTCCTTAATAAAGGTATTACGTAGGGAACTACGACTTACATTTGAAGTCGAGACCAAAGTCAACATTAACATCAACATCAATACATAGCGTGTATTGTTGCTAAGCAGATAAACTAAATGTTAGTCTACGTACCCTGCTATTTTTTTGGAGTGCCTAATTTATTTTAATTATTTCTACTTTTGGTCCATTTTAATTCTTATTAAGAACCACGCTATTGGCAAGTGGGAGGTGAGAACTAAAATGAAAAGAAAAAAGTTTGCATTAGTTTATATATTAAAAAAGATAATTATAAGCTTACGTAAGAGGTGGGTTCGTCGTTAACTACTCAACTAAATTTGGTGGTTTCAATGATATTTGATGTTTTAAAACAACCTTAAAGGTGTTTTGTAAAACAAGTACGTTGTGAGGTCATACTGTTCTTTTAAAACAATAAAATGCGATTCAATTAGAAAACAAGTAACAAATAGTAGCATGCCGGTTATTGCCATTATAGTAGTGATTAGACTGTAAAATGTCCAAAATGACATTTGTTTGGTTGTAAATTTTATGGAAGTATAGGTCGATTGGAAAAGTTGATACATTTACGATCTTCATGCATTTCTGCCATTGGTTAATCAACAATGTATGTCTTTGTTAATCCATCGTAGTTTTATGGTGTAAAGAAATTAAACAAACAACATTTACGAGATCAAGAGGTTCTTGCTCAAAGCAAATGTACACTTCAGGTTTACAAGTTTTATAAAAAATGCAATCATGAGATACAAACAATAACCAAGCAGTTAAACTAAGGACGCGTTTTCGGAGTTTTGTTTGAATTAAATTAGCCTTTTTTCTGTTGTTAATAAATAAATTAAATATACTCCTGAATGTTTATGTATGGTTTTCAAAGTAAAATAAATCGTTAAGCATATTCAAAAAAGGCTTTTAGATGTTATTTTTTCAACACCAGTTTGGAATTGCCAATGAATATAAAAGTGTAATGCATGAAATCGGTTTTTATCAGTGAAACTAAGCTTGTCATCATTTTAGTCATAACTTTAATTATTATACTAGCTGGCCCGACAGACGTCGTCTTGTCCTAATTTGGTTTTATGTCAAATGCTCGTTCATTTTCAAGATGAACTCGTTCGCATGGCTCAATCACGTCCTGGTTGAAGTTTGTTCGCTACGCTCACTCACCTTTAGGTTGGAGCTCGTTCGCTGCGCTCACTTACCTTCAGTTAGTTCGTTCGCTACGCTAACTGGCCTCCAGGTTGAAATTCGTTTGCTATGCTCACTCACCTTTAGGTTGCACATTAGCTGTTGTCATAAATATATAAAAAAAAAATAGTGCTACACCCTGTTGGTAAACCTATTAACTTTTTAATGCTATTGAACATCACAGAATCAAATTGTTTAGTGGAACCAGCTGTTAAGATTCTTAAATTCCATTTTAATATGATTACTCATAAGGTTAACATGGGAAACTCCAGAGCCACTGGGGCGGAGCTCTTTTGACGGATCTGCAATAAACTTCATACAAACCATCCTTGAATAATGCTTAATAATGCCTGAAAGTTTCATTACAATATGCCGAGCGGTTTCGGAGTCCATAAAGGACAAACAAACATACATCGGATTTTATATATATATATAAGAAGAAAATTACAGCAGATTTAATTTTTTCAAACAAAATAGAACTGAGATATACAACATCAACCCAGATACGTCATTGACACTCTGGAAGACAATGTCCCATTTGAGGTTACCTGAGAAGACAACATAAACGTTTCAGAAGTCCCGCGGGATGAGTTGTTTATCCCATCCAACAAACTGCAAACTACGTTGCTACCTGGAGCTGTAACTCTTCGAAAATGGTTTATGAACAGTATTTCGATAAACTATATCACAAGACATTCATTTTTAAAGGGGTTATTATTAGTTTTTGAGCATCGATTTCATTTATGTAATAACAGGACAATCATCACGTTAATGACATGCCGCAATCAAAGCCATTTACTTGTTTTATTTTTTCATATAAAAAACTATGTAAGTTTGCTGTAAGTAAAAAATCATTAAAAACCTGGTTTGTTAACTAAAAAAAATAGTTACATTAGAAAAACACACTCTCCTCCAACTACTACTACTAATACTACGCTATCGATATTTCAATAAAAAAAACTCCTATTGTCTTCCCTGTAGCGGAAAACCTAATTACTCATTAAATTATTGATATTTAAATAGGAAATAAGGCTGTTAACTTTAAGGGAATAATTAAGTGGAATTCCACTCAGGTAGATGGAAATTCGCTTAGTCTGCAGGTTTGCAGCGGCGGGGGTATTTTACTCATAATAACGTTAGAATATATATCTAACTAATTAATTGCTAGTTAATTGCGAAAATTTCTTTCTTGTACGTAGGACAAAGTAAATATCTAAAGACGCGGTTACAGTTTAGATACAATTTGAATTATTGTTATGACACAATGTGAAGATCCTCTGCTACCGGATGGTTCTTTGTTTTACCTCAGAATAGAGACTTAAGACAGGATATGACATTTGGAGCAGTACATTTATAAAATATGTATTTACTTCGAATCATATTTTACAAGGTAAAGATTAATTGCTTTAAAACGCGTAATGCGTGTAAAAAATTCAACTATATAGGTAGAGTCTTCAAAATATATTTGTTTATTATTTATTCAAACTAACAGTTTACCGGATACATTATTATATTTGGAATGTAATTCAATGTTACTACAACAAAGAAATAATGAGTTTTTATTAACAAAAACACTAAAACATTTCTAAAGTAATTGGTTTACTCTGAGGTTTAATGGTGCGTGCGTCGATTAAGGAGTTATGCAAATCACTCAAACACATCTAATAATATACTTTTATATAACACTATTCTCTGCTAGTGAAAGTCTTTATTTTATTTCTAACATTCAGCCTTGTTACAAATATGTCTAAGGATATAAGTATTTACTATTATTGTAGACATTTTTTTGCAGTAAACTATGTTTTAGGTGGCTTAGCAATCAGAAATGTGTTGTCAAAATCATCCTATGAACTGAAAACCACAAAAACTTACGTTCCATTTGTTATTTTCGCTGTCTGGGAAGTATTATATATAAGTCGTGTTATTTACTTTTACATCAAATATAATCTAGAAGTTTGGTATGTAAATTTGATATTTTTTGGTCTGTATATTACATTTTTAGTCATGAGAATTATTTCTCTCGTTCATTCAAAGCATATCGTAACAATGTTTCAAGATTTAGACAGACAAAGAAATCTTTTAAATAACTTGTTCCAATGTCGCCAAACACCTTATAGTGTGAACTTTTGCCGTCTAATTTTCTCTATGTTAATCATTGTATATGTGCTTTATTTTTTATTGTTGTTATCAAGTGGGAAA
Organism: Macrosteles quadrilineatus; assembly: GCF_028750875.1. Lineage (NCBI taxonomy): Eukaryota > Metazoa > Arthropoda > Insecta > Hemiptera > Cicadellidae > Macrosteles > Macrosteles quadrilineatus. The sequence goes on from NW_026542599.1 coordinate 61,984,176, forward strand.
CAAAATGTCTTCTTGGTTCTTTTATATTTAATGACAGTAAATCCAATCGTTTTTCCGCATCGATTGATACTTATTCTAATACTTTTAAATGAGTGTTCGAGCTTTACATTCAAAAGCATTAATATTGTTCAAAATAATTGTGATCAGTGTACAGTAAGATTTAAAAACATTGTGACTTTCTGCAGGTTTATCTTAAAGCAGGTGCCTATATTTAATCGCCACCGGGACCTATTTAAGTGGCATGTGTTTACAGTGTTATGTTATTGTTTGATTTCTGCTTACGGAAGGGTTGGTGGGATTGCATGTTTTCAAAACTTTGTCTTATCCAATACCTACTACACAGTTATGTGGTCACTACCACTAAGTGGGTTTATCCTCTCGTTTGAAGAAAGAATTCAAACGGTAAGTTAAGTATATTTCCCTACAGGTAATAAGCTATAGTGAAAATATGTTATTGTATAGTTCTATTAAATGAATAAATAAAAAACTCTGTTCATGAAAAGTGTGGATAATGAATTTAAGAAGAGATATAAAAGCTGTTAGCAGCCCCTTAAATGTAAGGTGTCTAATTTGCCCGGCAATGCACAATATAACCTTAGCTTTACCAGAGTTCTTTCTTAAGGTAACATTAAAGATTAAAAATTAGTTTTTCTACCATTTCACAGAAATTTTAAATTGCCACACCTGTAAACAGTACGCAAAAATCTCATTTCCGCTCTACAGCGGGAATGAAACACTATAAAACACTAATAAGGGAAGATATTCTGGAAGCAAATAAGATATTATAAAAAAGCAAACATAACCCAAGTGAAATCGTATATTAAAATTTCAAGTGAATCTTTGTATTATAAAAAGTTAATTACGGAGGAATGAAAAATCTTTTATTTTATTATGAGCACAAGCCATTGCCGCGCTCGAAATGTATCCATCTTGAAACATGACATCAAAAGTTTTCGAGCGGCAACAATTACTTTGCACTTTTAATACACAACATTAATAGCTATTTTCATACGGTTAAAGATCTATAAAAAGTCGTCGAATGTTATATTTTATTATCCTCCTCCTATTTTATTAACTCCTCAAATGCCACCGATTTGCCTCATATTTTTATTCAGAATATAAACAGAGTACTTACCATCCAGTGATATGTCATGTAGGCAAATTACGAATTGATATTTCTAGAAGTTACGTCAGAAATACATTTTTGTCATATTTTGAACTGTTGTTAAAATTCTTTTGGTAGTTTGTTTTTCTTAGCTGCAAAATCACATGGTTTATTATAATATATATAAAGTTGAAGAAGGGCAACCAAAGAGGTATAAGAAACACTCCGTCAGTTTTACCATTGTTATGTTCTAAGACTAGATAATTAAAATATAATAATAATGTTACTGGTGTATTGTTTTTTACAATCGTGATGGAAAATGTCCGCAAAAAACTTTTGAACAACATTAATCACCATCACCAACAATGAACTTCAAACAAAGAATTAATATAATAATGTAATACTTTTCAGCTTAGAAAACTAAGAGTCAACGTATTGTCAGTTGTGACTACTGCGTTTCCTACTCAGAGACAACAGTTCAAGGTAAGCTTTAAAGACAAGGTCTAATAAAATTAAAAATGAACTTAAAGATAATTTTTACCTAACCAAAATAAAGAAACAGTTTTACAAGCGGAAGAAATATATCAAGAATATTTCTCTTCCTTAGCACAATTACACATGGTTTACTGAAGGATTGAAGGAGTGTTTATAATATATACTAAGAACATAAAACTCGTTTCTACTATTATACTTTTATGAACAAGTACCTGGGTTTTTTATAATTTTGTTAATAACTGCCGTTGTATATAATATTCTAGTTCTGTATTATAGAACAACTATCTTTGAATTCAATTTAAGAAAATAACAAATACAAATAACGGCGTCCCTCATTGGTAAGTAACCTCTTAAAGGTAAATCTCAGTATATATTTTTTTTATTTGAAAAATCACAAAATCTTACAGCATTTTATAAACAAAGCATGCTGCAAAAGCCAGGAAAATTTGGCTTGTCTGCAGCTCATAGAGATAAACCTGTTCTAGATAACAATGTGATTTGTCCCTTGGTCAGTCCTTCTCCATATTGCACTTTGGTTTTTCTTGTTTCTTGTCAAGATCTGCTTTCATTGTTGTTTTGACTTATTCTCTACCTTTCTATATAAGACTAACTTGCTTTAAAAACAACTTGAAACAATTATCTTAATTAAAGGCTTTAAATACGAAAGGTTGTTAGCAAACAAAGTTAGTGTAAAAAGTTTGTTAAGAAGAACTATTTGTTCCATTTTTTCAGATCAGAACTCTCGTTATTCAGTTGCGACAAATGGAAGAAGATATGAAAGATCTTGGCTATTTGAAAATGTCACCAAGACTCATTATTGTGGTAACTTATCTGAAATTATTAAATTGTCTTACCTCAAAGCAGTAAAAGTATGTTGTAAAAATCAACATTCTTTATACATTAATATATTATTTTTATTTGATTTTTTATTACATTACAAACGTTTTGTCTTAAAGGTCTTCTAATATAGGCTTTTGGTATTGAGAAATGTAATCTAATTACTAATATAGATTAGGGTGAAGATCTAGGATTTACTTAGAATTTTAAATGTCCTTAATGCCAGCCCAGAACACAGTTTTGGTAAATTTCAGGAATTGCCTGTGCCATTAGGCAATTGGGCAGGAGAAACGTTATGCCATTCTACTAGACATAGACAGAATTATCTTGAGGTTTTTTTGGGGTTCTGTCGTGTCACGTAGTGATAAATTATATTCATCCATCAATGCGCATTGTGGTGTGCATTTGGTGGTTTAGTACTTAATACGTTATTCTGAAATGTCGACCATAAAAATGTAGGTATTTTAAGCCAAATGTGAATGCAGATGAGTGTAGGATGAGTGTCGTGATCTTGTAGTCATGTTTGGTCGTAGCATGGTAAGTGTGGTCTGGTAAAATTTTGCTGGCAAGAGTTGTCTGGGTTACACGTGACGTAAATGACCACTGAACCAAGAAGGGTAGGGAGTCAGCCAGGCTACGAGAAAGGGAAACGTCTAATCTGGGAGTCGTGGTCAAGATGACCATCTTTGCCTCCCTAATCCGGGTACTCCTATTATTGTGGTAGACACAAACATGTGATATTCAAAATGTAATAGTCGTATAATATAGTATAGTGTTTGAAATTAATTAATGCTGGTCAATAAACTACGTATTAACGTCTTGACTCAAACCAACTTCTTTGCAACACACTCCCTGTGCATGGTTGTCTAATTTACAGGTCATACTTTTGGGGAGCGAGATGGTGTAGTGGTTATAGTGCGGGAATTCTGTCCCTGAGGTCCCAGGTTCCAATCCCGCCAAATAACCAATGAATTTGATCTAAGTGATAACACCGCAACCCCTAGATTTAGCCTAAAGTGATGTGAAAAACAATCCTAAGCTCGTGCCTATTGTCCTAGATAAAAAAAACCTAAATAAAAAAAATAAATGAATTCAACAACCCTCACCTTATACTGAAATATTAATAGTTTGATAACATATAGGCCTATGTTTATTGCCATTGACTATTCACCTCCACCACAACACACCTCTCGTAGAGGTGTATAGTCAATGTTATTACTAATGGTAAAAATGTTCCCAAAAGATGTATCTCTATTCATGGTTGGCTTACAAAATCTACATTAGTATGGTAGCCATTTCAAAGTAAAGTATTAAAGTATGAGTTGGTATATTATATAGAAATGATCATACCGTTCGATAAATCATATTTAAAAGTTAAAATATGGTAAATATCCATATTTACAGGATGTATTTGGAAATATTTACTTTAGAAATTTGTTATATTTTTTTTCTGTTTCAGTTTTTGCTTCTTGGAATCGAAAGTTTCATCATCATTCGACAAAACATAAATTTCCTCCGTCGGTTTTGTGAATAAAATGAATAATAGTGTATTTTATTATAACCCACATACATACAGTATTTGTACACCATAATAAACCAATTAGTAATATTATGATTCTATTCATTATTTCCAAAAAATCTGGTGACATCAAATCGATCAAATTAATCGATCATGAGTCAGAGTCTTATCGAGATCTACGGTAGCCTAATAACTTACTCCCCGTGGGAAATTTAAAAAAAAATAAGGCTTTAATATTAGTTAATGGAAATATGGGGTAAATATATAATAAACAATTATGCAATTATTATAAAAACTAACTGATAATTTCAAAAAGTTGTATATATTGAATATAACTCGATGTTACTACAACAAAGAATAATTTAGAGCCCATTAAAAAAATTACGTTGAAGCTAGTCAAGTTTAAGATGTTTAACGATGCGTGCGTCGATTATGGTATTGCGTATACTTCAATCAATCAAACAATTCAAATAATTAACTTAATATTGAAGAAATAAATGTTAATGAATTACGATTTAAAATAGGACACATTATTTCCTGCTAGAAAAAAACTGTCATTTTTATTAAAAGGTTGACATTGGATACAGTCATGTCTAAAGATATAAGTATTTACTATTATTGCAGATGGTTTTTCGCATTAAACTATGTTTTAGGTGGCTTAGCAATCAGAAATGTGTTGTCAAAATCATCCTATGAACTGAAAACCACAAAAACTTACGTTCCATTTGTTATTTTCGCTGTCTGGGAAGTACTATATTTAAGTCGTAGTATTTACTTTTGCATCCTATATCATCCCACAGTACATCTTGAACATTTTATCATTTTTAGTTTGTACTTGATGCTTTTGGTCTTGAGGACTATCTCTTTCGTTCATTCAAAGAAGATCGTAACAATGTTTCGAGATATGGACAAACAAAGAGATATTTCAACTAACTTTTTCCGGTATCAGCAAACATCTTATAATGGGAACTTCTGTTACGTAATTTCGTTTACATTAATCATTGTATATGTAGTTCATTTTATATTTTTGTTTTTAGCTTATAGTCAAAGTTTTATCATGTTTTTGTCCTTTTCATTGACAGTAAATGCAAGCGTTAGTCCACATCGACTAAAACTTATTTTATTGCTGTTAAATGACTGTTTGCACTTTACGTTGAAATGCATTTGTAATGTCCAGAATAATTGTGATCAGGGTGAGGTCAGATTTGACGAAATTGGAAAATTATGCAAGTATCTTTTAGAGCAGGTACTTATATTTAATCGCCACCGGATATTTTTTAAGATCCATGTTTTGACAGTGTTATGCTATTGGGCTATTTCTGTTTATGGAAAAATTGGGATGCATGCATGTGATTCGGACTTTGTTCTTGCTAACATTTACCACGGAATTATGTGGATACTACCCCTAAGTGTGCTCATTCTAACCTTTGAGGAAAACATTCAAACGGTAAGTTTAATATTTTGTATAGATAGACATTCGGCAATCGATTTGGTTTTATTATAACTTCTTGATCAGCATCGTACGTGTTATTAAATTACCTGAAAGTGAAAAAAATACGTAAAAACAACACTTGTAATAATATATTTGCACGTATACTGTTTACTCACAATATATGATAACTTTTAATTGTTTTATATAAATTTAACCTGACCAAGATGTGGAACAGTTTAACAATAATTTTAAAGGAAACAATATCCAGGATTTTTTTCCTTGACCCAAATACAACATCAAGGGCAACATCAAAAGGCAATGTTATAAAAATATATATGATTTTTTTTTAGAACGTCAAAACTATTGCTTCATTTTCCTTTCTTCATTGGCTGTCTGTGTAATATTTGCATATCATAATAACAGAATATTCAATTATTAAATAGACTACGGCAGTAAGGAACGGAATTGTTTAATGTGGGGTTAATTAAGAATGATTTATAGATGAATGTACCTTTGGAATTATGTCGGACGTAGTGAGCGGCAAGGATACGCCGCGGGGTCGAGTTGCGATGGTAGGTGGTAGAATGTCCTCAAGACGAAGGCACAACACTTGTCACTATCTTCTTATGTTGAAGTCTTGATCTTGATGTCGGAATAACGCACGTCTAAAGTCCATACAGTCCAAAATGAGCGCTGACAAGAAGTTCCTACGCGACCGCGGTAGACCGAAATGGGAGGATTCACTGCTAAAACTGACTTTACACTGGTTAATATAATTAATTTAATTTATAGAGGTGAAAATGTTATGGGTACTGTCTAAAGGGGCCACGGAATAATCCGAGTGGCAATAATAGAGAATTAAACTATGAGAGGGAAAGCCGCAATGGCAGAAAAAATGAATTATGTCAAAGTGACATGTGTTAGGTAAACCCGGCAACCGACAGACTCTCTCTCCGTCGGCGGCAAATACAAATGCATAAAATATAATAGTACAAGAAATAAAAAAAAAACATTTTCCTGAAAACTTACTTAACTGAAATCATTAAATTTAACCTAACAGAAATACATATATAAATAATAAAACAATGATTCCTCATATTTAAAGTATTATATAATATGGAGTATAAATATATGTTAGTACAACAGAAAATAATTTAGGACCCAATAACAAAAATTACGTTAAAGAGTTAAAGTATTAGATGTTTAACAATGCGCGCGTCGATTATGGAATTGCGGATATTTCAATCAATCAAACACTTAAAATAATGTACTTTTATACTCGAGAAATAAATGTTAAAAAATTACAATTCACAATAGCCAACATTATTCCATATTAGGGAAACTGTCCTTTTATTTGAAAAGTTAACCCCAGATACAATCATGTCTAAAGCAATCAGTATTTACTATCATTGTAGACTATTTTTAGCAGTTAACTATGTTTTAGGTGGCTTAGCAATCAGAAATGTGTTGTCAAAATCATCTTTCGAACTGAAAACCACAAAAACGTACGTTCCGTTTGTTATTTTTGCTGTCTGGGAAGTACTTTATTTTAGTCATATCATTTATTATACAATCCAATATCACCCAACAGTGAATTTCGGACATTTTATAATCTTCAGTTTTTATTTCATACTTTTAGCCATGAGGATTATTTACCTTGTTCATTCAAAAAGGATCGTTACAATGTTTCAAGATATGGACAAACAAAGAGATATTTTAACTAACTTTTTCCGTTATCAGCAAAAATCTTACAACAGGAGCTTCTGCTACGTAATGTTGCTTATATTAATCAATGTATATGTAGTTCATTTGTTATTTTCGTTTTCAAGTAATAGTCAAAGTATTACCTGGTTTCTTTTATTGTCATTGTCAGTAAATGCAATCGTTAGTCCACCTCGATTGGTACTTATTCTGGTGCTGTTAAATGACTGTTTGCACTTTACGTTGAAATGCATTTGTAACATTCAGAACAGTTTTGAACAGTGTGAAGTCAGATTTTACCAAATTGAAACCTTCTGCAAGTATATTTTAAAGCAGGTGCCTATATTTAACCGCCATCGGAACTTTTTTAGAAGTCATGTTTTGTTAGTGTTATGTTATTGGGTTATTTCTGTTTATGGGAAAATTGGGATGCATGCATGTGATGTGGACTTGGTCCTCACTAACATTTACCACACAATTATGTGGATACCTCCCTTAAGTGGGCTTATTTTAACCTTTGAAGAAAACATTCAAACGGTAAGTTAAATGTTTCGTATGGATGGTTACATTAAGCAATCAATTTGGTTTTATTTTAACTTCTTGATCAGAATCGTACATGTTATTAAATTACCTGAAAGTACAAAATTACGTCAAACAACACTTGTTATGATATATTTACACTTATACTGTTTACTCACAAGATGGCAATAACATATAAAACATGGTGATCGATCTCGATCGGACACTCCGATCATCATCATTGACGAATATTGGGTCTGATGATGATTGGAGTTTCCAATAGAAATCAATCAACCGTTACCATCTTTTATATGTTATGGCCGTCTTGTGAGTAAACATTAAGAGTATACAATATATTATTGCAAATGTTAATGACTCTTTTTTTACTTTCAGGTGTTTTATAATAGATACTGACTTATGTGGCTTATGATTGTAGGAGAGTTAAAAGATCAGAACACCTTAAAGTAGTAACCTAATTAAGGTTCTATTTAGCTTTTATTTTTTTACGCTTTTATGTTTGTAAAATTACGTCAAATAATTTTTAACGATCATAAAATGCTTAAATGTAATAGGCCATTTAGGATAATCTCACTAATATTTATTATGTTCTTTGTGTTCTTGTATAAGTGTTTAACTTACAATAGACACTAAAAAAAACTTTTTTGTTCTTTGTTAAAAAATCAGTTCGTTTCATAGAATAAATTATGTTTAGAGTATAAATTTAGGTATCAATTTTTTTGTCAGTCGTAGCTGTTCTTATGGTTCTTTTGGTTTTGTATAATTTATAGTGTTAAACATGTAATCGAATATTTATTATTAGGATTATGAAAATAGAAAACTCAGACTTAGACTTACAGTAATATAAATCATTTTCAGCTTAAACAACAGAAAGTCAACGTTTTGACAGGATCAACTACTGCGTTGACAACTCAGAAGGACCAGTACAAGGTAAACTACAGATTAAACGTATGAGAAATAAGAACTTTTAATTGTTTTATATAAATTTAACCTGACCAAGATGTGGAACAATTTAACAAGTAAAGGAAACAATATCCAGGATTTTTTTCTTCCTTGACTCAAATACAACATCAAGGGCAACATCAAAAGGCAATGTTATAAAAATATTTATGATTTTTTTTCAGAACGTATTAACTATTGCTTCATTTTCCTTTCTTAATTACATGTCTGTTTAATATTTGCATATCATAATAATAGAATATTCAACAATTAAATAGACTACGGCAGTAAGGAACGGAATCATTGAATTTAACCTAACAGAAATACATATATAAATAATAAAACAATGATTCCTCATATTTAAAGTCACCTTAATGTCTTCATTACTTTTCAACAATCTTAAGAGGGCTTAAGCAATCCTCCAATAAAAAAGAATTAAGTTTTGAATACTGGTTATAAACAATAACAACAATAACTGGTTATAGCAAAGCAATTTACTAAATAAGTAAAAGTTCTATGTTGAAACACTTTTTCAGGTCAGAACTCTTATTATTCAGTTGACACAAATAGAAGAAGATATGAAGGATCTCGGATATTTGAAAATGTCACCAAGACTTATTATTGTGGTAACTTATCTGTAATTAATAAATATTCTTGCAATTAATCAGTAAAAGTATAAAAACCCAAGTTTACCCTTCTTTTGTAATGAATTGTTAGTTTTTTGTTTTTATTTGGACTTTAGTACGAGGGCTTTGGTATTGTGATTCATAATCCAACTGCCAAAAGAATAGCAAACCTTATTAATGGTTTATGTAAAAGATAAATCGTTAAAGGTTTATGTTTTTTACATTATACGTCCATTTTTTCATGAACAATAATTCGCTAACGCTTAGGGCATAATGAAGTTTAATAGTTTTTTATCCTTATATACCACGTATTTGGAGAAAAAATTGTTTTCTATACATTTTCGTGTTTAATTTTAGGGTGTAAATATAATTGTTAAATCCTCTTGAACCTATAAATGCGTTTTTCAATAACATTATGTAAGCGCGTGAGTGTGCACAATGCTATACACTACATTTCAACTGCAATTTTGATCAAATTTGGTGTTTTGGTACTTGAATGGTGTCTCCAGGCAACTATTGTTATTTATATTTTTTATTAAGATTTTCCTATTAAATAAAGGAGAAATCAGATTTTTCTTTCTTTTGTCACAGTCAAAATACATGTTTTTTAAATACGGTTCAAAAGCCTTTTAAAATGTTGCTATAAAAATCATGGTACTCCCAGCGCTTGCCTCTGAAAAGGGGTGACTATTTACTTATTGTAAAAAGTATATAATGGAATGCTGATACCCTTTAATTTAGTATATGCGTTCTGATTTCGATATTCAACATACTCGTATAATCAACATGATCTAAGTCCATCATAATCAAAATTTATAAAACAGTACTTTGAACATTCATACATAAAAATAATACATGTATTCAACGGAACTCGCCCTATAATAAAAGAATTATAGTCAAAAATAATATTTATTATTTATTTTATTTTTATATTTATTTATGTTTATTACTCACAGAACACTCTTATAAAAATGACAAGTGGCTAAATGCCAATTGGTGTGTGATGCAATTTTTAATTATGTTCATTCTCATTAATTTCAATTTTTCTGGTAACATAAAGCCCAAATATGACAAATATTCAAAATTTACAAAGTTATTTAGACATACTGTTGTTACTTGTTTTTTGTTACAGATTTCGCTTATTGGAATCGAAAGTTTCATCACAATGCGACAAAACATAAAATTTCTACGGCACATGTTTTGCGAGGACATTGAATAAAAGTTTAATACTTTACAAGATAACCCATACATATAACGGTATGTTTTCATTGTCGTAATAAACTGATTGTTCATTTTATGATTCTATTCATTATCCCTGATTTGTTTTCATTCAAAAGACCTTTATAAATGGTATTTGTTCATTGTCCTAATAAACCGATTCTTGTTTTATGATTCTATTCATTCTCTCTGATTTGTTTTCATTCAAAAGTGCCAAATTTACCAATGTAAATATTATAGTTGTAACCATACTATCAATTGATACAACTCAATTATAACATCACTGCTAAAAGTCAATTGCAAAGCAGTTGCAAAAAGTTAACAGCGCAATCACTGAGAGGTATGAAAGGACTTACGTCTGAAGACCAAAAACTGAGTTTAAGTAAAGACTGGTTTTCAAAGAAGGGTGAATAGGCTCAGGTGAATGGTAAACTCTTGTTATGGTTTCACAAAAGGTCGTTCAAAAATACGCCAGGAAATTGTTATGTTTAGTTTATAGTTTACAAACATTAGATAAAAATAGATTTTCTAGTGTCATGTTTAAAGTATAGCCTCTGGATAGCTGAATTTTACAACAAAAGGTTTAATTAGTATTATCCGTCAAGTGATCCGCGATTGTAGTTGTATGACTACAGCTGTTCCGTGTTTATAAACACATCTTCAGGTGTATGTTGCTTTGATCTATCCCATCTATGGAATGGTCGTCATGAGGTTAAAAGTTCACAAATAACAGACGTATACGAAATATTTAACATTAAATTTGCCATTACATATGTTTTTATGTATTAGTATTTTTAACCAATTTAATGTTTAATGTTTCGTAAATTTTCCCTAGATTTTGATCAAGCTAGAAAATCTTCAACAAAAGGTTCAAATTACCTGTATCCGTCAAGTGATCCTCGATTGATTTTTTTTGGTACAGTAATTATTTACTTCTTGATTAGGATAATGAATAAAATTAGATAGAAGTCGAAGACAACAAATTCTATAGCCCTTCGGACGAGTCCTTATTGACCTTCAACAGGCAGTTCTTAAGGATACCCATATCGACCGCATTGTATTTTAGGAGATGGGACAGTAGAAACCAAGGCAAGCAAGTCAGGTATCTCACTACTAAATCTCACGTAAGCAGAAAGTTCTTTTCGGCAGGGAAAATAATACTTATTAACACACATTATTTCACCATTCAGCCCAAAGCAAAAACCGCATAGGCAGCATACCGGCTCCCAAAGCTTATGAATCGTAAAAAAATATTACTGAAATCCACTGTTAATTAATTAATATAATGTAATAATGTTCAGCTTAAAAAACTAAGAGTTACCTAACGTATTGTCAGTTGTGACTTCTGCGTTTCCTACTCAGAGACAACAGTTTGTGGTAAGCTTCAGATACAAGGTCTAATAAAATTAAAATTTAATTTAAAGATAACTATTACTTACCAAAACGAAGAAACAGTTTTACATGCAGAAGAAAGATTTTGAGAATTATTCCTCTCTCTTGACACAGTTACATATAACGATATAACTCACTGTGTGAGGTTTAAAAAGTGTTTATGATATTTTATTTATAATGAAAATATTTTTCCTTTTTTATAATGTTTATGAACACCTGTTTATTATATCATTCTGTATATAATTGCAGTTACAATACATGATATAGTTATTAAATAACTGCGTTCCTCATGGGTAAGTTACCTAGGTAAGTCTCAGTATTTGTAGGGATATTAGCAACCATATTTTTGTATTTGTTTTAATTTAGGACTCAATTTTGATTACGACTCTTATTTTTCAATTGAAACAAATTGAAGAAGATATGATGAATCTCGGTTATTTTAAAATTTCACCAAAACTCATTGATGTGGTAACTTATCTGTAATTATTAAATAGTCTTACTTTCAAACAGTAAAAGTATAGTGCGTCCACACTCTTTGTACTTACATGTATTATTTGTTGTTTGTTTTTCGGATAACGGTTCACTAGGTCTAGACTTGCATTTAAGATATACTATATCTCAACTAATATAAGTTAGTGTAAGGAACTGAGATTAATTAAGTATTGTAAACGTCCTTAAAGCTACCTTAGAACACAGTTTTGATAAATTTGAGGAATTGCATGTGCCATTAGGCAATCGGGCAGGAGAAACGTTATGCCATTCTACTAGACAGAATTATCTTGAAGTTTATTTGGGGTTCTGTCGTTTCACGTAGTGGAGAATTCGATTAATCCATCAATACACGGCATTTTGGTGGTTTAGTACTTAAATACGTTATTCTGAAATGTCAACCATAAGAATGTAGGTATTTTAAGCCAAGTATGAACGCAGATGAGCGTAGGATAAGTGTCGCGATCTTGTAAGAGTTGTCTGGGTTACACGTGACGTGGAGGACTACTGATCCAACAATGGTATGAGCTAGCCAGGATATAAGAGTGTGGAATTCGTGGTCACGATGACAATCTGTGCCTCCCTAATATGGGTACTCCTATTTCTGTAGTAGACATAAGTAGAATAAGTGATATTCAAAATTTATTAGACACATAATGTAGTATAGAGTTTGAAATTAATTTATTATGTTATTCAATATACTACGTATTAACGTCTCGAGTCAACCAAACTTCTTTGATCTCTTCCTTTGCTTGGTTGTCAAATGTTCAAGTCAAACTCAAATTGTTTACCTACAAGAATAAATGCGTTCAAAAAAACTCACCCGAAACTAAAACGTTCACTGTTCATGATAACATGTATGTTTATTATTCATGGTAAAAATGTTTTCCAAAGTCCACCATACATAGTGGTATGTGATGGTAAATTTTATTAAAATCATCATTTTATTCATTAAATCATATTTAGAAAATAAAATATCTGTTTTTACCACATCTATTTAGAAATTTACTTTAGACATACTAGCTGTTACCCACGGGCTCCACCCCGTTTACTACATAAGTATTAATAAAACTATTGATTGGTTAAGTTAAGCTGAAATAAACAAAGCAGAATACGGTAATGGTAATACAAACAAATAATAACAGCTGAGGTATTTTTAACATTAGGTAAATGGAAAGTTCCCTTTGGAAAGCAATTACGACCTTATAGGGCAATTTATGAAATAATGGATAATTTGCGCAAGGTTCCTCGTCATGACGAACATTTTAAGTATATGGTTTATGGGGGTGTGACTTGTAGTTTTCTCAAAAGTTCATGGGTACTTTTGGCTTTATACAGGGTGGGGCAATGAGAACGCCACAATTTGTTTTAGCTGTCACATGTTAATTGTTGCAACAACGAATGATCAGCTGTGCTTAAAACATCAATTAAACTATGCCATTTTAGTAAATATTATGCCCGAGGCTATTAACACTGAGATTTTGATGTGCAAACCTATTTTTAAAATAGTGGTTCTTGTGCAAAAACCCAGAGATTGTTTGGGCTACATTCCATCCTTGGTCAACATGGCACTGTTTTCTGGGGGGTTTCTAATAAGCTACTTGAAGTTCGAGGTTTTTCAAAGTCACCCCACAGATTTGCTTGAACCGAAACTAAGAATTGTCCAAAAACTAAAGTGATTCCTGAAGAAATGCTGGAGGAGTATTTGATGGAGTTTTCAAGTGCCTTATGTCAAGTAGGACAAGGACGTCACTTGCAGGATTTCGTTCTCAAGAAATGGGAAAATGACTTTGTTAAGTTAAAATGGCAAAAGATAAGCTGTGTTTTGATGTGCTATTTATATCCATAGGGTGAATATTATTGAGTTTGTACTGCTTATAAATTGGGGCGCTTTCATTTCCCCACCCTGTATATAGATGTTTGACTTTTTTCTGTTACAGTTTTTGCTTCTCGGAATTGAATGCTTCATCATTATGCGACAGCACATAGTTTACCTACGTCACCAGTTTAGCTAAAATAATGAATACGAGTGAAATATTTTATAGGTAATGATATATTTCCGGTTAACACTGAGACCATTACATGAAAATTCTGGGGATATAAAAAATTCAATCAATTATATCAACTATAAATTATTTTAGATGGGAACGCCACTATGTGACAATTTTAACCCAATTATGAGTGAAGGATAAGTGTAAGATAAGTGGCAAGATATTATAGTCTTGTTAGTCACTAAGGCCAACATATTCATTAGACACAGCTGTTATTAATAAAAGATAAATCTTAAAAAAATCATACATGTGTCTTAGTTGCATGGTAATTGCTTATTCACTATATGGGAAATTCGCAAAACTGGAATGCTTCAATAATTGTTTATGCAAATATTGAGTAAATATAACAATACAGTCTATGTTTTTATGTTCTTTACTTAAATTTTTTTTCAAAGGAGCTGTTATTTTCTACAAGCATTACTACAACAACAAATAATTTAGGATCCATTAACAAAAATTACTTTTAGGCGAGTTAAATATTAGGATGTTTAACAATGCGTGCGTCGATTATGGAATTGCGGATATTTCAATCAATCAAACACTTAAAATAATATACTTTTATAATCACGTAATAAATAATCAATGAACATTATTCCGTGCTAAGTAAACTGTCATTTTATTTCAAAAGTTAACCCCAGATACAATCATGTCTAAAGCAATCAGTATTTACTATCATTGTAGGCTGTTTTTAGCTGTAAACTATGTTTTAGGTGGCTTAGCATTTAGAAATGTGTTGTCAAAATCGTCTTTCAAACTGAAAACCACAAAAACGTATGTTCCATTTGTTATTTTCGCCGTCTGGGAAGTACTTTATTTAAGTCGTATCATTTACTATACAATTCAATATCACCCAACAGTGCATTTTGGACATTTTATAATCTTTAGTTTGTATTTCATACTTTTAGCCATGAGGATTAGTTGTCTTGTTCATTCAAGGAAGATCGTAACAATGTTTCGAGATATGGACAAACAAAGTGATATTTTAACTAACTTTTACTGTTATCAGCAAGAGCCTTACAACAGTAACTTCTGCTACGTAATTTTTCTTATATTCATCATTGTATATGCATTTCATTTGTTATTATTGTTTTTAAGTAATAGTCAAAGTATTACCTTGTTACTTTTATTGTCATTGTCAGTAAATGCAATCGTTAGTCCACCTCGATTGGTACTTATTCTGGTGCTGTTAAATGACTGTTTGCACTTTACGTTGAAATGCATTTGTAATGTTCAGAACAGTTGGGAACAGTGTGAAGTCAGATTTGACAACATTGAAAACTTCTGCAAGTGTATTTCAAAGCAGGTGCCTATATTTAATCGCCACCGAGACTTTTTTAGAAGTCATGTTTTGTTAGTGTTATGTTATTGGGCTATTTCTGTTTATAAAAAAATAGGGGAGCATGCATGTGATTCGGACTTTGTCCTTGCTAGCATATACCACGAAATTATGTGGATACTACCCCTAAGTGTGCTTGTTTTAACCTTTGAAGGAAACGTTCAAACGGTAAGTTAAATATTCTGTGTGTGGTTAATTAATCAATTAATGTTGTTTTTTTTTTTTCATTTTAAAAACTGACTTATGTGGTTTATGATTGAAGGAGATTTAAAAGAGTAGTTAGGAGAACCCTTAAATTAGTAACCTTATAAAGGTACTACTTGCCATCTTTTTTCTTTGCTTGTATGTCTATAAAATCATGTTGATTAGTTTTAAAGGATCAATGAATGCAAAAAATAATATACCCACGTTTAACTTTCTTTTAAAAAACGTTAATAGGTCGTTCTTTGTAAATCTTTAGGTATTTTCTCGCATATATTTATATTGGTCATAACATAACTACAATTTGTTTACAATGTTGTTGTATTGTTTGACTTACAACAGAAACTAAAAAAACATTCCCTTCTTTGCTAGAAAATCACTTAGTCTTATAACTTATTTTATTCTATAAATTGTCGTACCTTTTTTTGTTAGTTGTAGCCGTTCTTATTGTGTTGTATAACAAATGGTGTTAAACATGTAATCGATTATTACTGAATAATATTATTACAATTGTAAACATAAGACTTAAGACAGTAATAAATATAATTTTCAGCTTAAGCGAATGAAAGTCAAAGTTTTAACAGGATCAACTACTGCGTTGACAACTCTGAATGACCAGTACAAGGTGAGCAACAGATAATAATAAAATAATAATAATAATAATAATAAAAATAATAATAATTACAATTTATTTATCTTGCATGTTTAAATTTGCTGTACACTGCTGCGCCCTGTATACTTCTCTAGCTGCAAGCTATTTGAGAGAAAGACTCATATTCATTACCTTTTTATAATATATTTTACTGGTAAATAGTATAAATTTGTTTGAGTTATTAAATTAAATAATATATAATAAACAACTATAATTTGAACAAAACATTTTTTTTGCTTTCTTCTCTTTTTTAGTGTTTTATTTTTAAATATGTTTGATTATGACCTATTATGTTTTTATATTTGTTTGTGTCATGAGAGTAATAAGGAAATAGTTAGTTAAAGGCCGGGCTGGTAGCTCCGTGTTGAAGTCCGGGGCCGCCAATGCCGCTGTCACCCAGTTTCACCATTCCATATTATGCGAGTTTATTACATTGGGTTTGAATTCATACAAAATATATTATGTAGAGTACATACAAAACAACGAGTAATTAGCATGTTACACTACCAAAAGACTGTTTATAACATGTTTGTTTGTAAAAATCTTAAACAACACTTAGGTATGAAAATGTATCTTTTATGAATAAAAACTAACAATATTTCTCCTAGGCTGTCTCCCCACTTTGGGAAAAAAGGCAAAAACTATTTAAGATCCAGTCCAGTCCAGTCCAGAGAAAATAGGATGGAAGTAAAAAGTGAGGTTATGTAGTTGAAATCTTCACTCCTCAACTCATGCTTGATTAAAGACTACAGACATGGAAATGTTGATGAAATGCTTAAATACCAAGTCCTATAAAATTAAAATATAGTCTCCCTTAGTTTATTTTCTCTTTTGTTAAATTTTGTGATACTAACATTTTGCTTGTTCATATTGACTAACTAATGTATGTTTACTAACTAACTAATAACATTGTGGTAACCATTGGTAGTTGGTTATGAATTTTCAAAAAAATAATTCTTTAGTTTCACTTTAACTTCTTTAACTTAGGCTTCTTACTTGCTTTTGATCTTAAATCTAGTGGTAGTGTATTTAACAAAGTTGGGATTCTGTGTTCCAAAGTCAATGTTCCATAGTAATTGAAATTTTTTTCTGTTCTTAATTGTCTATGACTAAGATTATATCCTACATCATTTATTGTTCTTAAATCATCGTTGAAGTAGTGTCTACCTAGGTCAGTATATTTAGCTTATGCACCAAAGTACATGATTTCTAAAAGATTAATTTTTAACTAAATAAAACTTTGACAATCCTCTGTAACACCTGTCTAAGCTTTACTTTGATTTATTCAGGTGACAAATTAGTAAATAGAGGTCCCGTAGTTAACAATACTTTGTACTAGGGAAAAATTAACCATTCTCTTAATACTGACAGGTGAAAACATTCATAGTTATTTATAGCATTTAAATAATATTACTCTTAACAAGTTAGATATTTTTGTAACATGTGTGTCAAATTTCGTATATGTATAGAGAAAAAATCCTAAATGCTTAGTCTTGTCATCGAACGTTACAGCTTGGCAATAACATTGGCCTATGGGTCCATTTGGAGTTTCCTACTCTACACAATCTTTAGAATGATAATACAGCTTAATAGATATGTGTCTTCTTACAATTAGTCTTGGGGTTTTAAGAACTATTGCTTCAAGTCAAAACAAAAGAAACAAAGTCTAAAAAACTATTTTGGAAAATTCTAAGATAGGCCTACATTTAACCTGACCAAGATGTGGAAACAGTTTAGCAAGGAAAGGAAACAATATCTAGTCAAATTTGTATTCCTTGACCCAATTACTAATAGCACATCAAAGGGTAAGATTTGACAAATCTAAAAATTACTGACCGTTTAACTTTCTGATGTACATGTCTGTTTAATATTTTATAATTACAAAATATTTAACATTAAAATACATTTGGGCATTAAGAAACAAATCATTAAATATAATTTAACAGATATACATGTAGGAATAGCGTATCTCTTATTTCTTAATGAATAAAATCTTATAGTTAAATATACTTTAATGTCTCCAATACTTTTCAACAAGCTCTAGAAGGCTTAAGTAATCCTCCATTAAAAGAAATAAGTTTTTAATACTAGTTATAAACAATTTTCAAACACTTTTTCAGGTCAGAACTCTAATTATCCAGTTAAGGCAAATAGAAGAAGATATGATGCATCTTGGCTATTTGAAAATGTCACCAGGCCTGATTATTATGGTAACTTGCCTGTAGTTATTAATTAGTCTTACTCTTAAATAGTATACAGATAAAAATTTACCATTCACTTGAAACAAATATTTCAACTTTGCCATTGGGAGTTCAGTACAAGGGCTTTAGTATTGTGATACATGATCAAATCGCCAAAAAAATTCAAAGAATTATATATTATGTAATAAAAAAAATATTGGTTTACATCGTTTGTCCATTATTAAAAAAAGAAAACTTTTCGCTAACGCTTAGGCCATAATGGGGTTTGATTCTATATTTCTTCTCCCTAAACAGTATATTTGAGTAAAGTATTTTTCTTCTAAATTTTCGAGTTTTAGTTTTGGGTGAAAA
The DNA here is from genome assembly GCF_028750875.1 of Macrosteles quadrilineatus. Lineage (NCBI taxonomy): Eukaryota > Metazoa > Arthropoda > Insecta > Hemiptera > Cicadellidae > Macrosteles > Macrosteles quadrilineatus. The sequence continues at coordinate 62,003,258 of NW_026542599.1, forward strand.
TATTCTTTTTGGATCCTCCTGATTCCAAAACAGTTTCTTTTTTAAATTATGTAAGCATAATTAATAGTCACATAATTCATAGTAACAACAGTGCTACAGAAATTTGGTGTGTTTGAGGGGTGTCCACTTTACTAATTGTAAGAAGTACGTTTAACGGATTACTGATTCAGTTTATTTTAGTATGTGCATTCTAAATTTTTACATAAAACAAATAAGTCTAAGGCCATCACAAAGAACATTTATGAAAAAAAATTTATATTCATACTCTAAAATAATTATTACATACGACGAAAGTCACCCTATAACAAAAGTTGTACAGTTTACAATAACATTTATATGATTATTATTCGCAGATCTCTTTCCAAAAAATATTAGTGGCTTAATGCCTATCGGTGTGTGATGCAATTTTTAATTATGTTCATTCTAATTTCACCACGTAACATAACGCCCAACATAAGCTATATTAAGAAAACATACGACAAATGTTCAAATTTACAAAGTTATTTAGAAATTCAGTAGTAACTTTTTTTCTGTTACAGATTTTTCTGCTTGGAATCGAAAGTTTCATCACAATGCGACAAAACATAATATTTCTACGGCACATGTTTTGCGAGAACATTGAATAAAAGCTTAATATTTTACAAGTTAGCCCATAGACGGCATCTTGTTGTGAATGGTATTAGTTCATTGTCCTAATAAACCGATCGGTCATGTTATGATTCTATTCATTCTCCCTGATTTGTTTTGATTCAAAAGAGCTTTATAACCAGCAGAATATTGTGTGGTGGTACATTTCTTTATGTTCATTCTGATTTCGCTACGTAACTCAATAAGTCCAACATAAGACATATTTAGGAACAAATTTTGTTAATAGTTATTTACAAAAATTACTTAGAAACTCAGTTTAGACATGTTTAATTTTTTTCACAGATTTTACTGCTTGGAATCGAAAGTTTTATCACAATGCGACAAAACATCACTTTTCTACGGCAATTATTTTGGATGATGTTTAATAAAATAGTAATATTTTACAAGGTAGCCAATGGACATATAGCATTCATTAGTTCACTGCCAAAGATAAAGATAAAGAATATAAAAGATAAAGACAAAGATAAAGATTGGTAATATTATGGTTCTATTCATTCTCATTGATTTTTTTACAGTGATAACAGCTTTATGACCTTCCAACAAAATAAAACAATTGAAATACGATTATTATAACCATAAACTAATTTAATCAGTACAGAACTCAATAAATAATATCAGCACTGCTAAAGATTATAACAATCTTTATTGGTTGGTACAGTTATTGACTTGTTTATGATCTTCAGCAGGAGGTTCTTGAGGAAACCCATGTCGCCCTCTATTGTCATTAGAAGGATATATGACAATAGAAACCAAGGAACGCATGTCAGGCATTCTCACTACTACAGGGCAGAAAGTCATTTATGGCAAGGAAAAAAAATTAACGCCTGTTAACCATTTTCCCGACAATAAAGACCGTATAGGTAGCACACCGGTTTCAAAAGTTTATAGGCCTTCTACAATATAATCTAAAATAATCCCAATTCAACTTTGAGACCCCTTAGGGAATGATCTTGTATTTCCTCTCTCATTATTATTTTTATGCCACCTACCAAACAATTGCCCAATTTGTTCTTTCCTTTCATGTAGATCTTAATTTCATGTAGACGTAAAATACAAAAAATCTCACATGCATAAACTCATGACAATGACTGACTATTGACAGGAAACTACAAATATTTATAATAAAATGACAGAACAAGGTCATCTGTTAACTAAGTATGCGCTCAGTAATCGCAGTGAAATGTATTTTTAAGTCCTATAGGGGCGGCATATTAGTGAGGCGAGAAAATAATTCTTTTGAATTTTGTCCAATCTCTTTTTTCTCATTTACTGCTGCAAGAAAAAAAGGTCGTTAGGGTTAGGGTTTGGGTCGCAATAATCATGTCTTAGCCAAAAGTATTTCTTTTTAGTCACTTGACTCTTTGCTCTACTAGTATTGTTTCCATAAATAAGGCAAAAGTTAAAGGCTCATCTGATACCGTTTCACGGTGAAAGGTAGAAAAACCAAAACACCAAAGACCAAGTTCCGTAAAATAAAAATGGAACTGACTGAAGAAGCTTCATAGTATGGTTCACCGAGACTATGTCAAGAAGAAAGACCGAATACCGTCGAACATCTAAAAGTAAGACATTGTTGGAGAATAACCCTATATGAATTCTTATAACTTATTATATTTTTGGATGTAAAGATGTAAGTTACATACGGATTAACTTAGAATAAAAGGGAAGTTAATTTGTAAAACTGTTTGAATCGTAGTAATTGTTTTATGCCCAGCCTAAGAGCAAATTCATTTGAAATAATTACTGATTCTTTCATTTTAATTTTTTTGTCGTCAATATACGCGGTTCAAGATTAATGATATCATGGGTGATTTCTGCGATGAAATTTAATGACAAAATCCAGGATTTATTTTAGCAGAATAAATGAACTTGTGTGCTTGACGAATCAAAACAACAAACTATACCTGATCACTTGAGTAACCACACTCCAGCACATCTGTATCTTTGTCTCGTTGAAACCTGCTGTTCATATTCTTTGTTGTTACTCTTTTTAGTTCATTCTTCTGTTATTAATATTTGTTATTACTTTGTTATTACTATTATATTGTTTATCACTATTTGTTATTACTTGCTATTACTATTTATTATCACTTTGTTATTACCATTGTTATTATTTTTCTAGTACTATTGCAAATGCCATCTCATATTGTATACACATATTTTGTAAAAAGGTGCAATCCGTCGGGATATAAATAAACTATACTTATATATTATATACTTATATATCATTGTTGAAACAATTTTAACACCTGACTATATATTTGAACAATTTATGAAAACAAAACAGGCATTAAGCAGTAAATAATAAACTAAATCAGACTCTCGGCAAAAGTTTAAAGATATTTAATTCTTAAACTATTAGTGGTCTATGCCTAATACGACAGTTTTTTTGTTTACTCCATTTATTAAGCTAATGTAAAGCATGTCGAGAGGTTAAACCATTACCAACTGAGCATTTATAATGAAATTACACAAATAATTTAATTAAATTGGTGTAAATACCTGCTTCTTAGTAATCCAAATTTTTGCAATTACGCAACTAGTTTCAACTTCACGAAATCATCGTGCGTCCAGGGGATGTCAAAATGAATTCATCAGAAGTTCGTTGATACACATTTTGTACATTTATACACGAAAACGAATAACACAAACATAGATACGTTAAAAAGGTACATTTGACGATTAAAAATGGTAACCATGGTATATAGGGATGATGCGTCAAAGCTGGATGGATGTAATATCTAGACTGTTTAAAAGAATAGGAAAGTAAAAATTGTACTTTAAATTACTAATGAATTTGTTATAAAGCTTATAGTTAATGGTCAGATTTATACACGGCTCTTAAAAATTCAATTCCATCGGTTCCAAATACTATTTCTTAAAATTCTTAAAATTATATTATTATATTATTAAAAAAAAATATATTAAAATTATAGTATTATTTCTTATTATTATTATTTCTTATTATTAAAATTATGTTTTCTAAAATGAAGTTATAACTGGTTACTGTATTAAACAAGTTATTGAAGTTTTGTTACACAGTGATAGCTTAGTCTCTATACAGTATCTCATCGTATCATGATCAACAACTACATAACACCTGTGACTTATGCTGAAACTACAATATGTTGTGTAAGTTTCTACTTCCCTGGACATCCATTGTTGACAGACCACCAGCTGTAAGGACAGCACCATGTGTAATATAAGTTTGTGTGTGTAGGTGTGTAAGCTAGTCAGTTGTAGGAATTCATTTGATCAAAATAAAAGTTAATCGCAAAAATCTGTGTCCAATTGAAAGTCAAAATACTGTAATTGAAGGAAGGATTAACAACTAATAACGTGTTATAAAACATGTTTGTTCGCTCGACATACTTTTTACAAAAGAAAATAAAACTACTAATAAAATAACTATTGAAGGAACTTATCCTTCGAAACTTAGATTGGTTCTTTTATTTTAAAGACTAATTGTTATTCCTTCTCATTTAAAGGATTTTAAATTTTCTTTTCTCAAAGGTTTTATTGCTTAATTTTATATTCTAATTTATGTTCGTCAACTTTCCAATAAATGCTGCCACATTTCTGACGTTTGACTGTTGATAGATTGATCAAAATAGACTATTCTTCTGCAGGGAGATCTATCTACAAGGTATATAGTGTGTTTGCGTATACCCATTGTACATTTGCTTTGTGATAAAATGATCGCAACTTTAAGTACTGAAAGTATTTATCGCAATCTCCACTTTTGAAAAGTCAGATCCTTCGGAATGACACTGTTGGGAATTTTTCGCACCGATGACCTCGACGTATATGTTTATAAATACACACCATAAGACAAATATTTAAAACTGTATACAATACTTTTTATATTATTAGGAGGTAATTATCTTTCACAGTTATAGTACTAAATATGTTTTTTAACTGAACTTTTTCAACAAAATGTTGTCAAAATGTTGTACAAAATGTTTTTCCATTAACTGTTGAAACTCGATCCAATATTCATTAATATCCTACACCAGTTTTACTTTACATTGTTCAAGAACTTTATTCTGCCTTCTTGAAAATTGTTGATAAAAACTAATTACTCCTAAAACACAAACAAAGTGACCATCCCAATATATTAATTATTTCACACTATGTAAAATATTTAACGTCAGTTTTATAAACATAATACACCTAAAATAAAATAATGCGAAGTTTGCAAACTAGTGCAGTTTTAGAACACATGGATAATATTATCGTTTAAACTTTGTTGATTTGAACTTTACTCTGTTATGTTTATAAGAAAAATAAAAAAATCTTGAAACAAATACAAACATGGATGCATGTTACGTTAACTTAAAAGGGGTAGTTTTGAGAAGATAGCACAAAATGCATCTAATATTAACACGTCCGCCTCGCTTAAGACGTCTTATTTATGGTTATGCATTTGCCTTCTTCGTTCTTTCTATCTAATCTCGTGATGGCTTGCAAGAGAATGTTACAATGGCATTCGTTTAAAATTTAAAAATAAAGTCAACGGACATTGAAACATTTTTATTTTATCTGTAGACGACTAATGAATAACTTGAATCGTACTCCTTAAAACCTTCTAATACTGAATAATCATTATTTTATGTATGAAGAAGGGAAAAACAGGTTAAAACTCACAGCTATTTGGGGAAAAAGAGCCATAAAAAGGAAGGACAAAAAATTACATTTATATGGAAAAGTATTGGTATTATGCCAAAGAACAATTACAATTATTATTTACAAGAAACTGTTATTGTAAAATAAGATTCTTTTAAATCAATAAAAATAAACTAACTACTTTATTCGTCACTGAGATATTATACTTAAATAAATCACAATTTCTCATATAATTTAATAAGAGAAATCTGGCAAGAGTATAGGAGCGAAACCTCCCCTGCTCAACAGCTAAATGTAGTTGTAAAATTGTAAAACAGTATAAAAAACGCAAATGAATTGAAGACAACTATTGAATATTTAATTAAATTATCATAAAATCAATGAAAATATATTGGTCAGAAGAGACAATTTTATAGTTCAAAACAACATTATTTGCTGACATTGTGTAGGTTGTTGTTGTTTGTAAACAATATCTGAATATCTAAATATTTGTTTACGTTTACTGAGTAAATCAGTTTGTATTTGGAACAGTTCTCATTTATCAAACTAATATTGTTACATACAAATACATACAAACTTAAATGTAATATACTCGTCTAAATATAAAATAAACATTGATTTGAATTATATTACTTTTATTAATGTTTAGAATAATTATTGTTTTTAATTCGTAAGGTTTTACTTATATTACTTTTTTTTCACGGCTAAAAGTTAAATAGGAACCGGTTATCCATTTACGAATTACGTATGTTCATTCAAGTAGAAAATGAGAATAGCTATAATAAGTAAAAGTGGCTAAACTTATTTAAAAGCTTAAGTTTCTAAAATATTTGTTGTGTGTTTTCTTTCTGATGGTGGTGGATATAATTAAGAATTATTTAAGAATATCGCTGTCGTCAAAAAAATTGCTTTCTTCCATGACTTAAACATTTTTCATTATTTTTAGAAAAAGGTTTTTTTTGTGTAAATCGTAAACAATATCAAACTTTAAAAAAACTGACAAATATTAAGTTAGCTTAAAACTGAAATCCAAGGAAACTATACTTATAGTCCTTAGATACAATTGGTATAGTGAAAAAATAATTAATAATAATAAGGATAATTAAACACAAGCCTATTTTGCGTATGAAAATAGGAATACGTAAAAATGGTAAATGTTATGAAAAAAATAAAAAAATGTCATTAAAATCCAACACAAATAAATTTTCTGAAAGCTAAAATATATATATTATTCAAATTTAATACTTTACTTGAATACTTTTCATTGAAATGGCGACCATATAAAGTAGGTATTTTAAGCCAAGTATGAATGGTGATGAGTGTAGGATGAGTGGTGCGATCTTGTTGTCTTGTTAGTGAGTAAGGCCGCCATATTCCTTAAAAGGTATAAAATCTAAATAGTTGATCAGTGGATTTGTAAAATAGACAACATTTCCTCTAATCAAGTTATTGACGTCCACAATTCACACTTTGATATTAACCATCTTCCATACTGCTAGATTATTGTTTAGCGAATTTCCCCTATAATAAGCTATTACCATAGGTTCATAGTAGGACCTGGACCCGGAAACGAATTACTTTTTCGTTTTTAGGTTTCCAACTAGGTAGATGATAAATTCAATTAGTCTACAGATATGCTGCCATGGTGTATTTTTATTTATTAATCATACTATAAAGTGTATTCAGAGGGTGTTTATGATTCAAATATTAATCTAACTTTGCATTAAAGAAGTCATAGTGTTGAATCAGTTAACTTATCGAGATGTTTTAAGTTCTATGGTACAGGTTACCATTCATTCTTGGTACGTTTGGGCGGTAATGGAATGTTCAGAAGAAGCCTTAATTTAAAAGTGCATTGTTTCTATTCCAAGCAAGGTAATTACCGGATCCAGATGCCATTTGTAATTTTTCTATTAATAATTGATGTTATTTATCATAACATCGACTCTAACTACTATCTAAATAATATCAAAACCACGATTCTTTTCAAGACTGTTAAAAATATCGATGGCGTCGATAACATACAGAAACGAATTAAATTTGAAAATAAAATATAAATTGCATAAAAGATACATAAAATGTCATCTTATCATACGATGAAATCCTATGTGTAATCATCCACATTTTAAATGGGGGAAATTTTTTGACGACCTAAAGGCGTTTTATTAAAATTATAAACCTTAACTGTTTATGTTAAAAAGCACCAATGAACTTATAGCGAATGAAAATTTTAGTTTGAGACTAATTTCATTCTTCATTTTGCCTTACAAAGAAGGGAACACTTTAATAAGTTTCGTTAGTTTATGTATTTATATATTGTTAAGTTGTGGTAATTAATTAATGACCTGATGATGAGGTAATGTATCAACAACAGTTGGGCCTAGAAGCAATTGTGCTACGAAGCACACTATATTCCATTTGAAGTTTACCATATGATAATTTTAAGTTACATTTAGTTTATTTGTAGTTCTTAGGCGTGCTAGGCATTATAAGGCTTTTTTCATTGGTTGTTTTATCGATAATAATTAAAACTAGTTGTATAATTAAATTGCACACATAAATATACAGTAACCTATGTGAGATCCTTAAGAGGATGAAGAGTTTTTGATCGTTTAATAGTAATCCACAATTTTTTAAATATACATTTATCTAAACAATGTTTCCCAACATCTGTCTTAATGGAAGCGAGCTGGTGTTGTGGTTAGAGCACGGGACTTCGGCCTCTGGGGTCACGGGTTCAAATCCCGCCAAATCACCAATGGATTTTATCTAAGCTATAATGCCACAACCCCTAGGTCTAGCCTGAAGCAATTGATACAAACCATTGCCTGAAGTTATGTGAAAAACTATCCTGGGCTCTAGCGTCTTAAGACAAATAAAAATATATTTCTTAAACCAAGATATTATATCACCTGATGTGAGGTTAAAACGATCAACTTTGAAGTAAATTACGTATTTATAACGTGTCTTGCATTAACCGACGTTGTAAACAATGCTAATGTGAGTTTAGGAGTTAGCTCGAACCAAGAGCAGTAACATTAACAAAAGTACAGAGTTGTAACATAACAGTTTAAGACGAGAAGCATGATATATTATTAATGTCTACGTTTTCCAGATGATCGTATGGTTATCTTCACTTTAAAGATATTTGGCCGAAGAATGATATTTTGGTTTATGAAAGTGTTTTACAAGGCAATATTTTATTAAACAATGACATTTTACAGAGATTGACGTTTCACTGAATGAGCGTACTACTTTTAACGAAAAAAGAATCTAGAATGCTTGGAATAGTTTTAAACAATTCAGGGATTGACGTGGACATGAAAATTGAAAGAGGTTCGATGGTGCCGTACAGATTATATATTTATAAGCTAAGAATCTAATTTCGCCACACCAACCACCCTCGAGACCAAACTACCTTTCTTTTATCTACGTTGCTATTTAAATATAGTGCGTGTGAAAGTCATAGACTAGAAGTTAGCTTATTCTACTCCTAGCGGGATGAGTCATGAGTGAACTCAAAATGGGTGAGTCCCTCCCGCACGCAACGATGGGCGGATTTCAATTCTCCAACAACAGATTCAATAATTAAAATAACGACTTTTTACCAGCATTGTTGTGGTGGGTTAGTCACTGGGGTCGTGGAAATCGTCTTCATCTGTTTAGCAGCATTGTTGCCGCGCTAGTTATCGGGATTGTGGAACACCAGTACCACGCCGACACCATGATTTTAAAATTGCTCGTGGTACAGAGGAAAGAGTTCTTGGTTGATGAAGACATGGTCACCTGATCGTTTTTATAAAGATGTTGCTTAGAATACGATTTCTTCTTAACTGGACATCTTTTCCTTTGTTACAAATAACAATGTAAAAAATACTCGTTAAAATAAACTCTTTCTTGCTTTTGCTACTATTGTTCACACTAAATTATTGGCCTTGTTTATTTGAAAAATAATTATTAATTATTAATATTTAATATTATCTTATCTTTCAAACCTATCACAGGGGAACATATCACTTAATTGTACGAACATCAGTTCTAAAAAAAAAAAAAAAAAAACAGCAACGCCATAAGAACTCAAATAGAAGCAAAAAAACTCGCAAAAATCACAATACAAATAAAGAGATTTGTTCAGCTGCCACAAAAGATTGTGACACAAATATACACACTGCCTTTGTGGAGACTCTATTGTCACATTGCACTTTATCCAAGAGGATTGCCCCACAAAATACTGCTTATCATACAGATCACAATTTTTTGTTAAATCATAAAATGAAATAAAGCATGTTTAGCTATACATTCAGGATCTTACCAATCAAGACCAGAATAAAAATCTTGTACGATCTTTTTATAAATTTTGCTGTGAGAATTAATCTTTTTGGTTATTTAAGCTTTGAAAATTAAGTAAGTGCTCAATACCTTAAGTTGTTTTATCATCGTGATTATGTGTTTTTATTTCCCATTTCACTGCCAGTGGAATTAAGTTGGAAGACCTTTTAGGTGATTATAGACAGAATTTTCATTATCACGTAGCCTGACTTTGGCATTTATATTGCTACATGTAAAGTTTTCTAAAATGTTTCAAGCAGAACATAAATTAATTTAGTTTTCACGTAAAAACACATTTAAATAGACTCTAAAAGAATATATATATTGTACGGTTCGTCTGAAAACTTGAAAGCTTAAAAAATGTTATCACCTAATCGTATTTTACGTTAAGAATAAAAACTATTTCATTGCTGATACGTCAGTTTATGTAAATTCAAATCGAAGAAGCATTAAAAATCTTTCAACTCATGTAATTCATATTTTTTTAAGTGTTATTTGGATGAAAATTAAAGTTATACAGTTAAGTATATTCTTAAGTATATACTTAAGTATATACTAAGTATATATTAAGTTATATATACTTACGTATATACAGTTTAAGTAGTATACATCACATTATCATTACACCTCACAGTTTGGTCTTTGGATAATGCATGAAACGGTGTTAAAGCTTACACGGAATGTAATTAAGTAGTAACTAACTGATAATGATTATGCAATCATGCCAGTATACCCCCTACTGCAAACTGCAGTTTACTACGATGCCTATTGCAAGCTTAGCTGGTGCAAGCTTTTAAGGTTTGTGAAATGTAGCCAGTGGCAACGATCACATAAGACCAATAGATGGAGCACGCCTATCTAACTAACATTAAAGCAGGTGAAGCCAGGTCCGCCATCTTACTGTAGGATAGAAGCGCTAGATGTCGATGAAAACGGCACCAAAACTCAATGTTCCGCTTCAAAATAACTCGACATTTAGCCTACTTAGACTTAATTTATATGGTTGAAACTTCGTATGAGTGAAGTCAATAAGTCTATGACACTATTGGTTTAATTAAAAGCTTAAAAGTTAGTATTTTCTATTTTAAATCTTCAAATAAAGTCGGTACTTTTAAATGAGTTTAAAAATATGACATGAAAAAGTTCGTCGGCTGCTACGTTTTTTATTTTTTGGTCAGGTAAGTTAAATACCCCCGCCGCAGCAAACCTGCCGACTAAGCGAATTTCCATTTGTCTGAAGTGATTTTCAGTTAAATATATTTTAATAACATTAGGTTTAACGAGTACCTAGGTTTGCTGCTACAAGGAAACTAATAAAATGTGTTTTTGAGTAAAATATTGATAGCTAAGTAGAAAATAAATAAATTTGCCAAGTTTGATCAAAATATATTCATAAACAAGCAAACTACAACATTTGACAATCTCCATAAGAATAACATGGGAATTTTAAATTTACAATTTTTTTAATTTTCTCCGTTACTAATAATCGAACAAAAATACTTTCATATACTAAATTATTTGTTTTTTTAAGCTTTTTAAAAAGGTCTAAAGAGAAATTGGGAAATTTTGTGTTTTGAGGGTCAAAAGTGAGAAAAACCAATTTTTACCCCATTAAACCCCCCGTAAAGCCCCGTTCCCATGGTCCGATCATGCTGGTTCGCGAACTCATTCAAGTTTATCCCGCTTTACACCTTTAAACCAAATTTTATCAAAATCGGACAAAAATTACTCAAGTTATCGCGTTCACGGACGTATATATATATATATATATTAAAATTATAACATATATAACAAAGTACCCTTTTAGTAATTATTTTATTTTTCATGATAAATAAAATAAAATAATTACTAAAAGGGTACTTTGTTATATATGTTATAATTTTATTATATTAGTAGCCCTAAAAATGCAAGAAAATAATATATATATATATATATATAAGTCTATATATATATACATATATAAAAATTTGAACGAATAGTGTTTTTGGCCTCTGGGGACATCAAAATGAAAAAGTAAATCGGTCCCGGGTCTAGGTCTTACCGTGCCACCTACGGTAATAGCTACTTCCCTATAGGGAAATTCGCTAAAAATGGTGGATTTTGTAGCTAAAGAGTTGAACCTTTTGGATCATATTTTTTTAAATTTTTAGCTGGCGTAGTTTGGTTGTAATTTAAATTGTAATATAGGGGCTACCCGCCGCGCCGCGTGGCGTCATGCGGGCAGATTCTGCCTACAACGTTACTTGTAATACAGTTTAGATACTCAAATTTGGAGCTATACAGGAAAGTTACTAAACTAATTAGAAAGACACGGATTACATATAACTTTTCTTCGTTTTATTCTTTGTATTCATCTAAAAATTAATATTTTTTAGCTCTTTCATAAAAATTAATATGACAGTCAGAATATAAAGAAGAGTTGTATAAAGAGTTTCAGAAATTATCTTGTCACTTTGAAAATTCGTAGATTGTAAACCAAACATCAGAACTTTATCAAACTTTAATACGATGTAGATACATATATTATAAACAGATTTGAAGCTTTTCAGAATTTTCCTTTCGCCCAAAAAGTTTTTGTTGTTATTTATGTAAACTAACTTTTTCTAAGAAACGGTAAACGCTAGAAAAAAAATCAAAAGCGTATTTTGAAGGTCATTGTGTTAGTAACACAAATATTTGTAATACAAAGGCGTATTGTCATGGATACCATTGCTATCAACTAACATTTAATTAGCTGCGCGTGCTACTAGGCCTCATCACAGCTGGCAGCCGCCATCTTGTTGTAGATTAGTGAAAAATACTGGCTTCACGTCGCGGCCAACATGCTCCATCTATTGGTCTTATGTGATCGTTGGCCAGTGGATTAAAGTGTTTTGGTTGTAGGTTTTTCAGTGAACGTTGCCCAATGTAAACCTACGTATATTTAAACTTTTAATTATGAGTGATCTCCATAATACATGGAATGAAAGGTTATAATTTAGCTTTGAACATGATTGTAACGTCTCAATGACTTAAATCTGAATTTCATTTAATTGTATTTATTTTATTTTGTATTTTTATCAAAGTTTCTCAGGGATGGGTTCTTTGCCACGTGACTGATTTTATCCTAACTGCAGAATATGTGAAATGTGAGATATAATGTTAAGTTATACAGAGCCACTATGTGTAAGTGTTATTTGGTCGCAGCACTCTTAAAATAAGGTGCCAGACAACTACCAAATATGCGTGCTTGTTTAGTGTTAAGCCGCAGCACCAGCGGTCAGCCGGGGCCTGACAAATGCTTTGTATGGAGTTAAATTGTTTAGTGCCACTACTTGTAAGTGTTATTTCGGTCGCAGCACTCTTTAAAAAGGTGCCAGACAACTACCGAATGTGCGTGAGTGTTGAGTGTTAAAGCCGCAGCACCAGCGGTCTGCCGGGGCCTGACAAATGCTTTGTGTGTAGGCCTATTCTAATTTCTATCCTACTTACTTGTCTAATTCAAATTACCTTATTAATATTTCAAATGAGTACACAATTGGGACTGACCTTATTCTTTGTTTTTATTTTCTTTCACAAATACAAATTTGATTACTATTAATTATTATTGTTTTATTTGCGCCTGGCAAATGGTTTACACCCGCAGCGCTGACTGTCAACTCGTGAAGTGAAGACTGGCCCGTGGACTGCTGTATTTATACCCGATTTGGTTGCTATGGAGACCATGGAATGTTCTAGAACTTTAAACCCAGATGTTTCCACCAAAAGTTATCTTCCTTTTCCGGCAGCCTGACGTCATCGCTGCCCGCTTGATCGTCGTTGATCCAACAGCTGCTGTCGGCTGGAGCTCGAGCTGTCAGAGAAGCTATTGTAGACTAATAAACAAACATTCAAACAAATGTAATACTGTAAATAAATATGTTTTAATTATTTAGTTAGTTGTTATATTTACATGTCTATCCCTTTGTGTGTGAAATAAAATAGTAATGTATATTTATAACTGTAATTGTGTTGCTGAAATATTTTCAATGGATAACCTAACCTAAATACGGTAAGTGGGTAAGCTAACCTAGGTATGGTAATTGGGTAGAAATATTATTGGTTACACCTATTTACAAAACAAACTATTAAAAAACATTATTACATTAGTAATTTAATAAACATTAAGAAATATTTAAACTATGAAAAATGCGAGATAGGCCTACTTTTATTACAATTGATCTAACAAAAACATAACCTAGCCTAGGCATAACATAGCCTAAAACGGTTACCGGTAAGTTAAATTGAAACATTACATTGTCCCCTAATTTGAAAAATAAAAAAAAATATTTACATATATACAAAACATTAGACAATACATAGTCCTTTTTTTTATTTTGAAAATTACTCCTCTATTTCCATATAATTTGGTCTTAAGTCCAAAATGTCTTCGTCGTCATCTTCATCTATTTTTATCAATTTATACTCATTGATTTGTGGTTCAAGCCAGTGCACTAGATTCACATTAAGAATCATTTTCGAAGAAGTATTTGCTAGCACTCCACCATTTCTTTCTTTGAAATTATGTATTCCTTCTTCCTCTCCTTTCCTCATTTCTGGTTCTTCTATTTCCTTTATTCTCCTCCTTTTCCATTTGCTCTTCTCCTCTTTATCCTTTCTTTTCTTCTCTTCTCCTGTCTTCAGTTCTTCATTTTTTCTATGTTCTTCTTTTAACATCCTCAATTCTGGCTGGGCTGTTTTTATCTCTTCATTTTCTATGATTTCTGAATATTGTTCCAATTCTAACTTCCACCCTAATGTTTCTTCTAATTGCTTTGTCTCTTCTCTATCTTCTTCATCTATATGACTAATTTTGTTGATTTCTTCAGAAATTTCTTCTCTACTTAATAGATTGTCTTCCTTCTCATCCATACTTGGGGTGAAATCTTCTTTTTGTAATATATTGCACCTTATGCTTTGAATGGGATTATTGTTGAATTTAATGCTTTCTTTTCCTATAGTAGCATAGTTTTGATTTAAATTTATAACCATGTTCAGTTCTTTTATCGTATCGATTCCAATTATTATTTCCTTAATCAAGTTTGGTATAATCAAACATTGGATTTGTGTACTTATTGAGCCTATTTTTGCATTTATTAAGATAATACTCTTAACTCGCTGGGACTTCTGATTCACTGCTGTAGTTATTATAGTATTTGTTAATGGAAATTCTTCATATTTTCCTAAATTGTGTTTATTTTTAAAAAACCATTCCCTTTGCATACAAGTAACAGTGCTTCCAGTGTCTAATATACACACTGTACTTACTTTTTCAAAATTAATGTCAATTTCTGGTACATGATACATGTGTTTAGTTTCTTCAACATTATTGATGTTGTCATTTAGTAAGAATTCTTTGTCGACATAAATATTATTTATAGGCCTAATATTTTCTAATTCATTTTGCACTGAAAATTTATTAAGTGTCTTGTCCGGTGATGTCAAAATTTCCCTTAGGCCTGCATTATTTCCAGTGCTATCTAGTTTAAATATTTTTGTTTAGGTTCTTCTCGGTTACTATCCCCTGGTTTTTGATTGCGATCATAGCTGTTTCTATTTTCATAATTATTTTGGAAATGATCCCTCCTATTTTCATTTTTCTTTTCAAAATAGTGTCTGTCCCCTGATGGCCTGTGATTAAATGAACCTCGTTGATCCATGTTTCTTCCTGATGGTCTGTGACTGTATGAACTTCTTCGTTCTACATTCCTTTCCGCTTCGTTCCGTATAGATTCGTTAATTTCTATCGTATCTTCTCTACTTAATAGTTCCTCCATTTGATGTATTGAAACTATGTTTTGCACTCTGGAGGCCTGTTGAATTGTTTCGTCAAAATGTCGAACAAGGCGACGAACTATTTCCCTCTCTGTAAATTTTGGTGTCATATTTTGCAACAGTATTACTCTGTCGATGAAATACTCTGTTCTTGTCAGTCCCCTCCTTGGTATGTATTTTTCTAAGTCTAATTTAGTTTTAATCCCATCTTGAATCTCCTCATTCCAATATTTGTTCATAAAATATTTTTCAAAGTCTTCAATATCGTGTACTGAAGTCCTAACTAGATCCCACCATCGTGCTGCAGTTCCTTCCAAGCATATATCTAAGATTTCTTCCAAATTCAGTGATTGTTCATCCTGTGAAAGCCTTCGTTCATTTTCCCTGTTATAATAGTTTTTCAGCCTAGAAAGGAATTGATTTGGGTTTTTTGATTTTCCATTGAATTTTGGTAAGTCTTTAGCTATGGTGCTAGGACATGTGATATGTAGGCCTACTGGTTTCCCACTATTCCCAGCTTTTAACTTTGCCTCAAATTCCTTATTGATTCTTTCCTGATTCTCTTGAATCATTGCGATTCTTTCCTCAATATGGTTGTGTACTTCTTCCCTTAATTCTGTTATTTTTGTATCAAATTTGGATTCGATTTGTCTTATTTCGATGGTCAGATCCTTCCGAACTTTTTCTATTTCTTGTTTAGTTTGTTTAAATTGTGACAATACTTGTTCTTTAAACTCTTCAAGTGTCTGTAATATAGGCCTAATTATTGTTTGGTCCATGTTTGTGTGCTGTGTTCTACTGGGACTTGTTACGTTACTATGATTTAGATTGTCGCCAGACGCTAAATTTTGATTGTCGATACTGTATAAGTCATCTCCGGGATTGTCATTATTAGGGTTTAATAATTCTTCGATATTGATTTCGTCTAATTGCCGGCTCATATTTAAGTGTGCTTCTTGTGCTCTAAGTGTAGGTGTTATATATTTTCGTAAATTATATCTCTGCATTAAAATAATCTATAACCGTGATAAAATCAAGCCACCTAGTTGGGTGCCAATTTGTAACGTCTCAATGACTTAAATCTAAATTTCATTTAATTGTATTTATTTTATTTTGTATTTTTATCATAGTTTCTCAGGGCTGGGTTCTTTGCCACGTGACTGATTTTATCCTAACTGCAGAATATGTGAAATGTGAGATATAATGTTAAGTTATACAGAGCCACTATGTGTAAGTGTTATTTGGTCGCAGCACTCTTAAAATAAGGTGCCAGACAACTACCAAATATGCGTGCTTGTTTAGTGTTAAGCCGCAGCACCAGCGGTCAGCCGGGGCCTGACAAATGCTTTGTATGGAGTTAAATTGTTTAGTGCCACTACTTGTAAGTGTTATTTCGGTCGCAGCACTCTTTAAAAAGGTGCCAGACAACTACCGAAAGTGCGTGAGTGTTGAGTGTTAAAGCCGCAGCACCAGCGGTCTGCCGGGGCCTGACAAATGCTTTGTGTGTAGGCCTATTCTAATTTCTATCCTACTTACTTGTCTAATTCAAATTACCTTATTAATATTTCAAATGAGTACACAATTGGGACTGACCTTATTCTTTGTTTTTATTTTCTTTCACAAATACAAATTTGATTACTATTAATTATTATTGTTTTATTTGCGCCCGGCAAATGGTTTACACCCGCAGCGCTGACTGTCAACTCGTGAAGTGAAGACTGGCCCGTGGACTGCTGTATTTATACCCGATTTGGTTGCTATGGAGACCATGGAATGTTCTAGAACTTTAAACCCAGATGTTTCCACCAAAAGTTATCTTCCTTTTCCGGCAGCCTGACGTCATCGCTGCCCGCTTGATCGTCGTTGATCCAACAGCTGCTGTCGGCTGGAGCTCGAGCTGTCAGAGAAGCTATTGTAGACTAATAAACAAACATTCAAACAAATGTAATACTGTAAATAAATATGTTTTAATTATTTAGTTAGTTGTTATATTTACATGTCTATCCCTTTGTGTGTGAAATAAAATAGTAATGTATATTTATAACTGTAATTGTGTTGCTGAAATATTTTCAATGGATAACCTAACCTAAATACGGTAAGTGGGTAAGCTAACCTAGGTATGGTAATTGGGTAGAAATATTATTGGTTACACCTATTTACAAAACAAACTATTAAAAAACATTATTACATTAGTAATTTAATAAACATTAAGAAATATTTAAACTATGAAAAATGCGAGATAGGCCTACTTTTATTACAATTGATCTAACAAAAACATAACCTAGCCTAGGCATAACATAGCCTAAAACGGTTACCGGTAAGTTAAATTGAAACATTACAAACACAAGGTCAAAGCTATATCAAATCATAAATTTGCATTGGGGACATTTAAAATAAAAGCTGTTTGACAGAAATCTTGCATCTTAATCACCGGACTATCCTATCCTGTGTTATTGATATGTGGTTGTGTGTTGTTGTGTGTTATGTGTGTGATATGTTGTGTTGATATGTGTGTTGGAAACATACTGTCGGGAACACATAATTAGCAAATCAATAAATTTGTGATATTTCACCTCGTTCTCAATGTGAATTCTCCTTTAGAAAGTAACGATGTGCACGTAGTCTCCATTGTAATGAATTATTGCATAATACGATTTAAAAAAAATACAGTTAAAGGTAATATAACAGAAATTGCTTCTGCAGTTAAATATATATTACACACTTTAATTACAAAGTTATGTTCCTCCCTAACCTTGAAACCATCCCTCACACTCCATTAAAACTACGTTTGTCAAGTTGAAGTCATTTAAAATATCCTTTCGTTAAATTATGGTCTAAAACTGTAATTAGTTACTTTTTTACTCCATAAAATCAACTTGCTGCTAGAAAACCCAGAGGTAAAGGACAGACGAAGCTATAACATTTACAACAAATTTCGTCCAAATATGAAGATTTTGACTTGAGCTTTCGTGTAAATAAATATTTCTAGGCATACAAATATGAATCTACTAAAACCTCATGGATTTCAGGTGGGCGATAAAGTATATAGTCTATAACAAACATGTAAAAACGTATTTGATTTTGTGTGTAGGTAATTTAAGGCACATATACAATTTTACTTACATATGGTAATGTTTACAAGACTTACCTACTCTAGGAATATTCAGTGGTGGATCTGAACAACATGTTAGGCAGAATTATAATGAGTGTTGAATATTTAAGGAGGCAGGATGTTGTACCTGGTTTGGCGGGAGAAGTGTAAGATTATGGCGCGTGAGTAGGCTTTGAATCTGTATACAGACGATGTGGGGAATAAACAGTACTTATTACAATCTAACACATAGTGTCTTCCTAAAAGTATAATAGGCCGTGTAAGAAATGTTTGTTAAATGTATTTTTCCAAATAAGAAAACACCCTGTTATCTTAATACATATATTTAATACTTCATAGGTTAATGGGTCTACAAATATTTTTTTACCACGATAATATTTTTTATAAATAATTGACATACGAAAAATTAAATAACTATACATTTTTATCTAAGCCATGTCAAATTTTACACACGTATGTGCTATTGATATTTGTTTTCTTCTACATGAACCCAACTGATTTAGCTTAAGCTGATTAACGTGAACTATAATTAAAGCCCCTTTAAGGGTCCCTTTACCCTGAACATTCTTACACTTTTGAGACTTGGAAGGTGTACAACATGCCAATGGTGTAAGCTAAACCAACAAAAATACTTTGCAAATGTATTTAGCTGTTTTAAAACCGTAAATATAGTTGTTCTATTTGACCTCAATATGCGTTTCGTATGCTGCCAATGGTTCACACAGTTAATATGATGGTAAGAAAACCATTGCGATCCCTCAAGGTTAACCAAGAAGTAAGGTGGTTAACTTAATTTTAATTTAAAATTTGTAAAAACTAAAATAATAGAAAAGTAAATTTTACAACTGCATTAAATACATGTTGGACACAGTCTCAATGTTGTGACTGTGACACAGTCTCATAGTCCTCAATGTTTAGTGGAGCCCCGAATGTTAAATATTCCATTTGACGTCCGAATATATTCAGTACAAGACTCAGTTACCTCGGTGACCAAGATCCTCCCTGCTTGGTGAGAATTCAATTTGTACTTCCTGGAGATTTCTTTACACAATTGCATTTTAGAAAGATTGATTTTGTTTCTACCAATTCTTCACAATCAGTTGCATTTTCGAAACCTTTTTGAACGAATTATTGATTAGAAGCCTAACGAGAATTTCTTATTTACACTTTATATTTAGGATTTGTGCTGCTTTACCTAACGCTGTTTATTTTATGTATGATATTCTTTAAAGATTCATTGTACTTAAATCATTTTACGATCGCCGGGAGTTAATTATTTATGTCAAGTTTTGTAAATCACACACATATTGCAGTAAGCTAATGAAATTATAACCCCGTAAAAAAAAGGTTTTCAAACAAAATTGTAAGATGTCATATTTATTGTATGACGCCATTGTATTTTCCTAACAAAACTACAAAATTTGTAGTTTTTCTTGGCTCAAACACAACCTTTTTTTAAATTCTTTTTTTTATTTTGCCAAGAATGATTGCCCCTATCCAGTGGATGAACAATTATTTTAATAGCTTTTGTTTCTTCAGAGCTATAGACGAGTAAAAAAGCCACTTTGTCACGTCATGTATATGTACACTGCAGCAGCTGTGTACCGCTGCCCAGTATTTAATAAACGACATTTTGATTTGATTTTATTGAGTACATATATATATTTTAAAACGTCTAATTCATATCTAACCATACCATTTTGGCCCTCTTCTTTCAATAAATATTCTGACCAAATCAAGTACATTACTAAAAATTCTTCAATAGTTGTCAGAAGAAAAAAGAGATTATAAAAACTAGTGTATATACCATTATTTACAGTACTAAAATTTTTATTCCGGAGGCTACACGTTTGAAAAATTAAACATAATTATGTATATGACATGTTATATGACATGTATATGACACAATCGGGCTTTGTTATTTCAACTTCTTTGCATGTATAAGATTTTACCTTACAACCTTAACCGTCTAGGAAACCGTTGTAAATGTATTCAAAATCATGATAGCTTAGAGTGATCATATGAAACAACACACTTAAGACTTTTAAAATATTCTCACGCTCTAAACTTTCGTGCCTTTTCAATATGAATTACCCGTTATAATGGTGCAGTTCGCATACAACATTACAGTATAATTAATAAAGTAGTTATAAAAATATTCCTTTGGAAGGATAAAAAGATTCCAGATAACTATTTAATACATTGACGTGTTGCGCACTTTTTTAAATACTACGCTAGAAATTGAAGCAGATAGACATTTTATTTAAAGACAAGGGTAAGGAGTTCTACCTTATCTTGCGTTTTATAAAAAAAAAAAACTGACCACAAAATAGTATTATCAGCCACAATATGCCAACAAAAATTGCTCAATACTTTTTGATAATGTAAACAACGGTGTAAACATAGTCATATCCATATCAATATCATAACGGTATTGTCCTTTGTGCTCGACAACATGTGGTGCAACGTGTACAAAAGAGAGCTTAGCTTATCTACAATCAATATCATCAACATTATTCTCTTCAATCACTTATTAGACAAAAACACAAAAACCAGGTTGTTTGCATTTCCATATCTACATTATATTACCTTGTTCAATAAAAAAAAATTGGGAAAACTGTAACATCTCTATTTTTTTCGTTAGTTTGTTTTTGTGTTTATACATTTATAATACAATACATTTATTTGTATCGATGGATTTGAGGGTTATTATAAGATCTATGGGTGTTATCTTGTAGAATATTACATAGTTGCCGAAATGTATATGTGATTCCATAACAAACGAATCTTGAAATTGTAATTTTTACCAATATATTGAGCCGTGACTATTTCCACCGGGCGAATGTCACGACTCATATTCAATGGTTCAAGTGTTTTTTTTATAGTAGGCTAGTTCAGTGTGTCGTTTTGTTACTTCCACGACCCCGAACAAGGCTGTGGGTTTTTGTTCTTATTACTCCCACCGCCAACATTCAGAGGTTGTGTGGCTGTTCAATACTTCGGTCGGCATATTTTGTTATCCTGTTCCATCTTAATTTTGTGGCATGTTTTTAATATTATTCGCCTCATTTTTGTTCAAGAGGATACTTATGTCAATCATGGAGTAACTATTCGTGCCACCGGCATTTCACCGGCATTTCGTGGCACCTTGATGGGTGAGTTTTTCACATTTTTCTAAAGATAGGTTATTGCCACATGTTGCACTAGGTCTGGAACCTAGTTTTGGGGTCGTGGAACCCTTTTGATAGTTAGTTTCCCTTTTTCCCTGTTGTTTGGTATAATTCAGGGCTTTGCCCGAAAGGCTAGGCCTAGAATTTGACTGAGAAATGTTTGTTGGAAGGCCGCTATTTGAGAGAAACTGCCAAGTCAGTTTTTTGTCCTTTTGACTGTTTGTGGTAGGCCTAGGCTTACAATTTTGCTCATTAAATGTAAATGTCTTAGGCTACTACTTTTGGTAGTCTATTGCTCTGTGTCCCGTAAAATTTTTAGTGTTGTTTTGTCTTGTAAAATGTTCAGTTTGTGTTACCTTGTCAAGTAAGGTTAAAGTCTTTTATTTTGCTTTGTCCTTGCCAAACTAGTTAAATTAAGTTGAATTAACTGCTCTTAAAGCTCCCCAGTAAGTTTGAGTCATTTTAATCAAGTTTTAAGAAAGTTACAGTAATTTTTAGTTTGGCAATTCTCCATTCAGGTTTGAACTGGGTAATCTGGAAGGCCACTGGTTCCTGCCTTTGAGTTAAGGTTTGGAATGGCCTGGAAAAGCTGCTGGAACATTTCCCCCAGCTTTTAAGACCATTCCGAACAAATTCGGATCACAACTTTTGGAGAAATTAGCAAAAATACATGAGTCGTTGCGTTAGGCCTAAATTTTTTGTATGGAACGTTTTTTGTCAATTTTAAAGTATTTTTCTGTGTTTAAGTGTCAATTGTTTTTTGTTAACTTGTTCTTCTGACCACTTTGGACCAGACAATTTACATTTTTTCTCTCTATTGGTGATATTCATCACTGACACATACCCGTCTGGCCTGCTGACATTTTTACCGCAAATTTATGTTACCGATCTTATACTGTTTTACCTGTTAATTGTTATGTTTAAAATATTGTTATTGTTTGAAATGTTTTATATTGTTAAAGAGCTGTTAAAGAGAGACGAACCTTTTAAAAATTTAGAAACCTTTGAAAAAAGCAATGTTAGGCCTAATTAGTGAAATTTTGGAACTCAGTGAAATATTGGAACTATATGTAATTGTGAAAGATGTGACAGTGAACCTTGCGGATATGGACTCAGTCTATTATTCTTACTACTGTTTCCTGGGTTTTGTCACTCAGGGCCCGTGAGGAGGAAAATGACTGACCATCTTCAGCGGAGAGGAATGTTGCGACTAGGCTGGCGCTGCATATTGGCCCCCTCTCCGCCCTGCTTCTTCTCTCCTCCGGTGCTGTCCGCCCAGCTTCATGGCCCTCCGGTGTCACACCCTTGAGGACTGTTGCCGCAAGTTACCGCCTAATTGTTATTTATCTAATTGTTATATATATTGCTGTTGCCGAATGGACTTTAAGATTTTTAATATTTGTTGACTATTTATAAGCTCAGCAGCCTATTGTTATTTATTTCAAATTTTATTCTACAGTTTGCCTAATCATCCGATTTCTAAAATTTTTGCCTACAGTATTTATTTTTGGGGCCCCTAGTTAATTGTTAACTATTCAGATATTTATTAAAAGAGTCATCATATATTATTATTGTTATAATTTGTTAATCTTGGTAAATTTTTTATTAAATGTTAAATTGTTACCAGTTATTTAAAGGAAGAGATTTTTATATATCCATCGTTGCAATTTTACAAATTTTATTTTATTAAGGTTAAAACTGATTAAATTTACTTTCACTAAAATTAGCCTATTTTGAATTTTTCTAAATTAATGTTTGTAAGTTAGTAGGTCAGAGTGGGATCTAAATTTATTTAAAGTTTAATTGAGAGTATTTAATTCATGTATTGTTGTTGATTTTTGTTGTTGTGTTCATTTAAATGGTTAATTACAGCTCGTTTCTCTCAAATGGCGTGTTCTTCTTGAACCTCCATCCATGGTTCTCATTTTGAAGTAAAGTTTTGTAAGCCGCTCCTCGGGCCTGCGCATGGATCACGCTTCCATTTCGTTAGTCTGGGTGCAGGCACGAGGGCATGGTTCAATATCTTCATTTTGCATTTATTTTAAACACAACACTCATATATTTTTGTAAAAACATATATTTGTTACGACGGATTTGCGAATAGTGTTGGAAAAGCATTACAATGTGTTTTAGAATACATGGGGGTTTTTCTTCTGTTTTTACGTCTTAAATAAATATTTTCAAATTTAACCTAATGAAAAATTCACACCACTGTATATTTCCATTAAAACTTATATTGAGGTTGATGGCACACAAGAATACATCTGGCATACATCCATGCCACAAGACAGTAAAATACCTGCAATTTAAATCAGATCAATTAAAAGCAAATCTTATTTGTTTATAATATAAATTTAACTTACTGAAATACAATGGCACGCCGTTACCAAATTGGCAAAACTAGGAATGTTTGATTCTACAAAAAGCTATACATTGTATTTATATACGATTCAGATGATAATTTTATCCAAACAAAAATGCTGGTGTAGAGCGGCTTCAACTGAACGCGAAACAATGTTGGAGTAAGCCATAAAAATTACGTAAATTTTTATAACCAACAGACGCTATAAATTCCGTGTGATATTCGCTGTGTTGCTTGTATGAATGTAAAACCTTACTATAAAAAGTATACTTTAATTTAGTTAAAAATATACTATGATGTACAAATACATATTCTTTAAAAACATATTTTTGTACGAAGCATGGCCTATCATGTATGTGTGCATATGACACGGATAGTTATCAGTAAAACTACCAAGCTAAAAATAATGGAAAAGTAACTAATCCTTTCAATACTTTTTATTTATATTTTAAAATGTAGTTTTCTTAAAACAACGAGTGAATCTTTCTATTAGGAAAACTATTAATGTTTATTAGGACACATTTAATAACTGGAACTTGATATAGATTATAAATGTTAGAAATGTATAGATTATGTATGTGGAAATAAAGAATTTAATCGATTTTACCACCTCAAGAGGTATGATTATATAATCCATCCAAAGGATCGACAAAAATTTATAAATTTAGTTTCATTATACATACACATACAGTTTTCCATAAATCAAACTGGTTTTGACCAATATCTGTAATAGTATATCGAGGTAACTCTCACTCTCTAGTGTTGTTTATAACATTATTCTTTGGTTTTAAGGTCAGTTTGATATAATTTTGTGTGAATACGTACATGGTGAACGTTAAAGTTGATGACTTTAAATATTTGATCTCATAGTGGTAGTGTTCGGTTTCACCTATTCCACATAAATTCATCAAGGCATTTTTCAAAATAATGTATATGTCATGTATATTGAACAACACTGATTACTCCACAACATCGTTACCAAACAAATAGAAAATCGATTGGAATAAATCTTCTTACACAAAAAGACCATACGTATCTTAAATGATCAATAAGTTACTTAATAGTAAAAAACTTTAGACGCATAATGATCCAGCCAAAGTACAATTTTTGGGTAGACACATCAAGTTTGTGATTTTTTTATATGAATTATCCAAAAACGACTTACTAACAGTTTATGTCTATAAATAACACTTTGTGATGAAAAAACCGTGCGTTTAGCTGATTTGTGAAGGCAGCCACACACGACGGTAGTCATTGGTATTTCATGGTTTATGTAGTTGTGGATGTATTTGGAAGATGATTTGCTACATCAATGTTAGTAAACCCTGCTATGTGATAAGTAGTACCACTTCCAAATATAAGCTAAACGTTTAAATCTGTTAGATGTTAAAACACTGTAATTAAAATTGTACAAGGCAAATCCCAAAATTTTATATAATTATAATTGCTTAATAGACCAGCTATATTCAAAAACAGTTAAAAATTTTAGTTTAACCAACTATTAAAATTGATTCTTATAATTTTGCGTTTTAAGTAAAATTTTAATTGTATAGGTTAGTTATTTATGTAATTATTTGTAAAAATTATTATTAAAAAAAGTTAATTTTTTCTATTAAAAGAATAGTATGTTGATGGTATTATTATTACTACAAATATGGTAATTTAATTGTCAACCAGGTTGATGTAAAGGCTAGCGACACTAAGCTGATGATGAATTATACATGCATCAGTAGCTCACCTGGTGATGGCAAATCCTTAAAGTTAACTTGAGCCTTGGGGCGTGAGATGCTTACAAATCAGACAAAGTCTTTGAAATGTATTTACGTGTGTACAGCATAGTTTGATGGCAATTTTTTATAAATTCTGATTTAGATTCTACAAAAAGCCATCGAACTCTCAACTCAACAAAGTAAAATAATCAATTGTTAAACAGCATTAAATTTTAGTTACAGATGCTATAATATTCATACAAACGTAAAATTAATACAAACAAACATTCTCGGAAATGTTTATTAAAATATTAAAATCATTTCTTCTGATACGTCCCTTAAAAAATATCGTTTGTTGTTTGCAACGATAAATGCTTTGTCACATAAGAGGTAAAGAACATGAAGAAACGGACAACATTATTTCACGAGGACACGAATAATTCAATGACTTGTTTGTCAATCGTTGAATTTTTATTATTTATGTAGAAGATAAATATTACAAATAAACTGAGATCGTTTTTAATGGTATAACTTGAGGTAAAAATGTCTGGCAACTTACATTTAAAAACCATCAATAATGTGGTACCTTATCAAACGTTTAAGATATAAAAATACGAAATACATTGGTTTAAGACGTTACAAAATATATAACGTCCAAATGATAATTTTCGTTTACAAGTATTTTACAATAGATTAATATACTAATATTTAAAATATATGATTTTTTAAATCAAATCACTGCTTATTGATAACAAATATCAGCCATAAACATGTATAACAACACCATAAGCCCCTTAAAATAGAGTGGCATGTCTTAATTTACCAAACTAAATATAAGGTAAATATTTTCTAAAAAACACGAACAAAAAAGTGTTGATGACTGAAATTAGTTCTTGGATGTATTCAAGAATGCATTAAAGTAGGGCAGCAACTCTTGTAGGAGCGACATAAGGAATTGAATTTCAGGGAACTAAACTGGCTACTAGGAACTAGTACTAGGGTTGGCGGGTGATAAATATATTTTAATTTATCTTTATTGACAAGGTTAACTTTGTAAACCAAGTTATTTGGCAATAAAATTCTAAAAGAGCAATTTATGCAAATAGGTATGTATATTTTATACGATTCTTTTATTGTTTTGTGGTTTACCTGTAGTTAGTCACTATTTTCCTTATTTCAATTCGAATGACCTTGACCTATTTATGTTTTGACAAATAAATAGATTACGAGAAGAAGAAACAATAAATTACATAATTTATTTGGTATACCATTTGAAGAAACTCTTAAGGATTGATCCACCGTGTACGGTAGGTTATAAATAAGTAAAAAAAAAACTATAATCTGTAATATTTATTAGAAAAAAATACAATATACCTTGTATAAAAATTAATGGGAAATAAAATAAAATTCCATTAATTCATTTATTGATTCAATCGTTGACCTTATCGTAAAATATGAAAGATTAGGTGATTATTCTTATCTATATATTAGCCCTATATCTTTTTATATCCTCATGTTCAAAATTCAGTATTGATATGAACCGCCTATCATGTATTTTATAGTGTTTTTCAATGTATATTATGTGGTAGGTCGTGAAATTTGTTTTGTAAACCAAATATCATACAATATTTTTTTACATTTTGAATCAACATAATAAAACACGAAACACAGTAGAATGAAAAAGAGATCACTTGGGACAGAGGAACCCACTGTCTAGTTCCTGGCCGTATATCAAGCTCAACTGACTTTTGGAACATTTCAATTTACTTAGAAATCGTCCACTTATAATTGATTAATACCACTGAAAAAATCTATTTTTGAATACTATATATATTTTTTTCTATAAATTTTGCAATAAGACTCCTTCACAACATTATTTCATATATATGGATAACAAATCACCATATGAACTATAACATTGGTTCGTTTATTTGTATGAGTAATTCAGCGTTAATCACTTTTTAATACTTTGACATCAACATATTTTAACAGGTTAATTTACATTTTGTTAAAGATCAGAACATTTTTTAATGGTCTCTCACAAAATGTCATGTAATACTTTCCAAAACTTTACAATTCAAACAGCAACGATGTACTGAACAAAACTTATGAAATATGTTAAGTAAACTATGCTTTTTTATAATGAATTAAAATTCAAAATTAAAAGGGCCAGATAGCCCTGAGATCCTGAGATCAGACAATCAAGTCAGGGTGATTAATTAATATTTCCCCTTAAATTGTTCAACCAATAAAATTTCCTGAAATCAGAATTTTAACTAAAAATAAAATGGATATTATCGTTTTATTTTAGGTCGTTTCTATTCAGACCTACTGGAAATTGTGTATAGTAAGTTAGTTGTATTGTGGTGATAATAATTATGGAAGAGGCAGGTATACTATGTAAGGTAGTATCGTTGACTAGGTCTATACACTTCTCAATTGACTATTACCTTTGACTATTGGATACAGAAGTTGTATAAGATAAAGAAGTGTTGTATTAATAGTCAAAGCTATTACTCTCTCTACTGTATGCTACTTATAATCAGTGTGCGTCTGTGCGAATCGGCTGCAAATCTCACTTCAACGCTTTTCACATCGTAAATATTGCAGAATTGCTGTTTTATTGTAAAATTATCGGATTTAAAATGCATAAAAACATATTTGGTCGCTCAAAATTTGTTTAAAGATGATTTTTCACATCAAAACTGCAAGAAACTTTGTCTTTTTTAAACTAGCTGATCTGAATAAATTGTACACGGTTTTAACTGACTACTGAATTCCCGTACGTAGGACGGGATAACACCTCGTAAATATTTATTTTATTTTGCGAGTGAGCAAGCAGATTTAGAGCCAACGTACAGTAACAGCAAATAGTGATCAGCTGACTTTTCCTGACACAAACATTACTTTCGCTACATTAACATTACTTTGCTTGACATTAACAAAGTAACAACTTATGTTTTTTTTTGTAATTTTTTGTAAAATTTTTTTACCGTGATGAAAAGTATCGTTCAATACTCGTCACGAAAGTCCCATTTCAGGGTTCAATAGTGCTCCCCATACACGTCTTCGATGGAAAAATGATTTGATGTTTTCACAACAAATAGCAAGATCTAGATATTGATTTATTTACAGTTTGTTAACTGATAATCTACTATGTATCCTTGACAGTGAAATAATGACAAAACTCGAACTAAGAAGAAACTTGGGTGTAGCCTACATAAACTTATGAAGGATTGTTTAATGATGATAGCACAGAATCCATCCAATATTAACACGTCTTCCTCGCTTAGTTGTCTTATTTATGGTTATATCTTTTTAATTTCTCCTTTTTCACATCTTCACATTTTACATGAAGATAATTTTGTAATTTCTTAGTTATTTCAGAGTTACATGGAAGATTTAGTAATAACTCTACGACCTGATTAACAATAAAAAGTGCATCTCTTACAATTCCCTTTTACGACATATTTGTCGTAAGCATGTTCGTACTAACCAATAGTATATCCAAGTTTATTAATTTATTTTTATTTTTAAACGTAATTTCTCATAAAACCCATAAAGCAACACGATTTTAACAAAAAACTGCTCTAACGGGTGGATTAAAATGTAGTTATTTGTGGCTCTTTTGACTCTAATTAATATTGTACTGTATTGTAATATTGTAGTACAACCCCCAACCATTTAACATACATTGTTTAAAAGTAATTGCAGTTTTTGAAACTTTGCCCATAATATATCAAAATTACACGCACTACTTACCCATTATAAGGGTTATTGACGAGCTAATGGTGGAAAATATGTGTCAGTTTGCTGATACAGTATGTTTTCCTTACTTAAAAGTAATAAACAAAAATATTACTAAAAAAGATAATCAACACTTATACTATCAATACTGTTGTTCTCCTAAAGTTTAAGTAATGAATTTCAACTTACCACAGAGAAGATGTTTAACATTTTAAGATTTATATCAAAACTGTATCTATTTACTCATCCTAAGGAACAATTTTTCGAAAGGAAAAGAATGAACTGTCCTGAACACAGTTAAACATACATGTTGTTTTGTGTGTTCAAAATAATAATGGCACATAAGATGACTTACCCGTATTATGTTCGCAAGACCCTCGTAACCACTAGCAATATTCAGTGGTGGATCTGAACAACATGTTAGGCAGAATTATAATGAGTGTTGAATATTTAAGGAGGCAGGATGTTGTACCTGGTTTGGCGGGAGAAGCGTAAGATTATGGCGCGTGAGGGGACTTTGAATCTTTATACTTACAATGTGAAAAAATAATCCATTAGAAACTAACAAACATTGTTTTTAAGTCTTAAGCCCGTAAACACGTTTTATATTTATATTTAAAACAAAGAACGTTATTGCTAAAATTTCTATTAGTGGCGAGAATAGCCTAATACTATTTCAGAATTATTTTCTAGTTAAGTTTAAGTTATATCATTTTTATTTAGTTTAACCTTCTGATTATTGGTATTTTCATGTTATTAACCTTGAAAAGATGCGATCAGTATCGAATAAATTAGCCACTTGGTCATTTTTTACATAGTTTTCGATTATTTGTGCTGGGGTGTGTGACCCTTGAATTCCGTAGAGATTTAGGCTAAAAATAAGTAAAACAAACTTTGCGCTTTCTCCTAACTAATAGTTAAATAAATACAAAGGTTAAAGGATGTGGATATTATCCAAAACAATATAATTAGCCTATTATGTCTTGTTCCAACATGTATGTGTAATTTTTGTTGTCTTCCAAAAAATACATTCAAAACAGATAATTTATGCTACTTGGAAAAATTAAACATGTGCGAAAAAAAACTATCTACTATTTTATATTATTTATAAAAATCGTAATATCAAAGTTTAATTATGTGCATCTGTTGTTTTAATGTATTATTTCACTGACAATACAGTAGCTCTATAAGCACGCATGCTTTATGAATATTCATAACTCATTAATGTGATGCTCATCATGTACGCTAAATTACAGACTACAGTGTAGTAGTTGTAAACAAATTTTTAACGCAGTAAAGCTTTATAAAAATGTGAACCATTTTAAATTTAGTTGTCTGAAGTTTCATACCGTAAACTTGTCTTTTTAGAGGTTTTGTCTTTTTGCCAAAATTGCATTATGGTAAACAAAACATCACACAAAAACAAAGTCACTTGTAATTATTTTTTATAGATATCTGTTATAGAACAGATGAATCTAGAACAGATTATCTGCTAATAATACAGATTGGAGATAAGTTTTCTTTTGTACACGTCGCACCACATTTCGTACCCAATAGACAATATCGTTATGATATTGATATGGTTATGGTTATGATTTCGGTATTGTTTACATTATCAGACATTTTTCGATCCCTGTAATTTGGCTAAAACCATAAGGTCTTGGTAGGATTATCAATGAAAAAATACATATTTGTTACGTTTGTTTAATGTATGTAATAATATTTAGGACAACATACATCAAACTAAGAATAAGTCATATATAAGTACATATAATATAATTTATAACTAGTGAAAATGTAACTAAGCAATTAAATTATTTGTTTACAGAATTTAAAATTTTTTGAAAATGTTTATAGTTGCCACAAAGAAAATTACAAACGTATGAATAAGTCGAATAAATTAGCTTTTTTTGTGATGACTCAAGCACCTCTACTGTCAAAGTTTATGATGACATGATTGTTTCATAACGTGCAAACTCATATGTTAACTAACAGTTTAGTAGGTAATACAATCTCAGTACCTACAACTAGTCGCTAAAACAGGAGCTAAAAAGTATAACCTTAAAAAAAACTTGCTAATGTGGATCAGCTTCAACTGAACGAAAAACAATGTCGGAGTAAGCCATAAAAATAACGTAACATGTTTCATACCAACAGACGCCATAAATTCCGTCTGATATTCGCTGCGAAGCTCTTATATGTAAAATGTTCACTGTAAAAGTTTACTTTTTTAAATATTGTTTCAAAATATTCCAAACTTTTTAAAACCTTTTTTGAAAACACTTTGGATTGCCTTTTTCTATATATGTGGTGATTTAGTATACTCCTTTTGTCAAAATACGTACTGCTGCTAAATAATAACAAATTAGTAGTTTGTTTTATTTGCAAGTTTTTTTTTTAATAATTTAAAACTAACATCAAGTTTTACATACATTAATTGCATTGAAAATTTCAAAAATATTTAGCATAAAACGTCTAGAAAAATATAGCTATAGATGAAGGACAACTATAAATTGACGGTTTCAGTTAGGATATTAATCATGAATTTACAAAGTTACAAAATGTTCTTAAACTAAGCAATTGGTTGGAATAAAAAAAATGTTTTATGTAGTTACTATACCTTAAAAATAAAATAAAAATAACACGATAAATGATCTCAAAACTTTTTTCATATTAAACGAAATTATAAGTTTAATAGTTAAATTATTTTGGTTCTTGTTGTTTATATGTAATACGAAAGCTTAGAGAACCTTTACGCCTATGGAACAAAATAATGTTGTAAATAATTTCAAGGATCCTAACAAATTAATTCATTGCTATCGAAAAACCCTCATACCAAATTGTAAAACACTAAATTTGTTATTATTTGTTCACAGTAAATCAGGATATACTTATGAAGCAAATGTAAATTTTATGTTTTGACGGATCTTCAGAGTCTAAATCAAACTAACAAGAGTGTTTTCTCAGCATATTTTTGTTGTTGGAATAGATCTTTGGGAAAGCCATGTTTGTTGCTGATTTGTGAAGGCAACATCAAAATAAAAATCACTGATACAAGTAATGGCAAGTCTCTCTACTAGCCTTGAATTGTTAGTACTGATAAAATGTTTGTGGCAGTGACCAGGATCCGAACCCACGACATCGCTGCCTTGGGCCCGAAGTCCGTGACGCTACTGACTGAGCCACCGACTCACCTAATTGCTATTTTAATAGACAATTTTACAATAAGACCCAATAATAATAGTGTAGAAAAGGTTTGGTTCGTCTAATAAATCCATTGTTTTGCCATATTTGTAGGCTTTTAGTAATGAAGAAGATATGTTAGACTACAGATGAAAGGGGGTCCCGAATCTCATTTATTTCTAATATTCGGCATTTTCACAATACTTACCCAAAGCATTTTTCACTTTAATATTTAAAAATAGACAAGAAGTGCATATTTTTATAGTTGAATTTAAAAGTAAATAAGCAGTATGCATCATTACTATATTATTGGTGGATTTTATTCGTTTGAATACACCTATTACGTTGACATATCGTTTTAAATCACTTCACAGGAAAAAAAGTAATGCAGTTACTGTTTTACGTTGTTTCAGAGAAATCTATTAACAAACTTATTTTGGATTTAGGTAGGAAATTATAAAACACGGAACACAGTAGAATGACAAAGTGATCACTTGGGACCGTGAAACCGTATGTCCAGTTCTCGGCCTTATATCAAGCTCAACTGACTTTTGGAACATTTCAATTTACTTAAAATCCGTAACCATTCGTTTGTATTATTAATCAATTTTGTTAAAATACAACACATGTAAGGTCACAACAAATTAAAATTTTTGTAACCATGTATCATGAAATATGTACGAATAATGACAGATACAAAAAAAGTAGTACCTTAATTAGAATGCATTTATTTCCCAATACATCGGTTAACATTTGAATCTGGTAGTTCGAAAACTGTCAGAATTCTGGTTTATTTGCAGAATACAAATGATTTAACTATTTGTAATAAATCGAGAAGTTTTTCGGCTAAACGGTTAACAAGCTACAAGCTTTTTGATATTTAATATTTTTTTCAAAATTAACAATTTAATAGAACCATATTTATAGCACAAATACTATAACAGACCCTGTACTGATCATGAACATAAACAAATGATGTTACCAACCCGAAAGTAAACATTATTGAACACCCCATGGAACATAATATGATAATGTTATTAGTATAGGATTCGGGTCAGTTACGTAATATGTTTATGTTTATGATTCATACCATTTTATTTTACAATATGCATGCGTTATAGTATTTATTTGTAGTAAATCGATAAATGGCAATTATGTTTGCGTAACGATAATTGGTGGAGTTGGAACATTTCCAAAAGTAAACACATTTTGTATTTTAGCTATAAGCTTTTAGTTTAATTAAATCTTTGTGTTGGAAATGTGAAAAATATGAAACAACAGTGAATAAATTATGTTTAAATTTCGTCATATTTCATTGAGATAATAACGTTGACATCTCGTCACTCTCACTATTATGAGCGACATAATCATGACAAAGATTACATCATTATGACATTGTCCCTAGTGGTCCCTATGTGTCAAGTTTTTACCTATCTACAAAAGATGCTACCAACGATCGCTTTTTAAATGATCCAATATATATTTCAAATTGACTGTCTAGATGTAAACCGCAGTAGTTTTGTAACCAAGAATATTATTTAATGAAAACATCTACTGTACTAAAACACAAGGTATTGTAATTTTTCATTTAATATTTGCTTGGTGTACGCACCACCAAGTTTCACTATTTTCCACGTTCACAATAATTTATGTCAGTGCCAATTATATTAATAATACAAAAGATACGGTTTAGTGAATAAAATCTGCATTTTGTGAATTTTCAAAGCCCTTTGTAAAATATCATACTTTACTTTGACTAATTTGAAGAAATCATTCATAATTAACTTAAAGCCTTACATAAATATTAACATTAATCATCACTTTAACTTAAACCGCCGAACCAAGATTTAATAAAAAGAGATTTTTTTTTTTTTTCAAACAAATAATCTAATCAATAACATATAATGTTGTATGGGCGCAAATATAAAAAAGCCCTTGAACATAAGAAATAGAACAAACAAACCTTTTTATTATTCAGTTTAATCTTTGATTTGACCAAGAACTAGAAAATATGATAATTCATAGGAACCAATATATCATTTGACAAAATTATGTTGTAGATGATGAATAAAGGTGGTCAGATGTTTAAAGTTTTTTAGCCTAATTAGGAGGAACGCTTTGCTGTTGTAAACTGTATCCCCACTACCTACATAAAAACAATATTAGTGGTAAATCAACAAATTCTTCATAATATATCTCCAAACACCCCTCTACAGTACATGAGTGTTAAATGCCTTTAAATATCAGTATGTGTACATAAACAACAACCAAACAAATATTTATACTTAGATCCATGTCAACAACACTGCGAATTCTGATTTAATTTAATTTGGTTAAAATAAGATTCAAATCTCACTTTTAAACTGCCGTTTATTACCTTGGCGTTATAAAAAAAGCTTCAAAAACAATAATCATTCAAAATAGTATTACTTACTAAATAGTTTTTAAATCATAAGCAAAACACATCTTCTATAAAAAAAAATTTTAGTTAAGGTTTAACAAAACGGTACATATACATTTTTCTGTTGTCATCGGTAAACGTTAAAAATGAAAAACGAGTTTCAATGACAAAAGGGAAGAAAATACTGTGCAAGTAGCTCTATAATTTAAGTAAGATTATAAATATGTTAATCTAAATTTCGTTTTACTGCATTCTTTTACATTTCAGAATTGCTATTAATTCAGCGATTAAACTTTATGCTTTGTAATAAAAACCATAAAAATTATAAAATGTGTCTGTTGTAAAATATGATATTGTTTTAACTATAAGGCTAAACCAAATAACATATTCACAACCAAGCAAGGTTAATAATTTATAAATTGTTATCTAGGGTTTTTCCTTAATTAAACATAATTTCATTGAACTTCTTGCAACTACTCTATTATTACTACTCTATTAAATTATTAAATTTAATAATTTAATCTTAATTTAATTTAATCTTACACTCAAATTTAAAGTTTTAACATGTTTGTCAGGTTATCTACTCAAGAACCTCATTTTACGCATTATTAAATCTAAGTCCATAACCCTAATGGATCAATGTAATAAAAACACGACTAAAATTCACAAAATTGAATAAACATTTTTGGTTATGTGTGTACATTGACAAATTCCGTGACCTACATACAAGAAATAAAACATCACCTCACCAGATACCAGATGTACCTAAAGGCAGTCAACCGTAGTGTTTATAGCGGCAATGTGGTTTGTCTTACCTTGTCAGTATTAAAAAGTTACTTTTCTTATTCCTTACTTCAAAACCACAACAACCTGAATTAAAAAACAGCTGGCCACCCCTTATTAAAATGAAATAAATATATACTCAATTAATCAAAAACTTTTTCTACGTATCAGTCCAAAGTTTTAACATAATTTGATGATTAAATTTTATCTGTTTAGTTACTACAATGTTCCAAGTAAAACCATTTGTAATAAAAAATACATTTATATCTCTTCGTATACGTATGGTCTATCTTACACTTTAAATTGTACATTTTCCTGCATCTTTAAGCAATAACATGAAAAGCACACAGCGTTTAATAACTGGTTTTGTTTTTGTGACCACCAGGTTCCCATGTTCATAAATTCTAAATAATTTAGTAATAGCCCTGTATATCGAAGTTTTTTTTTTTAAATATACTCGAACATTTTACAAAATAACTGTTTGACTATATAATGATAAAGTGATCAAGTAGTTTGGGGTCTCTATTAGGAGTCCTTAGAGCCTCCCTAACTCATTAAACAATTAAAAAAGTACGAAGACAATTTCTAATCTCGCAGTGCACTAGATATTTAAATTGCAATAATTACTTTGGTATTTGAAAAAAAATATTTAGAGATAGTAAATAACTCTTCAGCGACTGTTTGAAATTAAGGAAATTAACATTGCTCTTATGCTGGGTGAATCCAAGATGGCCGTTGGCTTTCATGGATTCACTTGGAAAACAATTCAAAACGACAAAGAAAATGTCTAACCTCACAGTATCCTAGATATTTAAATAATAATCACTTTGGTGATTGAAAAACTATTTTTGGATGATAATTAGCTCTTCAGCTTGCTGTTTGTAACCATCCAAGATGGCCGCTAGCCTCCAAAGACTCTTAACCTGTAAGTCATTGTGTAGTGGTTGAAGCCTGAGGGTTCCTGCAAATCCTGCAAACCACCAATGGATTTAATGTCACGAAAAGTCTGAAGTGATGTGTAAAACAATTCCAGGCTAGATCCTAAAGTCCTAGGATGTGAAGTTAGTCTTCTTCAGTATAAAATGACATATGCGTAGCTACTGACATTGTATTGAATACAACCTTCCTCAAAAAGCTATCTTATAGTAGATAATTATGATGGTATTATTTTCCAAAAACTAACAAACCTTCAGTTTCATGAATGTTATTGTAAGTAAAATAAAACTATTATGTGATTTGGTATATTATACCAAAGAAGAAATTGTGTTTTATCTGTAAGGTGTAAATTAACTTTGCACAGGTTGACACAGCTGCAATAAAAGACAACACGACACACCCTTGGGTTTATTGTCAGCCGTAAAGCCAACTGCTTGAAACTTTTATTTTGCAAAACTCCTGGACACTACTGGATCACATGAGCGACTTGTTAAAGAACCAGTTAGATATTCGGTAACGACTAAAAAGAATCATTAACAACATTGAATATCGTAATAGTGCAGTTCATAGTGTCTTATTACTTTATATATACCTGTATATGTACCTAGGGCCGAAAATGAGGTTATGCCGGCTCGAGATAGCCCTTGAGTTCGAGACGAAATCGAGAACTTAAATCAATCGAGGGCTGCAAAACCACTTCGGTCCGTGGTACGAACGCTATTTTTTATCACACTATACCCTATTACCACTATTCACACAATAATAATGCACACTGATAGTCAACACAACTACAACTTTAAGGTTACGTGAAGAAATAGTTTGAGGAAACAGCAAATAGTAATAAATAGTTGCTAGGCAGCGGTGACAATAAAACTATTCTATTGCAATGCCATGGATACTGATTGTGTATTAAATGTGTATTCACGTTTTAAGAAAGTAAGTGGACAGCTGATTATGTGACCTTAGGGATGTAAAAACCTGCTCGGTCTCCAAATAGACGATGATGGCTGGCATGGCCAGCAAAATGTAATTTTTAGCCACCAATTTTGTAAAACAGCTAAAAACATCATAGTGTGGTGCAAATTATTTAGCAGAGGAAAGCTCTATTGCGCTTAGTTAATTTTCCCGATTATCACCCTACTGCCCTGGAAAAGATAAGGCACCTTCGGTTGGCTGGATTCATTGTGTTTATTTGATATTAAAACATTAATAATATCGAAGTATATGTTTGCAGTTTGTATCATCTGTTGTATCTGTTTTGATTTTATGATCGGAGGGAGAAACCTTTTACATTTTTAAAGTTGTTATAGCATTAAGAATTTCCTTTTTTTAAGAGGTTGGCGGCCTCTTTTAACCTTGCGTTTGCCCGTCTACATAGACGTATCCAGCGAAGCAAGGGGTGAGTATACACTATAATCCTACATATTTAACGATTTGTGAAACCTATCTAAGTATTGTAATACACCTAATTTATACTTTTACCTATGCCCCAAACAATAATATATTTTTTACACTCGTTTTACGTCAACATTAAATTCAATAAAATCAATGTCCTGTAAATAAAATCATAGCGAACAGTTTACTGCGTCCGATTAATGATATTTCATTCATTTGGGGCTAGCCAGGTCAATAAAAAAACACAAATTTTGATTGCTCATATCTTAGTTGTTAGAATAATTTTGAGATAGGCTACCTAAAAACAGAGCACTTAAAAATTCACAACTGTATTTTATAATTTAAATGGTAATATAAATTGACCCAAATACAAAGACATATAGCTTTTTATGATTTTTATATCTTTTTATTGAACTGTTATTTTGTTTACAAGATGCAGTTGCCGTGTATTTTACAACAAGAACTCGCTTAGAAGTGTGATCAAACACTGCCAGTATTTCAAAAGAGAACCCATAACAAATAATGGAGTTTCTGTGAACTGTGAAAAATCTTTGGTTAAAAGTTAAGTTATGCGTGAAATTGCAATTTATCGACGGATTCCATTTTGCAGATGAGTTTTAAAAGTTCACAGGCATTATCCGTGGAGAAGCTTCCATAATATTTAGATAAAAATGTATTTTAGTTTCAAAACTGCAGTATACCAAGTCTTAGTCCAAGGAGTGATTCTAAATATTATTTATATCGATTTTAATACAGTAATACATTTAACGGAGAGGAAACTATATGGAATATGCATATATAAGAGATGACTAGAATATATATAATATATAATTCAAACTATATATCTATTATACCCATAAACCTAAGTGAGAGTATCGTTCGTTCTTCATTTGTAAAAAACCAAAATGTTAAACCATTTTTTAACAATAGAAGCAGTTCAAGGTTTTTTTTATATTTTCTCGTCCAAGGGTTAAAATTCAGTGACACGTTCTAGGAATATCAATGCAAATACATAATAGCCTACTTAAATTAAAACATCTAAAGAAGCAGTTCTCTATATTAATTTTATTGTGTACCCAGTTCAAATCGGAATATTCTTATAAAATTTAGTTTGTGAAAATAAATTTTTGGCAAACCCTTTTAAGATCAATTGATAGTTTTCAATGCCACCATTATACTTAAAAGGCAAACAGATAAAACTGAAGTAAGAATGGTAAAAAATTAAATTATTAATATAATCTAGTTAATTGAGTTATGGACACTACCTAAATGCGCATTTCAAACCAAATATGTGTTAAGAGTTAGTGCCGAATGCAAAGGAGATGACTCCTGTAGCTTTGGTATTGAGACTAGCTGTGTTATTGGCCTACAAAATTTACCAAAGGCCCAATGATGAAGGTCATCTGCATCCAGTTTCAAACCACCTTACAGCTGCACACTTTACTCGGGATCGAGCTGGCAAAATCGTGATTACTAGTTGAGCACTATAACTACTTAGACACACAGCTATGTTTATGACATAGCTGGTGCGATGCTCGATCAACACTTCTAAATACCATGATATTGATTGATTCACTCTTTAAATATCGCCTTTAAATGTATAATTGTTTAAGGATAAACAATACAGTTTTTTGAGGTACGTTATAAAAATGCAGTAGAATTTTCTTTATTTTTAAAACTTAACTAAGGGTTGTTTTTTTTTATCATAGAAGGGTTTTATTAGATAGGTTTTTTTATAAGTTCAACAGTTAAGTCCGCACTACTTGTAAAATGGTTATTGGTTTGTTGTATGTAAAACATGTCTAACAATATAGCAGGAATCATTCTTTAATATTTTAAAAACCAATAAGTTAGAATGTATGAATAAAGGAAAAAAGCAAAATTGATATTTACTTTACCTAAAAAAGGAAAATTATACGGTTTGGATAGCCTATCCGAATTTAGTATTCAAAACATGACATAAAGTCTGGGGGATTGTGATGAATTCGATCGGATGTTCAATTGCTCTTGAAATTAGAGTTCAACATATTGACCATCTGGCTTTATAATATTTCTTAAAGCTGTGGTAAAGCCGAATTAAGCTACTATTTATGGAGAAAAACTATAGGCAAACCGAAATAAAGTACATCTGTTTTTTTTATCTGTGTTTTTTTCATCAAACAATGAGATAGCTGACTGAAGTGACACTGGAGTGACGGAATTGACCATTGCCAAAATAAAAGTTTCAAGCTGTTGGTTTTACGTCCAACCATAAACCCAAGTGGCAATAACAGGTTTCTTCTGAATTGCAGTACTGCAATCCTTATAAAACATCTTCTTGTTACTCGTTTGGTTATTGAAAAATCACTAATTTATATTATGCCACTACCTATTGGCAATAATCATCTAGTTTGTTCAATACTTTTACTTAGAATAAAAATTAATTTATTTATTGTACAATATACAAATTACAATAACTGATAGATCGAATTAAAGGTAATGAAATAAAAGTTTGTTTACACTAGTTCACCACAATATGCGAACAATTTTTAGCCGTGCAAAAGTTTTTTTTATAGAATTCAATACATAAGTTTATCAATGTCTTTTCATAAGCAGGAGTAAATATTATCTACAATGAACATGAATAACTTACCGCATAACATGATTGCTTACTGTTTAAAAACATATAGTTTGTTCCTTTATTTTCTTCACATATTATTGACATGTTATTGATGAGACTGTTGATATTTGTGGCATTTTACTACGCACATTATGTTTGTAATTACGAAATAGTTGCATTTGTGTAACTTCTGTGGTGAGTGCTGAAATAAACCCTTAAATATGGTTTGCATTCTAATCTTATCTTAGTTAAACAATAATAATTACAAGGACAGAGGTTTTAAAATATAAGGTTTAATGGTACATAAGTTAAATGGTTAAAATAGGGTTACAAAAATTGTTCAGGGGTGGGGATTCGTGCTGGCCGAATCAAAAGATTTCAAATTTAAATTTTCAATAAGTAAGTTATGGTAAGTTATGAATTAAATAATCTTTTAGAAACAATGAGTTAAATAGGAAGGATTTAGATTTTAATTAATAGAGGTAAATTGGGTCCAAATGGATGCTTGAAGAGTCTAGTCTGAGTCAATAACTTAATAAAAATGGAATGTTCTCACCAATCTTCTGTAATAATAATTTTCTTCTTAGTTTAAAGGCTTAAATTCTTCTTTCTTCAGTAAAATTTGGAAATTTTGACACTACTTTCTTTTATAATATGACAATTATTTTCACAATTAAGAGTTTAAACTTTTATGTTCTTCTTGGATGCTTTCAAACTGCACACTCTTTTTTATTGTTGTAAATCATATCAAGTTATGGGGTTCACATAAATAAAAACATGGTTGAATTTTATTAATAATCTTGAACCCAGATGGATGGTGTTCTGATTGGAGGATTTGTTTTTTAATAATAATTTTTGAATAAGCCAATGAATAAATTTTAGATTTTAAATTATATATATATGTTGAGACAATATGGTTTTAATAATATTAACAATGGACATGGATAAATATTGAAAATATAACAAGATTGAGTTTGAAATTAAAATAAGGACTATAATTATAAACATTGAATTTTGAGTCATTACAGTGCTTGTTTAGGCTTTTGTCAAGTGTAAACTTCAAAGTAATAAGTAAGTTCAAAGTAAGTAGCAGTCTTCAGGACAACTGCGTTACAACTGATCTGGTAAAAAATTATAGCGATAAAATGCTATAACCTTTGAAGGTTGTCAAAAAATATATTAAATTTATAAATATAATTTATAATATATTAAAAGATATTGAGATTGTGAGCAAGATTATTATTTTTAATAATTGTAAACTTAGTCTATACTATAAATAGTCATGATACCACTGTCTAAAAACTAGAACACCTATTGGTGACGATAAATCTGTTGCTCAAATGTATTGAAATATTAACT
Source organism: Macrosteles quadrilineatus (assembly GCF_028750875.1). Classification (NCBI taxonomy): domain Eukaryota; kingdom Metazoa; phylum Arthropoda; class Insecta; order Hemiptera; family Cicadellidae; genus Macrosteles; species Macrosteles quadrilineatus. Next base: position 62,045,410 of record NW_026542599.1, read on the forward strand.
TCTGTTAATACTCTCTTGTAAAAAAAACTAACTTTGGTTAGTCAATATGTTTTCCAAAAACAACTAAATCGAAAATTTAACTTTACATTTTTCCATAATCTGTTCAATGTTTTGCGATCAAACAGATTATCGTTAGTTTATCAAAGCCAAGTGCATACGATGGATTGACTATGTTTACCAATATTTTAAATGTTTATAAGTGAAAAGTAATGGGAATATACAGAGTCAAATGGAATAAATATTTTATTAGGTTGGTCATTCAAAACCCAATAAAACATGTTTGAAAGTGGAGTTGTTATGAAAATGAGTATTAAAGTAATCTAATTATCTGTTTTGTGATCAACATAAATCGTGATAAGTCATTTTTTTAATTTTTTGATGAAATATAGATATTTTTAAACTGAAATAATTCACGAAAAAATCATTATTTCAAAGCAATTAATATAACATTTTGTGTACATTAGGGATGTCAGAAGGTCTTCAACTAATAGTTATTTGTCCACAACCTTTGACTTTAAATTACCCTTTTATAGGAGGAAAATCCAATTAAACTTTCCTCGGGAGTTACTTAAAGTAACTTTGTTTGTAAATTGCATTCTCTCATAGATGAGTGTTATTAAGCTTTGTTAAATTGTAGCAAGCAAATATGGATCACAACCTATGAAGTGATACCTATAAATGGTGTAGTCAGTTTTAGTTAATTCCATATTTGTTTAATACCATAAATATTTATTATCAGTAGTGACGTGATATTTTGTATAAATTTAAAATCAAAGTATAATAATGGTTAAGACAATGCACTTACTCCAGTGTTATAAAATACAATTCTTGAAAATATAGGAATGTATCAGATTTTAATAATACTAAGTAGAATTCCAACAGCTTAGGTTGGTGTTCGTATAATTTATTATTTTACTTCTTAAATGTCTCTCTGTAGACATGTATGACAAGAATTTACAACCATAATGTGTAACTTCTTAGATGACAAGTTTTTCCCAAACTAAATCGCTCTAGTAAACTGCTTATTTATCTAAGAACTCTATCATTTGACTTCTAATTAAAACGAAAGTAAGAAGTTAAACCCTTTTTATTACATTTATTATTATATACCTTTTAGAACTTTTTTAATAAGGTGTACAGCAACTATCTTTGAAATTTGATTTTTTTTATAAGACTTTGAATCAATAATAAACAATTAAAATATATACACTTTTTGTAGCGATACAGGACGTATAACATACAGGTATCTATTGTAAATAACAACGACTTCAACAAAATACTTCTTATGACAAAGTAATTTTTTATAACCAGTGAAATAACGGAGTCATTGCAATAAACATGATCATAAATATACATTATTGTTCATGCAAATAAACAATTATTATTAAAAATAATGTCTGAAAAGAATTACATTACAATTAATATAGTTTAAACAACAAAACCACAGGGACATTTTTAGAAGCTAACGAGAAAATCGTTGTGTAAATTAATGTTTTAAGTTACGTATTCTATCCTTTTAAAAATAATGCATCAAAGTTTATATTTGAAGGAAAATGGGTTTTACTACAAGAAAAATTATATTTTGAAGTAAGTAAGCTACCATAGAAAACTGGTTTATGTTACTTTTAAAATATAACTGCTAGGCCTATATATAATCATGCAATAAAAGCAACATTTAGAAATTTTAAAATTCCCAATTCGATTTGATATTAAAAGATTTATGCTTTTTTATCACTTTCCATGTGTAAAAATGTGTATTAAGATTTAATTACGTCGATTACTACAAATAGTTTTTAAATTATACGAAAGACCGCAAAGTATACATAGTTAAATGTGTTTTATGTTACTTTTTTTCATATTCAATGGATAAGCTTGATCCAAAATGATGGTTTTAATATCAATTCACATGGATGTTGGAGGAAATGCATAATATACTGAACATGATAATATATAGCTGAAAATATAATTGACATTGAATTCAATTATTGTAATTAAATGCTAATTAAGGGGGTTAAAAACTCCTGAACTCCTAAGCGCCGTTTACTGTTTATTATATCATGCACATAATATTTTGCTTTGTTAGTGCATTTTTATTTATGATATAATATTAAATAATATTTGATTATTAATTGCATGCACTTTGATAATGTGTGAAGATGAATTTTTCTACTTAGGACAATTTAAGATTTCAGCTCCTTGCGTTGCCTGCAGACGATGGTTATGTAAACCATGGAAGGAGGTTGTAATATTTGCTTGATGAACCGACTATAGACCCCTCTAAGTATAGCAAACTATTTCATACACTTATACTTTTCCATCCTTTCATACAGGCTTTATTTATATAGGACAGCTTGTAAGTAACCTATTGAGTAATAAATTATTGCAGAAATATATACTCGTTATTGGTTATACAATCACTTTATATTTTAAATAAAGTAATTTATATTCTAAAATATGTATCGTTAACATTATGCCTTGGTCACGTATTTTAATACATATTTAGTGCATTTTTTCAAATTACGAAATAGACAGGTCATTTGTTCTCAAAAACCTTTAATAATTAAATTATTATGTGGACCTTAGTAGTTTGGTAGTTTAAATTATAATTATAATTTAATTTAGTAGTTTAAATTAGTAGTTTAACCTTTCATACAATAAAATTAATGTTAATTTGTGATTTTAATCCGTTTATTTTTTTGCAAACGAATAATCATATTTAAGGAAAGGATATTTTATTCTAAAACCATTCCATTTATTGCATATTATATAATAAATCCCCTTTTATCAAGGAGTACAAAAAGGATACTCAAAAATACAGAACGTATAAGGTAACATAGCATTTGCAGTCAACTATTTACATTATTGCACTAAATAATTTGTGGACAGCCCTTCATAAAATAAATAAATAGTAAATTATATAACAAATTATAATTTAAAAGGAGTCACTGTAAAGTATAATAACCTTTATGCGTATAAATGAAAATAACATTTACAGTACTCAGAAACGTTCACCACATAAATATTTACAAGTAAAATGGGGGTTACTAAAAGAACGTGGGCAGAATGTTATTTAAATATTCAAATGTAGGTATTACCCTCCTCTGCATTTGCTATCCTGTGTTTACATCATTTACAGGCGCATTCCATGCATCTCGCGAAATGCATCTGTGTTTAAAAATAATGGAACATCTTTTAACTGATTTCTTATTAATTAAATATATCCTATATCAATAAGAAAGACAACAGATAGTGTCAACAAGATAAATAATTATTTTTAAAAAGCTAGCAGGATAATCAAAATGTATACTGAGGAGGCATTACTCCATTTTTATGTCAACATAATTCCTGTTATTTCTATTCCTCAGACACAGTAATGGAAAAGAATGTATTTTTGGTTTTGATATGTTGGAATGGCATTGATATGTTTAATGTATTTATACACTCGGCAACTCCTTGCAAAATGCTCTTAAATGCATTTTTGAAGTAAAGATAATCATATTTCGATCTAAAAAGTATTCCACTCGAAACATTTTGACGCGAAATATATTTCTATTTATTCAGGTTTTGATTTTCATTAGTTAACAGTTTGAATTCTTGGAAAAAATCTAGTTTTAGGTAAGCAAATTGAATTAAATATATAAATGATTTGAAACATATACAAGGAAAACGAATTAGCCTATCTTCGCTGCATATAATTGGTAGATCTCTTTTCCCCTATGATTTCGATAAGGACAAATATGTTTTTTTTCACAATGCATTTAATTGATTTTATTTTAGCTTTCGATGGTAGGTCGACAATAGTTTCGAACAATACAAGGGCCTACAGCAATAACTTACAAATTCTAGAGGAAATTAACTGAACCATAGCAGGTATTTGTAAGCTATTTTTTGTGATTGAGCAAAGTAAAATGACACACGCAAATTTATGTGTGTTAAACTCAGGAACTGTGTTCCATAGTAAGTAAGAATATCACAACATAACGAAGCAATTAGATATTCGTACTTAAATTTACTTTTCAGCTAAACACCACAAGAAATATTTCCTGATTACACTCACATATCTGAATTGACATTTTACTCACCAGACCACGTATATAGAATCGCATTTCACTAAACTTCTCAGTTTCCCGTCAGGTAGCTAGGTGAGTGTCTTCTCCACTTGAATACGAGATTCGAGTTTAAATTACCAGGGTTAACCTTCTGGCTGATCATATAGAGTTAGGGTTTTGTATATAAATTGTATATTAAATATAATATGTTGAAAATGTATTCTGTCACATTAAATATGGTAGGGTTTCCTTCGTAACCATTAAAAACCACAGTACGGTTGATTATTATACCATTATTGGTGTAGTATTATTGTATGTATTTTAATTATGCGTTAGTCGTGGTGCTTATCAAAATAAAGACACATTGCTAGACGTAATTTAGCAGGATTTGTGTTTCAAATGTTCTAGTCTAATTAATCTATAAAATTCCTTCAATTATTTTTACCTCTAGGGTTTGTATGACGTGTCATGAAATACAAAAATGTAAGCCAATTGTAACTTCATATGTTTGAAAGTTTTTCAGTTTCTTTAATTAATCTTAAGTTATAGAAATTAATTAGAACTAACTAGTAGCTGAAAATAGTGTTTATATACCGTACTTTAAATTAAAATAAAACAGAGTTGGGTTGGAAAAAACTGAATATTAAAATTCCTATAGTGAAATTATTTAGTTACTGGTCAATAAATATTATTTAAATGATTAAAATGTGTACGTTGTTAAAAGAAATATATTCACTTTACAATTCTCATTTTGTAGATTATCCATAAATATATAATTGTGAAATGAATACTATATTTAATTGTACACATTTATAGATTTAGAGTTGTATAAAGTAAACGGTGTTATTACTTTATCCTCCTATACACAGTTCATGGAAAAAGTATTGCTTTCGTAAACTTATTTCAAAGTGATATGTGAATGTTTGTGTGGATTTTTACAGAGCCAGACTACATCTGTGGCCCTATTTTGATGATATCTGTTTGGTATTTGGGTTTCAATCCATAGTGTTGGATGTTACTTTCATTGTTATAAACTTATATTTTTAATGACAATATTCCACCCAAAAAAACATAAAATAACAGAAAGATTGATTTTTACAAAATAATTTCATATAACTTCGATAACAATTATGTATATTTTGGCTATTTTACCCTGTACTTAATTAATGAAAATTGTACAACGCCTAAGGATGTAAAATAAACGGTTCAATAGTAGTTATTGAGAATTTTATTATTTTATAAAAGATGTTGACTAGCTAATGAGAGAATAGGACTCAGTGAACTGATACAGTTTATTTGTATTTATCTTAGTATGTTGTACATTTGTATTTTATTTTATTGTCTAGACATAAGTGTACGATGAAATTAGCACCCATGTATAATGTTTTCCTTCTGGTAAAAATCTACATTTTTTTATAATACGACAAACAATATAATATAAAAAAGATCAAATAATAATTATGGTAAAAATAATAGTGACAAATAATTAAAAATCTCAAAGAGTAGCAACCAGACTAATGTCTACATGAAGCTCCACAGCAATACATCAGCGTGTATTGTGGCTACATAGAGTCGGACACAGACAAACTACATGTCAGTTTAAATACACTCACTACTTCTTTTGCTGCTTCATACATTTTATACTCTTGCAATGATTGTCAACCGTAGATAGAAGTTGCAATGTCATTACAACATAGCAGGGGTTAGGGTTGAATTTGCTTGAAGATTTTTCTAAGACTTATGTAAAATTAACGGCATCAGCAATCTGACACATCGTTTCTCCCGTTAGCATTCTTTTCTCATGAGTACGCGGTGGGAGTAACCACGATATTGATAAGGAGAATCACAAAAGTTGCAATAACATTTGAATCGTAATTTTTACAGCATTACGAGCTATGCAATTTTGTTCACAATTTAAAGGGCTATAACATAATAAATTTCAATCAAAACTTGGTGTCCGTATTCGAGAAATACGTTATGTTCATTATTTTATAAGGTTTTATGGAAATATAAAAAATTAAAATGAAAAACACCTGGAGATACTATGGATTGGTACCTAAATACCAAATTTCATCTCAAAGTCGGATTACAGGTGTGGTCTTGTACACATCCACACATACAGTCACACACTTTGAAAACCACTTTTGAGTTCAGGAGGGGGCAAACGGATGTAACCACTCAAAACTCAAACTTGGAAATGTTGAAAAAACAATACTTTCTCCATATACAGGGTGAGTTTTAATTGTCCCCCCCCCCAACTTTTTTCTACATTTTTTCAAATATCAATCCCAGACCACTTCCAAACATTGTTGTGTAGTAAGTACTTCATTTTGACAAGGTGGTCATTTCCGGCCGCCATCTTGGATCCGCCATATTGGATGCAAAATTTTTTTTTCAAATGTAAAGGTGGGGTTGTGACCCATTATTTCGAACTACATTTTTACCCTGATTACAATGCCGCAAACCGTTTTTAAAAATCTTGATTCATTTTAAAGTTATGAGGGCTTTTTAAAACTTTATTATTAGCCCATTTTAACATTGTGCATTTACAAACTAAGACCATAATCTCAAAATAGTGCTAGATAAAGATAAGTATACACTACCAGTAATTGTCCACCTATTTTCACTTGGTTATGACTGATGTATTTTTTTCGGCCGCCATCTTGGATCCGCCATTTTGAAATGTGATAAATTATTTTAAATATGAAGGGGGTGTTGTGACCCATCATTTCGAGCTACTTTTTTAAGCTGATCTTAATTCCATGATCCGTTTTTCATTTTAATTTTTTGATTTTGAAATATTGACATTTTTAACAAAAAAATTGCAATATTTCATAAATAAAACTTGATAACAAAAAATGGATTGCGGCATTGAGTTAAGCTTAAAAAAGTAGTTCGAAATAATGGGTCACAACACCCCCTTCATATTTAAAATAATTTATCACATTTCAAAATGGCGGATCCAAGATGGCGGCCGAAAAAAATACATCAGTCATAACCAAGTGAAAATAGGTGGACAATTACTGGTATAGTATACTTATCTTTATCTAGCACTATTTTGAGATTATGGTCTTAGTTTGTAAATGCACAATGTTAAAATGGGCTAATAATAAAGTTTTAAAAAGCCCTCATAACTTTAAAATGAATCAAGATTTTTAAAAACGGTTTGCGGCATTGTAATCAGGGTAAAAATGTAGTTCGAAATAATGGGTCACAACCCCACCTTTACATTTGAAAAAAAGATTTTGCATCCAATATGGCGGATCCAAGATGGCGGCCGGAAATGACCACCTTGTCAAAATGAAGTACTTACTACCCAACAATGTTTGGAAGTGGTCTGGGATTGATATTTGAAAAAATGTAGAAAAAAGTTGGGGGGGGGACAATTAAAACTCACCCTGTATGTATAGGGTTGAAAGTAATCTATTGTAATTAGAGGTAAATCTTGTTAGGAAACTGCAACGTTATGTTTCGTGTTCGGAAGATAACATGAAAATGAAAGTAACGACCTTACATTTCGTTTTGCTTGTAAAATGCGTTGTATAAAATCTGAACAAGTGATTAGATGAAATGTGTATGCGTGTCTATTTAGTTTTATGTTGCCTTTTGATTACGTTTTGGCAAACATTATAATGAAATTAATGTTTTTCACATACTTTTAAATAGCTACATCACCGCAAATAGTTATAATTTGTCTGTAATATTTTATTTTAGAACAAGATAATAAAATAAGCGGTGATAATGGGTTGGTAGAAACCTCTAGCATAAAATTTTGATGTTTTGCAACATTCAAAGAGGTAGTTAGGAACTTACTGACAAACGGAAACGGCAGTTTTATGTTTGTTGGAAGTCATGGTCACGTTTATTTGGACTGTAAAATGCATTAAGTAAAGATTAACGTTAATGTAAATCACAGAAGTTACGAATTACAGTAATTTCAGTTCTAGTGATTTAAACAGGATTTATTTACTCCTTCAAAGTGTTGGTTTGTAGAACTATTTTTATATTAGGCATATTTATAAATGAGTTATGGCTGTGCGGTTAAAACATCAAAGTAAATAACTGGCAACACCAATACAATTAACAAGTTGATAAGTTGATAGTTAAATGATTTTTAAAGACAATATGCTGTTTAGGGAAATTTCAGCTATTCAGATCTTGGCAATATACATTTTAAGTTGTGCTTTTGAAAGTTTGCTTTCATCAGAGAAGATATAACTTAAAAAACGTCGTAGTAACTAGTTTTAAAATGCTTTAGGGTTTTAAAAGAGTCTAAAACTACCGAAACGTTAATATTAGCAGATTTTCTTTTGTTTATGTATGAACGGATAAATAGTTTTATAACACTACAGAAATCATTTGTGATATTCAGAATGAACTCCATATACGTCAATGGCAGTTTTAAAGGCAATGTCTCTTTTGAGGTTACCTGAGAAGACAACAAAAACGTTTTATAAGTCCCGCGGGAGGAGTTGTTTATCCGATCCAACAGACGGAAATCTGTATTGTTACCAGAAGTTTTTATTTTTTATTTAAAAAATTTTGATTTTTTGAGATGAGAAGTTTTCTATAGATAAACTAGACAAATAAATACCTTTGTTTGTTTGCGATATTTTAATTATTTTTTACAAATGTGCTTGATAATTTTGATCAAGGAATCAGTTGTCTATACTATTACACAATCAATATGTAATTGATTAAATTTAGCACTTCAACTTATTTTTCCCTTGTAAATAATTCTTCCAAGATGTTTAATAATCGCATTTTTTAAATGAAACTATGTGAGCTAGCAGTTTTTGCTGAAGGTACATTTTATTGAACCTTTTATTTTATTATATTTATTTATTTATACTAAAAGCATGAATTAATTATTATATAAATTTGGTTGTAATGTGATCCTTCGTATTCATGGTTTGTAAAGATTAAGACCCATGATACCAAATAATTATCTTTCGTTTATGATTAAATACTTTGGTTTTAATTTCTTTTAATTGCATTTTATTTTAATTATACCATCAGAAATAGTATAACATGCTTAATCCCTATTATGGCTTCAATACAAACTAGTTTAGGTTCACGTTTATGGGACTAGCCTATCTAAAGTAAGAAAATGATTAAATGAATTGCTCTATGATAAGGTCGCCACATTTTCACACGAGTACTTGTAATACGAATCTCGCACATGTATAAGTATAGTATTGCAATATTAATCAATTAATTAACGACACAACCTAATGGGATTTTGGTTTTACATTTGTAAAATGATACAAAATGTTTCAACGTTACATACAATAGTCTTAAATGTTTAAATAATATTTTAATATTTGACTTACATTATCAGCAAATTAATCGTTGAAACATTGGTGCAAACTCACATCAAAATCTCCACTTGTTTTCAAGCTACAAGATACTTCCAACCGGACGTCAGGAATGTGGTAAACGGACTACGGTTTGTTTAAATAAACTATCACCTTCAGAAATTACGTTTGACTGTCAAATACACTATATCTTAACATGTTTAAAACCAATATATTTAAAATTTTTATTATCACTTGCCATAAATAACAAAATAGTTTTCTCATTACTCTACTTTTACGAAATATAACTACAGTACTAAGTACAAAACACGTTGAACACACACAACTAATAAATATCATTTTTGAATACTCCATACCTTGTTATCCAAATTACGTTCTGAAAACGTTTTCGTCCATTTAAAATAGTCTGTTTCGTAACATATTATTTTGCAAAACCTGCTTGGTCCCCAAATGATGACGACAGTTGGCATTTCGGCCCTGGACAGCAATACGCAGCTTTCTGCCTCCAATTAACGTTTATAAAATGGCTAAAATGATCATATTGTGTGAACAAATTTGTAATTAAACCTTGTAGGCAACCTAACGAATATAATATAATTTGTAAACAGGTCTATGAATGGGAAAGTGGGATGTGCCATATTTATATTTAAAAAAACTAACTGGATTTAAATGCGAATACGATACAACTAGGTTTCTGAATATACTTACTTTTTGTCATAATAAAATTCTACTTTAAGGACGACCTGCTGTTTTTATAACCCTATACCCTATGTTTTTAGTTAAAATATTTGTTGCATAACTTGTATTCACTTATACAGCTAAGTGTCTCGTTGACCTGGCTCAGAAACAATCTGATAGGCACATTGAGATGCTACAGAAGCATATTGTGAAGATCTCAGTTGTGGATTTCTTACTCCCTTGCGATCACTTCGTCATTCTACCGAGTGCTGCTTTGTTTTCCCAACAATTTGTGACTTGACAGATTTTGAGCACTACAATGTTGCATAATTCAATGATGTTAGACAAAAATTACCTGAATAAATTATGAGTGGTTTCATACAAGACGCAAATAACCTTATAAATAATAACTCTGACGTCCACCGTTATTGTTAATAAAAATTTTTTCCCTGATGTTATTGTAAAACAAAGAAAACTACTTTTCCATAAAAAAAAACATTGCTTTGGAGTGTAATAGATTGTTAAACATGTGTAGTTCAAACTGACTTCTGCTGAATATTTATAAAATTTTAATAAATAGACATGTAGTAAAGAAGTCTTTGTTCTATTTCAATGATGTGGCTTCGGCATTCAAATGCGTTTACAACACAAACGGATTCTAAAAAATTAAGTAAAATACATCTAATTCCAAAAATTCTAGCATTAAAGCTTCTGAAACTAGCGATACGTTGCCATATTCTCTTAATCAAACTAATAAGGAATATTGTTTTAAAACGAATTGAATGAAATATTCTAGTTTAACTATTTTAAATTCCCTTCATGACTAAGTTAATAATCTGATCACATTGTGACCTTGAAACAAAGTGAAAATACGCAAAAATTAAGACCAATAACCGAAAAGTCTGTTTAAAACTGCTTGATGTATCAAAGATTTAAAGAAATATGTGCGTTAGCCTAGAAAATATATTTATAGCTAGTAAGATGAGAAAATCTTACTGACACTTAACCAATGTAGGGAGTTATTGTGAATAAAACACCCCGCCATACCCTCCAACCCCAGTACATACCAGTTACCTGATATCCAATCCCTTATATTGCTCCCTGGAGAGTTTCCCACCTAGTCCAATGCATTCTTGAATACGTCCAGAACAACATTTCCAATCAACCAGGCTCAGTTTTTTATAAATTTCAATCGCATTTCATCTTCAGATCTTATAGTCAGTACTTTCATTAAAAAAATAGGAACGCATTTAAACACACTTTCTAATATAGTACTCAAAATATGTTTTTTTTCAACAATTAACATTTTTTTTTCAACATTTCAACTAGCCTATTTTATAAATTAAAATATTAATTGTAGTTCCTAACCATGTAGAATCACACGACTATTAATCTTGTGAAATGGAAATGAATCTTGTGAGAAGAGATCTAAATCTTAATCCCACTGTTTAGAAGAGGTAAGTTCTTTACCGTGCAATCAATTTGTGCCATCAATCATGGCTCTTTGTATCTATATATAATTTCTATAGTTATTTGTGTGACTAGTGAACGATGTGACACTTTGCTGCACATGAGAGAAAATTTTAACTCACGAGCGCAGGCGTGTGTAGAAAGTTTCTCGAGTGGAGCAAAGGCAATTTGCACTCGTATTGCACATTATATTTGTGATACAGTTATTGTAAAGCATAGAAATAATTGGTCTTTCAAACATTGAACAACAAGTTTTAGGTTAGGTTAAATCCAAGCGCTGGATGAAATAGGAAACACTGCAACTGCTGATCTTAGTCGTAGTATCTTTAAGTGTTGCCAACTTTTTTCAAGCATAAGGGAATTACGTGACTAATAAAAGCATGCTGTTTTTTTTTTTTTTGTCATTTGGTTAGAATACTTGGGTGTGGCAAAAGTAAGTAAATGCAGCAATTAGTTACTTTGCTTGCATGCTAATCAATTTTCATAACTAATTGAAGTGTCATTTCAAAGCTTTCATCTTCAAAGCTACATCGGAAAAATAAACAATTTACTCACATTAAGGTTTTTTTTTTTCAAAAATCTATTATTTAATCGTTTCATTTCAAACGAAAAGGTTGATTTAAGTAATTTTATCAGCTGATTTATTTATTAGGCGCATTAAATTAACCAAAACTTACATTTATAAAAACCACCCCAAATATGTTTCTGGGTTTGGTTTTTATTTTATCAATTGTGACCAATTTACTCCGTTTCTAAATACTTAGTGTGGTCTAAGGATCGATTAGATGCTCTCTAGAATAACACCAATCGCATAGGATGAAAATTCACCTTCAACCGATATCAAATCATATTATTCGCGAGTACTAGATTAGTACTTCCCACCTAGAGGACTATCGGACGGTGGATGGGTCGCTTGCTACTCCTCAAGCACTAGATGCCATCACAATTTACATGGCTTTTTGCATCTTTTTCGTGCATTTTGCTTAGTTTACCTGGGCTTGGTTTGGATATAATTTGGCCTGAAATATGCTGATTGCGAACAATGGTGATTGCGTTTATCTTAAAGTTTAAATGTAATGTAATATTATAAATTAACATAGTAGCGGAAGGGTCGTTGACTGTACAATGATGAATACATAGTGTTACATTTTTCTCATTCAGACCAATCTACAAAAAAAATTATGCTGCATTGCAAAGCAATTGTATATCTGTTAAAGATTACTAACGACAATTTCCCGTACGAAATTGCAATAGAGGAACATCAATGTGGTAATATAAACCATATCCTTCAAGAGATTTATATAATGGTGCAACAATGGCGATATTAGTAGTTTTACACCTAACAAACTTAAACATAATTACTATTTTTTAATTTACAGTTATTTATATTGATCTGAAAATCGTTGCTACATTAAATAAAAAAAGTGATTAAAATAGTTGTCAGCCACTAGCTCGATCAGAATGTTGTAAAGATATTTTGTGATCTGTTGGACTTTTGACAGACACCAATTAAAACTTTGTCTTTCTTTCGGAAACAAATTAGTCTTATTCCTTAAATTACTAAACATATTTTGTAAATCTAAAAAAATATCAATCGCTTTGTTCTAATGTTTTAGAATAGTGTTATGATATATAAAGTAATAAAACTCATTAAATGATATACAATAATGGACCGAACTACTAAATAGGGCTATTAGAGTACGCAATGTACACGCAATCTTATATTTATGTACAAGACATTAAGCTGTTGTAACAACGATGCTTAATAATCACCTTAAATAATTACCTTACCAGTTAATTATGACCCTTTCCCTGGTATTTTTTAGTTTAATATCGTCATTTGCACGTTCATTTCTTAACCTAGTGATACCATAGAGTTGATCAGACGTAACAGGTTGGCAACGCGATCAACATATTTATAATTTATTAGTCCTCCTGTAAGTAATTATGTCGCAGGATATTATATTATTATATCTGAAGAGCTGGATGGTTCTAATACTTACCAGGCAATCAAATGGTCATCGGTACGATACTGGGAAAAGTGGATAGTTTTTTGATGGTCAAAACTACACCCAGCTGTTCTTGATCAGTTAAATAATAACCAAGCAGCAGACTTTAGTCAGTAACGAAAATGCACAAGGGATTTCACTCCATACCACACTTATACTACACCCTTATTTAAAAAGTCAAATAATGGCGTCCTCGCCTCAATTGATAATGATAATAATATTGCAATTCCTCCGAAAAAACACTCACGCTCAGCTGTACAATGGATTAGCATCATCAGACCAGCCTTCATATACCAGATCATTAATTTGTTATATGAAGCTTAAGCCAATAAATCAAGACATCGGTTAAATTCAACAAAAGTAAAAATATAACGTGCAACATATCTTTTCAGATATATGTGAATAAATAGGTACCGGTAACTAAAATTTTACTTATATTTATTACGTTATTGTATTGTTTTGTTAATCCTGGTTTTAGACAATATGATTTGGTTTTATGAAGTGTTTGACACTTTACCAATTTGGCTAATCTTCTTGTAGTACAATATCAATAACACAAATTCAATCAAACAGGAATAGTGTGTTGTAGGGCAATATTTTCAGGTGTACTAGTTTGCTGTAGTAGGGTATGAGGGAAATATTATTTTATTTTACCAATCAATTAAAACTTTATGCTGTAGTAAGATTTTAAAAATAAATCTGAAAATTTTCAGGTAAATATTTTGGAAAGGAGATATGATTTATTAATTTCCAAAACTTTCTGCAGATGGCGCTCCAGTCTGTCATCAACTTAACACTCTGACTGTTTAATGCTTTCAAATCTCTATGGATTGGTGTCTAAATAATATTGCTTAATGTAATAAGAGTTATATCTTAAAGTACTTAAGAAAAAAATTTAAAAAAGTAATGTACTTAACAGAATATATATCTTAATGTATTAAACAACCAACGTTATAATGGAAAAATAATTAATTATAAACTACAGATTAATAGCAAAACTATATATCCAATATCTGATCCATATCGTTTTAATCAATTATAGTCTATAATCAAGTGTATTATAAGAAATGAAACTTAATAAAATATAAAATCCGTAAATTTTATTTTTTTAGTTAAGTAAATAATAACAATATTTTTTTACATTTTGAGTCATTTTTGTTTTTGCCAAACGAGTAATGTTAAAGTAGATAAAAATTTATACAAAAATTGGTATTAATAATAGTAGATCAGATTATTTAGGACCATGGAAATTTTACACTTTTCTTTTCCTAAAGGTAACAAAGGGTAGTAGGAATTGTCTCATATCATGTTTTTTTTTATACCATTACGAGTGGAGAACTTCAATGAGTAAAAATACTACTTAAATTACGAAGATCAAAAACTTCTTTACGTAAAAGTATAGTCAAGTTGACGCGAAACAATTATAATTAATTTACAAAAAACCTACATTTTCTCAAGTGTCGTTCTTAAGAGAACGAGAGTGCACGTAATAGCTATAAGTTACACACTCGGCAGCTGGTTTGGACGTTACTGCTTTTTAATTCAGGTATTAAGGAAAATACATACAGTACTCCAAAGTAAACGTTTTACCACTAATTGGTTATAAAACATTTTATTTACAAGAGTTTGTATGGTTGATAATATGTGAGGGTTTTTTAATCGACGTGAAAATAATTGCTAAGAACAATACTTTTTTTATTTTACAAATTGTTTTTCAAACATAAAAACCTTTTTATGTAGTAAATAGAAAATACTATACACCGGCAAAATTAGTTCAATACCCGATCCAAAACGCATGGACATAAGTAGTCAACAAAAGAGAAGACTCATTGGTAGTTTTTAAAAGAATGACCACGTATTGATGTTACAGTAACAAAAGGTGTAGCAGTCTTAACGTTACAAAGCTAACAACAACCTAACAGCTGTGACTAGTACTGTGACGTCATGTTGTGTTAATTTCAACTTTGCTGAACATCATTGTTGGGAGAACGACAGCTGTAGAGACAGCAATGTGTGTTGGGATCTTTGTAGCTGTGAAGGTTATGCAACAAAGTCCCTATACGTTTTGTATGATTCCCTATTGTGTTGCGTAGCCTCAGTCATAGTTCGACTTAGTTCTGGGTATACGGCTGGTTTAAGCACTTGCCTCTGCGAAAGACTTTGTCCAACGACAACAACCTTATATACAAACATTTGTGAACATGTACGACATGGAATATACAGACTGTCCCAAAAGTCCGGGACCGGCTTAATATTTTCTAAACGACAACAGATAAATCAATAAGATTTTGTACACCAACACCACACCCAAAAATCTACTATTTTAAGGAAATATCAATTTTCTGTCATATCATGGGGACGTCCCGCAAGGAGTCAGAAGGAAATCTTAAATAGAAATATAGGTTGACACGGTACATCAAATTAAAGACCTTTACTATTAAAATATAATGCCGCAAATTTGAACTCAAACGGATAACTGAGTAAAAAATGGCAGCCGTTCAAATATTTCTTAAATCAGCCATTTTGAATCTTTGAACGACTGCCATTTTTTACTCAGGCGTTCTTTTGAGCTTGAATTTACGGCATTGTAATCTACTAGTGAATACCTTTAATTTGATGTGCATATCGACCTATGCTTACGTTAAAAATTTTCTTCCGATTCCTAGGGCTGTGCCCCCTGAGGAGTAAGCGTATAATAGCAATGCAAATTAAATGAATCTTTAAACCACTGTAATTCTTGGCTCGGTTGTCCGTTTGAGTTCAAATTTGCGGCCTGCTAGTAAAGACCTTTAATTTGATGCACATGTCAACCTATGCTTCTATTTAAGATTTCCTTCTGACTCCTTGCGGGACGTCCCCATGATATGCCAGAAAACTGATATTTCCTAAAAAAAGTAGATTTTTAGGTGTTGTGTTGGTGTACCAAATCTTATTGATTTATCTGTTGTCGTTTAGAAAATATTAAACCGGTCCGGGACTTTTGGGACAGTATGTATAATATAACGCAATATTACATCAATAACACGTGGTGGAACATAAGTTAATTAGCGGAGTGTTACGGTACTTTCTTAATAATAGGAAGAACTCTGTTTCGGTCCTGAAAAAGGTCAATAGTTATTTTTTGGTTCTAAGTAGAACCCAGCTATTCTTAATCGTCGCACTTTTAATAAATGACTTCGAACCAAAAGACATATGTTTTTAATTAGTTATAAAGCTAAACAAATCATCTCACTCAATTATACACCCTTTTTTTACTTATTTAGCCTACAATAGAATCCTATCGCAACACTTCACACTGTCTCTATGAGTTGATGATTTATAACTGATGAATTGGAAAGTAATTGATTTAACCGTTTTGAAAATCCTAAATGAATGGAATTAGAGGGTAAAAATAGACATGTCTGATACCTACAGTAAAATTCAACGATAAAAAGTAGAAATTAATTCATAAAATCATGGTAACCATTTGTTTCATATATTTGCCTATATATTTAACGACTGTGATCAATTTTATATGCGACACCTACTTTAAGTGATTGTAATTTAAAATCCTACAACATGATATAAAAGTCCAACTATTCTTTACACTGAACACTGGCCTGGTTACGAATGGTTGTCTGAACCCAAAATGAACACGTTTGTAACCTTTTATTTGATAAATACTAATCATTTGTAGGAAATTTGTACATAGAGAGTTGTTATACAAATAGACAATTGTTGTGTCCAAACACTCCTTAGCTTGTCAGAAACGCCTTGAGAGAAAGTTGATTACAGCCTGTCTGCAAAGGTGAAAACTACACATTACCTTTGGGAAAGTGATTTGTTTGTAAACATACATGCTGACATGAGTTATAACATTTTGCTCACATGGAATATTATAGGTTCCCAAGTGAACACTCTTCAAATATAACATACATACATGATTTAAATAAATATAATATTATTATAAAGTTTTGCTTTATCAAAGAAGCTGAACGTTCCATGATTTTTGTTTAGTAAAAAAATAACCCCACATAATTAAACAAGCTTACGCATTTAAATTTGTTTTTATGTTTACGAAATTCCTCATAGGTATAGTACGACTAGTACGAGCTCTTGATTTAATGAAGATATTTTATTTGGCAAGATAAATATACAGTGTGTCCCATAAGTAAGTTATTGATCAAAACTAAAATAAAATAAAGAAGGTCATGTTTTAAAAAAATACCTCCTTATCAAGATATACATGCCCTATAATAATTTGTTTTAAATTTACATATTTCCAAAAACAATTAAGATGCAATTATAACATTTTCAAAAACCAAATAGTCCAAAACTATTTAAGGAAAATATATCCATAAAAATATTATTATGTTTTAAGATAGTGGTTATTTTAGTTTTTATAACTTTAACAGTAAAACATGGATGATTTAATTAGGAAATGAAAAAAAAAACTCTTTTCTAATTAACATTAAAAATTCCTTATTAAAATACCATCTTGATTTATATTAAAACATTGAATTATAAAACTTTTGAACTATAAATTATAAAAACCTGCCAAAGTTTAGTCACTTAAATCTGCATTTGAGGTTGGACTGGATATCGTGTGTTATATTTAAATACAAATACCTTATAAAGCTACGTAAAATGAATTTCTGTCATATTCCATTAACCCATAAATATCACATATCGTTGCTGTTGGATTCCATTATCATATTGCATATGACATTTGAAAGCACGGGTAACCACTTAAAATTGCCAACATTTGCAGCTTGTTGAAATATTTGTGGTGTAAATAGTTTTGACATGTTAACATTGGCCCTAGTAGAATTATAATAGCAATTTGACATTGTGATAGAATGTGAATGTATTAAAATCAAAAATAGTTTATATGATTATTAACTTTTACCAGGACGGGGGTATTTATATTGATATATATATAAAAAAACTTGTAATCGCTATTCAATTTTAATCTTAATTGCATTTTTTAAATTTGTTTTAAATATTTAATTAATTAGTTACAACTCTTAGCTTATTTAGTGGAATCTATTATACGATCTTTCATTGTTTCATTTGTTGTACGATTTCATCTTGATTGTTTGTTGTTGTTGTTTTTTAATTAGATATAAAACCATTTATCTTTATTACGCCACCTTGATTTATAGTAAATGTCATTTTTAAACATATAAGAAGGAAAACAAACGAACTGCATATCCATTCATTATATTTTGAGTTCGTAATTTCAATGAATAAAACTAGCCATAAGAGACCGATTTCTAATTAGGCGTTGATGCTGACTACATAACTTCTTATCATTAATATAACCTTGGAAGATTTTAAGAACGTATTGTGACGTTATTAGAAAATACAAAAAAATACGACGAAATATACTGTAGTGAGTAACATTAAACTCACTATGTTACATTGGATTCTTTGAAGTAACATTATCACTACAATTTTTGTGAGATCTATGAGGCTTAACTGTAAGACTCCATTAAAGCGCAATTATTTTATAACGTAATTGCGCTTTTAATAATATGTGTTATACTAGCAAAGTACTCGTCCTTTGTACGGAGTTGGCGTAAAAGTATAAAATGCATATTGCAGTAATATTCGTGCTTTACTTTTCCAATGTGAGAGGACACGGTTTGAGAAAATTTGGTTCTTTAAATTAAAGGTATGCTATATTGTAACACATTTATCATAGTCAGAATGTCCTACTACTGCATTTAAACAATAGAAAAAAACTATCACACATTAGCACAATATCACAAATTATCTTTTTATTAAAAACATAATCATAACTTTAAACTTTGACAGTTCTCATTGTGTATTACAGCTATTTTTGCTGCTTTAATTCAACTTCAAATAAGCTGTTGTATTAAATGCCAAAACTTATAGTGTTGCACCCTGTTGGTAAACCTTATAATAACTTGCTTAGTTAGAACAGCTCACAAGTTTCTGTAAACCCTTTTAAATATGAATGCTCATAAGGTTAACATGGGAAACTCCAGAGCTAGTGGAGCCCAAAATTACTTTTGAGATAAAAATAGGTCTATATGTTAATCGGGATTGTGATCTACCATCATGCCAAATTCCAGTCCAATGCCACCCGTAGGTAATGCGTGAACTTCAAACAAAAAAACAAACAAACACACAAACTTTCACGTTTATAATAATAGTATGATTGTTGTTTTTTTTTTTTTTTACAAAAAACATTATATTCAGAGAGAATTAAATGAAGCAACTAAAGCTCTATTGTTGAAGTCTCTGCTATTCTTAGAGTAAACAAACTGAGTACATTTATCGAAAAGGTTTAACGTTACGAGGCAGTCTTCAAACTAAATCTCTTCAATATGCAGCTTGTGAAGACACTCACCTAATCACCCGACAGAAAAATAAAAAGGTCTAGTAGAAATTGTCAACTGGAAGTAACTGGTAACAAGGAAAATTATTGTTTTATTCGTAAACCGGATATTTTTTTAAGTATTCCAAACTCGCAATTTTACCTTAAGAAAATGTTGCAAATATTAAAAACAGTATTTTCCCAATTTAGTTGTAATTTTCGTTGAACCACGACATTGATTTATTAAGTAATATATACATATAGAGGTTAACAAAAAAATTCATTCTAATCAAAAATGAATAGATACTCCTATAGTATTTTAAAAACACAAAACATTTAGGACTATAAATCGTCCGTCATAACAGTAATACATTTTTAAACAACTATCTCATTCCACAAAAAGTAAAATATATATTTTTAAAACAGCATTACTGCTATTTGCATAACATTGTGCGTTTGCCTTTTTTATACTGCGTTCACAAATCTCAATCTGTTTTAGGGGAAGAAATCTTTTCCGTCTATTAGACCCTATCTTTAAAACAATAGCGTAACAGGTTATATAAAACAACCATTTATTCAACCCATTAAACAGCTGGGAAATATATTGAGCAAAAACAGTGGTTGGAAACTTCTACTTGTACCATAGATAAAACATTGTACCTCCTAAATTTATTGAACAAAATATGTATATAACATTATTAAAATAAGTGCTACATTTTACTTTGCCATAACAGAATCAAGCCTATTTACGAACATTGCTAAACCCCTCCTCTTCACCTTATTCAGCACGTGGCCTACTATTACATTTGCTAAAAAGAGTAAGTTATTTATTGGTACTCAAATTAATTTGTAACATATATACTGAGTTCTAAATGAAAGAGCTATATTGAATTTGAAAGTAAATAATGTAAACATGGGATAGGAAATGCACATACCAATGTGGAGGAAGGTCAAATGTACATTTTAATATTTAAATTTTCTCCTGGCTCTTCTTCCCTAAGCTCATGTTTGACCTGTAAATTGACATGGTAAATATTCCCATTTACTCTTTTTCATCACATTAAATACGTATACAACTTTATTAATTTATATCGATTAATTGTCCATGATTGTTTCTTATGTTTAATTTTTTATCGTACCAAAGAAATAATGTAATTACTATCAGCAACCAAACAAAATTTTATGCTTGATAATTAATACATTGATACCATATTGAATAAAATTCTTATTTCTCATGTTAATAGTACCGGGCGAGTAACGTACGATACTTTACATCATAATACACGGAATAGTTAGAACCTTTTAAACGCATAACACAATGTATTTAGGACATAACATATAAATTAACATAAAAAAATAACCCGTTGCAGTTAGCTGTTTATTTCATCAGCTGACTAAGTGCGTGGTAAAAAGTGTTTACGGTGCAGTCCACGGTAAAAGTACATATCGTAACTTTTCCTTGTTTAGGCACGGTAAATGGAAACTTTCCAGGCTATCAATAGGCCTACGGATAGAAAAGTACCAGTTTCTGTGTAGTATGATGTAAAATACATTACACCAATCCAACTTTTCAACCACACTGTAAAAGTCGAAACCATTTGAATTCTATCTAGTGCTTAACATAATTTATGACGTAGGACCTTCCAGACTGTTAAAAGTGTTCTCCATCAACCTATAAAATGGATCCCTAGCTTTGAACTCTTAAGAAGTATAAGCATTATTTGTAAAAGATAAAATCATTGATTATGTGGTTGCTATGAGTTGCGCAATGGTGTGTTACATAAGATACATACATGGTGTAATGGATCAGTTAATAGTGTCAGGTTTAAGGTGTCATCACTTTGGCTCAGACCATAATGGTCATCCCAGATATACATAAACTTTGGATCTGGGATGGCATATAGCCTATCCACTAATAACATAAAACGTCGTAACTTTGAAGTCGTAACATTTTCTAATTAAAAACAAATGTAGATATGTTTGTTTATGGCAACATATTTATCTTATAAAATCACTACTTATATTTATCTCATATTATTGGCAGTTATCAGAGTAGCTTTTATGTACTGTTAATATTTTATGAGCAACCTGTTATGTACCTATTATGGCCTATTTTAAATAGTTTATGAATAAAATAATGTGTAGTATAAGTCACATTTGACAAGGGTAGTATTAATTTATACTGATATATGGAATAAGTTTAACCTTTCGTCGTATAAACAAGTATTGTTAAAGAATGTTAAAAATGAAAGAATTTCATAGTTAAAATGTTTTGGATATAGTTAGTTTAAACATTGTTTTGTCCAGGCAGACCACTTCTTGTCTATAGGTTCTTTATTTTCTCAGCTAATTTAACCTAATAGTTTTCATCTGTTATCCTTTAATCATGTATAGAAATACATATCATCAGAAACTCAGAATACGAAAACAATCCATATTATAATACAAATTCGGCCCAAACCTAGGTTTTTACCATAAATGCTACGATAGTAGATATCTATCATTGAATAGGAAATCCGATACGACGGAAAATAAAAATACTAGATTACAGCTAATAATTACTGTATTCTCAATTATTCAAACTACTCACGTCCATACGAGATCTTTTACTACTACGGGATATATAAATATTTTGAACCATTAATGTATCAAAACGGCCAATTCAGAACATTTAAGAAAAAAGTCTTTGCTAAAGCATTTATTCAACAAGTGAGAGGTCTTACGGTCATTTAACATAGAGATGTTTTCCCTGCTTGTTATTCTACGCTTGTTACAAAGATGGACCTGCATACTTTGTTAGACTGTCGGATACCCGAAACAAACTACACATCACCTCATCAACGTTGTAAGGCTGGAAAATCTCGTGTAAAATATGAAGTCTCTCTGAAATAATTGTAAAATAAATGTGGATTTTTTTTCCAAAGACTTTTAAGAAACACTGTTTAATGTTTACGTGATCAAGCATTTTCCATTTGTAAAGCTCTTAAAAGAACTATTTAAATTTCAAATCTTCAAACCAATAGTCAAACAGAATAATTTCATGAAAGAATACTTAGCCGATTTATTTATGTTAAATCTTTTTATGAAATGTACCATTTATGTATTAAGGACAAAGAATTTTTGCGACTTAATTTTCCTGTCTAGCAACATATAACTAATATTATACTGAAAACAAATAAGGGGGTGTTTACCTAAACAATCAACGTATAGTCATGATGCAAAAAGATTACCCTGCGATCGTCTTACTGATGATTTGAGTGTTTTCCTTTTCAGAGATATCAAATAGGAATAATATTTTTTTTTTAAGGTTGGCGGCCTCTTTTAACCTTGCATTTGCCCGTCCACATAGACTAAGCGCCCGTGCGTGGATTGTTTACAGCAAAGCAAGGAGAGAGCCGGTACAGTACAAAGGTGAACTGTACTGATAAATTTTAGTGGAATTGACCAGGATCCGAACCCACGACATCACTGCCTTGGGCCAAGACGCTACCGACTGAGCCACCGACTCACCAAACACAGTCATGAGTATACTGTATAACTTTAAGCCATCGATGTTTAATCGGAAACTGTCAATATGGCCTGTATAGGCTGTAATTATGGCTTGCAGTTTAAGATAATATTCAGTTTCATTGAAATAATTATATGCATTAATATAAATGAGTACATATTTAACAGTATGTTCTTGTAGATATTCAATAAACTACCTGGGGCTTTCTTTTGTTTGTACACGAGTAGAATACTGCAGTAACATTGTGAATAAAATTACTTAATTGATAGCTACCAAGTATGCATTAACCACAGATTTAAGTGGTATTGCATCAGAAATATATAATTTGGTTTATGTTCAATACATCTGTCACAATATGATGTGTAAATCTAAATAGGGAGTTCACGCATGTTTCATGTATGAACTTTTATCTAGTTTTCAGCCAACCATTTGTATTTATGTATAGGTCAGGACTATGAGAAATTTTTATTTATGTCATATCTAAACCAACCCAACATATCAAGATCTGTATAAGACACTTTCCATTGAATATTTATGTAAATAAAAAATGTTTGTGAATGTGCATAGTATTTTTATATGTTACACAAAGACGACAACTTACATTTAAATAACTTAAGGTTTACATTTGTATTGTATTTTCTTTGTAATTTTTGTATCGTTGCTGAAATAGAATTCGGATTCAGAGATATTGTATCCGTTTATAAATGTAACACTTACTAAATCTTCGAAACATAATCATACACGGTTTAATGAATATAACCTTATTAACAGCCCAATGAAAAAATTTTTGAATGTGTATAGTTTTAGTTTTAGTACGACCTGTTTTAGTAGACAATTTAATAATAATCAAATAAAATAGAACGATCAAATGTAACATTATGTTTTATTCACACTAAGTTAACTCTGTTTACAATCAAAACGTGTAAACAGTAGACTTTGACACTGTCGACAAACATCAATTGACAAATCAACAATTAACTTCTGGCCTAACTGGCCTAACCTGTTTCATTTTCAATAACATATGCAATCAATTTAGCTACATTTTATTTGTCCATCTTAATATTTTAAAATAAAAATACAATTATTAACGTATGTTGATTTATAGCAGTACCGATCTTATCTCATTAGGCCTTGTGACACATAACTAATATGAGTTTCATTTGGGGAACGCGTTTTTGTTGACTACTTTAAAGCTAAGAGTTTACCTATTAGATTAAAAGTTTAACCTGGTATTAAATCGCCTTTAAAATCGTTGAATATCTTTAAAAATTATATTTAGTTTGCCTTGAAACACTCTATGAAATGTTTGAGTTTCGGCTTTGTAACAATGTTATTATTGCACACAAAAACAAAGACTGAACAACCAGTTGTACCACATACAGTAATCACTTTTAAATTTGAATTACAGCGTTTTGTCACAATGTTAATTTTTTACTGCAGTTAACCATAATAGCATTAAAACAAAAAAAATATAATTTACATGGATAGTAAATATTAACTGAAGTAAACAATATCTTTGATAAAAATCAATTGTCTTTGAAAACAAAGTCTTGAAGAAGATGAGTCCAAGGGGAGTGGAAGAGAAACAACAGGACAATAGGAAAATTAATTGCATACATTGTTTTTTAGATCAAGCATAGAAGACTAAGATGGGATGGACACGTGATAAGAATTGAAGAGAAGTCTCAACTGAAGATAATCAGTAGAAATAACCCTGAAGGAAGGTGACCTCATGGGAGACCGAGACAGAGATGGTGGAACCAGGTCAAGACAGATATGCAGAGAGTTGGAGCCACAAAACAAGATACAGTGGATACAGTGGATTGGTTGAATTGGAGAAGATTTGTTGGTGCGACTTAATATCACCTGCAATATAGACGACCCTGGGAGTATGAGCAAGTAAATCACTTAGACATAAACATTCGTAGATCTTAAAAGCTGCGTTCCATTGGAAAAATCAGTAAAGGTTGGTTATTAATGTTTGCCTAACCACAATTTCAGACTATAAAAACTAAAGATATGCTGTAGCGCAATCCCCCAGTATAAAATTACTGCAGACAAAATTAGTTTCATGAAAGTAATAATGGTAACAGATTAAAATGTCGGCAGGCTTAAAAATATGTTTACGGTAATTTAAAGTAGTTGTTAACCCATGTTATGCATAGGAACAACAAATAATAACAGTAATTAAGTGATAAAAATATCGTTTATTTATATTAAAACAAACGAAAC
Source organism: Macrosteles quadrilineatus (assembly GCF_028750875.1). Classification (NCBI taxonomy): domain Eukaryota; kingdom Metazoa; phylum Arthropoda; class Insecta; order Hemiptera; family Cicadellidae; genus Macrosteles; species Macrosteles quadrilineatus. The sequence goes on from NW_026542599.1 coordinate 62,070,999, forward strand.
GCAAATAAGTATAAAATACTAATTTACATAATATTTACATGATGAGTATTTACATGATTGGAAAAAAATGTTAAACTACAACTACTACCCTCCAACTCCAGTACAGACCATACCTGATATCCAATTCCCTAAACTGCTGGTGGGAGAGTTGATGCCGTAGTCCAATGCATTCTCGAATACGTCCTTGGATTCATTTTCAATTCAGCCCACTGTTTTTGTAATATTTAAACCTTTTTTAACCAACTTTTTACATACTTTGAGTAGTTTCCCCCCAAAATATTGATTAAATAATTACAAATGAATCCAAAACTTGTAAGGACCATTTATGCGTTTATTATCGTAATACATTGTTCTTTGCACTGTCACTATTGATGAAGATCAGGATATTTTATAAACCTGTGTAACTATTTTTCTAGAATAATACCATCTATGATAGACGGTATGTTATAGCTTATATTAATTGGTTTCGTACGAGTTATAAGGGCTTGATTTTGTTTTTGTATTTAAAGTTCCTATTTAGTAAACTGTAAGAGAAAAGCAACTACACACATAAAGCATGATGTAGATAAAAGAACAAATCAAACATTTCTAAGAAAAGGTTCCAAAGTAGAGCTAAATATTAATTTGCCCATTCGGAAGGTCGCTACTTGTGTATGTACATTTTTACCTCTTTTATTTGCTGTCCTTTCTTTAATAAAATATTATGGAGCTTGTTCGAGATAGTTTCTAACGATAAGTTATAATAATATGGTAGAATATTTAAGCTTTACCATTGAACATCCCTGATATTTCTATTTGTTGTTTACCAGGGCTTATAACTGGTTCTCTAAAATCCTCATTAAATATAGAGTTTTAACCGCAAATTTTCTCTGTGAGCTAATTTAACAATTTAAATTGAAAATATATTTTTTAAACTACTATGCGAATCCAAATTTTGGTTAAATAAAAATGACTGAAACTAGTTTGTCATCTGAGAGTCTTCATATACTTTAGGTTTACATGCAGAAAAAAAAATAAATAAGATTAGCAAATAAGTTATAATTTTGATATATATTTGCTTTGCAAAGGTTCTCAACTTAGCACAATAATAATAAAACTAACCTACATTTGATGCTGTGTTACACTTCTGCATCTTTCAACAATCCCATAAAGCAAGATCGAAACAGCGATGAAAAGCTCTAATTTCACGACCATAAAAACATACTACCGTAGTTAGTCTGTCACGTATGCCACTTTAAGGAATTAGCTGTAACTACAAGACGAGATCACGTGAACAGCTTAGTTTTTCTTCTCTAACCTTCGGAAGCCTTGTTACTAATACCGATCGATCTAGGCCTACCTATGTTTTTTGGGGGTTTTTATTCAACGTGCAGAGACCTACAACATAATTTAACTAATCATTTTAATGCAACCGTTAAAAAGGAGATTTTGAGGCTGGGATAACTTAGTTGGGTAATATAACAGTTGGATTTAGCGAATTTCCCTGTAGGTAAGTAGTTATTACCGTAAGTGGCACGGTAGGACCGATTTACTTTTGATTTTGATGTCCCCAGAGGCCAAAAAACTATTTGTTCAAAATGACAAATAGTTCTATTTTAAATTTTATGAGTGCCAGTGAACGCGATAATTTGAGTAATTTGTGACCCATTTGGATGAAATTTGACTTTAAAATGTGGGGTAGCGGATTTTTATCCCCCTGGAATTTTACCCCCTGGGCAAACGTGACGTCACAAACCAGGGGGTAAAATTCCGGCCGCGAACTTGTGAGTTTCGCGACATCAGCTCGATGGATTAAACGCTGAATTAAAAATATATTTTCACGGTTGTGAATTTAATCAGAACACATCAAATTATAAAAACCTAGAGTGTACGGCCCGGATTTTTACCCCCCGGAATTTTACCCCCGGAATTTTACCCCCCGGAATTTTACCCCCGGAATTTTACCCCCCGGATTTTTACCCCCGGAATTTTACCCCCTGGCTAGATATAAAATTAGTGAGAATGATTAATTATCTTCATTCTGTTTTAATTTAATAGTAAACATTTTATTATTAAGTAGCCTATCTTAATTTATTTGTGACATTAACTAATCGAACATGTTTTTAATTTTAATTTTGAGATTCAAGTATTAGGATTCGATCTTTGAAGCCAGCTTTTGGTTAATATGACGTATATACAATCAACTGAATGATAATTGTTTCGAATATTTCTTTAACGATTTATTATACAACCATGGTAAAACATTGTTTTTCGTGTTTTTATCAAACAATACATTGTTTTTCGAATTCGTTTGACTTACCCTAGTTGAGATTACAAAATAAATAAATAAAGATAGGCCACTAAATAATGAAATGTTTACAATTAATTAAAAACAGAAATAATAAAACCAATCATTCAATTTCTAAAATCGGCCAGGGGGTAAAATTCCGGGGGGTAAAATTCCGGGGGGTAAAAATCCGGCCCGTACATTTCAGTTGTCTAAACACTTGTTATATAGACAGGGGGTAAAATTCCGGTTTTTATCGCTAATTGAATTAATCACGCTCTGACTATTTTCATTAGACTTCGAAATCCGCGGGGGTAAAATTCCGGCCGCGAACAAACTTTTGGCCACTCAGGTTACTACGTCATAGTGACGTCAGCTTTGCCCAGGGGGTAAAATTCCAGGGGGGTAAAATTCCGGCGACCCTAAAATGTAGGGTAAGATAAACTTCAATGATTTCGAGAACCAGCATTATCGGACGATGATGACGGGGTTTTATAAGGTAAAGATTCCCCAATTTTCCTTCCTCAAAACATACAGTTTTTAATTATTCTCGAAACTATTGTGAAGAGTTAAAAAACAATTTAGTACAAAGAAGTGTTTTGTACGGTTATTGATTACGGATGTAATTCAAAAAGCTGTAAACTTAAAACTTCCATGTTATTCGTATGGAGAAAAATTAAACTCTTTTAATTTGTATATTTATAGATATATTTTGGTCAAACTTGACATATTTATTTATTTGATAATAAACTACTAATATGTTACTCAAAACCCTCCCTGCAGTAGCAAACGTTGGTACTCATTAAACATAATGCTACTTAAATCAATTTTTGTAAAAATAAAATCTGGAAAATTTAAACTCGCAACAAATTACAGCACATATATAATATGTATTATGCTTCATCTGATTGGGGTTTATACACTAGCAGCTGTGATAATCAACTGACGTTCAGTTGTACTTTTGGAGTTGAAACAAAGAGAGGAATCAAGGAACTTCTCTGCAGAAAGAATATCTGCTTGAGCGACTGAAATGATTAGACAGTGGATTGCCTTTGTGGCCAAAGTGTTCAATGTCTCCTTCCTCTGCGAATGGATCAGTAAATGACAAAGTTGACTGGGATTCACTTATTTGAGCACAGGTACTGCCTCAATATGGATTGGATGTCAGATAGATAAACATTTTCAGAAACTTAATTCTCTTACATATTTTCACAAAACTATAAACACTTGTGTTAACTCAAATTCAATTCTAGTTTAGACCAAACTCAAAGTTTTACAACAGCTAGGTTTCTTAACTGCTATTAGTCCTTAGGGACCATAAACCCAGTCTTCTCTTGTGTGATATGATCCGCTTTCTTCTATAAATACTTGAAAGTTACGACCCCAGACTGTTTGTAACCTAATGCTGTTGAGATTAATTCAATATCTAGTCAATCCTTCTTCATGTTCTGCAGTCATGTTTGATATTGTTTTATATTTTATTTATAAGGTGTTGAACGTTAGTGTCTAAAAGATATCAAAGTTGTGTCTACGTTAAACTAAAATTGACTATAAGACCAAATAAGCACCATTAGTGTGTAATTGTCTGGGACTATCTGTGATAATTTAGAGTTCGCCTAACACGTTATGAAACCCTTCCTTTGTAGCTGATTCCTGATAATGCAGATTATGAAACACGAGCGCACTGTGGGTATGCATTATCATGTATTATGAGTGTGATTGCTCATTGCCATTATACATGTTGGCAAGCAAACCACTAATTTGTTACCTTATTTTGTAAGATTTTTGGGTTTTTATTAATATGGTGCAATCAACATGTCTAGGAAAGTTGTAAAGTAAGTTAATGCATTTTTAATTTTTTTATGTAGTTATAATATGTTAAATTATTTGAAAGTGTTACGTGCGTATAGACTAATATGAATGTACTATAGACAAAATGAAATTAAACTAACTACACCGATATCTGCATATACAGGTCTTTATAATTCATAACTCTGCAGAACAGTATCAAACGGAACTGCGATTTAAAAGAGCTAGACTTCTAAAAGATACATGTCAAGAGCCAAGGACAAGAAAGAGGCGGACTTAGTCTGTCATTGGGGTTACTCAAGATAACCATCTACTCTCTACATTAGTCAAGGCTAGATAAGGGTAAAATATATACAACTGTCTCTTCTATTTTTATTACAATGAACTATTCTAGATTATAACTAATGTATGGTAAACAATAAATTATTAAAGACGTTATAACGTATTTTCAAAAATAATTTAGTTTTTAACTACATAAATTACTACCAAAGAAAATGGTTAAATTGTTAGTGTAGTAAATTATAAACAATATCATATATGGAGACAACTTATTTATTTATTTCAATTTGATTTAAGCTCAACGATTAAGTAAAATTATAGGTTTCATAGAAAATACTTAAAATTGAATGAAGCTAAACTGTTAGTTTTTTACATATTTAGATACGTATTTTGTTATACTAACTGTTATGTTGAACAGCATCACACGTTTACAACGAATTGAAGACATTCAGAACGAACACTTTCTTAGAAAACACTGTATGACTAAAATAAACTAAGTAATTGTTATCGTCGGGGCTATGGTTTTAGGAAATTAAGCCAGGCATGTTACAGTGGAAATAATACTTTATTAAACGCTACCCTATTTAAATTAAACAGTATTAAACTCGTATTTAGATAAGAAAAACACATCAAATAGTATGATTCAAACTAGGCGGCGGATAAATCAGTACGAGAAAAAAATAAAGACACAGTTAAGCCAGAGGTATGCTACACTCAAACACTAGTCGAATCTTGGTTCATGAAACTATTTCCGATTGTTCCAAAAATTATATAACGATGTTAGTTCCAAACAGAAAACTCTCCACAGTAATATAACCAGTAACAGAGTTACAAGTTAACTCTGCAGCTGTGGCAGCAGCTGTCATCAACTTAGCACTTTAACTGTGTTAAATGTTTTCTTCAGTTTAAAATTACTGAACAAAACAAGTGTTATTTTGTAATTTTACCAATATTCTAATTTGACAGCGAGAAAAAAGTACTAATAAATCAACTTAACTTGAACCACAATCAGTGAAAACTTTTGTGCTTTTTTAGATTTGCGTTAAGAAAGAACAAAATAAGACGAATATACATAGCTACTGTCATACTAGCTGCTTAAAATACTACAAAACATAGAAGTAAATTGATTTCAACAAAGGCGATTTGAATTGTGATGTAAGTTTCGAAGGAATTAAATATAATTTATGTCTTAAGAAGAGCACCTAATTGTCGGGATGTAAGTTGTGTGTGGGTGTGTGTTTTTTTTACACTATATACGCTTGGTGAATTGTTTTTATTGTTACTAATTCGATTACCGTCCTAACAATGTTTTGCAGAAACACATATTTCTAAGCATATACTCTACGAAAGGTGCTTGGTAAGTATATATATATTTTATTTAGCTGATTCAGGCTTATGATAGCTGAGATAAAAATATCACTTATTCTCCAATGATGGCTTTAGACCTATTTCTTTACACACACATTAATCGGTTATAAGAAAATCACCTAACACTAAAATTAAAAATTGCAATACAATAGTTATTATTTAAATCACCCCAAAAATATTACGTCGATATATTTTATATCCGCTTGAACTAATTAAAGATAAGAAAATTTACACTTTTAAACTCATTTAACTAATGATGAATTATTCATGCGTTGAGGCACTTTATGATGATAAATCCTTAAAGGTAACTTAAGCCATGAACGTGAGATGCTTGCAGATTATCCAAGTCAATGTAATACTATGGTAACCATGAGCTGAATATCTGGACATGTATATGGTGCTTCAAACTATTTATATTTGAATTAAATTTACCATAACGAGTTTAATTTTTTATTGACAACACTTTTAAATAAATCCCTACCTGGAAAGGTATGCATGACTATGCATTTTCAAGTATTAGATTGATAATGATGGATTACAGTAGATATAATACCAGAATATGACCCCACTTTCGGCGTTTTAGAGGCACTTTTAGGGCACTTTTTATAGGGGAAAAATGAGAAAAAAATGGAAGAGCTTTTTTTGGCCACTTTTTTTAAAGACCCAGCTCTCGACCTATACACCCCTATATAAATTTTCTACTTTTGTTAATACTAAAAATCACGTCTGGAAATGGTGAGCTTTTTTTGGCCACTTTTTTAAAGACCTGGATCTCGTCCAATACAAGCCTATATAAATGTTCAAACTCCATTAAAATTTCAAATCCACATCCATTCCCATGTATATTTTCAAAATCATGTGAGGTTTGTGCGCGAACTCGGGCACGCTTATGGCTATGTGTAAACTATGCCTGACTCAAATGAATGACTGTGAGTGTAACCTAATGACCCCAATCAAAACCAATTGTCAACATTCTCTGTCTGTCTGGCGCCAGTCTGTCTGGGGCAGGTTTAGACAATTACCAAATATGTTTGATTGATTGACCTCAATTATTCAATTGTTCAATTTCAGTTTGTTCAATTTCCATTGTTAAGTTCTAAATTAATTTAGACAATTTTGTGGTATATAAGGGGGGCATTCTACGGAATCATCACTAACTCTTCCACCTGGATCTTCTTGTTTTGGTAAGTCTTTGACATCTAAGCTAGACTATTGTAATATGTTGTCGCGTGTCGGGTCATGGGATCAATTGGTGACGTAATTGATGCTTGTACTCATAGGCCTACTCTGTATTTCTTTTAACTTAGGAGTGTAGCTAATTTCCCGAGTCCATTTTTCAAAACTTAGCCGAATTGAGTCACTAAGGAACTTGTAAAAAATGTATATAAGTCTATTTTTAAACACTTAGAGTATTTTGAACAGTCACTAAGGAACTTAAAATGTATATAAGTCTATTTTAAAAAACTTAGCCAAATTCACTCATGACTTTGAGTCAAAAGTTTGCACAAGTTATTATTTAAAAACTTAGCCGAATTATACTCACTATATAATTTTGTCGAGTTCCTTTTAACATAGGTAACATAGTCTTCTCTATAACTAACACTCACTCTGTATATATGTAGACTCAGCATTCTGAATTGCTAAAAAGTATTTTTACTTAAGATTTTGGATTTAGTTTTGATTTAAAAAATTGCAATTGCCAAATTTTATTGTATGAAATTGTTTTGAATATTAAAATTTAAAATTCTGATTTAAATTATTATTTCCCATTAATTGAAATTGTCTAAAATTTCCATCATATAGAAGATGCTAACTTTGTTTTTTAGTTACATGTCAACTGTGTGCTGCTTCTCTATCCAAAAAAATAACTTATTTTGTTATTACTATTTTTAAGTGAGTCAAAATTGTGCACAAGTTATTATTTAAAAACTTAGCCAAACTTCATGCACCGGGGGACTTTGAGTCAAAAGTGTGCACAAGTTATTATTTAAAAACTTAGCCAAACTTCATGCACCGGGGGACTTTGAGTTAAAAGTGTGTACAAGTTATTATTTAAAAACTTAGCCAAACTTCATGCACCGGGGGACTTTGAGTCAAAAGTGTGCACAAGTTATTATTTAAAAACTTAGCCGAATTATATTCACTATATAATTTTGTCAAGTCTCCTTTAAAATAGGTAACACTCACTCTGTATATATGTAGACTCAGCAATCTGAATTGCTAAAAAGTATTTTTTATTTAAGTTTTTGGATTTAGTTTTGATTTAGAAAATTACAATTGCTAAATCTTATTGTATGAAATTGTTTTGAATATTAAAATATAAAATTCTAATTCAAATTATTATTTCTCATTAATTGAAATTGTCAAAATGTAATTTCTACTATATAGAAGATTCCAACCTATTTTTTAATTACATATATAAAAATGAAGACTACATGTCAACATTGTTTTGCATTGCTCTCCAAAAAAAGCAACCTGATTCGCCACTACAAGGTAATACATAAAATGAAGGTGAAACTGTGCAAAGTTTGTGATATAATCTGTGATAATAACATGGCTCTAAAATCTCATATATTACAAACTCATAAGACTTGTAATTTCTGTAAAAGAAATGTTGTTGGTCATTTTAAAAGACATGTAAATTCTTGTAACAAATGTCCATATACAATGATTAAATTTGTTGGTGAATCGATTAAAACTGAACTTAAAAGTACTCTTCAGTCTTGTCCTCTACCAATAAAATGGACTTTAGTAAGGAGAATCAAATTTATAAAATATACAATAGATCAAAATGGAAAATTAGTTAATGAGAAAGAATGTATTGCAGATTTTAGAAGCCTTACTACCTTAACCATTGAGAAGAGAGATTTAAAGCCTCAAATTGAAAATGCCCTTTTAAAGATTGACGCTTCCATACACAAATATCAAGCCGAAGGCAGTGGATGGATTTATGACCATACTAAATATTGGCAGTTGCATGTTTACAAGTATAAGCCCCTAACTCCAAAGTCATACATTCCCACACCAAAAAGTATTAAATTGACAAAAGCAGTTTTAAATATAAAGAATGTTGATAATAAATGCTTCCTTTGGTCAATTTTAGCAGCTTTACATCCAAGGAATGCTAAACATGCTAATAGAGTCTCTAACTATGCACCCTACGTAGGTAAGTTGAACATGACAAATATAAAATATCCCGTAAAAATATCTGACATAGATCAATTTGAAAGAAAGAATAATATAAGTGTTAATGTATTTGGAGTTGAAGACCAAAAATTTATATATCCATTAAGAAGAACCAGACTGAATAGTAACACTCATATAGATCTATTATTATTACAACAAGGTCGTAAATCACATTACTGTTTAATTCGTGATTTTAATAGGTTAATGCTACGGTCAACAAAAGATAACAGTAAAAAGCATTTTTGCAAGTTTTGTTTACAACATTTTTACACCAAAGATAAATTGGAGTGTCATATAACATATTGTAAAAACTTTGATGTCCAACGAGTGGAAATGTCTAAACAAGATACATTACAATTTAAAAATTATAAATATCAACTTAAAGCCCCATTTGTAATTTATGCTGATTTTGAGTGCTTTATAAACTCTAACAACCATACTCCATCTGGATTTGCATTTGTCGTAGTAAAAGATTCTAAGATTATTTCTGAAGAGTTATATAGTGGCGAAAATGTTATGGATGTGTTTTTCGAAAGGTTGTTTGAGACTTATGACTTCATTAAAAATCAAATGGCAATATATATCCCCCTTGTAATGACTCCTGAGCAAGAGGCATCTTTCCAAAACTCAACACATTGTCATATTTGTGAAAAGCCTCTATATTTTGATAGGGTACGGGAACATTGTCATTCAAATGGCCAATACCGTGGAGCTGCCCACAATGATTGCAATTTAAACTATAAAGTAACAAAGAAAATACCAGTATTCTTTCATAACTTAAAAAATTACGATGGACATTTAATTATGCAACACTTGGGAAAGTTTAATCGTAAATTAAATTGCATAGCCAAAGATATGGAAAAGTACATTTCATTCTCTGTTGATGATTTAGTATTTTTAGATTCCTATAACTTTCTGTCCCTTCCATTATACAAATTAGCTTCCAATTTAAATACATTTAGATTCATAGACAATCCACTACTACAACGCAAAGGCGTATTTCCCTATGAATATATGACAGGACCAGATAAGTTTGCAGAGTCTCTACCTCCAATTGAAAAATTTTACAGTACTTTAACTAAAGAACATATCTCTCCCATCGAATATGAACATGCTAAAAATGTCTGGACCCATTTTAATATACATAATTTACAAGAATATCATGATTTATATCTTAAAACAGATGTATTGCTACTGGCTGATGTGTTTGAGACATTTAGAGACCTGTGTTTAAAGGATTACAAACTTGACCCCGTACATATGTATTCACTTCCAGGACTAACATGGGAAGCTTGTCTTAGAATGACTGGTATAAAATTACAATTATTTCAAGATATTGACATGCATTTGTTCATAGAAAGTGCAATCAGAGGAGGAGTCAGTATGATTTCTACACGTTACGCTAAAGCCAATAATAGATATATGGGCAAACATTATGATCCCAATCAAGAAAGTGTGTATTTAATATATTTAGATTGTAACTCGCTATACTCCACAGCTATGTGTGAGACACTACCCGTGGATGGATTTCGTTGGACGAATGAGATAGACTACAAAAACAATCAAAATGATGAGTTTGGATATATCTTAGAAGTTGATTTAAAATACGATAAAAGCTTACATGATTTACATAATGACTATCCATTAGCACCTGAGAAAATGAATGGCAAATTAATATCTAATTTAAATGACAAAACTAAATATATTTTACATTATAAAGCATTACAAAAATATGAGGAATTAGGTTTGGTTGCTACAAAATACTATAGAATTTTAAAATTTAGACAATCAAAATGGCTTGCACCCTATATTAATTTTAATATTGAAAAACGCAAATGTGCTAAAAATGATTTTGAAAAAGACTTTTACAAATTGTTAAATAATAGTCTCTTTGGTCGAACAATTATGAACCAACGCAAGTTTCGTGATATATATCTCAAGGATGAGTCACTATTAACTAAATATGTCACTAATCCAAGGTTTGACTGTAGCAAAAAGTTCGATAACAATTTACATGCTATACATTTAAATAAATTAGTTGTAAAGTTTAATAAGCCGATATATTTGGGAATGACCATTTTGGATATTAGTAAAGTAATAATGTATGATTTCCACTATAATTATATGTCAAAATTTAAGAACAAAAGATTTCTTATGACTGATACAGATTCTTTAATGTATTCTATAGTTACAGAGGACTTTTACAAGGAAATAGAATGTGACTTGCACTATTTTGATACCTCTGGATATAGTAAAGACCATTTCTTATACTCTGATAAAAATAAAAAAGTCACTGGCAAGTTTAAAGACGAATTAGATGGTCATATTATGTATGAATATTGTGGTTTAAGACCAAAGTTATATTCTTATATTCCTCTAAAATGGTTATATGAAGAAGACAAGCAAGCTTTAGAGGTCAAAAAAGCTAAAGGAGCTGATGGTGCTACAGTTAAACATCTCCTTAGACATCAACATTATTTGAACTGTCTTGCCACTGGGCAAGATTACTATGAGAATGTGACAAGAATTAAATCTACAAATCATCATCTTCAAACCTTAACTATGAATAAGAAAGTACTATCGTTTGACGATGACAAGAGGTTTATTCTGGAAGATGGTATCAATACTCTTGCACTTGGTCATTATAAAATTGATCAAACATAAATCTATATTTGCCATTATTCTTTAACCTTTCTTTGTCTATTACGAAAAAGCCATATTTAGTTTTATCCCAACATTGATGACAGAGATTTCTAAATTGGTTAAATGAAAAATCATTACCAACATGATTGTTATATACATGTTTTAAATTCAAATCATCTTGTTTAAATAATATTAGGAAATTTACATTATCACGTAAATGTTTGTGTACTTTGCTGTAAGATTGACACAAGTAAAAACAGTTAATATTTTTATGTCGACCCATTGAAAAAAATTGTGTAATATTTGGACTATTTATGTCATCAAATACAACAACTGACTGTGATTCGACATCATTTGGTGTGATTTCACAGTCAGTAAACGTGTGTAATTTCACTTCGTCACACAAACTAAATATTTCAATTATTTTTTTATATTTTTCTTGTTCTAAAGATTTAGATATTAAATATAAGTTTGTAAATTTTAATCCTTCCTTTCTTACAATTAAATTGTAAATTACAACCGTCTTCCCACTTCCACTTGGACCACAAATAACACATCGAATATTGGTAGGAAATAGACCCAACTTCTTTGGTATATTTTCCTTAGTATGTACTATTTTAAATTTATGTTTTTGTTGAATAAAAGACATTTTTTATATAATAAAAATGGTGAAAAATGATAATAAGAAAACATGTAAAAAAGGCAAAGGTTTATTCTTAAAGCCTTACAGGGGTCGAGGGCTATTGAATACTCTTATAAATAATCTTCCATTTCCACTTCACATACCATCATATCGGTACTGTGGACCTGGAACGAATATACGTCAAAATCTAGCCAAAAATGTACCTCCAAAAAATAAGTTAGACTCTTATTGTAAAGAGCATGACATATTCTACATGAATAATCCCGATACCGCTGCTCGGAACAAAGCAGACATGAGATTAGCAGACTTAGCTTGGACTAGAGTAACGGCGAATGACGCAAATCTTGCTGAAAGAGCTGCAGCTTATGCGGTGACAAATTTGATGAAGGCAAAAGCAAAAATGGGAATGGGATTAAAATTTAATAAAAAAGATGGACAACTACCAGCTGTTAGAGGCCGCAAAAGACGTGCCTCACTTCCGGGGGGTGTACCTAAAAAACGAGCTAAAAAATCTAACACCAAAAGTAAAAGAGTGCGGAATAGTTAATTTAGACAGTTCATCTGGCACACATTGGACAGCATATCGTAAAAATAAAGATATTGTAATTTATTTTGACCCATTTGGAATCCAACCTCCAAAAGAAGTAATTAAATATTTTGAGGGACATAAAATATTCTATACAACCGATCAAATACAAGATTTAAATAGTTCTATTTGTGGAATTTTATGTTTATCATTCATAAAAAATTTTTGTTTATAAAAATGGATTCATTTACAATAACATTTTCGGGTACAGAGCCAGAGCTAAAGTCAGTGTTCTTTCCTCCCATAGAATTAAATGATGATTATGTAATTGGATTAGTTGATTTTCAAAGTTATAATTCTATATTTAATGTGAAAAAACCTCTAAATACTTTAACATATTACAAAGTAGAGAAAAAAACATTACCAAAGGGAGAGATCTTAGTTGATGATTTAAACCAGTTATTAGATGGTAAACTTAAAGTTATAATACATAAAAATGGAGAAGCATTAATTAATACTAAAGTCAAACTTTTATTCAAAGGGCTTATTCCAAAATTAAATAAACTTAAAGGCAACAAATTAACCATTGGAGAAGGTGATGATGTTTTCTATTATGACCACAAAGCTCCAGTTACAATAGAAATTTCTGAAGGAACATATGAGGTGGTTGAGCTTGCAAAGGAAATTCAAAAGCAAATCCCAGACTTTTTCCTTACAGCTAATAATAAAACTATGAAAGCGACATTACTTTCTAGCCACGTGTTTGATTTTACAAAACCATGTTTAGGGTCTGTTTTATTGGGATTTAAAGGTGTTTCTACTCCTGGTGTACAGTTTGAATCTACAAATAAAATAAACATTAATAATGTAAATGTGATTAGAGTAAAATGTAATATTGCAAACGGGTCCTATTTAAATGGAAACAAATCACACACCATACATAGCTTTTATCCAGAAGCTCCTCCTGGCTACAAAATTATTGAAGTTCCAAGAAATATTATATATTTTCCTGTAAATAAGAGAAGTTTAGATGTTGTCAGTATTACATTTGCCGATCAGCATGACAAGGCAATTGACTTTAATGGAGAAGAAACTACAATTACTTGTCATATAAAAAAGATATGAGAATTTATAAGAATTTATCTATAAGTATACAAAATGCTAGGTTCCTACGATCAATAGGACTAAAGTTAAAATTTTCTATTAATAAAAATGGAAGATTTTCTAGACGTTACAGGGAAATCCCAATTCGACGATAGTGTGGTTAAAATTACAAATCACTCCTATGTTCCCCATAACACTTTAGCAATAAATAATTCTGATGAAATTCGAATATGTATTAATAATCAAGATTTGCTAACTCTCCCATGTAGGAGTTATCTGTATATTAAGGGAGAAATTGAAAATCATGATAAAGGTCATTTTATAAATAATGCATTTGCATTCTTATTTGATGAAATTAGATATGAAGTCGCAGGTAAAGAAATAGACATTGTAAGAAACCCAGGAATTTCTAGTCTTATGAAAATATTGAGCTCTTACAATAAAACAACTAAATTGTCAAATGTGGCATTTGATTCTGACACGAATTTAAAAGAGTTCCATAAAAGTGGCAAGTTTAGTACTTGTTTGCCATTAGAACTGTTAATGGGTGTATTTGAGGATTTTAATAAGGTATTAGTAAATGTCAAACAAGAATTGGTGTTGAAAAGATCCAAAAATGATTTGAATTGTATATTAACAACCACTAGTGCTCCAGCCAGTGGTACTGCTGATGCAATTCCCAAAATTATACTTAACTCAATTCAATGGGTGATGCCACATGTAATACCATCAGATGGGGAGAAGTTACAATTACAAAAGATGTTATTGCAAAATAAAAATTTGCAAATTGCATTTAGAAGCTTAGAGTTGCATGAACTTCCATCATATCCCAATACTACAAGACATACATGGTCAGTAAAGACATCTTCAAGTTTGGAGAAGCCTAGGTATATTATATTTGGTTTCCAAACAGCTAGGGATAATAGTGCACGAAAAAGAACTGATGAATTTGATCACTGTAAGTTAAAAAATCTCAAAGTATTTCTAAACTCTGAATATTATCCTTATAGTGATTTAAATCTCGACTTTGAAAATGGAGATGTCTCTAAAGCTTATGAGATGTTTATGAGGTTTAGAGAGACTTACTATAATACTATCCCAGATCCTATGATTAGTAGGGCTGAGTTTATGAAGAAATATCCACTAATTGTAATAGACTGTTCTAGACAGAACGAAACAGTGAAGGAAGGAATTGTTGATATTAAATTAGAGATTGAAACTGCAGAAAATGTACCAGCAAATACATCTGCATATTGTTTAATAATACATGATAAAGTGTTTGAGTACAATCCTTTGTCAAATGAGATAAATAAAATGTAAATAAAAGATGAAAAACATTCAACAAGAATTGGTTGACTCTGCAAATCAAATACGAGAGAAATATAGAGCTTTAAAACGTGGCAAGTTTCTAGAGGCTGAAGAGAGGTTTCAAACATTCCAACCTTTAATAGAGCCATTACAAGAATTAAAAAAAATCGCCAAAACAGAGAGGCCTCGAATGGAGATTCTCCCAATGACTCCATCTAGAATACCAATAATACCAAGATTACAACCATTACAACAATCTACTCCACAGAAATTAGATTTTGGTCTTTTAGCATCAGACTATTTAGGAAATTACCTCAGTAAAAGTAGTATGACAGACACTACATATGGTATTAGACGAGAAGCAAATAAATTTTTTATTGGAAATAAGGAAGTTGACATTGCCAATGATGATGTTACAATTGCAAATAAAACCTACAAGGGGACAAAAGGTTTGTGGCAATTGTTAACTTTAAAAGAACCTGAGGATTATACTCCGGCTGATTTGCAAAACTATAAAGAAATTTTGGAAGCTACAAATGGACATTTAAAGAGTTACAAAGATGGTGCACCAATTTCAAGTAATAGACATACTAAATATCTTAATATAATTAAACCTCTATTTAAGTCTGTTGGTGAAGGTTTGAGACAAGTGACTGGTAATAAAATAGACTATATTTATTGGGATGATCCTAATGAGCTTGTAGATAGGTTAAGACTTCTTTGGCTAAGTCACCAAGCCGGTAACTCAGGAGTGGATAATGAAATAGATTCCATTATTGAGGAATTGAGAGAAAGTGGAATTATTTACTAAATAAAAATATGTTTATAGATAAATTTTATCGTTTATATAATCCATATAATAAGCCTGCAGAACCCAGGGCTAGTAGTGAACCTACTTTAAATTTACAAGACGATAGTTGGAATGGTTTAAACCGTAAAATTGGTAACGTTAAAGATGGGGAGTTTGTAGATGATGTATCAACTTTGGGACAGACATTAACTAGAAAAGGTGATGTCTTCTTACAAGGTAGAACTAAATATGAGTTTTTAGAATCTAAGAATAAAAATTGGAATGCTAAAAAACAGAAAATTACTAATGTGGAAAAGGGTGAAAGTTTAGATGATGTGCCCACTTTACAACAGACTTTAATACGTAAAGAAGATGGTAAATTTGTACAAGACAATAATAATTTTGAATTTTTAGAATCAGAAAATGGTGTTTGGAATGCTAAGAAACGGAAAATTACTAATGTAGAAAAGGGTGAAAGTTTAGATGATGTGCCCACTTTACAACAGACTTTAATACGAAAAGAAGATGGTAAATTTGTACAAGACGATAATAATTATGAATTTTTAGAATCAGAGAATGGTGTTTGGAATGCAAAGAAACAGAAAATTAGTAATTTGATGGAAGGTACAGATAGTAAAGATGCTGTGAATGTTTCACAAGTTCCAAAAATGGAAGCAGGCTATTGGAGTTTTAATAGTAAAAGGTTAGTACGTGTTAAACCTGCCATTGATGACACTGACTGTGTTATAAAAGAACAGACTATAACTTTTGATAAAAAAGAAAAATGTTGGGATGCCAAAAAACAATTTATAAGAAATCTACCAGAGGGGGAACATTTGGATGATATTTGTCTAATGTCACAATCTATGCATTACGATGGATCAAAATTTGTATATGGAGAAAAAAATTTTAATTTGATGGAATATAATCCTGATTTATTAGTTGCTGACCCCACATCTTTGAGTGGATTTAAGTATATAGATAATAGACCATATATACCAGAAAACTATGTATTTAAAAGAATGGAAGATAATCTATTGATTGGGGCTAATGGTGATGTATTTAGAGTTACAGGAAAGGATGATGTTATAAAAAATGAATGAAATTGCATACGAGCTTCATAAGCCTGCAAGAAAGAATTTCATTAGAAGGTCTTTTAAAGTATTGGGTATAAACGAAACCATACAATTAGATTTAGTTGATATGCAAAACTATGCTAGAGAAAATTCTGGCAATAAATATATTTTAACTTTAATAGATACATTTTCTAAAAAAGCTTATGCTGCTCCACTAAAGAATAAGACAGGGTTAGTGGTTACAGAAGCCATTAAAACCATTCTACCAAAGGGGGTTAAAAACATTCAATCTGACAATAGAAAAGAATTTTTTAATCAATATTTTAGCAAACTAATGAAAAAATTAAATATTAATCACTATCACACATTTTCTACAACTAAGGCTGCAATTGTGGAGAGGTTTCAGAGAACTTTAAAGAATTGGTTATATAGAGAATTTAGTGCTCAGGGGAGTTATAAATGGTTGGATTTACTTCCAAAGTTAATTCGAAAATATAATAATAAAGTGCATAGATCTATAGGAATGAAGCCTAACCAAGTGAATGTTAAGAATAGTAAATATGTGCATGAGAGGTTGACTTCTAAAGTAGTGCAAGTTAAAAAGCCAAGATATAAGGTAGGTGATAGCGTAAGGATTTCCAAGTATAAACATGTTTTTAGTAAAGGTTATACTCCAAATTGGACAGGGGAACTATTTACAATAGCAGAAGTTAAGAATACAAAGCCTGTGACTTATATCTTGAAAGATGAAAATGGCAATATAATCAGGGGAGGCTTCTATACAGAGGAGTTGTTAAAGACCAAGTATAAGGACATGTATTTGGTAGAGAAGGTAATTAGGAGAAAGGGTGATTCGTTGTATGTCAAATGGCTTGGGTTCCCAAGTAGCCAGAACTCATGGATTTCCACTAAGGATGTCCAAGGGAGCACATCATGAGCCGGGAGCATGCCCGAGTTCACGCACAAACCTCACATGATTTTGAAAATATACATGGGAATGGATGTGGATTTGAAATTTTAATGGAGTTTGAACATTTATATAGGCTTGTATTGGACGAGATCCAGGTCTTTAAAAAAGTGGCCAAAAAAAGCTCACCATTTCCAGACGTGATTTTTAGTATTAACAAAAGTAGAAAATTTATATAGGGGTGTATAGGTCGAGAGCTGGGTCTTTAAAAAAAGTGGCCAAAAAAAGCTCTTCCATTTTTTTCTCATTTTTCCCCTATAAAAAGTGCCCTAAAAGTGCCTCTAAAACGCCGAAAGTGGGGTCATATTCTGGTATTATATCTACTGATTACAATAAAAAAGTTGTTATTTAAAATTTCATTATAGCGAATTCTTTGATTGTAAAAAGGAAAATATGATCGTTTGCCATTTCCTTGACAATATCGCTTGAATATGTAGGTAAACTTCCTCTCTAAGATAACGTTTTACCTATGCCTCAATGTACTAAAATTAACGAGTAGTTATATATGTTCTCAGAATGGCAATGGTTCGATTCATGACATTAAACAAGTTCAACTTTGTAGATCAGCGTCAAGTACACGACGGGAAAATGCACATAGAGAAGTAGCGTCTCGCCAAATGGACAAATTAATATTTAACATCGGACATGACCCCTTTCCTCTGGTTTTTATCTCCTCTTTTCTCTCGCGTAATGTTGTAATAATGTTGAGCTTTGTATTTATCTGGAGGTAATCAACCAAATAACATATGTAATTTAGTGCAACCCTTAAAACCTATACATTTGTCATAATTATATATATCTATATATCTATAAATAGCGATAACTTGATAAATTTTGGTCTGATTTTAATGAAATTTGACTAAACAGGATAAACCTGAATCATTTCACGAACCAGGAACATTGGTAATGTTGAGATTGTAGCACAACGGATTGAGTTATCAAATAATTAAATAACTTACGTCATCAATCCATAAATTGCTGTGGAGTACGCGTTTCAACCATCAGGTCATCCTCAGCTCTACTGTCACTAGGTTGAATTTGCTTCTATGTTGCATTATAGCAACAGCGTCGATATATTAAATAAATAGTCCAAACATATTTTACATTTATCACACATACACGACACGTACGAAACATTTAGATAACAAATACTGTGTAACACCGTGCGCACAGCTGGACGGGCTCAGGTTTGCGGCTACACTGACTTGGTGGTCGGTACCCTACACTGAACTTTGGACCATGACGACATCTTCAGCTGGTTATCATTCTTTTATTGTCCATCAGCCTAATAATGGTGTCATACACTGGATTCGAATCAGAATGTATTTTTTCATTTAATATGTTTTGATTTTGCTTAAAACCCTTGTATATATTCATTTCTTCTAATCTGTCTAGCCGCTGTCCCTTTTTTACCTTTGCTATAATTTCTAAATTATTGCTTATATTTGTGTATTTATGCCCCTCTATATTTAAGTGTTCCGCATATTTTTATTTTGTACTCTGTTTTGCTCCCGTTCCTGTCCCATTATTTACTACTTCTTTGACGTGTTCTTTAAATATTAAATCAAAAGTTCTGCCTGTTTGTCCGATATAAAATGCGTCACAGTTATCACAATTGAGCCTGTATACACCTGAATTCTTGTATTTATTCTCTCCAATGGATTTATTTGCATTCCCCAATAATCTCTGTAAATTGTTCTCTGATTTAAAAGATACGGTGACATTTTGTTTTTTGAATGTTTTCCCGATAATATGCTCCGTTTTCTTTGAGTATCTAACAGACACATATTTTTTGTTTCTGTCTAATTGTACAGACAGACATTTTGTCTAACAGTATTTGTTATCTAAATGTTTCGTACGTGTCGTGTATGTGTGATAAATGTAAAATATGTTTGGACTATTTATTTAATATATCGACGCTGTTGCTATAATGCAACATAGAAGCAAATTCAACCTAGTGACAGTAGAGCTGAGGATGACCTGATGGTTGAAACGCGTACTCCACAGCAATTTATGGATTGATGACGTAAGTTATTTAATTACAGGAACATTGGGTTATGAGAAGAAGCTATTTGGGGTTTGGAAATTTATCAAAAATTATTATTCAATTTTTTACATAGAAAAGCCCTTGTTTATTACATCCTAATTCGTGGAAACTAAACACCAAATAACCACTATTCATGGTATCAAATTCAAAGCAATAACAATCCAAATCTAATGACAATTTGAATGTAAATCTGTTAATTAGTACGTCTAACAAGTTTTGGTAATCTTAAATATTCCCTTCTAAATAAGCTGAACACATTTTACAAATTGTCAACTCATACCTCATACATAAGGTTCCTAGTTTAAATTTTAACATCTAGTGAATTATAATTGTAAGACAACCTTATAATTATTTAAGTTACTAATGTTACGTTCAAAGTTCTATAAAATTTGAAATTGAAATCTTTTTAAATTTGATAGCATGTTGATAATGTACCATAATGTTGATTTAGTGGCTAGTTTTCATTAAATTTGGTTTTAAAACGTTATGTAGCCACCGTTTTAAAATTTAAATTATTGCATTTTTTTCTTTTTAGCGAATTTCCCTATAGGGAAGTAGCTATTACCGTAGGTGGCACGGTAAGACCTAGACCCGGGACTGATTTACTTTTTCATTGTGATGTCCCCAGAGGCCAAAAACACCATTCGTTAACATTTTTATATATATATATATATAGACTTTTTTATATATATATATATATATATATATATATATATACGTCCGTGAACGCGATAACTTGAGTAATTTTTGTCCGATTTTGATGAAATTTTGTTTAAAGGTGTAAAGCGGGATAAACTTCAATGAGTTCGCGAACCAGCATGATCGGACCATGGGAACGGGGCTTTACGGGGGGTTTTATGGGGTAAAAATTGGTTTTTCTCACTTTTGACCCTCAAAACACAAAATTTCCCAATTTCTATTTAGACCTTTTTAAAGAGCTTAAAAAAGCTATTAATTTTTGTATATAAAAGTATTTTTGTTCGGTTAATAGTAACGGAGAAAATTAAAAAAAAATTAAATTTAAAATTCCCATGTTATTCTTATGGAGAATATTGTCAAATGTTGTAGTTTGCTTGTTTATGGATATATTTTGTATTTGGATCAAATTTATTTATTTTGTACTAAACTATCAATATTTTACAAAAAACACACTTTATTAGTTTCCTTGTAGCAGCAAACCTAGGTACTCGTTAAACCTAATGTTATTAAAATATATTTAATTGAAAATCAAATAAGACAAATGGAAATTCGCTTAGCCGGCAGGTTTGCTGCGGCGGGGGTATTAAGGTTTTTTTGCAATAAAACTGTCGTTAGGTTTTGAATAAAAATGTATTGATGCGTTGTGAAATTTTAAATACTGGCTTAACAAAGTTTTTTCATTGCAAAGTTTAATATGCCACCCTTTAAAAATGCATTATGTGTTGTAAAATATATTTCTGTGGACTTTTAAAAACAAATACTTAAAGTTGTCTTTACTTTTCATATTTTATATTTTATTAGTTTTGCAATATTCAAAAACGGTCAGTCAAACTAACTTTGTTTTGCTGAACCACTTTAAAAATACATTTCAATATGAAGAATTCAATGACATAGTTAATCATAGTGAATCAAATAAAAAAAACTAGTTAAATGCAAAAGAAAGCGTTGTAATAAGTAACAAATAACAAAATTATATTGTAATATCGACAAAGTAAGGCAAGCCACATTGCCTCTATAAACACCATGGCTGACTGCCTTTATGTACTCAGGTATCTGGCGAGGTTTTGTTTAGTATCTTGTATCTATGTCAAGGAAAATTTTAATTAGGAGTTATAATAGCATCAATCTTGATCTTGTATCATATCTGATCCTGTATCATCAGTTTGTTTAGTTGTATTTTGTGTATGTTTGTTGTTTTGTCCCCAGTCCAATAACCTAGTTTGGGGGTTGAAGTGATATAAAATGAAATGATAAAAGAAAATGAGACTTATTCATCTATAGACATTATATAAATGCATGAGACACAGTAAATTACATAGGTACATACTAGTGGAAACACAAGTCAAGTTCAATGAAAAATACGTGAAAATTGCACAACAAATAAACAAGTACAAAGTTTATGACAACAAGACAGCATGCAAATAAATAACGGCAAAAAATATGCATAAACAGGCTGAAAATGGCATTCAAGGCTGAGATTAGACAATCATATGAGGTAACATTAGGTTTAATGAGTACCTAGGTTTGCTGCTACAAGGAAACTAATGAAATGTATTTTTAGTAAAATATTAAACATATATTTGAGAATTGCTGCTATATATATCCTATATGATAAATTTTAAAATTCCATGGTTTTGTTTGAGAGAATGGTATCAGCTGTAGATAAGCATCTTTTAACAATGCTTTATAATGTGACGCATAAGGGTGCGCTGGGGACGGTGTCATTATGTGGGGGATTTTGTCCTGATTACGTCACTCATAATGTTGAGAGGGTGATATGGCGTGAAAATTATCATCTCAATGAATTAAGACGTGATACAAATATGGTTTACCTACGACCGTTTTTAAAGTAGCCGTTTCAGTTCAGTTCTTAGAAATGAAAAGTTTCACATAACAACATATTTACTTTTAATAACTGCATAGTTTTACTCATAACAACACGGGTAATGGACCAATGAGGTTCAAGGATTGAGAGGGAAGAAATAAAAATTTAATTATTCTAACTTTGTTAAGGCTTTACAAAGGCTTTACTTTGTTAATCATTTGCTAAGGCCAATGTAATTGTTGAGTGGTGCAATTCCTGTTTGGTACAACGATTCGTTGCATCACTGACAGTAGCAATGAGAGGTTATAAACGAAAAGATACCCTTCCTTCAAATACATTAATGATACACGTTTAATAACATTGAAATTATATATGATGGTTTCTCAAGATTTTTATTTATTCTTTGAGAACCTTATTGATTTCAAACTGTTTCTAAAGTAAATTGAAAGTCAGTTGAGCTCGACATACGGCCAGGAACTAAACTTGGGGTTTCTTGGTTCCGAGCGATCGATACTAAAACTAAAAATAATTGTTACAGTAGTATTTAAAAATACAAAGGATTCATGTTTCGTTCGAGTCGAGTGTCTAAATGAATGACTCCAAGTAGAACACTATAAATTCGCCTTTTGCTTTGCTTATTCTCCTTTTTCAAACTTTGTATTTGAATAATCTTTCCTTTAAATGTTTACCTTTTTTTAAATATCTAGCAACGAAAATAAATCGGAAGAACACACATCTTACAACAGAACCCCAGTAGAGACGAAACCTGATATCTATTATTGCTCCCGTGAGAATTGCTGTTGTAGTCCAATGCATTCTCGAATAGTGTCCATGAATTGATTTATGATTAAAATCCCATTTTCATACGTGTTTTAAGCAACCTCCGAAAATTCATTAATTTTACACCACACAACTTATTTATACTGTTAATTTACATAAGATTACGTCTCAAATTATTTAAATTAGCAGCAGATGAGATTTCTACTTTAAAAAAATATATTTATTAATGTATTGAAAAATTTATTTATACCAAAACTACCTAAGTAAATAACGTCTCAAACCAAAGTTTCCATGTTTTATTTATTCCCTATGTATTAAATAGTGGAAACAATAAGAGTAGTTTGGTTTATTAAGGTATTTATTAAGGATTAGAAGAGAGGGCCTAAGAATTAAAATGTACTAAGACAAAGATAATGACATTTATTCTTTCCTATCAATCACATACTAATAATTTTAATGATTTTAATCAGCAAGTTCGTCACTTACGCATGAATAATTATTAAAAAAGTGCAAAACTAATAATGCAGTACAAGCCGTGTAAATTCACTTTTGTTTACATTATTTTACATATTTTCATACATATAAAGCGTAGAAATTTAAATTGTTAAATATTATACCTGAAAAGGTCAATCGGATAGCTTTTAATCTTGTTCTTAACTACTACATTTAGTTTTTAATCTGAAACATAGCGTTAGTGGCCAACCTTAGGTGGTTTGTTTCATGAAAACAGCATTGTCAAACTTGAAGTGAACAAAAATGGTAACATTATCTCTGACAAATGTTTATAGAACAAGCATTTAGTGTGTGGTATAAACAAAACACCTGCATGCAAAACAACAACAAAGGTCATTAACCAATATGTAATATTTAAAAGTAATATTTTTAACTTGAAAAAAGTATACTAACTGTAGTGAAACTTTTATATACAAGATTATAGGCAGCGAATATATGACTTAATGTATGGCGGTTGGCGGTTGTTGGTTATTAAACGTCATGTTATTTTTATAGCCTAATCCAACATTTTTTTCGTAAAGCAAAAGCCGATCTAGTCTAACATTACATTTTAAGTAACATTTTTACAGTAGGCCCGTTAGTGGTGGGTTGGTTATATTTCAACCAAGCTATTATGATAAACATCTATATGATTTACATGTACATATGTATATGTATGTATATGTATATATATGTATATGTATATAATCAACGTTATGTGAACAACTGATCGTGATTTGGCACAATAACGTCTAGAAGATCAGGCAAAAAGAAGCCGTTTGACAAGAGTTGTAGGGAACGTTAAGTATACAACTTAAGAAATTATTTAGATTATTTAAAAATTTACTTAAAATCTATTATAAAATATAATAATTTGTTAGAACTAGTTCTTTTTAAAGTTATATCTTTGTTAAAATGAATGTTATTTTCATGTGGTATTTGCATTAATGATATTACTTTGAGCATATTATGTCTGTAGTATTATAGTGAACAATTTTTTTTCTAACCAGTCAGCATTAATTTGCAGATGAGAGATTCAGCTAAAGACAGTGGTAAAGTATATGACTTTGGCTTTGATTTGCCTTGAGTTATCCCCAAATAAGTTAGTAAAAAGGTTTTTTTACGACGAAAACCCGTATCAGCAACAATAGTCAACGAATTTTGGTGCATTCGTCTCTCATAATGTAAACAACGCATTTAACACGCGTTTTTATGTCTACAAACCATGGTCGATGAACGTCAAATTACATCACAAATAATTAATCACGGTGCATTAGCGATTGATCGTTGTATACAGACACAATAAAGTTTTTATAAGTAATATTCGTACATGGTTAAACAGTAAAGATATTCCACATTTAAACTTCGCATCAATGTTCAGGCCTACTAATCTAACTATTGAAAGATCCTTAGACACGGATTTTGTTTCTTACACAGTAGAAGTAACAAAAACTGTTCAAGTGATTGCAGAAATTAATAAACACAGACTAGTGAACCTATTATAATAAAAACACAGTCCATTACCTCGGTGCAAGGCAAAATAATGTTCATTTTACTATCGACTGAATAATTTCTCTAAGGGCTGATACAAGACCAGCTGTCCATAGCTCACATGACTGGACAACAAAGTGTCACCGATGTGACACAAGCCAATCTTGTGTCAACCCAAGGGGTCATCTGTATTTGTTATCAAATATTGTTATTGTAAACTTTTACAATACAACTTGACGGTTCGATTTGTAAACCTTTTTGCATACGCTAAGCTATCTAGGAGCAATAACTTTGTTTAAATGAGCTGTTCCCATATTAACTAACCTCATGTAAAGGAAGAGAATACACTAATTTTCCGTTTGACTACGCACAAAAACTACCTCGTGAAATTAAAAAGTATTTTTCCTACAGCCACCTGACAAAGTGGCCTTCCTTGCACTGATTATAGCACAGAAATTTGCTAACTGCTGCATCTACTTACTTTTGCCGCACACTTTTTACTTTTTCTGCACAGTTTTTTTTTTTGTCTTTTTTCCGCAGACCAGTATTCCAACCAAACAACACAAAACAGCATGCTTTCATTAGACACGTAATACGTGTACGCTTAATAGTATACAGGGTGGTAAAAAAGTCCCTGGACAGTTAAATATTTTAAAAAATAATGCAGATAGAGCTACAATACTTGGTACAAAGTTACAGGGCATAAAGCTCTATTTTAACACATATTCAGTGATCCAATAACTCTTCAGGGGGACGGCCCACAAGGAGTCGGAAGAAAATCTTAAATGGAAGCATAGGTCACTATGCACATCAAATTAAAGGTCTTTTTTAGTAAAATACAATGCCGCAAACCGCACTTCAAAAGGTTGATCCTGCGCAAAATGGCAGATGTTCAAAGATTTCTTGAATCCGCCATTTTGAATCTTTGAACGACTGCCATTTTTTACTCAGGCATTATTTTGAGCTTGAATTTACGGCATCATAATCTACTAGTGAAGACCTTTAATTTGATGTGCATATCGACCTATGCTTATGTTAACAATTTTCTTCCGATTCCTAGGGCTGTGCCCCCCTGAGGAGTAAGCGTATAATAGCAATGTAAATTAAACGAATCTTTGAACAACTGTAAGTTTGCGCAGGATCAACCTTTTGAAGTGCGGTTTGCGGCATTGTATTCTACTAAGAAGGACCTTTAATATGATGTGCATAGTGACCTATGCTTCCATTTAAGATTTTCTTCCGACTCCTTGTGGGCCGTCCCCCTGAAGAGTTATTGGATCACTGAATATGTGTTAAAATAGAGTTTTATGCCCTGTAACTTTGTACCAAGTATTGTAGCTCTATCTGCATTATTTTTTAAAATATTTAACTGTCCAGGGACTTTTTTACCACCCTGTACCTATGGCCGAAAATGAGGTTTTGCCGGCTCTAGATCGGGTTTAATATTGTACCACGACATATTTAATTTAGGATTTCTATACTCTTGGTATGGAAAATATAAAACACATGTCTTAGAAAGTTGAATTTATTTAACAAACAATTAAAGGCATTTCGACACAATCTTTTGACCAACACATCAAAAGTACAATTATTTAGGAAGTACAAGTAAATTAGGAAATCTTAAGTATATTTGGAGAGAGAAGTACCTTTCAAAGTTTTAATATATAAAACAAAAACCAGAGCACACATCGCTTTAAATTTAATTTAATAGAAAAGCTAATAAAATTGTTTTTTAGGGGAATTTTGCCCATGATAACGTCAACCCTGTGAACATAAAATAAAACAAATTCTGTAAACTAAGTAAACTAATTTTAATCTCTTTGGCATTTTACGTATTACAGCCCAGAATAAAACTCCTGAAATTGATTAAGACAATGAATTATTTTTAAAATTAAATTTATAGGAAAAAGAAAGTTAAAATAGCTACTTTACCTCTGATTTGAGGGTGATGAGAAGACATGTGAGACTTGTTCGAGCTTTGAACTAAGAATGAAGAAATTTCCTACTGCACATGGGGCTGTGAGGAGGGGATGCTCCCACCAAAACTATTAACCAATCAAACGCTTGGATTGCCCTAATGACTCATCCCAGCAAAACTTAACATGATTTTTAAATTTGCTTGTTCTGACAAAGATCTGGTTTTTTCCAGTAGTTGCTCAACTGTCTTATGTAACTAATATATTAAATTCTGTATGAATTTTTTTAAATTAACTAAAAAGTACTAAATATGGTACATTTCTCCTCTCCAAAATTCGTACAGAATTTAAAAAAACTAAAAAGACCCTCCCCCGTGTGCTACTCAATTCACACACAATTGTCCCAAATGTCCAACTCTTCCTGCTAAAAAGTAATAAAATAAAAGGATCCACTTATTTCTTAAAATCTACACTAATAACCCTTTATCACTTTTCACACACACACAAATTATTACCCGCTTCCGGAGCGCCAGAGTTGACCCTTGACCTTCGGATCACAGTCGCCCCGAAGATAGCCACATGCCGTCCCTGCTGTTGTCTTATCAGCTCGCTGCATTCCAGCCCTCGGATCAGCTGATGGTCTTGCAGGGAGAATAATTTTGTGGCTTTAAAACTGTTGTGTGTGCACTATACTTTTATTAAAAAAAAATCTTTTCATTTATTATTTACCGTTTAAATTAAAATTATCTTTACAAATATGATTATTTGTTTTGCAAATTATAAACTCTTCCTTAAAAATCCTTTTGTCTTTGATAAAGTCAAGAAAATAATTGATGGTACTGAGTATGTATTAAGTAAAAGTCATTTTGTCATTTGTTAGTTTAGTAGTGAAGATTCACACAACATTCGTATCAGATTCACGCACGCATTCATACACAGTCAAGTTTTCAGTCAGTTACAGTCCATTAAGTAGTAGCCACCAATATTAAAATTAACATTTAATGCAATAATTCCTTTATTAAGGTACTGTATAAAAGTAAACAAAATATTTTATTGGGCCATTCGCCTTTAATTAAGTTCTACAGTATTTACAAATTCCTCAAAAGACATTTGTTTTGTCCCTCCTCTCCAAACTTTGCTCTACTTTAACTTTAATCTCCATCGTAACAACTTTATACTTTAATTTTTACGATAAGAAAGCATATCATTAACTCGTTTCTCTTGTTTGTAAAACGTCACATTTAGTTTATTTTTTTTTATAATCACATGCAAAACCACCAGGGCCTAATTATTTGCATTTCGTGAATTATTAATCCTTATCAACACTCAACGGTGTGTTTACAGTTATCATTGAGATCTCATTTTGCAAAAGGTGCACTATTATTATAATAATCGACAATGACCATTATTATTTACAAAAATATACAGTCTTTGGGCAGTTTCATATATGTGCAACCACAACTTTCTAAACATTATTTACATGTATAGCCGTTCATAATGGTAGAACAACTTGTTACTTTTTTATTTGATGGATGTGTGCTCTTTTTACAAGTGTTGGCTCTTTTACATTCTGAATGATTACAGAAACTGGACTTAAGAACATAAGTATTTTATAGGGACCAGTGTATTTTAAATCCATTTTACCCTGGTATCGATTAACTTTTTTACTCAGATTATGGCTTTCTAAATACACTAAATCTCCTATTTTATACGGATGTTGACTCTGATTAGGACTATACCTAGCTCGTTTCTTATTTCTAGCTGCTGAAAATTTACAATTTTTTATTGCTCTGTTCATCATATTTTTTATTTCTGTTTGACTTAACTTAACATTTAATAGTTCATCAATCTTCCATAAATTACTTAGACCGTGGTATGGTTTTCTCTTAAACATTAATTCATAAGCAGAAAATTTTGTACTCTCATTTAAAGCGGTATTAAAACTCTGTTGCATAAAAAATATGTCCCTATCCCACATGTTTTGACAATTGTGATAGTAAGCTCTTATCTGATTTCTTACACTACCTATGTATCGTTCACATTTATTAGAACTAGCTCTGTAAGGTACAATAGTTAAATGTTGGATGGAATGCTTAAACATAAATTTCTTAAATTCAGCGCTTTTAAAGCTACTTGCGTTATCACTTACAAGGTATTTGCATGGACCAAAATTTTTGAAAATTACATCTTCTAATTTGTTTATGATACAAGAAGCTGTGGCATTTCTTAGAGGTAATAACCATGTGAATTTTGTCATATCATCTACGGCTACTAAAATATAGCTGCATCCAGATCTGGAAGTAGTCATTGGACCCGCCAAATCCACGTAGATTTTTTCCATGGGCGCAGATGAAATTCCCGAGACAAGTTCTCCCTCGTACCTTCGTAGAGGCGCTTTTGCGAGCTTGCAGATTTCACACCTCTTCACCCGCTCTCTGATCTCTTCCGGGAGGTTGGGACGATAGAAGCTCTCCGTTACCTTGGCCACCGTCTTCATTTGTCCGAGATGTCCACCAAAATTGCTTGCATGATAATAATCATACAACAAATCTACTAACCCTTTTGGAATATAAATTTTACCTTTACTCTTAGCATTTCTTTTATACATTAAAATGTTATTTTTAATATAAAAGTTGTCTTTGCACGATTTGTTTTTAACACTTTCAATGATTTTGACACATTCGGGGTCTAATTTTTGTTGATCACTTATTTTTACATAGGCTAATGGAAAATCACTTATTACATTTACAGGCATCTTTGAACTTATTGATTTAAATTTCTTACTTTCTTTATGTCTTATTTCACTAACTTTACACTCATCCTCTGATACATCTTTTACATTAATCGGAATATCCTCATCCTTAAACATACGACTTAAACAATCAGCTACAGGATTTTCTTTTGACTTAACGTGTAAAACCGTGAATGGTAAACTGATAATGGTTTCAACCCATCTCGCTAACTTGCCTAGTTTTCTAAAATGAGTTAAAACCCAAGACAGTGCATGATTATCCGTTATTAATAAAAACGGTTGTACTTCTAAATATGAGTAAAACTTTTTTATACTTTGAACAACTGACAATGCTTCTTTTTCATAAATACCTAGACATCTTTCAGAGTCTGAAAACTTTTTGGAGAAATAAGCTATAGCTAAATTATCCCCCGCCTCATTTTTCTGTAACAGTGTTGAGGCCATTGCCTTATCACTAGCATCAGTCATTACGATAAACGGCTTTGAAAAATCTGCCATGGCTAAAACTGGTGGGTTAATAATTGCTTCTTTTAGCTTAATAAAACTTTGATTACACTCATCTGACCAAACAAATTTACTACGTTTTTTGCGTAGTTCATTGAGTGGTGCAGCAATTTCCGCATAATTCTTAATAAACTTTGAAAAGAATGACACCATGCCAATAAAACTACTTACATCTTTCACATTTTTAGGTTGTTTAAAATTTCTAATGGCTTCAGTACGGGATTCGTCTATTCTTACTTGATTCTTACTGACAATATTTCCTAGGTAACTGATTTCCTTGTGACATAATTTTACTTTACTAGGATTTACTGTTAAACCACGTTGACTTAACCTATTTACCACTTCTTCAAGGTGTTTCAAATGTTCTTCTTTTGTTTTAGAATACACCAGAATATCGTCAACAAAATTAATTACATACTTAAATTTAATATCCCTGAAAACATCATCTAAGTATGCACTTAATAACCCACTTCCTACGTGGAGTCCATAGGGGATACGTTCAAACTGGTACAAAGAAAAAGGTGTTGAAAAGGCTGTTAAATGCTTACTTTCTTCCGCTATTGGAATTTGCATGAATGAATTAGCCAAATCTATAAAGCTAAAATACTCAGCTCCTGTTAGAAAGTGATAGCTATCTTGCAAGTCATCT
Organism: Macrosteles quadrilineatus; assembly: GCF_028750875.1. Lineage (NCBI taxonomy): Eukaryota > Metazoa > Arthropoda > Insecta > Hemiptera > Cicadellidae > Macrosteles > Macrosteles quadrilineatus. The sequence continues at coordinate 62,102,119 of NW_026542599.1, forward strand.
AGTGGAAAATTTACTCTTTCTATTTTGTTGTTCAGCTTACTATAGTTAATAACCAAGCGCTTCTTATCGCTATTTGGTCGGTTCACCAAAAAACTGGGGCTACTGTAGCTGCTAATGGAAGGCTTAATTACACCCTGATCTAACAATTCATCTATAATTGACTGCATTTCACTACATCTGGGAGGGCTTAAGGGATAAGGTTTCTCATTTACAATCACATTGACCTTAAGTTGGATTTTGTATTCGAAATCTAAAGCTTTGCTTATTTTATCGGTAAATACATTTGGATATTTATTAATTAAATTTATAAGTTCTGTTCTAACTTCATTACAACCAATATTTATTGTTGGTTTGTCAACACAATTGTATACATTTACCATTTGAGACTTATTTAATAAAATCTTTACATTTGGTGAAAAATTAAAAAAGCACATATTTTTTGACAAGTCTAAAACCATTTTCGATTCTCTAATGAAACAACTTCCTAGTAACATATTTATTTGTAAATTTGGGGAAACATAAAACTTAACACACCAGCTAAACCGGTTTATCTTGACCTTAATTGTACAAACTCCAGTTATCCTTATCTCAGAATTGTTTGCTGCACTACAGCTAAACTGACTATCAACAATATTCCTTACTAACTTTCTCTTTTGCAGTTTTACTAACATACTTTTACTTATGAGATTGAAACTAGACCCTGAGTCTATTAAAACATTTTCAAAACACTGTTTGCCTAAGTTTACCTCTACCATTGGCAATTCACAATATGTTGTTTCCCTGTCTTTAGTAACATTGCAATAATTTATTTGCTCTAACTTTTTTGCTATTCTGCTCTGTTGTCTCTTAAATTTTATCTTTTCTTTTCGTGTTATTTTTGGCATTTTAAAACCACGCTTACAAATCGGGAGATGATTCAACTTTCTCTTATTTCCTATATTTACAATATTTACATACTTATCGTTAAATACCTCCCTCTTTACGAGTTTTTTGCTCACCTAAAACAGTTTTTTGCTATATGACTGGGCCGATTACAGTTGTAGCATTTCTTAACATTACTGGGCATTACATTTTCACGTAGTTGAATTTTTGCCCGATCGTTCATATTCCGTACATAGTCATTATAGTTTACGTTTTGACATGCCACGCACAAACTTTCCAATTCCTTGAAACTGGTAGGATTTCCAGCAAAAATTAAGTTAGCACGATCTCTTTGATTTATTCCCATCTTAATTATTTCAACGAGTTCTAATTCTGAATAATTACATTGGAAAATTTGAGCATGGTTTCTTACACTGTTAACATAGTCATGAAGTGCCTCATCTTTGAATTGGATTCTACTTACAAATCTTTTGATCAAATTTTCTTTCATTCCAAAAGGAATTAAAGTACGTAAAACATCACTTTGAAAACTAGCTATATTTCTATTTCTGTGCTCAATTACTTTACTTTGTAATGACCCTACTGTTCGAAATACAAACTGTTCTAATATTGCTGAGTCAGACATTTGTGTTTCATTTTTTAACCTGTACATCAATTTCAAACATTCAATTAATTCATCTACATTTGCACCGTTTGTTATTTTAAAGTCCCTAAAATACATTTCAAGTGGGTTTGGTAACTTTTGATACAAATTTTGGTCAAAAGGCGGGAGTTCGTTTGTCTTAAATTCTAACAGAGCGGGTTTTTCCATATCAAGTTGCATACTTAAACCAGTAGGACTTTGATTACTTGCAACAAAGGCTGTTGGTTCCTCACTTTTAAAAACATCGTCTAACAATTCCTCCTCACCAATGTTTGATTCACTTAATTTACGTACTGCTGACTCTTTTACTGCTGCATCAATGTTAATTACACTTAATTTATCAGTTACTCCTTTTAATTCCTGCATAAGTTCCTTACACTTTTCTTTTAGTACATCATCCATTTGAAATCTAATTAAATTGTTTAACCTATTTTTACAGTGCTCAACTTTTTGTTCGCATCTACAAACATCAATAGTCCTACTCGTTTCACTTAAATTACTTACACTCTCAAGACATTGCTTAATTTTTAATTCTAAAACATCTATTTCAGAACTAATGGTTACTTTACCCTTGAGATTTTCAGCTTTAGCCTCTACATTTTCTTTCAGACATTTTCTAAGTTTTTTCCTTAAATCAACTGTAAGATCTTTACTATCTACATTTACGTTTCTTACATATAATTCATATGTAAGTTCGTCTTTACCCAGCAAATCTACTTTAATTGTTGCCATTTTGTTCAATAATTTACTTTTAGATAAACGTTAATTAATGATTTATTACCAAACACACCAAGAATAACATAGAAATAAGCAGAGTTGCGCACATTATGTACCACGACATATTTAATTTAGGATTTCTATACTCTTGGTATGGAAAATATAAAACACATGTCTTAGAAAGTTGAATTTATTTAACAAACAATTAAAGGCATTTCGACACAATCTTTTGACCAACACATCAAAAGTACAATTATTTAGGAAGTACAAGTAAATTAGGAAATCTTAAGTATATTTGGAGAGAGAAGTACCTTTCAAAATTTTAATATATAAAACAAAAACCAGAGCACACATCGCTTTAAATTTAATTTAATAGAAAAGCTAATAAAATTGTTTTTTAGGGGAATTTTGCCCATGATAACGTCAACCCTGTGAACATAAAATAAAACAAATTCTGTAAACTAAGTAAACTAATTTTAATCTCTTTGGCATTTTACGTATTACAGCCCAGAATAAAACTCCTGAAATTGATTAAGACAATGAATTATTTTTAAAATTAAATTTATAGGAAAAAGAAAGTTAAAATAGCTACTTTACCTCTGATTTGAGGGTGATGAGAAGACATGTGAGACTTGTTCGAGCTTTGAACTAAGAATGAAGAAATTTCCTACTGCACATGGGGCTGTGAGGAGGGGATGCTCCCGCCAAAACTATTAACCAATCAAACGCTTGGATTGCCCTAATGACTCATCCCAGCAAAACTTAACATGATTTTTAAATTTGCTTGTTCTGACAAAGATCTGGTTTTTTCCAGTAGTTGCTCAACTGTCTTATGTAACTAATATATATTAAATTCTGTATGAATTTTTTTAAATTAACTAAAAAGTACTAAATATGGTACAATATTCGAGACAATAAACAACGCAAAAACATTCTCGGGCAAATCCTGTCCCCCGAGGAACATTCCCACAGCTTTAAAAACGGGGGTCTTGGGGCGGAGCCCCCAGCGAGTGCAAGGGGAGATAATGTTCTACAGTGTAAAGATAGCGACAGCCACTTTCAAGGCTAAAGAGGAAATATAGCTTAATTAAAGTGTGTAATAGAGATTTATCTGTAGAGGTGATTTGAATTTTTTATTACCTTTAACAGTAATTTATTTTAAAACCGATTGGGTAATAACTCTTTTCAATGGATACTACGTGAACAGCATTGCCTTCTCATAGAAAATTCACAATGAGCACGAGATTAAATACCACTGATTCATAGTTTGACTAATGAAGTAACAAAAGCTCTCAGATTTGGACAGTCTACTTGGTATTGATATATTCTTTCGAGATTGACAGGCAGTTTAAACATTAACACAACAAGGCCATGTGGTCCAGTGGTTAGAATGTTTCTGTTTTACAGGTTTTGTTCAAAATCTGCCGATGGAAATGTATGATTTTATTAAGTCTTGACATGGTGGTCCAAAGGTTGTCATCAGCTTTTGTTTATAATATTCTATAGCTGAATCTGAACTAAAAACACTATAATAAAGTCTACTATTACAATTAAACTTAACACCTCAATAAACAATACAGCTAAGTACAGATTTAATTGTTAATAATTTGCTAAAACGTTAGAATAATATTTATAAGATGAAGATCACCACTATGCATACTTTTTTTTATTAAAGTATATTTTTATCTAGCAGAATGAAAGCGTGAAGATCAAAAAGTAAATTTAGAATGTCAATAACGTGATTAGAGGCAATGTAGTCCATTTTACTGCTCCACTGATCAACTCTTTTGATTGTACAAAGGTGTTTGAACAAAAACTATTGGTCTTCTCCCTGCGTGTTTTTGGATTCATCAGTTTAACATCCCCCAGATATTCAGTCGGTAACAAAATGTTAGTGATTCATTAAATGCACGGATTTCATATTTTATGAGCATTGCCACTCTATAGAGAAGTGAAGGATTTGTCAGTATTTTTACATCATTTATAAAAATATCAATTTGGTACAAGTTAAAGTTAAACTTGTTAAAATACCAATATTTTCCTATAAAAATTATTTACTTTTTGATTTTTGTGATATTTATGTTTTTGCATAACATTTACCTTTTGAGTTCTTATATTAATATTTAAAGCATATTAACTTAACGTTTTAAGACATAAATTAATTGTTTATTTTAATGATAACTTTTAATGATAATGAAACTAAATTTATGCCAGAAAATAAATAGTAGAATACAACATTTTTACAAAACAAGTTTAAAATTTATTATATTTAATTTTTATATTTATAATCCGGTACTTGAACAAATTGTTTACTATATTTTGTAGTTGAATTCATAAAAAAGTTAGAAATCCAACTAAACAAAAACAATACGAAACTTAACGACGTTCTTCAAGTTAACACTTAATGATATAAGTTAGAGCGGAAATTTAACCAAAGTTCCTAATTAACACCGGATAGTGACCATTTAGCTGTCCAGTAATCTTCTGGCGTTATTAACAAACTTGTAAACAATTTTTAACTCTCCCCATAACTTGAAAAGTTTATTTTCATATTTAATCAGCCCTTAGTTATGTTAATTTCCTCAATCTAACATTAGAGGAAAACGGTTTTGCCAAAAGATAGAATGATTAATTGAGTCTGAAATTCAAGCCATCATAAGCACAAACACTTTGTATTTATTTAACAAGTAGCAGCATTATTTGTAGTTGGATGAGAACAAAAACCATGAATCTAGTAAAACCCTAAAAGGTTTCTGTGAGAATGAACAACAAAAAGCAAGTACTATTTCAAAACGACAAAAACTGAAAATGTGCAACTGGAAAGATCAGGTCTAATCATGTCTATATAATGTTTATATTTTATTTTATAAAAGGATTTCCGACCAAACCAGCTTCTTTTATGAACACCTATAGACTGTTCTAGTTTTTCAGCTAATAAGAGTATTTTGCCTTTAAGACTCTGAAGTCCTTTCAAAAGCACAAGAACTACTTCACAAGAACCTTTTAGGTTACTTTGTAGTTGACTATTGATTTACATGATAAAATACAATTTAACATAACAACTTGACCAGCTACATACTGTAATGCAAACATAGTAGTCCTGTCTCTACAGCTGTTGATCTGCCAACAATGACAGTTCAGCGAAGTTGAAACTGACACAACATGACGTCACAGTACAAGTCACAGCTGTTAGGTTGTTGTTGACCGTGTAACAGATACAGATCGTGTTACCAAGAAATTGTGTAACCCGACCCGAGTGCATGTATTAATACAGTGACCAGTTAGTTGTTTATATTGTGTAAAAGTATATTTTAACAAATAAAATCTAGAGGAAATAGGTATTTGGAATCGATAAAATCAAATATTTAATGTATACGTCAAGCTGCTCCTAAAATATATATTATCAAATCACTCCCAGTACTTTATATTATTATTAATTATGAATATTTTAAAGATACATAATCGATCAATATGGATAGCTTTTTATCCTTTTTATGAGATAAATTTAATTACATATTTCCACGAAACAGGGTTTCTCGCAAAAATATTTTTTGTAGAAAGAACATTATAAAATAAAAACCTGAATCTTAATCAAGACATGGTACGCCGTGTGAATTTTGTCGTTGTCGATAACGTACGAGAATTTCTGATGATAAAATTGGCAAATGCATTGTCGATATTTTGTTATAAAGTTAACTCTTCAAATATGGAAGCCCAGTTTTTATTAAAATTTACACTCCTCTTGGAGTACTTACTTTCCTTACTAGTTGAATTAAAAAGCAGTAACGTCCAAACCAGCAATGACGTGTGTAACGTACGGTTATTACGTGTCATCTTGTTTTCCTAAGCAAAAATGATAGAATGAACATTTCAAGCAGGGCCAAACAGTTTCTGTGTAGAATTTAAAGATTTTTACACTTATTCACCAAAATACCCTCTTATTGTATTAATCTAACTAATTTATCTTTTGTTTAGAATATAACTTAGTTGACAATCATATTACTAAATTCTTTAAAGTTCTAGATACGGCACAAAGGTATATATCACGTGAAACTTTTGACTGATTTGTATAATACTTTATTTTAACTTTTATTTTTGTCCTTAGCAGTGCTACCACTCTGAAAAAATAAATATCCCTTTCCAAATACATCAGTTCTCAGGCAAACAGAGATGAAAACAGTAAAGCAAACAATATGGAAAAATAAAGAATAACTGTATCAATATGGTTACAATAGGAAGGAAAGGGTTAACAAATTGTTTCAAAAATAAACACGTTCATCGTACAAGTAAGGAAAAGTTTTAATTGGTGTCTGTCAAAAGTCCAAAATATCACAACGAAATATCTCAAACGGAATTCTGTGAGAGGAAGTGGATGAAAACTTGTTTTATCACGTTTTGCTACTTTGTTGCGTTTTGATAATGGCAGTTCAGTTATATAAGTTATTATGTTATCGATTTAACTTGTATTTCGAAGTTGATTATAACTTAAAATGTTTTTAAAAATCCTAAGGGTATTTGCTGAAATGATTTTTCTCTAAGGTACACCGTTTAAAGTGTCTTTAAAATTATATATTCACTCAAAAAGCTAAAAAGGTACCTGACTTTCTTGAATTAATATTTACAATCCTAGAGTTATTCTTCCAACATAGCGTTACTGCTTGTAATACTTTTTCTTATATAGTATTTATTTTAGAAAGGGGCGGTTTCATTTAAGCAATTGCTTATAATGCCATTAAGACCTACGACAAACAAAAAATATTTGAAATACTACAATCGTGTGAATACATCATATCTTTATAATGTGTTCATACATTTTTTCACCGTTAGTTTTCTGATTCTGTTTTATTTTGCAAAGCATATGCCTAAATTATAAAGTTGAAAGTTATAGAAGTAAATAAAATTAGGCTTGCAAATAACATTCTGCAGATTTTGAAATAAAATGTAATATATTTTAACAACATTGAAACCATAAAATAAAATATAAGATCTTTAATATTCACATTTAAAATATATTTAAAAATACTTAATGACTTATCTTTTTTTAGGACTTTAAGAACTTTTTAAGAATATAACGTTCTACAATTAGCAAATAAAGTCTGCATCAAGCTTATAGTAGTTTTTGTGTCACCAATCTTTAAATCCTAGGACACAAGATCTTAGCCCGGAACTTTTTTAGACTTCTCCTCAAACTAGTCTTAGGGTGTTGCGTCTTTATCAAATGGGTTCAAATCCATTGGTGATAAGCGGGATTCGAACCCAAAACTCTGAAGCACCGCGTTCTACTACTAGACCAGCTTGCTTCCCCAAGAATCTAAATATATTCGTTATCATACTACATTAATAATAGCTAAATAACACTAAAGTCTATGAATCGCAATTTTAGAAGGAAAATATTTGCCTAACTGTTTTCCCTATATCAAAATAGTTTCAGTCGTTTTTGAAGACCCGTTTGGCAAAAATTTTGAATAACATAGAACAATTAGTTTACATAAATGATAAATATTTTTAAAAATTAAACCTTGGTAGTTGACTTAATTTTATTTAAATTGTTTACATATCAGCTCACACTAATGGGAATACATGTAATATGAAAAAACCATAAAAACTAAACTTATGAAAAATAAGTTTATGAAAAATCTGAAAAGGTGAAGCCTTAAAAAAGTTAGTAGTATTTTTCTTATTATGTTATTTTTATATTTATTAGTCTTATTACTAAAAATATTTATTCATTTAACTTTACTACATTGGTAACAACAACTTAAATAACCTCCTAGCTAAAGCTTGTTTTAGGAAACATACATATATAGCGAGACGTTTCTAAGTCAATCGTTTCACAGAAAAGACAATCATTTCACCTACTCAAGCAGATAGTCGTCCTTTTCAATGGCTTCCTTGATCAAAGAATCTTTGTTTCAGACTCTTATACTTTGGTTTTAGACTCATAAAACTTAAAACCCATTACCAAATCATATCGTTCATGGAGATTGTTTAGATTTATGCTACATAAATGTATTTAACATATTTTTTCATAACCAGCACCTTTTTTCGTGATATATCCGACCGACAAAATTCCTTAGTTTCTAAAAAGCAACAGAAACAGATGTTGAAATTCCCATCTTTCAAAAGGCAAACTAATTCTAGAGTCAAAACCACTAATTCGCAATGGGTCAAAATGTACAAAGTTAAAGGCCTCATCTCAATTGGCAATGACAAATATGTTTGGTTTTTGTGGATAAGAAGATTAAAAATCTTTCCAGACTTTAAATTACAGATGTAAGCAAAATTGTTATTGCATTTTTTTCTCGCCGGTTTGTGCACACATGGGTTGATGCATAATAAGTGAAGCTTAGGACTTAAAACGTGAAAGCCTTTTAGAAAGCAAACTTTACATCAAGCAAATAAAATTTGTAGATAAATTACCACAGCATTAAATTATTATCTGGTAATTTAAAACTTCAAGAGTTTCTAATATTAATACAAAATCTTTCAATAACATAATTCAAGAGGAAACCCAAAGCATTTCGATTACTGGATAGGCGAGTTAGCTTACTTCTTCTAAAGAGAATAACAACCTATTGTATAATCAGAAAAATAGGGTTTCCAATTAAATGATACTGTAGTTTGTTTGGGAAGTCGATAAAAATACTATTGTGGACTATCAATAACAATCATTTATAAAACAATAGACTCTGAATAGATGTTTTATTTTTAAAAATTCCGAAATAAATTAAAATCTTCTTTTGATAACAGGAAAACATCGCGAGAACTTTCTTTACTTATCAAGATTTGAAAAGTCTTCAACCCCCTATGTGATAACCCAAATAAATGTAATTTTATTATTGAAACAAATTATATATCCTGAAAGATTTCTTTTGTAAAGCAATCCTCTTAGATAAAGTGCAGTGTGACAAATGAGCTAGGGACTCCTCAGAGGCAGTGTGTATATTTGTGTCACAATCTTTTGTGCAACTGAACAAATCTTTGCCCCTCTTTCATTCAAGAGAAACCTATTTTGTAGAATATTTAAGGATGCCATTACTGCGTTTATAATAATTTACTACTGATGTTCTGGACTGTAAGAATTGTTGGTCTTCGGAAGTCTTTTTTTTTGTTTGATTCATACAATTTTATAACTTTATCAGGTTTTCATCTGGTTTTACACGTTTTTAAGAACCATAAATTTCAGAGGTTTAGCAATACATTACCTTCAATTTGTAGTATGTTTTAGGACCAATGGACAACTTAATGATGAGTAAATGATGTTCACTTTCATCTTATATTTTCTACTGATTTTATCAATATGTCTGTGATCATCATCATTTACTGGATGTTTTATAACCATTACCAAGACTACCCGCACCATGACAGTTACTATTTAACCCCCTTGTTTTATGTATACTGAACAAGGATGCAATGGCAGTTTGATTAGTTTACAAATTGTGTCAATTGAATATCTTACATTACGAAAATTCCAAAATTTGTGGTACAGTAAAATATTCAATACAAAGAGTAGCATTACCATTTTGCATATATATTTTAGTCCTTCTTAAATTTGTTCACAAGTTTGTTTACGTTATTAAGTGGGTTATATTTTTATGACCTTTATATATTTAAAAAATGTGTTTCATAATCGTATATTCTTTAATAATACCGTAAACTATTGCGAATAGTAATATTAATAACGTAAAAAAATACCTAACACAAGAATATGTTCAATTTTTTGTAATCTGTTTGTACTTTTTTATGTGCGCAATGGCTAATGGCAGATCTAAATGCAGTCCCCAAAAGTGTGAACATTTCGTAGGTATACAAGACTCAAAGAAAAAACTTAGATGCATAGAAGGGTGTTTTGGGCATCGATAATGGTTGGTTTAGTGAAATTGGATTCTTAACCTGAAAATATTTAACCTTCCCAACACCAACAAACCTGTTTCAAATTTTATGACTAGAGTCTCCGTTATTTTACCAGATATCCTAAATATTCCGAACCAGCATGTTTATAAAATAAATAAAAATATGCTTCTTCCTCTGAAATTAAATTTTACAACAAATACCTCCAGCTTCATCACTTATGTATCAGATTAGATTGGTATACTTAAATATCAGATAAGATTTATCATGTTATGGCCTAATTTAAGTGTTTGTCTAATTGTATCAACCATCCTAACATTTAAATGTAAAATAGTATTTTACAAGAACCTTACAGCCAACCAATAAAACAAAATAAAAAAAAGAAAATATACGATTTCCAGTTTTATTTTAACTCTCAACATGAAATTGAATACAAACAATATAAGAAAACAGGAAATATAAATGGTTACTTACTTGCCTCAAGTCACTTGGGTAATGTACAGAAACATAAAGTGTGTGGTTTGGAAATAAAGTTTACGAAGAGAGAAAAACATGCCTCGCTTTACAGCAATGTGTATTTTATTATATAACGGTCGTTTTTTTTAACTCACTCACTTTAGATGGAAATGTTCTCCCACTTCTTATTTAGCTAGATATCTTAAATTTGGCCCGATTGCAGATCTTGGTCCCATACCTTCCCAAAACCAACCTTTACAATTTCAACCCCTCCCCCAAATGTTAAACACCTTCCAAATTTTTATTCTTCTAAGAAAATAACTTTGGAAGTTACTGACTTCGGAACGGTGGTTCCCCTTTCTAAACGTGCAAGGGACTTATAACGTAATAAGACTACAACTTAATAAGAATGTAATGGTTTTGACAATTTTGTTCTACCTACTAAAATTATTATTGCTAATAATTTTTTTTGTTTTTAACGTCTCATTGACTAAATCACTTACAGGAAAACAAAGTAGAACGCGTAGCAAGTAGGTTGACTGGGGTTCTAGTATCCATGATAATTAAGGAATTTAGGAATTTGGCATTATAAAATGTTATATTCTTCTACCTGCTTCTACTTTCAACCGGACCTTTACCCAGAAAAACGTACCCTAGCCACAAATCTATCTACTTCTATGCTTATACCTACACTCCGGTCAAAACAAAGGAGCCCTGGGGGTGGAGCCTACGCAAGCCAAAGGCGAATTCTTTTCATGTAAGGTATTAAGATATGAGAAAGGAGGAATGAAGAAGATAGAGGCGTAACCATAAATATAACGTCCAAGCGAGGAAGACGCGTTAATATTGTATGAATGTTCTGCTATCTTCTCAAAACAACACCTCTTAATGTATATGTTTATGAAACGTGCATCAAAGTGTCTTCTTTGTTTGAACACTGTTACTATTTTTAGTTTCGATTGTTACTGAATGGTGCTAATGTTTAACGTTTTAAGTCGGTTAAAGCAAACAAAATAACATATATCATAAACATAACTGAATAAAAATATCACTCAGCTAGTTTTAGGTGAGTTGTAACACATAGTTGACTGTTTATGTAAACTACAATGTCAAATTAATAACTCATTACTTGACAAAAATTTATTTTGAAAATATTTTTTTCGAATTTGAGGATGCAATTAACTCAAGGCCCATAAAAACATAACTATCAACCAGGTTCATTCAAATTGTATAGTTCTTCAACTTATTACTTTTTCTTATATTTGCTTGATCGTTAACTAAATAGATTAAAAATTTTATTTGATAAAAGTTTAGTTCATAGATTTTCCTCCTTAGTTAAATTTAGCTTCATTTTAACTTAGGTTATAATGTAAACATTAAGCTTGTAGCTACACTAAGCTGCATTACGTATAACCTAATGTATAATCAATCAATTCAATGCATAACGTATAATCAATGGATATAAATCCATTGAGTTTCAAAACATTAAACCCAGTCAGAGTGTTAAGTTGATGACAGACTGGTGCGCCATCTGCAGAAAGTTTTGGAAATTAATAACTCAACACTCCGTTTCTAGCCGAGTGGTTTTAGTAACTTACAATCCATACTTTACCCTATTAGCAGATTTCCCTATAGGGAAGTAGCTATTACCGAAGGTGGCATGGTAAGACCTAGAGCTGGGACCAATATACTTTTTCATTTTTATGTCCCTAGAAGCCAAAAACACTGTTCGTTAAAATTATAAATATATACGTCCGTGTACGCAATAATTTGAGTAATTTTTCTCCGATGTTGATTCAATTAGGTTTGAATGTGTAAGGCAGGATAGGCTTGAATGAGTTCACGAACCAGCATGATCGAACAAGGGTTTACGGGGGTTTTATGAGGAATAATAAGTCTTTTTTTCATTTTTGACCCTGAATAAACTTATTTTCCTAATTTATCTCTAGACTATTTTAAAGAGCTTAAAAACAAGGAATTTAGTATAACAAAGTGTTTTTATACGGTTATTGGTTACAGATAACTTAAAAATTCCCATGGTCTTCTTATGGAGAATATTGTAAAATGTTGTAGTTTGCTTGTTTATGGAAATATTTTGATAAATCCTGGCAAATTGATTCATAAAATAGTAAGCTACTAGTATTTTATTTAAAAACCACACTTCATTTGCCTCCCTGTAGCAGCAAACCTAGGTAATCGTTAAACCTAATGTTATTGAAATTGATTTAATTTAAAATCAATTCAGACAAGGAAATTCGCTTAGTCTGCAGGTTTGTTGCGGCTGGGGTATTTTTTATATAAGACAGTAACATTTGTTAGATAATTACGCCAAATAGAAAACATTTTCAGCAATAAGTTAATGAATTATTCCGGCATTTCAAAAATCAGCACTTTTACAATATTTTCAAAGCAAATAAATACGGAGTATGTTTTCAGGTATATTAGATTTTAATTTCGATTCATATTATGTTTGATTTGTATTGAACATCCAATATGTACCTCGTTACTTACAAAACTGTTGTAATGATTCACGTTTATATTTCACGGAAAGTAAATAAAGATACGTCTTATAACACTTAAAACATATATTTACGCTTATACTGTTACTCACACGATGGTAAATATACAAAAGATGGTAAGTGGTGATCGATTTCGATTGGACACTCCAATCATCATCAGACCCTATTGGTAAATGTTCATCACCTATTGGGTCTGATGATGATTGGAGTGTCCAATCGAAATCGATCACCACTTACCATCTTTTGTATATTTACTGTCTTGTGAGTAACACTATAAGCGTAAATATATGTTTTAAGTGTTATAAGACGTATCTTTATTTACTTTCCCTAAATTTAATAGCACGTACAATGCTGATCAAGAAGTTATTTATTACACCCCAATGTCTATCTACTGTCACACAATATTGGTGTAAATAGTAGGTATATCAAAGCAGAACTACGTTTGTTTTGCATTTCTCTAGTTTTTTTGTTATGCATTTGCCCAATTTTCGTTTGCATGGAAATAACTGTATTTTTAAGTTAACGCGAATTAAAATTCGGGAGATACCACTTGAAAACTCCATTTTAACTAAAGTTAATAAATCGGGTAGAAGTTTATATTTAGAGAGAAACCTACTGATTTTCAAAGATTATAATAAAGTATAATATACAGAGTGACACGGAAGTAAATAATAATGAATAAAACATTTTGGTTGGATTATATAATAATCATACGGTATATGATACAAATGATTCTTTAGGCGAAAAAGATTATTTTCTAGCATCTTTCAACCGTACAGTTTTTATCTAAGCGTTTTCCTTTTCTTTTAATCTTAAACTAAAGTTTATTGGGTTGATTAACATACTTTCTAGATACAATATCAAAAGAGTTGACTACAGCCACATGGGTGTTAAAAATGTGTCAAGACTCTATTTGATGGGGAAACAACGCAGAATTCAGTGGAATGACGAAGTAGTCGCAAGGGAGTAAGAAATCCACAACTGAGATCTTCACAATATGCTTCCGTAGTTTCATATACTGAATTGTATCACAACTCCTTTAATAGTAACTGTGTTGCCTGGATAAATAGGGAATATCTTTATAGAACAGTTAAATTACAAGTAATTTATATTGGGGTATTAAAATAGCAAATCTCCCAGAAATAAATTGAACATATAGCAAATATATGTTTCAAAACCTTGTTCGATTTATTACCTTCGGAATGTCTATGTCATTTTTTATGTAACATTTAAATATATCATATTTTGCCAACTGTAAATCTGTTTAGAGGATAATATACAAATTTTACACTTTGTTTACATAAGTTTTGATTTACAGATTTCTTCAGTTACCAGAGAGATAATAAATTGTTTGATCAACGGTTTAGAAATATATGTTGGAAACAGATATTTTGGATGCTACGAGGAAATATTCGTCGATAAAAGATACGAAAATTCGTGTAATATCATTTAAAATGTTTATGTTACGTGTTTATTTTTATAGACTTCTGTAAAACTCTCCCTATATTTTTACGAGTTTACAAAGTTTACTTGACAGTAAATTTGTGTCCAGCATATAAAATAGATCGTCAATTTTAACAAACCTTAGTTCAACCACATTCGTGATGTCCGATCAAGGGAGCCAATCCTGAGGTTAAAATACTAGAGGTGATTTGTGTTTGTAGGTTGGTACACATATTTCAATGATAAGTTGTTAATGATCGAAGAATTTAAATGCTTGTTGAGTTCCTGTTCGTGTTTAAGAAAATTTTGATTTATAACGTGTACAAATATAATCGATATAAAACACATTGTCTAAACACCTTAGATTGTATTGTTACTTTAGCATATTGTTAATTAGTAAATTCAGACATGACGAGTAACTCGTGCTGTAATTCAATATTGTAAATTGATTAAATCCGTTGGCAATAAATAAATAGCAAGTGTTGTATATCGATAGGTTTATAAAAAAGTATGTTGCTTGTTTCTCTCATGTCTAAAGATGGTTTCGTTAAAGGGAACTGTAATACGTTTCCTCCACAACCATAATGTACAGGTTAATACAGGTATATAACTATTTGACACAAAACATATTCTTTAAATATTTTAAACATTTCAATTTAATTAAAGTGTTTTCCTATACGATTAATTAATTACAATATCTTTATGAATATAAATAACCAGATCAACCCATAGTTTTTTGAGCCTAAGCTATTCAGTAAGATTTTTATTTTGTATCACTAGAACTACGTAATTTTTATTTTACTTACAGCAACTTTAACCATATCATTCTACAAAGTAAATTACAATAATAATCAATGGACCAATCAAATATGTTGTGTGTTCATAATGATTAGTATGCCGTTCGAAAAGAGAGGGTCCTAGAAGAAACTTAGAAAATACGAATACAAGTGACTTTTTAAAGAACTGATGAAAAATGTACAAAAGTTCATAGTTAATCTGAACACTGATAAACGTAGCTTTTTTACCTTGCTATCAATATAAATGCTAACTACAAAGACTACAATAGAACACAGACAAAAAGAAGGCGAAGAGTGACTTTAAATATTAACTTGCCCATTTGGCCAGTCACTACTTCTGTATGTGCATTTTCGCCCATCGCATAAATTCCTCCAGTTCGAGGATTTAGCTGAAAACACCATTACTCGTTTATCACACTGTCCATAAAAGACCACTTCTCCATATTAACCATTTCATTAATTTTATAACGTTAGATTTGCTTTTATTATAAGGTAGAAATTACATTACAAAATATCTTGGATAGGTTTTGTACTGATTGAATTCCCAATAAAATTTTATCTATGATAGTGTAAAATGCTTTTCAATACATCCATTGATTTTTTTTTTTTTTTTTTGTTACTCATTGATTAAAACAATAGTCTAAAATTATTTAAAAACTTAAATAACTTGTTTCCTATAAAACAAGTTGTTGATCGTTTTATGGTCATAAACTGTTGTACACCATTTGTACCTTGTGTTATGGATGCTGTAATCTGCCCACAACGTCTTTCACTAAGTATTGTACTAAGGTAGTCTGTGTGGGGAGCGAGCTGGCGTAGTGGCTAGAGCGCGGGACTTCGGTCCGTGAGGTCCCGGGTTCGATCCCCGCCAAGTCACCAATGGATTTTATCTAAGTGATAATGCCGCAACCCCTAGGTCTAGCCTGAAGTAATGTGAAAAACAATCCCAGGCTCGTGCCTAGCGTCCTAGGACAAAAAAAAAGGTAGTCTGTGTATTTTATCAGCACTAAAAAACTGTGCTCTATTGATTTTTTGTATATAATGGAGAAGACTTTTATACATATGCATTGCCTACTTGTTCTCTAGGTACGTATTTTGAATTTAGTGCTTTGCATCGTTTACAGTTGGATTGCTCTACTCAGGCAAATGTATCTTGAAATTTGACGTTTGACGTCTGACGTTTGAGGTATTCATGCATAATGAGCATTACAAATATCTACGAGACCAAAAAACCGATTATCTGTGGGTACTACATTTTTTATTCCTATTATTTAATGGATCTAAAAGTTACCATTCAAAACTTAATTAAATTAAAACAAAATGTTATTCAATGTTCATCTAGCAGATATTTATCTACGATTTATAGTCTAATTTATTGTTCTACATTTCATATATATAATTTTAAAGAATCTGTTGGATTTACTTTTGTCTTACAAAAGCTGCTTACACAGTGTGTTTTTTAACGCACAACCCAGATTAAAATTACTGTGAGACCCAATTTAATGTTAAAACAACCGAAAAAATATTAAAATTAATATCCCTGTTTTCTCTACTTCAATGCCAATCAGCTGGTATGAGTATGCGTTGCTGCATTCTTATCTATGAAGTTATAAAGAATAATACGTTGAAAAAAAGCATTGACCAAGAAATTAAGTTTCCAGGTGTGGTTTCAGTACCAAATAAATAAACTATTTTTGATATAAATTTAAGGAAACCAAATCCGAATTTAAGTTAAACTTCAATCTTTAGATTTAAGTAAAAAATCAAATCAGGCAGATGGAAATTCGTTCGATCTGCAAGTTTGCTGTGACGGGGTTATTTCCAAGAATTTGGTTTCCTTAAACTTTTATTATTATTGACACTTACGCTCAACAATAATTCTAAGCTATATTTTCAAAATCATAACTAAAAAGTCCTCTCACATTCATCAGAACAATTTTTAGAATCGATATGTATATAGAAAAGAGTACC
The DNA here is from genome assembly GCF_028750875.1 of Macrosteles quadrilineatus. Classification (NCBI taxonomy): domain Eukaryota; kingdom Metazoa; phylum Arthropoda; class Insecta; order Hemiptera; family Cicadellidae; genus Macrosteles; species Macrosteles quadrilineatus. The sequence continues at coordinate 62,119,398 of NW_026542599.1, forward strand.
AACGAAACTTAACTTTGTGCTCAGTCAGAAGGTTAACCCTGGTGATTTAAACTCAAATTTCGTATTCAAGTGGAGAAGACACTCACCTAGCTACCTGACGGGAAACTGAGAAGTTTAGTGAAATGTGATTCTACATACGTGGTCTGGTGACGGAAACATTTGACTGTAATAGGTTGATGAAAAGAGCGTAATGTGAATTAATTGTTAATTTAAATAGTGACTTGATGATACGCTATTAATTTATCTATGGATTAAAAAAAAAATCTAGTACAGACTCTAAATTTAAGACACAAATATGCAATCATATTATTTAACTTTTTCAATTTCCAAATCATTTTAGGAGATTTTTCAGTTTTTCTTTAAACTCTTTAATTTTTCTAATCCAACGTCAATTTGTCTCTAGAATGTGAAAAAAACCAGCCTAGAGATAAATACCACCTGCCTACAGAATACAACTCATCAGACTAAAAACAATGAATAGTTTACTTTTAGTTAAGTAATCTATTTCACTACCAGATATAATTCTGTTTAAACTATTATCATACATTTATTATCTTTCAAGTTCAAAAACTTTTATTATGAATTTAATTTGTTGAATAATGGTAAAATAATTCTAAGCTCAATTGAAAACCAGCACAAAATGTGTTTTATTTGTGTTGCAAATGTATTTCTGTACTTTAAAAAGGCAAATACATGTTTAAACTTAAACTTGTCAAAGTCAGAATATGACCGCGTGATGGTTTCCTATTTGCATACCTGAGTAAGGAGCTAGCAAGTATACCAATACATTAAATATATCAAACGCAGATAAGCTCATGTTATTACAACACATCCACACCATAATATTTACTTCGACTTAACAGCGTATGCAGAATAAATATTTGTGACATTTAAATAGACAAATGTCACTCCACTGTTACATTCGCAATAAACAGTTTAACTATCAAACAAGCCACATTTACATTAGCATTATTTCATCTCAGAATATCAGAAAACCACGTTATGTGTCAATTTAAAATTAATTTTTCTCATTCTAAATATTATTTGCATCCCTTTAAGTGAAAACTACCTATCATCGAGCTGTGAAACGTGTGTTTAACGGAATTATAATTAGTTATAAATGATTTTACTTTTCCAAAACACTGCTTCCTTAAATCAGATAAATTGAATGGGACTGTAAATAATGTAATCATAGAATAGGAAATGCACATCCCAATGCCAAGGAAGGTCAAATATACATAGGTTTACTCATATTCAAATTACGAAGAGTAAAAAAATACGTCTAATAACATATAATTTTTACACTCATACTGCTTTAAACAAGACAGTAAATATACATAAAAGATGATAATGTTACTTATGGTATGCCGTATACCTATATTGTTATGTCATGTAAACTTGTAAATGTTAACATGTAAACACAATTAATTATTTCTTAGCCATTAATGTAAACTATTGCTTGTATCTACAGGTGTATTTTTACCACAACTTTGATCGTTTATGAATGGGGGGGTATCTTTTAAATCATTTTAAAATACTGGATATTTAAGTTTAAAGAGTACTAGTATAAAGCACCTAATAAGGCAGTTGTATATTTGTAAACGTATTCAAAACGACGCTAATTAATAATGTCAACGTTCATCTTAGGAATATTTTAAACGAGATGAAATTATTGGAGATATATTTTTTCTTTGATAACAACCATTTGATGACTGATTTTTTAAGCACGTAAGCAAATAGTATTCAACGTTAACTATCGGCAAAATTATTAATATGTATTAATTATAATTTTACAAATAATTTGGTTTAGTAATCGTAAAAATGGGTTATATTAATATAATTTAACTTGTTCTCACATTCAAACGTGCGGTTAACCCATTTAAATGTAGGATAAACACGATTAAATTTTGTAAATTATTTAAACACACCTACTCCTTTAAATTAACATTGTGACATAAAATTGTAATGCAAGGTTTTTCATAATCTCATGTGGCGAACACGGACAAGTAAATGAGAATGAAATGGTATCCTTTACCCAAAGAGGTTGTTCTACGCCCAGTTTATCAAGTACTTGACTTAAAACCACCTTAACTTTAACCGTGAAAGGCGTTGGCTGCAGGCAACGTATTAAACATAAAGTTCCTTTAAGTCTCCTTTGGTTTGAGATACTATCCCTACTGTTAATAATTTTGCTTAGGCGTTACGTAACACAGACTAACACAAACAAAATTTGTGTCTAAAAAGAGTTATATTATATCTGTATAAAACAGTAAATATTTATAACTAATACCTACCAAAAAAATTATGGAATATTAGTGCAACATATCAAAAGAGTAAAAATACTTCACTAACGTAAATTCAGTGATTATTTATAACTAATATAGCTTTGGTAAATAAGTATTTTGCCCACCTGTTTATTTTATTGACAACAAGAGTTAGAGTTCATAAATATATCATTGATAATTTTGAGTTATTATTATTATTCTTCACAATTGATGTGGTAACGCTACCTTGGTGCGTATTTTAACCCAGATATTAGTGAAGGATGAGTGAATAATGAAGTATGGTAATCTGTGTAGCTTTGTTACTGACTAAGATCAGCTTTTTCATTAGCCAGGACCATTTATTCAAAGCCCAGTGTTCCGGAACAGCCAAGTCCAGTATTGAACCATCAAAAAGCTACAATTTTCAGGATTTAACCAGCATTGTTTGTTAGGCGAGCACTAAAGTACTCAGCTACCCAGCCAGTGTAACTAACTATATTGTATTATTTTATGATATTGTTAATTACTACAACGTGTTGTGTGTCCTAATCATGCAAACAAACAGCCTTTATTAATTGACAACAGTTAAAGTCTTCAACTACCAAATTTACAAGCAATATATCAACTGATTACAACTTATGTATATTTTCAACCACTAAGGATTCAACTGTTATTAATGTTATAAACGTAATACGAGTAGTCTATGTACGAGTTTTTTGTGAGGTTTGTATCAGTTATATGATTTGGTAAAGAATATTAATTACTATCATAAGCAAAGTGAAAGGTTGAAATCCAAACATTATGATTAGATGGAAGTCGGTTTCTCATATTGATATAAATAAGGGTCAATAACTTGTGTAGATTCACAGCTTTATCACTTCAGCTCAGCCTACTAAGGTAATGATCATCCCGGATATACATAAACTTTGGATCTGGGGATGACCATAGGGTCTAAGAGTTATGGCTTTGTGTTATATTTGAGATTATCATTACACTGATCTAAGTTATGATCAGTAACCTAATTAATGTTAGGTTAATAGCTTCAACATATTGGCTAAAACCACCAGAGTAATGGTCATCCAGGATAAACAAAAACTCCAGATTTAGGGATGATTATATGTACTATGATTTATGTTATGCTATTATATTTAGTATTAACATGTAATCAACCTTAAAATTAAGAATACAATGGAAACTCCATGTACAATATCAAAACTTAAATTTATTTAATTAAAATACAAAATTGATAGTAAAAGAAAATAAGGGGTTCACAATAAAGCTTACAATCAGTGGGAAATGAATTTAATAACGAAAGCTTTAGGCTAAGCCTATTACAATAGTTCTAAAGGTTCAGGTGTTATAATTTATTGCATGAATCTTTATCTCAGGTGGGGTGATCGAGCGGCATTTGAATTTAATCTTGTGATTTTATATAGCCTAATTAAAATTTTGTTTGAAATATAAAATAGATTCAAATTATAGATTGGTTGAATTAATTAAAGTTCTGAATATTAAGCTTCTATTAGATTCTTGACTTTGAATTTGAGTACAAATGTCCAAAGGTTAGGCCTAAAAATGTTTTAATGGCTTCCAAAGGGGAAATGTCTATTGGAGTGATCTCACCAAATTGATGTCTTCTTCGCAGCAAAATTTCTTGATGTTGTAACTTAATTATTAATGTTTGTAATAAGGACGGTTCTTTTCCAATCGAATTTCACTAATTTAGGTTCAAATATAGACATTTTTTATAAATTTTGATATTAAAATAGGTAGTATCCAATTTACATCTTCATACTAGCTCAGCTCCATTGGAAGTGATGAAGGTCTGATGCATTGTTGCACTCACATATTATGTCAATGCTGACTTAATCACATAAAATTGTAAGCCACTGTTCACACATATATTATAACAAATTTCATTTGCTAGAGAGCTAAATTATAATTTTGAAAAGTTATTTAAATAAAATTATATTGAATTTGAAGCAATTTTGTTACAAAAGTTATAGGCTATTATATATTTACATGAAATTATGTGATTTGAAAATGTCTATATTATATTGTATTAAATTGATTACCTATTGGTCTGCATGGACAATTAATTAGTCCATATGGTTTGAAAAGGGATTGACATTTAGATAAAATGAAAAACATATGGTGAAAGTTAAATTATCTATGAAAAATATAAGTGGAAATACTGAATTGTTACAAACATCTGGTATGAATGAACGAATGAATGAATAAATTAATTAATGAAAATCCTTCTTTATTGAGGCGAACTTACGACCTCATGGTCCTTTCTTACAGTTAACCTCTAAAAGGTAAAAGTAAGGGTTGGTAACGAAGTTTATCAGGTAACAATAATATAATTTATTTAAAAAGTGAACAGTCAAATGATGTCTTTAGCTCTACGCATACCCTACATGTATTGTAAACATGATTTGTATTTTTTGTTCACTGCCATCATAGTTCATATCTGGCTTATAGGTTACAAAATCCTAATTAAAATAAATTAATGAAGGTTAATTTACAATTAACTTATGTAGTTGTTTTGTTTTATTAATTATTGATGCAAAGTGTTTTGCATAAAGAATAAAAATTTCTAATTAATTAATTAAGTCCGTACAAAGTTAATTTTTTACTTTTTTTAATAATTTTGAAACTAAATATTTTCTTACAGTATAATTAAAATAGGAGGTAAATATACCCTAACAATCACTCTCTTTAACTTATGAAAACAATTTCTTTAATACCATCAAAATTGTTTAAATTCTTAACAAATATTCTTCCATTCGAGTTCTAAATATTAAACTTAAGAAGTTCTGGCATTTTTATGTAAATAATATGTTTAAATCAAAATTATTAGAGGAGACCACCAGTAAAAAACTTGACACAAACTAAGTTTTAGATTCAATCCCCTCACAATACTAATACTTTGAGAACCGTTGCTATTTGCTAAAGACAGAATCGATTAGTACAGAATGTCAGGAAGAAATTTATTGTAGTATTTCAATCACGTGTCTGACCAGAGAAACCCTTTTGAATATCGGTTTTGAAGGTGCTAAACAGCTGGTGTGTGTATCTAAACTTTGATCACATTATAAAAATCGAAGTTTCATTGGAAAACAATGATAAACCCAAGCACTACTATTTATACAATTATAATTAAAATATAAAACCAAATAAAATCTTGATAATTATCAATACAGGCTAGTATCCTACGGTTAATTCATTGATAAACTGAATGTGTTTACCTTTCCAGAAACATCAAAGTAAAAACAGTCGTGAGTCAATTTTCGTTAGCACTAAAGGTGAGTTATTATAGTGATACATTTAGAGAGGTTTAAAGATTTTACTTATTTATTGTATATGACTCAATTAACGTAAAAATAAAAACATGGGTTGGTTTCTAATTTCTTGATTGTTATTAAGGCTACTTTTATAAATTAGTATAACAATGTTCTCAAGGTTGTCGATGTTTATAAGAATTTTGAATGTAGGGCTTGATTTCGTAATAAGTAACACTTATTGGGGAGGAAATGCATCGGATTATTTTATTATCCTTTTAAATGTTTGTATAAAATATGATAGAACACAAAGACATTTGAATGCCCGTCGACGCAATAAGAGATTAGTAATAGCCTAATGTAGTAATAAAAAATAAGATTTTGAAATAATTTTATGCTAAACTGGAACAAGTTGTGAAATGACTTTGAAATCATAACAAGATTGATTAGATCTAGTTGATCAACGATACTGTTAGAATACATATTAAAAACAAATTGTCACCTCACTTATAAAACGAACGCAATAGATCCTACATTTGATTTTCTAAAATGATAACTAATTAGGATTAGGATATTAATTTAATAATTTGGTAGTCATTTTACAAATAGCACAAGGCTGATACTGTACTTCAAAATGAACTTGATTAATCTTGTTATTTACAACGTACAGTATTAAAGTTTTGGGACACAAAAATCCAATTTAAAGTACAGCTAAAAGCTGCAACTCAACCGATGGAAGGTTAGCAAACATCCATTGACGAATCAACAATCAACTGGTGCACTTTGATAGGTAACTAGCCTTCCCTCTGTGTTCATGAAACAACTGATACCAGCGAATTAAACCACTCACTTATAAATTAAAAATAAGACAACCCCTCTAAATCTCTTAATGAAGTATATAGAATATAGATACAACATCCATCTACAAATAAATATAGAAGTTATTTTATATGTTTTATAGTTAGTCAGTTTGTTAAATATCTTTTGTATATTTCCTTAAACTCTCTAGAACAATAAATCAGGTTGGTCAAAATATTTTAAATGAAAAATCCAGTCTAATAATGTGTTTTATTTAGTTTTAGACTATTTAACAAACTATCTAAGATATCATTGTTATTATTTTAGTAATGTTTATCTACTGTTAGCATAGGACCAGTGGATTATACGTAACACTGCCAGGCTTGTTATTGACCTAGCGGCGTTTGATACCAGTGTTTACATTTCATTGATTACTCTGTTTATAGGCTAGTCAAATTAAGGGTAAAAAAGGTTTAACATCAAACTAATTGTAAAAGAAAGAAAGTAATGTTTTTTGGATGCGTAGTAGGCCTATTTAAAATTTTATGAGTGTCGGTGAACGCGATAATTTGAGTAATTTGTGACCCATTTGGATGACATTTAACTAAAAAATGTAGAATAAGATAAATTTGAATGATTTCGAGAACCAGCATTATCGGACGACGAGGACGGGGTTTTATGAGGTAAAAATTCCCCAATTTTCCTTCCTCAAAACATACAGTTTAATATTTTTTCTCGAAACTATTTTGAAGAGTTAAAAAACAAACAATTTAGTAAAAAGAAGTGTTTTGTACGGTTATTGATTACGGATAAAATTCAAAAAGCTGTAAACTTAAAACTTCCATGTTATTCGTATGGAGAAAAAGTAAACTCTTTTAATTTGCATATTAATTTATAGATATATTTTGGTCAAACTTGACAACAAATTTATTTATTTGATACTAAACTACTAATATGCTACACAAATTGGTACTCAATAAACATAATGCTATTTAAATCAATTTTAGTAAAAAAAAAAAACGGAAAATTTGAACACGCTTAGTCTGCAGGTTTGATGCACCAATGAAATTTGCCTTGTTTCTCTTTTGATGGCTCATCTACAGACCAAGACCTTTTTCAAGACACCTTTACGAAGCTTTTACCAGTTGTTCTCTCAAATTAGTTGCCACTAACGATGCTTTCAATTTATGTAAACCTTGTCATGAATGTCATTATTTTCATTTATTAGTTTTTAGTGAATATGTCATAACATTTGCTGATTTATTGCATATTTTTAAGGTTATTTAAAAAGATCTTTATGTTACCTGCAGCAGCAAACCAATCCCAAACACTACTTTAGCCAATGCTATTCATAACTTGGTTGAAACAACTTTGTTAGAAAGGGTTAAAGGAAGAGAGAACCTAGTAAATTATAATTTTGGTTATATGCAACAACATAAAAACATATATTTAAATCATTACTCAGATATTCAAGAAAATTTTTATTTAGTTTATAACAAATTATAAGCAGCACATATAACATTGGTGAGTCGGTGGCTCAGTCGGTAGCGTCGTGGACTTCGGGCCCAAGGCAGTGATGTCGTGGGTTCGGATCCTGGTCACTGCCACTAAATTTTATCAGTACAGTTCACCTTTGTACTGTACCGGCTCACCCCTTGCTTTGCTGTAAACGATCCACGCACAGGCGCTTAGTCTATGTGGACGGGCAAATGCAAGGTTAAAAGAGGCCGCCAACCTCTTTTTTTAAAAAAAAAAAAAAAAAAAAACATGTATTATCCTTGATCTGATTGGAGTTTATACACTTGCAGCTGTGACAATCAACTGACGTTCAATTGCACTTTGCACTTGTGGAATTGAAACAAAGAGAGAAACCAAAATGAACTTCTCTGCAGAAAGAATATCTGCTTGAGCGACTGAAATGATTAGTCACTGGATTGCCTTTGTGGCCAAAGTACTCAATGTCTCCTTGCTCTGCGGATGGATCAGTAAATGACAAGTTTACTGGGATTCACATTTTTGAGCATAGGTTACTGCCTCAATATGGTTTGTCTGTCGGATGGATAAAAAATTTCAGAAACTGAATTGTCTTACATATTTTTTACTTTTTCACAAAACCATAAACAAATAAATGTTAACGTTGGAGTGTGGCTTTTTAAATGGAGTATGACGTTATCGTGTTTATGTGTTAACTCAAATTCAATTCTAATTTAGATCAAACTCCAATTTTGTTACAACAGCAAGGCCTCTCAACCACAGAATATTGTTCCTTAGGGAACAAAAACCCAGTGCAGACAGTCTTCTCTTGTATGTTATGATCTGATGTCTTCTTATGTCTTATGTCTTATTTCTAAGGTGTTGAACGTTAGGGTATAAAAGATGTCAAAGTTGTGTCTACGTTAAACTAAGACTATAAGACCAAATACGCACCATTAGTTAGTATTGTCTAGGACTATCTGTGATAATTTAGAGTTCGCCTAACACGTTATGAAACCCTTTCTAGAGCCTTTGTCGCTGATTCCCGATAATGCGGATTATGAAACACGAGCGCACTGTGGGTATGCATTATCATGTATTATGCGTGTGATTGGTCATTATGCACCTTTATGCATGTTGGCAAGCAAACCACTAATGTGTTGCCTTATTTTGTAAGATTTTAGGGTTATTAATAGGGTGTAATCAACATGTCTAGGAAAGTTGTATGGTAAATTAATACATTTTAATTTTTTTCTACGTAGTTATAATTTGTTAAATTATTTGAAAGTGTTACGTGCTTATAGACTAAAATGGATGTACTATAGACAAAATGAAATTAAACTAACTACACCGACATCTGCATATACAGGTCTTTATAATTCATTACTCTATTCTGCAGAACAGTATCAAACGGTACTGCGATTTAAAAGACCTAGACTCCTAAAAGATACAGTTCAAGAGCCAGGGACAAGAAAGAGGCGGCCTTAGTCTGTCATTGGGGTTTACTCAAGATCAACATCTACTCTCAACATTAGTCAAGGCTAGATAAGGGTAAAATATGTACAAGTGCCTCTTCCTTTTTTATTATAATGAACTATTCTAGATTATAACTAGTGGATGGTAAACAATGAATTAGACGTTATAACGTATTTTAAAAACAAATTTCGTTGTAAACTACATAAATTCTCACCAAACATAATGGTTAAATTGTAGTGTAGTAAATGAAGATAGTGAAGAAAACATCTTGTGTTCGTATGGTTCTGTTTAGGATCCTGGCCATCTGCTGATCTGTCCATGCCTAGACCAATTAAATGATCTTTTACAAGCGAATGACAAAGCCATATCGGTAGCTAATTTTTGGAAAAGCGAAGACTGATTTCCGGACACGGAAAGTAAGTAGTGTAGTAAATTCTACACAATATCTTATATGGAGACAACTTATTTATTTATTTCAATTTGATTTCAGCTCAACGATTAAGTAAAATTATAGGTTTCATTGAACACTTAAAATTGAATGAAGCTAAACTGTTAGATTTTAACATATTTAGATACGTATTTTGTTATACTAACTGTTATGTTGAACAGCATTACACGCTTTACAACTAATTGAAGGCATTCAGAACGAACACTTTTATGTTGTTCATTCTTAGAAAACACTGTTTGACTAAAATGAACAAAGTAATTGTTATCGTCGGGGCTATGGTTTTAGGAAATACATCCGAGCATGTTACAGTGAAAATAATACTTCATTAAACGCTACCCTATTTAAATTAAACAGTATTAAACTCGTATTTAGATTAAAAAACCAATCAAATGGCATGATTCAAACTACGCGGCGGATAAATCGGTACGAGAAAAAAAAAGACAAACAGCTAAGCCAGAGGTATGCTACACTCAAACACTGGTCGAATCTTTGTTCCATGAAACTATTTGCGATTGTTCCAAAAATTGTATAACGATGTTAAGTCACTAACAGAAAACTCTCCACACTAATATAACCAGTAACAGAGTTACAAGGTAACTCTCTGCAGCTGTGGCAGCAGCTGTCATCAACTTAGCACTTTGACTGTGTTTAATTGTTCCTTTAGTTTAAAATTACTGAACAAAACAAGTGTTATTTTTTTAATTTTACCAGTATTCTAATTCGACAGGGGAAAAAATGTATTAATAAACCAACTTAACTTGAACCACAGTCAGTGAACATTTTTGTGCTTTCATATTCACTTTGAGAAAAGACAAAATAAGACGAATATGCAAAGCTACTGTCATACTAGCTGCTTAAAATACTACAGAACATAGAGGAAATAGGTTTACAACGAAGGCGATTTGAATTGTGGTGTAAGTTTCGAAGGCATTAAATATAACCCTATTGTCTTAAGAAGAACACCTAAAAGTATATACGCTGTATGAATTATTTTTATTGTTACTATTTCGTTTACTAACAATGTTTTGCGGAAATTCATATTTCTGAGCAATTATTCTACGAAAGGTACTTAGTATGTATTTAAAAAATTTAGCTCATTCAGGCTAATGATGAGCTACAAAATATCTCTGATTCTCCAATGATTGCTTTCGACCTATTTTTTACACACACATAAATTGATTAAGAAAATCACTCAACACTAAAATAAAAAATTGTAATACAATAGTTCCAATTCAAATCACAACAAAATTGTCACGTAATGAGTATATTTGATATCCGCTTGAACTAATTAAAGATAAGAAAATTTACACTTTTAAACTCATTTAACTAATGATGAATTATTCATGCGTTGAGGCACTTTATGATGATAAATCCTTAAAGGTAACTTAAGCCATGAACGTGAGATGCTTGCAGATTAGCTTAGTCAATGTAATACTATGGTAACCCTGAGCTGAATATCTGGACATCTATATGGTGCTTCAAACTATTTATATTTGAATTAAATTTACCGAAACGAGTTTAATTTTTTATTGACAACACTTCTAAATAAATCTCTACCTGGAAAGGTATTCATGACTTTGCATTTTCAAGCATTAGATTGATAATGATGGTTTGCAATAAAATAAGTTATCATTTAAAATTTCATTATAGCAAATACTTTGATTGTATAAAGGAAAATATGATCGTTTGCCTTCCTCTCTAAGATAACGTTTTACCTATCCCTAAATGTACTAAAATCAACTAGTAGTAATATATGACCTCAGAATGGCAATGGTTTGTTATTTCATAGAACAGATTCCTGATATTAAACAAGATCAACTTTGTAGATCAGCGTCAAGTACACGACGTGAAAATGCACATAGAGAAGTAGCGTCTGGCCAAATGGACAAATTAATATTTAACATCGGACATGACCCCTTCCTCTGGTTTTTATCTCCTCTTTTCTCTCGCGTAATGTTCTAATAATGTTGAGCTTTGTATTTATCTGGAGGTAATCAACAAAATAACATATGTAATTTAGTACAACCCTTAAAACCTATACATCTGCCATAATTATATATATCTATATATCCATAAATAGCGATAACTTGATAAGTTTTTGTCTGATTTTAATGAAATTTGGCTAAACAGGATAAACCTGAATCATTTCACGAACCAGGAACATTGGCTTATGGGAAGAAGGTATTAGGGGTTTGGAAATTTATTTTAAAAATATTTTAAAATTTTTTTACATAGAAATGCCCTTGTTTATTACAGCCTAATTCGTGGAAACTAAGCACCAAATAAAAACTATTCACGGGATCAAATTCAAATCGATAATAATCCAATCCAAATCCAATGGAAATTTGTATGTAATCTTTTAATAAGTAGGCCAGAATAAGTTTTGGTTATCTTAAATATCCCCCCTCTAAATAAGCTGGACACATTTTACAAATTGTCAACTCATACCTCATACATAAGGTTCCTAGTTTAAATTTTAACATCTAGTGAATTATAACATTTATAAGACATCCTTATAATTATTTAAGTTACTAATGTTACGTTCAAAATTCTATAAAATTTGAAATCTTTTTAAATTTGAAAGCATGTTAATAATGTACCATAATGTTGATTTAGTGACGGCTAGTCTGAGGGTGTGGCTCACGAAACCAAACCGGAGTCAACAGTGGATGGCGGTTGCCGAAATGGCAGACGCAAACGCCAGTAAGGTTTTGGCACTCCAGCATTTGAGGGTTGGATGGGTTAATTGCAGGTTGAGACGGAGGGTGGAAGTAACGAGGTGTTTTAAATGCCTTGATTTTGGCCATTCCTCCCGAAACTGCGAAGGGCCCGACCGAGGCAAGAACTGCCTTCGATGCGGGGAGGTGGGTCACACTCGTAGGGACTGTAAAGTCGAGACCTGTTTCCTCTGTAAGGAGAAAGGCCTCAATGATAAAAACGCTAAACATATAGCTGGGTCTGGGCAGTGCAGTGCATTTAAAGGCGCACTACAACAAGCGAAAGCCCAACCACGAAGATAAGGATCCTCCAGTGCAATATAGATCGATCCAGGACGGCTGACGCTCTTCTCAGTCAGCTTGCCCTCGAACACGGTGTTGACGCGCTCTTGGTCAGCGAACAGTACCAGTACCGGGACAGGGACCCATCTCTTTGGTTTCCCGATACACTTGGTACTGCTGTGTTCTGGGTTCGTAATACAACTAAAGTGCAGGTGAGGAGTCGCGCGAAGGGCCGAGAATTCGTTTGGGTCCGGTGCGGGGATGTCACTTACTTTAGTGTATACCTCACCCCCAACGAGGCTATCCGTGACTTTCGTGGAAAGATAGACCGCCTGGAAGAGAGCGTGCGCGATACCGCTGGGCACGTTGTCGTGGCGGGGGATTTCAATGCTAGGGCTGTCGAGTGGGGAATGACTCTCACTAATTCCCGGGGGAAGTACATCCTGGACTTTGTTGCCAGGGCTGGACTTGTTGTCATAAACGAGGGCAACACGCCAACTTTCCAGCGTCCCGGAATGAGGGGAACGATCCCAGACATCACGCTTGCATCTGAGTCCCTCTTGCCGAGGATACGAGCCTGGAAAGTCCTAGAGGATTATACGGCCAGTGACCACCAGTACATCATTTTTGATGTCCTGGATAGTCATCAGAGACAAGCTACCGTGTCTCGGCAGGTGCCCGTTCGGTGGAACACCAAAAAGCTGGACGTGGCCAAATTCACCGAAGTCATACTACGGGGAGAGCCAGTGGTACCTGCTGCATCTGGCGTGGCTCACGCAGAGACATCAGTTACATCATTGATGAGGCTGATAGTCTCGGCCTGCGAAGAGTCAATGCCTTGCAGGAGATCCCGGTGCGATAAGCGACCTGTGTACTGGTGGACAACCGAGATCGCAGAACTGCGAAAGGCAGCATTGAGAGTCAGACGTCTTGCTACCAGGGCCAGAGAACCTGAAGATAGACGTCTTAAGGCTGAAGCTTACAAGTTGGCTAGGAAGTGTCTTCGCCGGGCCATTAACCGGAGCAAACGCAGTTGCTGGGAGAAATTAAGGGACGATGTCGATTCCGATCCGTGGGGCCTGGGTTACAAGATAGTAACCAAGAAGCTTGGCACCCGCTCTCCACCTTCCGTTATGGACGGGGCCTCTATGGAGAGGATCGTAAAGTCCCTTTTCCCGACTCACACACTGCGCCCATTGCGGGAGTTCGGAAGGGTGGACGACGTACCGCTGTTCAGTCTCGAGGAGTTGGAGGCGGCCGTTCTATCCCTGAAGAACAACAAGGCTCCTGGACCGGATGGGGTACCTGGTGAGGCCCTGAAGAAAGTCTTTTCAATAAATCCACAAATCCTTTTGAGCACGTACAATGCCTGTCTGGCCGAGGGGAAGTTTCCCTTATGCTGGAAAACAGCTAGGCTTGTGCTCGTGGGAAAGGGAAAAGGAAACCCAGACCTACCCTCCTCTTACAGACCTCTCTGTATGTTGGACACTGCTGGGAAAGTCTTGGAAAAGTTTATCCGTTCCCGACTGAATTCAGCCGTGGTTGCTGCAGGAAATCTATCCCCTCGTCAGTACGGCTTCAGGAAGGGACGGTCAACGGTTGACGCTATTGAGGAGGTAAAGCGAGCCGTAATGAGAGCTAAGGAGTTTAAAAACTATTCTCGTCGGGTTGTGCTGCTTGTAACACTTGATGTGCGAAACGCATTTAATTCCGCGAGGTGGTGCGATATGCTGGACGCACTGGAGAACACTTTCCACGTCCCGGCATACCTCATGCGCATGATAGAGAACTACCTCCGGTACCGCCTCATCATTTACGACACTACAGAAGGCTCCAGGATGATGGATGTAACTTCTGGTGCTGCTCAAGGATCCATACTGGGCCCGGATCTATGGAACGTCGCCTACGACAGCCTCTTGAGATCCGAGATGCCTGAGGAAACTGTCCTAGTTGGGTATGTAGATGACGTTGCGGCTTTAATAGCTGCACGTAGCATTGAGCTTGCCCAGCTGAAACTAAATCGAGTCATGCGAACGATTAACGCATGGATGGCAGAACATGGTCTCTCGCTCGCTCTGAGCAAAACTGAGATTGTGATTCTGACTAAAAAGAGGATTGACACCATCGTGCCTTTGATGGTGGGGAACGTTGAAGTCCAAACCACTCGTGCCGCAAAGTACCTTGGGGTCATGGTGGACAGCAAGCTCAGCTGGCGAGACCAGATCACCCGTACGGCGGACAAGGCCGCTAAAATGGTTTCTTCCCTTAGTCGGTTAATGGCCAATGTCGGAGGTCCGCGGTCCAGCCGCAGAAGGCTGTTGATGTCTGCGGTCCAGTCCGTGCTCCTGTACGGTGCGGAAGTCTGGGCAGACGCTCTCAATAAGAAGATATATAGGATGCGGCTCGCCCGAGTGCAGTGTCAGGCAGCACTAGGGGTAGCATCTGCCTATCGAACAGTGTCCGAACCCGCCGTCCTGGTGGTTGCTGGAGTCATCCCTGTCAAACTTTTGGCGGTGGAGAGGAAGGCAATTTATCAGTGCCGTGGGGAGGACCAGGCAAGAATTGAGGAACGCACCCGGACCTTCCAGCTGTGGCAGGAGAGCTGGGAACAGGAGACAAGGGGGCTCTGGACCAGGCGACTGATACAACAGGTCCAACCTTGGGTTAATCGGCGGTGCGGAGAGGTGAACTTCTACCTCACTCAATTTCTGACGGGTCACGGCTTTTTCCGGTCGTACTTGTTCAGGATGGGCAAAGCCGTGTCACCCGATTGCATATACTGCCCAGGCATTCCCGATGACGTGGAACACACTTTCTTCCCCTGTCAGCATTGGGAAAGGCCCCGCCTTGAGGCTCAACAGTTCGTAGGACTGCTGTCGGTGGACACGGTCATACCGATGATGATGGAGGGTGAGGACAATTGGACCTGTGTGTCACTTTACATCCAGGGTGTTCTCCGTGCCAAGAAGCTTGACCTCGACCGGGATGCGGTGTAGGTCAAAAAAATAAATAATGCCAGAAACGGTGCGAGCCCTGTGGGCTTAGGTCACATGTTGGCCTGACTTGAAGTAATGTGACAAACAATTCCAGGTCTGTGTCCAACAGAGTAGAGGGGTTTTTTTAGTGAGTAGTCTGTGATAAACTCAGGAGTCTCACACTAAAGGCTGGCTACCTGTGTGCGTAAAAGCATTTTCCCTCCTCACCCTAAAAAAAATGTTGATTTAGTGGCTAGTTTTCATTAAATTTGGTTTTAAAACGTTAGGTAGCCACCGTTTTAAAATTTAAATTATTGCATTTTTTTTTCTTTTTTTAAGTTTTTTTTACAATCAAACTGTCGTTAGGTTTTGAATAAAAATGTATTGATGCGTTGTGCAATTTTAAATACTGGCTTAACAAAGTTTTTTCATTGCAAAGTTTAATATGCCACCCTTTAAAAATGCATTTAGTGTTGTAAAATATATTTCTGTGGACTTTTAAAAACAAATACTTAAAGTTTTCTTTACTTTTTATATTTGATATTTTATTAGTTTTGCAATATTCAAAAATGGTCAGTCAAACTAACTTTGTTTTGCTGAACCACTTTAAAAATACATTTCAATATGAAGAATTCAATGACATAGTTAATCATAGTGAATCAAATTTAAAAAAAAACTAGTTAAATACAAAAGAAAGCGTTGTAATAAGCAACAAATAACAAAATTATATTGTAATATCGACAAAGTAAGGCAAGCCACATTGCCACTATAAACATCATGGCTGACTGCCTTTATGTACTCAGGTATCTGGTGAGGTTTTGTTTAGTATCTTGTATCTATGTCAAGGAAAATTTTAATTAGGAGTTATAATAGCATCAATCTTGATCTTGTATCATATCTGATCCTGTATCATCAGTTTGTTTAGTTGTATTTTGTGTATGTTTGTTGTTTTGTCCCCAGTCTAATAACCTAGTTTGGGGGTTGAAGTGATATAAAATGAAATGATAAAAGAAAATGAGACTTATTCATCTATAGACATTATATAAATGCACGAGACACAGTAAATTACATAGGTACATACTAGTGGAAACACAAGTCAAGTTCAATGAAAAATACAAGAAAATTACACAACAAATAAACAAGTACAAAGTGTATGACAACTACACAGCATGAAAATAAATAATGGGAAAAAATATGCATTAACAGGCTGAAAATGACATAGACAATCATATGAGGTTATGTCATAGGTTCATTAAAGGGCCCCATACACGGGACCTATGATGGTATGACGGGTATGATAGTTTTAGGCTATGTACATATAGGTAAATTCCAGAATTATTGGAGTTTAAAAAAGGAAACATATGCTTGAGAATTGCTGCTATATATATCCTACATGATAAATTTTAAAATTCCATCGTTTTGTTACAGAGGATGGTATCAGCTGTAGATAAGCATCTTTTAACAGCGCTTATAATGTGGCGCAGTAGGGTGCGCTGGGGACGATGTCATTATGTGGGGGATTTTGTCCTGATTACGTCACTCATAATGTTGAGAGGGTGATATGGCGTGAAAATTATCATCTCAATGAATTAAGACGTGATACAAATATGGTTTACCTACGACCGTTTTTTAAAGTAGCCGTTTCAGTTGACTTCTTAGAATTAAAAAATGTTTTAAATAACAACATTGTTTTCTTTTAATAACTGCATAGTTTTACTCGTAACAACACGGGTAACGGACCGCGAGGTTCAAGGATTGAGAGAGAAGAAGTAAAAATTTAATGATTCTAACTTTGTTAAGGCTTTACAAAGGCTTTACTTTGTTAATAATTTGTTAAGGCCAATTTAATTGTTTAGTGGTGCAATTAGTGTTTGGTACAACGATTCGTTGCATCACTGACAGTAGCAATGAAAGGTTATAAACGAAATATACCCTCTCTGAGAAGTTATTTGAATACATGAATGATACACGTTTAATAAAATTGAAATTATATATGATGGTTTCAAAAGATTTTTATTTATTCTTTGAGAACCTTATTGATTTCAAACTGTTTCTAAAGTAAATTGAAAGTCAGTTGAGCTCGACATACGGCCAGGAACTATACATGGGTCACGAGTGATCGCTACTAAAACTAAAAATAATTGTTACAGTAGTATTTAAAAATACAAAGGATTCATGTTTCGTTTGAGTCAAGTGTCTAAATGAATGACTCCAAGTAGAACACTATAAATTGACCTTTTGCTTTGCTTATTCTCATTTTTAATAATTTCTATTAAAATAATATTTCCTTTAAAATTTAACCTTAAAAATAGATCTAGCAACGAAATAAATCGGAAGAACACACAACCTACCGCCTAACCCTAGAAGAGACTATACCTGATATCCAATATTGCTCCCGTCAGAATTGCTGCTGCAGTCCAATGCATTATCGAATAGTGTCCATGAATTGATTTATGATTAAAATCCCATTTTTATACGCGTTTTAGGCAACCTCCGAAAATTCATTAGTTTTACACCACACGACTTATTTATACTGTTAATTTACATAAGGTTACGTCTCAAATTATTTAAATTAACAGCAGACGAGATTTCTACTTTTAAAAAGTCAATTTATTAGTGTATTGAAAAACTTTTAGATCAAAATTACCTAATTAAATAACGTCTCAAACTAAAGTTTTCATGTTTTTTATCTATTCCCTATGTATTAAATAGTGGAAATAATAAGAGTAGTTTGATTCACCAAGGTATTAGAAAAGAGGGCCTAAGCATTAATACCCCCGCCACGGCAAACCTTCGGGCTAAGTAAATTTCCATTTTTCTATATTGGTTCTAAATTTCTTTTTTATTTTATTTTTTTATATTTTTATTTTTAAATAACATTAGATTTCAAACGAGTATATAGGTTTGCTGCTACAAAGAAACTAAGAAAGTGTGTTTTTTTTAATAACACATTATTAGCTTAGTATAAAATAAATAAATTTGCCAAGTTTGGTCAAAATATATCTATAAACAAGCAAACTACGAATTTTTACAATATTCTCCGTAAGAATAACATGGGAATTTTAAATTTACAAATTTTGGAATTATCTACATTACCAATAACCATACAAAACACTTTGATGTACTCAATTTATTTAAAAAGGTTTAGAGACAAATTGGAAAATTTTGTGTTTTGAGGGTCAAAAATTAGAAAAAGCTATTTTTACCCAATAAAACACCCCGTTAAACCCCATCCCCATGGTCTGATCATGCTGGTTCGTGAACTCATTCAAGTTTATCTAGCCTTACACCATTAAACCATATTCCATCTATATCGGAAAAAGAATACTCAAGTTATCGTGTTTGCGGACATATGTATATTATAACTATTTTTTTTTTTACTTTTTTTCCAATACAAGTTGTGCCAAAAACCACAGAAAACATATTGGTTATAGTAGTATGTTTTCTGTGCAAAAACGGAGGGTCAATAGTTCGAATCTCGGAATTTTCAAATCTTAACATAAGTCATATTATACATTATTTTTAAAGTTATTTATTCAACAAACATTTTGGCGTAAACAGAACTCATTATTTATCTTCCACTCAGCCCTTCTCAAATCGAATTTTCTCATGTTTATGCATTTTCTCATGTCGAATTTTTGCATGTTATTGGGTTTAACACTAATAGCCCCATTGCATTGAGTGTTAAACCCAAATAACATGCATTTCGATATAGGAAAATAGGTTTTTTGTTATTTACACCGAAACTAAAAGAGATACAAAGTAAGTGTAAAATTCAAACTTGTTAAATATTACAAAACCTAAAAAATGATGTGCCACTAGTAAAAATAATTATTTTAAAACTAATTGAACCTATTATAATAAAAATACACCTACTGCAAGGCAAAATAATGTTAATTTTCCTATCGACTGAATAATTTATCTAAGGGCTGATACAAGACCAGCTGCTGCCTAGCTCACATGGATGACTGGACAAACAAAGTGTCACCGATGTGACACAAGCCAATCTTGTGTCACCCAAGGGGTCATCTGTATTTGCTATCAAATACTGTTATTGTAAACTTTTACAATACAACTTGACAGTTAGATTTTGTAAACCTTTTTGCGTACGCTAAGCTATCTAGAAGCAATAACTTTGTTTAAATGAGCTGTTCACATATTAACTAACATAATGTAAAGGAAGAGAATACATGTGTATTCCGTTTCATTACGCACAAAAACTGTCTTTTGTATTTAAACATGATTTTTCCTACAGTCACCTGACAAAGTGGCCTTCCTTGCACTGATTAAAACACAGAAAGTTGCTAACTGCTGCATCTACTTACTTTTGCCGCACATTTTTTACTTTTGCTGCACAGTTTTTTTTTTTGTCTTTTTTCCGCAGACCAGTATTCCAACCAAACAACACAAAACAGCGTGATTTTATTAGGCACGTAATACGTGTACGCTTAATAGTATATTTCGTACCTATGGCCGAAAATTAGGTTTTGCCGGCTCTAGATCGGGTTTTAAGCTCAAGAAAAATTCGAGACAATAAACAACGCAAAAACATTCTCGGGCAAATCCTGTCCGCCGAATAACATTCCCACAGCCTTAAAATGGGAGTCTGGGGCAGAGCCCCCAGCGAGAGCAAGGCGAGTTAATGTTCTACAGTGTAAAGATACGACAGCCACTTTCAAGGTTAAAGAGGAAATATTGCTTAATTAAAGTGTGTAATAGAAATTTATCTGTAGAGGTGATTTGAATTTTTTATTACCTTTAACAGTAATTTCTTTTAAAACCGATTGGGTAATAACTCTTTTCAATGGATACTACGTGAACAGCATTGCCTTCTCATAGAAAATTCACAATGAGCATGAGATTAAATACCACTGATTTACAGTTTGACAAATGAAGTAACAAAAGCTCTCAGATTTGGACAGTCTACTTGGTAGTGATATGTTCTTTCGAGATTGACAGGCAGTTTAAACATCAATACAACAAGGCCATGTCCAATGGTTAGAATGTTTCTGTTTTACAGATTTCTGTTCAAAATCTGCCGATGCAAATTTATGATTTTATTAAGTCTTGACATGGTGGTCCAAAGGTTGTCATCAGCTTTTGTTCTATCTATTATAATATTCTATAGCTGCATCTTAGCTATTAACACTGTAATAAAGTCTACTATTACAATCAAACTAAACACCTCAATAAAAAATACAGCTAAGTACAGATTTAATTATTAATAATTTGCTAAAACGTTAGAATAATATTTATAAGATGAAGATCACCACCATGCATACATTTTTTAGTAAAGTATATTTTTATCTAGCAGAATGAAAGCGTGAAGATAAAAAGTAAATTTAGAATGTCAATAACGTGATTAGAGGCAATGTAGTCCATTTTACTGCTCCACTGATCAACTCTTTTGATTGTACAAAGGTGTTTGAACAAAAACTATTGGTCTTCTCCCTGCGTGTTTTTGGATTCATCAGTTTAACATCCCCCAGATATTCAGTCGGTAACAAAATTTTAGTGATTCATTAAATTCACGGATTTCATATTTTCTATAGAAGTGAAGGATTTGTCAGTATTTTTACATCTTTTATAAAAATATCAAATTGGTACAAGTTAAAGTTAAACTTGTTAAAATACAAATATTTTCATATAAAAATTATTTACTTTTTGATTTTTGTGATATTTATGTTTTTGCATAACATTTACCTTTTGAGTTCTTATATTAATATTTAATGCATATTAACTTAACGTTTTAAGACATAAATTAATTGTTTCTGATAACTTTTAATGATAATGAAACTAAATTTATGCCAGAAAATAAATAGTAGAATACAACATTTTTACAAAACAAGTTTATAATTTATTATATTTAATTTTTCTATTTATAATCCGGTACTTGAACAAATAACTTACTATATTTTGTAGTTGAATTCATAAAACAAGTTAGAAATCCAACTAAACAAAAACAATACGAAACTTAACGACGCTCTTCAAGTTAACACTTAATGATATAAGTTGGAGCGGAAATTTAACCAAAGTTCCTAATTAACACCGGATAGTGACCATTTAGCTGTCCAGTAATCTTCTGGCGTTATTAACAAACTTGTAAACAATTTTTAACTCTCCCTATAACTTGAAAAGTTTATTTTCATATTTAATCAGCCCTTAGTTATGTTAATTTCCTCCATCTAACATTAGAGGAAAACGGTTTTGCCAAAAGATAGAATGATTAATTGAGTATTGAAATTCAAGCCATCGTAAGCACAAACACTTTTGTACTTATTTAACAAGTAGCAGCATTTATTGTAGTTGGATAAGAACAAAAACCATGAATCTAGTAAAAGCCCAAAAGGTTTCTATGAGAATGAACAAAAAAAAGCAAGTACTATTTCAAAACGACAAAATCTGAAAATGTGAAGCTGGAAAGATGAGGTCTAATCCTATCTATCTAATGTTTATATTTTAATTTTATAAAAGGATTTCCGACCAAACCACCTTCTTTTATGAACACCTATTCACTGTTCTAGTTTTTCAGCTAATAAGAGTATTTTGCCTTTAAGACTCTGAAGTCCTTTCAAAAGCACAAGAACTATTTTCACAAGAACCTTTTAGGTTACTTTTTAGTTGACTATTGATTTACATGATAAAATACAATTTAACGTAACAACTTGACCAGCTACATACTCTAATGCAAACATAGTAGGGCTGTCTCTACAGCTGTTGATCTGCCAACAATGACAGTTCAGCGAAGTTGAAACTGACACAACATGACGTCACAGTACAAGTCACAGCTGTTAGGTTGTTGTTGACCGTGTAACAGATACAGATCGTGTTACCAAGACATTGTGTGACCCGACACGAGTGCATGTATTAATACAGTGACCAGTTGGTTGTTTTTATTATGTAAAAGTATATTTTAACAAATAAAATCTAGAGAAAATACGTATTTGGAATTGACAAAATCAAATATTTAATGTATACGTCAAGCTGCTCCTAAAATATCTATTATCAAATCACTCCAAGTACTTTGTATTTTTATTAATTATGAATATTTTAAACCTACACATAATCAATCAATATGGATAGCTTTTTATCCTTTTTATGAGATAAATTTAATTACATATTTCCACGAAACGGGTTATCTCGCAAAAATATTTTTATTTTTAGAGAGAACATTATACAATAAAACCCTCAATCTTAATCAAGTAATGGTACGCCGTGTAAATTTTGTTGTTGTCGATAACGTAATAGAATCTCTGATGAGAAATTCTGCAAAGCCATTGTCGATATTTTGTTATAAAGTTAACTCTTCAAATATGGAAGCCCAGTTTTTATTAAAATTTACACTCCCCTTGGAGTACTTACTTTCCGTACTAGTTGAATTAAAAAGCAGTAGCGTCCAAACCAGCAACGATGTGTGTAACGTACGTTTATAACGTGTCATATTGTTTTCTTAAGCAAAAATGATAGAATGAACATTTCAAGCAGAGCCTGAAAGTTTCTGTGTCAAACTTATTGATCTTCACACTTATTCACAAAAATATTGTATTAATCTAACTAATTTTTCTTTTGTTTAGAATATAACTTAGTTGACAATCATATTACTAAATTCTTCAAAGTTCTATATACATCACAAAGGTATACTTTATTGTAGTTTTACGTGACACTTTTGACAGATTTTTGTAATATTATTTTAACTTTTATTTTTGTCCTTAGTAGTGCTACCACTCTGAAAAAATAAATATCCTTTTCCAAATACAGTTCTCAGGCAAACAGAGAAGAAAACAGTGAAGCAAACAGTATGGAATAATAAAGAATAACTGTATCAATATGGTTACAATAGAAAGGAAAGGGGTAACAAATTGTTCCAAAAAATAAACACGTTTATCGTACAAGTAAGGAAAAGTTTTAATTGGTGTCTGTCAAAAGTCCAAAATATCACAACGAAATATCTCAAACGGAATGCTGTGAGAGGAAGTGGATGAAAACTTCTTTTATCACGTTTTGCTACTTTGTTGCGTTTTGATAATGGCAGTTCAGTTATATAAGTTAATATTTTATCGATTTAACTTGTATTTGGAAGTTGATTATAACTTAAAATGGTTTTTTTTATCCTAAGGGTATTTGCTGAAATGACTTTTCTCTAAGATACACCATTTTAAAGTGTCTTTCAAGTTATATTTTCACCCAAAAAGCTAAAAAGGGACCTGATTTTCTTTAATAAATATTTACAATCATAGAGTTATTTTTCCATCATGGCGTTCCAACTACTGAATATAACTGATTTTGTATATAATTTATTTTTGAAAGGGGTGGTTTCTTTAAGCAGTTTCTTATAATGCCATTAAAACCTACGACAATCAAAAAATATTTGAAACACTTCAATCATGTGAATATATTATATCTTTATAATGTGATCATAAATCTTTTAACCGTTACTTTTATGATTCTGTTTTATTTTGCAAAATATACGCCTAAATACATAAAATTCAAAGTTATAGAAGTATATGAAATTACGCTTGCAAATAACATTCGGCAGAGTTTTGAAATAAAATGTAATATATTTTAACAACATTAAAACTATAAAATAAAATTTAAGATCTTTAATATTCACATTTAAAATACATTTAAAAATACTTAACGACTTATCTTTTTTTAGAATTTTAAAGAGTATAACGTTCTACAATTAGCAAATAAAGTCTGCATCAAGCTTATATTAGTTATTGTGTCACCAATCTTTAAATCCGAGGACTCAAGATCTCAGCCCGGAACTTTTTTAGACTTTCCCTCAAACTAGTCTTAGAGTGTTGCGTCTTTATTAAATGGGTAAAATCCATTGGTGATAAGCGGGATTCGAACCCAAAACTCTGAAGCACCGCGTTCTACTACTAGACCAGCTTGCTTCCCCAAGATTCTAAACATATTCGCTATCATACTACATTAATTATGGCTACCATACAATAACACTTAAGTCTATGAATCGCAATTTTAGAAGGAAAATATTTGCCTAACTTTTTTCCCTATATCAAAATAGTTTCAGTCGTTTTTGAAGGCCCGTATGGCAAAAATTGTGAATAATAATATAGAACAATTAATTTACATAAATGATAAATATTTTTAAAAATTAAACCTTGGTAGTTGACTTACAGTACTTTTATTTAAATTATTTTCATGTCAGCTCACACTAATGGGGGGAATACATGTTATATCTAAAAACCATAAAAAATAATTTACTCGGTTTATGAAAAATCAGAACAAGTGAAGCCTTAAAAAAGTGAGTAATATTTATCTTATTATGTTATTACAGTATCTATATATTTATTGGTCTTGCTACTAAAAATGTCCATTAATTTATCTTTACTACATAAGTAACAACCACTTAATAACCTCCTAGCTAAAGCTTGTTTTAGAAAACATACATATATAGCAAGATGTTTCTAAGTCAATCGTTTCACAGAAAAGACAATCATTTCACCTACTCAAGCAGATAGTCGTCCTTTTCAATGGCTTCCTTGATCAAAGAATCTTTGTTTCAGACTCTTATACTTTGGTTTTAGAAGCATAAAACTTCAAACCTATTACCAAATCATATCGTTCACGGAGATTGTTTAGATTTATGCTACATAAATGTATTTAACATATTTTTTATAACCAGCACCTTTTTTCGTGATATATCCGACCGACAAAATTCCGTAGTTTCTAAAAAGCAATAGAAACAGATGTTGAAATTCCCATCTTTTAAAAAGCAAACTAATTCTAGAGTCAAAATCACTAATTTGCAATGGGTCAAAATCTACAAAGTTGAAGGCCTCACTCAATTGGCCATGACAAAATGGGTTTGGTTTTTGTGGATAAGAAAATTAAACATCTTTCCAAACTGTAAATTACAAATGTAAGCAAAATTGTTTTTGCATATTTTTCTCGCCAGTTTGCACACAAATGGGTTGATGAAAGTGTGGTAAATGTGAGGCTATGACTTAAAATAAGAAAGCCTTTTCAAAAGCAAACTTTGCAGGAAGCATATTAAATGTATAGATATATTCCCGCAGTAATAAATTATTATCTGGTAAATAAAAACTTCAAGAGTGTCTAATTTGTATACAAAATCTGTCAGTAATATTCTTCAAGAGGAAACCCAAAGCATTTCGACTACCGGATAGGCCAGTTAGCTTACTTCTGATGAGAATAAAGTATTTTTTCCCATAATCACAACAATTGGGTTTCCAATTGAATGATACTATAGTTTGTATGGTAAATCGAAAAAAAAAATACTATTGTGGACATCGATCACAATCATTGATAAAACAATAGACTGTAAATAAATGTTTTATGGTTTGTTATATGTAAATAAATGTTTTATTTAAAAAAAAAATTCGAAATATATTAATATTTTATTTTGATAACAGAAAAACATTGTGTGAACATTCTTTATTATATCAAGATTTGAAAAGTCTTCAACCCCCTATGTAACAACCCAAATAAATGTAATTTTACTATTGAAACAAATTATATATCCAGAAAGATTTCTTTTGTAAAGCAATCCTCTTAGATAAAGTGCAGTGTGACAAATGAGCTAGGGACTCCTCAGAGGCAGTGTGTATATTTGTGTCACAATCTTTTGTGGCAACTGAACAAATCTTTGCCCCTCTTTCATTCAAGAGAAACCTATCTTGTAGAATATTAAGAATGCTTTATTTTTATTTTAGATCTTTTACCATTACTGCGTTTATAATAATTTACTACGGATGTTCTGGACTGTATTAATTTTCAGTCTTCGGAAGTATTTCTTTTTGTTTGATTCATACAATTTTATAACTTTATCAGGTTTTCATCTGGTTTTACTCGTTTTTATTTACGATGTTTAGCAATACACTACCTTCAATTTGTAGTCTGTTTATCGGAATTATGGACTACTTACAGTGTTATGAGTAAATATGTTTATTTTCATCTCATATTTTCCACTGCCTTTATCAATATATCTGTGATCGTCATCATTTACGGGATGTTTTATAACCATTACCAAGACCATGACGGTTACTATTTAACCCCCTTGTTATATGTATACTGAACAAGGATGCAATGGCACTTTGATTAGCTTACAAATTGTGTCAATTGAATATCTTAGATTACGAAAATTCCAAAATTTGTGGTACAGTAAAATATTCAATACAAAGAGTAGCATTACCATTTTGCATATATATTTTAGTCCTTCTTAAATTTGTTCACAAGTTTGTTTACGTTAAGTGGGTTATATTTGTATGGTCTTAATGTATTAAATAATTGTGTTTCATAATCGTATATTCTTTAATAATACCGTAAACTATTGCGAATGGTAATATTAATAACGTACAAAAATTTCCTAACACAAGAATATGTTCATTTTTTAGTAATCTGTTTGTACTTTTTTATGTACTCAAAGGCTTATGGCCGATCTAAATGCAGCCCCTAAAAGTGTGAATATTTCGTATATATGCAAGACTCAAATAAAAAACTTAGATGCATAGAAGGGTGTTTTGGACCTCGATAATGGTTGGTTTAGTGAAATTGGATTCTTAACCTGAAAATATTTAACCTTCCCAACACCGTCAAACCTGTTTCAAATTTTATGACCAGAGTCTCCGTTATTTAACCAGATATCCTAAATATTTCGAACCAGCGTGTTTATAAAATAAATAAAAATATGCTTCTTCCTTTTAAATTAAATTTTACAACGATTACCTCCAGCTTTATCACCCATAGTATACTTAAATATCATATTAAATTTATCATATTATGGCTTAATTTAAGTGTTTGTCTAATTGTATCAACCATCCTAACATTTAAATGTAAAATAGTATTTTACAAGAACCTTACAGCCAACCAATAAAGCAAAATTAAAAATAAAATATACGATTTCCAGTTTTATTTTAACTCCCAACATGAAATTGAATATAAACAATATAAGAAAACAGAAAATATAAATGGTTAACTTGCCTCAAGACACTTGGGTAAGGTACAGAAACATAAAGTGTATGATTTGGAAATAAAGTTTACTAAGAGAGAAAAACATGCCTCGCTTTAAAACAATGTGTGTTTTATTATATAACAGTTGTTTTTTTAACTCACTCACTTTAGATGGAAATGTTCTCCCACTTCTAAATTAGTTAGAAATCTTAAATTTGGCACGATTGTAGGCCTTGGTCCCAAACCTTCCCAAAAGCGGCCTTTACAATTTTAACCCCTCCCTTAAATGTTAAACACCTTCCAAATGTAATACTTCCAAGAAAATAGCTATTGAAGTTACTGACTTCGGAATGGGGGTTCCCCTTTCTAAACGTGCAAGGGACTTATAACTTCATAAGACTATAACTTAATAAGAATGTAATGGTTTTGACAATTTTGTTCTACCTACTAAAATTATTATTGCTAATAATTAGGTGTTTTAACGTCGAATTGACTAAATAACTTACAGGAAAGCAAAGTAGAACACATAGCAAGAAGGTTGACTGGGGTTCTAGTATCCATAATAATTAAGGAATTTGGGAATTTGCTATTATAAAATGTTATATACTTCTACCTGCTTCTACTTTCAACCGGACCTTTACCCAGAAAAACGCACCCTAACCAAAAATCTATCTACTTCTATGCTTATACCTACTCCGGTCAAAACAAAGGAGCCCTGGGGGTGGAGCCTACAGCAAGCCAAATGCGATTTCTTTTCATGTAAGGTATTAAGATATGAGAAAGGAGGAATGAAGAAGATAGAGGCGTAACCATAAATAAAACGTCCAAGCGAGGAAGACGCGTTAATATTGGATGAATGTTCTGCTATCCTCTCAAAACATCGCCTCTTAATGTATATGTTTATGAAACGTGCATCAACATGTCTTCAAACACTGTTATTATTTTTAGTTTCGATTGTTACTGAATGGTGCTAAAGTTTAACGTTTTAAGACGGTTAAAGCAAACAGAAAAACATATTTCATAAACATAACTGAATAAAAATATCACTCAACTAGTTTTAGGTGAGTTGTAACACATAGTTGACTGTTTATGTAAACTACAAATGTCAAATTAATAACTCATTACTTAACTAACATTTATTTTGAAAATATTTTTTCCGAACGTGAGGATGCGGTTTATTTTATTTGATAAATAGTTTAGTTCATAGATTTTCCTCCTTAGTTAAATTTAGCTCCATTTTAACTGAGGTTATAATGTAAACATTAAGCTTGTAGCTACACTAAGCTGCATTACGTAGATATAAATCCATTGAGTTTCAAAACATTAAACCCAGTCAGAGTGTTAAGTTGATGACAGACTGGTGCGCCATCTGCAGAAAGTTTTGGAAATTAATAACTCAACACTGTTTCTAGCCGAGTGGTTTTAGTAACTTAAAATCCATACTTTACCCTTTTAGCGGATTTCCCTACAGGGAAGTAGCTATTACCGTAGGTGGCATGGTAAGACCTAGAGCTGGGACCAATATACTTTTTCATTTTTATGTCCCTAGAAGCCAAAAACACTGTTCGTTAAAATTATATATATACGTCCGTGTACGCAATAAGTTGAGTAATTTTTCTCCGATTTTGATTCAATTAGGTTTGAATGTGTAAGGCAGGATAGGCTTGAATGATTTGACGAACCAGCATGATCGAACAAGGGTTTATGGGGGGTTTTATGGGGGAAAATAAGTCTTTTTTCATTTTTGACCCTGAAAAAACTTATTTTCCTAATTTATTTCTAGACTATTTTAAAGAGCTTAAAAACAAGGAATTTATAACTTAAAAATTCCCATGTTCTTCTTATGGAGAATATTGTAAAATGTTTTAGTTTGCTTGTTTATGGAAATATTTTGATAAATCCTGACAAATTTATTCATTAAATAGTAAGCTACTAGTATTTTATTTAAAAGCCACACTTCATTTGCCTTCCTGTAGAAGCAAACCTAGGTACTCGTTAAACCTAATGTTATTTAAATTGATTTAATTTAAAATCAATTCAGACAAGGAAATTCGTTTAGTCTGCAGGTTTGTTGCGGCTGGGGTATTTTCTATATAAGACAGTAACAGTCGTTAGATAATTACGCCAAATAGAAAACATTTTCAGCAATAAGTTAATTATTCTGGTATTTTAAAATCAGCACTTTAAAATCAGCACTTACAATATTTTCAAAGCAAATAAATACGGAGTATGTTTTCAGGTATATGAGATTTTCATTTCGATTCATATTATGTTTGATTTGTATTGAACATCCAATATGGACCTCATTACTTACAAAACGGTTGTAATGATTCAGGTTTATATTTATTTCACGGAAAATAAATAAAGATACGTCTTATAACACTTAAAACATATATTTACGCTTATACTGTTACTCAAAAGACGGTAAATTTACAAAACCCTATTAACAAATGTTCGTCGCCTATAGGGTCTGATGATGATTGGAGTGTTCAATCGAAATCGATCACCACTTACCATCTTTTGTATATTTACCGTCTTGTGAGTAACAGTATAAGCGTAAATATATGTTTTAAGTGTTATAAGACGTATCTTTATTTACTTTCCCTAAATTTAATAGCACGTACAATGCTCATCAAGAAGTAATTTATTACACCCCAATGTCTATCTACTGTCACACAGTAGTGGTGTAAATAGTAGGTATATCAAAGCAGAACTACGTTTGTTTTGCATTTCTCTAGTTTTTTTTGTTATGCATTTGCCCAATTTTTGTTTGCATGGAAATAACTGTATTTTTAAATTAACGCGAATTAAAATTTGGGATATACCACTTGAAAATGCCATTTCAACTAAAGTTAATAAATCGGGTAAAGTTTATATTTAGAGAGAAACCTACTGATTTTCAAAGATTATAATAAAGTATAATATACAGAGTGACATGAATAAAACATTTCGGTTGGATTATATAATAATCATACGGTATATGATATAAATGATGATTCTTTAGGCGATAAAGATTATTTTCTAGCATCTTTCAATCTTTTTATCTAAGTGTTTTCATTTTCTTTTAATCTTAAGCTAAAGTTTATTGGGTTGATTAACATACTTTCTGGATACAATATCAAAAGAGTTGACTACAGCCACATGGGTGTTAAAAATGTGTCAAGACTCTATTTGATGGGGAATCAACGCAGAATTCAGTGGAATGACGAAGTGGTCGCAAGGGAGTAAGAAATCCACAACTGAGATCTTCACAATATGCTTCCGTAGTTTCATATACTGAATTGTATCACAACTCCTTTAATAGTAACTGTGTTGCCTGGATAAATAGGGAATTTCTTTATAGAACAGTTAAATTACAAGTAATTTATATTAGGGTATTAAAATAGCAAATCTCGCAGAAATAAATTGAATATATAGCAAATATATGTTTCAAAACCTTGTTCGATTTATTACATTCGGAATGTCTATGTAATTTTTTATGTAACATTTAAATATATCATATTTTGCCAGCTGTAAATCTGTTTAGAGGATAATATAAAAATGTTACACTTTGTTTGCCTAAAAGTTTTGATTTACAGATTTCTTCAGTGACCAGAGACTAGAGAGATAATAAATTGTTTGATCAACGGTTTAGAAATATATTTTGGAAACAGAACAAGTGCTACGAGGAAATATTCCTTGATAAAAGATACAAACATTGGTGTAATATAATTTGAAATTTTTATGTTACGTGTTTATTTTTATAAACTTCTGTAAAACTCTCCCTATAATTTTATGAGTTTGTAAAGTTTACTTGACAGTAAATTTGTGTCCGCCGGGTCATCGTCCATTTGAACAAACCTTAGTCAGTTCAACCACATTCGTGATGTCCGATCAAGGGAGCCAATCCTGAGGTTATAATACTAACGGTGATTTGTGTTTGTAGGTTGGTACACATGTTTCAATGATAAGTTGTTAATGATCGAAGAATTTAAATGCTTGTTGAGTTCCTGTTCGTGTTTAAGAAAATTTTGATTTATAACGTGTACAAATATAATCGATATAAAACACATTGTCTAAACACCTTAGATTGTATTGTTACTTTAGCATTGTTAATTAGTAAATTCAGTCATGACGAGTAACTCGTACTGTAATTCAATATTGTAAATTGATGAAATCCGTTGGCAATAAATAAATGGCAAGTGTTTTATATCGATAGGTTTATAAAAAAGTATGTTGCTTGTTTCTCTGATGTCTAAAGATGGTTTCGTTAAAGGGAACTGTAAAATGTTTCCTCCACAACCATTATGTACAGGTTAATACAGGTATATAACTATTTGACACAAAACATATTCTTTAAATATTTCAAACGTTTCAATTTAATTGAAGTGTTTTCCTATACGATTAGTTAATTACAATATCTTTATGAATATATATAACCAGATCAACCAATAGTTTTTTGAGCCTAAGCTATAAGGCTATAAGTAAGACTTTTATTTTGTATCACTAGAACTACGTAATTTTTATTTTACTTAGAGCAATTTTAACCATATCATTCTAAAAAGTAAATTACAATAATAATCAATGGACCATTTAAATATGTTGTGTGTTCATAATGATTAGTATGCGTTTCGAAAAGAGAGGGTCCTAGAAAAAACTTAGAAAATACGAATACAAGTGACTGTTTAATGATCTGATGAAAAATTTACAAAAATTCATATTTAATCTGAACACTGATAAACGTAGCTTTTTTACCTTACTATCAATATAAATGCTAACTACAAAGACTACAATAGAACACAGACAAAAAGAAGGCGAAGAGTGACTTTAAATATTAACTTGTCCATTTGGCCAGTCACTACTTCTGTATGTGCATTTTCACCTATCGCATAAATTCCTCCAGTTCGAGGATTTAGCTGAAAACACCATTACTCGTTTATCACACTGTCCATAAAAGAATCATTCTCCAAATTAACCATTTCGTTAATTTTATAACGTTAGATTTGCTTTTATTATAAGGTAGAAATTACATTACAAAATATCTTAGATAGGTTTTGTACTGATTGAATTACCAATAAAATTTTATCTATGATAGTGTAAAATGCTTTTCAATACATCCATTGATTTTTTGGTTACAAATTGATTAAAACAATAGTCTACAATTATTTTAAAACTTAAATAACCTGTTTTCCTACAAAACAAGTTGTTGATCGTTTTATGATCATAAATTGTTGTACACCATTTGTACCTTGTGTTATGGATGCTGTAATCTGCCCACAACGTCTGTCACTAAGTATTGTACTAAGGTAGTCTGTGTATTTTATTAGCACTAAAAAACTGTGCTCTATTGATTTTTTGTTATAATGGAGAAGACTTTTATACATATGCCTACTTGTTCTCTAGGTACGTATTTTGAAACAGTGCTTGGATAATTTTGACAACCTAACAGAATTTTAGTGCATTGCATCGTTTACAGTTGAATTGCTCTACTCAAGGCAAATGTATCTTGAAATTTGACGTTTGACGTCTGACGTTTGAGGTATTCATGCATAATGAGCATTACAAATATCTACGAGACCAAAAAACTGATTATCTGTGGGTACTAAATTTTTATTACTATTATTTAATGGATCTAAAAGTTACCATACAAAACTTTATTAAATTAAAACAAAATTTTCCCTACAGTTACCTAACAATGTACATGTTCTCTCACTGATTTGAGAAAGCAAAGTGGCCAATTCGCTCATCAGTGAGACAATGTTAACATTGTCTCACTCTACTTACCTTGTCTCACTCCAGATTTACAACGAGTAGGCACGAAATAGTGAGCGCGTAACATGCAGACAACGTCGTATGCGCGCGAAATACGTTGGCAGCACTGACTGTAAATCAGCTGGTCAGCTGTTGTACTGTTGTATTTTCACTTCACATTAAATTTTATATTAAAAGTTCACTTCTGTGTAAAAATATGTTACGTTTCTTCACAAATTTATTTGTTTTGTGGTAACTGTAGGGAAAATATAATGTGCAACTCGAGTGCAAAGTACAATTGCCTCACTCGAGAAACCATTACTCACTCGCCTACGGCTCGTGAGTAAGGATTTATCTCGAGTGGGTCAATTGCTCACTTTTCTCACTAGTTGTAATATTTCATTGGTTATGTAATATTTCATGTAATATTTCATAAATATTACATTCACAAAATGTAATATTTCATTGGTTACCAATGGAATATCTGCGCAAACTTAAGCGATATTACGAGAGAGGGATCGAAAGGAATATGAACTGCAATCAAACCGAATACCTTAAAGACCTATTGGAAACGTCATTTGAAGGACCCGCATCCCGATGGTTGCAACTAATCAGATCAGACATTCTTGATTGGGACCATTTTGTTAAGGAATTTGAGTGCAAATATTGGAGTCAAGCCGTCCAAAGAGGAATAAAAGCCAAGATTGAGTCTGAAAAATATCGAGCTAATGGAACCTTGAGCCGTACGGAATATTTAACAGAACGAGTACTTTTATTGCAATCCATCTCCCCTAGTTTAAGTGAAGAGGAGATCGTATCATTATTGGCAGAGCGATTCGATCCAATTATCCAGGACAGTGTTAATGTGCAAAATATCACCACAATAAGAGCCATGGAACGACTTCTACAGAAGGATGACATTCGAGACGGACCGAAGAAAGTCAAGAGCTACAACAACAGTCATCAGAACAGCAGACCGTCTAGCCCTAACATACAGAACCCGCAACGTTACCATGATCGATATAATAACCAACAAGCTTACGTTCCCAAGATGAACCGCCAGAACTACCAACACAGCGAAAACCATGCACAGAACAACCAACGTCATTGGAATCAACAAAATTACAGATACAACGGAAACAATGGTAATGAGTACCAACAGTACCAACGGGCACACCGAGACAACAAACCGTACCAGCGTGACCACTATCCAGACCGGAACTATGGCCAAAACTACAATTATAATCGGAATCATCCTACTAAAGAACAAAACCAAATATGTGCAATGTTTAGGCAAAATCCCAACTTGCCTAACGCTCCGACTGCTCCACCCATAGATCCACAACTAAACAGCCACCATCCAAGTTCTCATTTTCCGCAATCTCCACAGAGGTCGGAAAACCACTCGTCGATGTAGACTACGGCCGAGAAAGAGTTATGTTGCCAACTGATCCTTCATTAAGTACAGTGTCGAAATACTTATGTGATAAAAACAACTTTCTCTTAGAAGATGAATAATAAGATATTTAATAGTTTCAATTTTAATAAAACCAGTCATCCTTGGATTATATGTACTATCTGCCCTTAAAATGGATTTGAATGTTAATACGAATGAAATCAATATGCAAATCAACAATAATAATGTTACAGTGAAGTTTAATTTGTGTCATCATGAAGGACAAATATGTCAAATAGTAGTTAATAATAATAGCCATAGGCCAAATAATAATATAAATGATAATTTTCATAAAATGATGTACGATGAGTACCATAATAATATAATATATATGAGTATGATAGCACAACACACAACTTCAGTGATCAACAAAGTAATCCACTAAAGGACAGCACATTGACATTTGAGGAGATTAATGTACATATCGCCAAACACATCAAACTATTAAATAAAATGCAAAAACGTTTACTCTGAAGAATGAAGATATCTTATTCAGACCTTATCACATATCTGCTTCAAAATGATCGTAGAAGAGGAGATAGAAAATAGTGAAGAAGATCTCGGTAATATAAACTCTCAAAACATTGTGTAAATAAATCCTATTCAATCCATATTAATCAAGTGTCATAAATTATGGAGGAGATCGTCATGAACCTTAATCGCGAGTGCGTGTACCCTTTCCCCATTTCCCAAGTGAAAATTGTGAGAACATATCTAACATTGCTTCCGCTATTCCCTTGTGTCAGGTCATGAACTATCTTAACCCTCACTAATTTCCCCATTTATGTTTGTTCCTGTGTTTATGTAAATTTAGATTAAGAAGTTTCTAATCATCATCATCCAAAAATATCAATCATTTAATGTGACCCATAACTAGCTTTAAATATAATTCATACTAAATGATTCATGAATTCCATTTCATATTCGTTCGAAATTTGTCCTTCATTCCATATCATACAAATTTCTGAGGAGATAAATTGTAATATTTCATTTCATTTCATTCATTATTTAGTATTAAGTATTTTTTTTATGTTAACTTCTATTCATACACCTAATAATCACTCCTCAGAAAGACTGTCCTAATATTCATTTTCCTAATTTATATCATTTCATTAATATGTTCAATTAATCATTAATAATATTCATTCCATAGCCTATATTTTTTTTTTCAACACCCACAACCTAATTATTTATTAAATATGTAAGAGAATTGCAATACATCAAAATTTCTTATAATATAATTTCAAAATTAGTCCATAAGGAATCAAAATTTAAGAAGCAGTGAAAGTGATCCCATGTGTTCAACAATCAGTGATGTGAACATTGGAATTGAGAGAGAAGGAAGCCATTGAGAAGTTGAAATTATTAGAAGAAGGACTCAAAATTTTTACCTGAGTTAAATCAAATTCATTTATTAAGAATCAAGTTCATTTCAAGTTTCAAGTTATATCATATAGTAGCCTAAACCTCAAGAGGACTCAACTCAATCATTATCTTCAAAATTAAGTATAACCTTTTCTTTAAACTCTTTTAAATTTTGTGCTAATTGGACTTACCTTTTGGACAACACCAAAATTAGATTTTTCATTGTTGGGATTTATAAGTTCAACACCTTAATTAGGCCTATTTGGACACTATTACATTTATTAATTATTAGCATTCAAGCCAGCACGACACCCTACCCTGAGATAGATCACATCTAAATTATTTGAACCTTCAAGTTATTATTCAAATTTATCTTTTATTTCAATTTAATTTTTAACCCCATACACCATTGTCAATCCTTTCATTGTAACGTCAAGCCTTTTCTCATTGCATGTTAATTGTTCATTTGTTTAAATAAAACACCTTTTGTAATCCTTATCTTTGTTAACTTATTAACTTTAAACATTTATAGAATAGGCCTAGCCTAAATGAATATTGTAAGGTGAGTTTACATAGTTGCACAAATAACTATTTCTCAATGTTCATCTAGCAGATTTTTATCTACGATTTATAGTCTGATTTATTGTTCTACGTTCCATATATATAATGTTTAAGAATCAGTTGGATTTACTTTCGTCTTACAAAAGCTGCTTACACAGTGTGTTTTTTTACGCACAACCCAGATTAAAATTACTGTGAGACCCAATTTAATGTTAAACCCTGTTTTCTCTACTTCAATGCCGATCAGCTGGTATGAGTATGCGTTGCTGCATTCTTATCTATGAAGTTATAAAGAATAATACGTTGAAAAAAAGCATTGACCAAGAAATTAAGTTTCCAGGTGTGATTTCAGTACCTAATAAATAAACTATTTTTGATATAAATTTAAGAAAACCAAATCCGAATTTAAGTTAAACTTCAATCTTTAGATTTAAGTAAAAGATCAAATTAGGCAGATGGAAATTCGCTCGATCTGCAAGTTTGCTGTGACGGGGGTATTTTGTCCACGGATTTGGTTTCCTTAAACTTTTATTATTATTGACACTTACGCTCAACAATATTTCTAAACTGTATTTTCAAAATCATAACTAAAAAGTCATCACACATACATCAGAACAATTTTTAGAAACGATATGTATATAGAAAGATTACAAAACGAAACTTAACTTTGTGCTCAGCCAGAAGGTTAACCCTGGTAATTTAAACTCGAATCTCGCATTCAAGTAGTGAAGACACTCACCTAGCTACCTGACGGGAAACTGAGAAGTTTAGTGAAATGTGATTCTACATACGTGATCAGGAGACTGAAACATTTGACTGTAATAGGTTGATGAAAAGAGTGTAATGTGAATTTATTGTTTATTTAAATAGTAACTTGATGATAAGCTATTAATTTATCTATGGATTTAAAAAAAATCTAGTACAGACTCTTAATTTTGGACACATATATTCAATCATGTTATTTAACATTTTCCATTTCCAAATCATTTTAAGAGATTTTTCAGTTTTTCTTTAAACTCTTTAATTTTTCCAATCCAACGACAATTTGTCTCTACAATGTGAAAAAACCAGCCTAGAGGTGAGTAAATATCACCTGCCTACAGAATACAACTCATCAGACTAAAAACAATGAATAGTTTACTTTTAGTTTAAGTGATATTTGAATACCTATTTGAATACCTGTTATATTTCTGTTTAAACTATTAACATACATCTATTATATTTCAAGTTCAAAAACTTTTATTATGAATTTAATTTGTTGAATAATGGTAAAATAATGCTAAGCTCAATTGAAAACCAGCACAAAATGTGTTTTATTTGTGTTGCAAATGTATTTCTGTACTTTAAAAAGGCGAATACATGTTTAAACTTAAACTTGTCAAAGTCAGAATATGACCGCGTGATGGTTTCCTATTTGCATACCTGAGTAAGGAACTAGCAAGTATACCAATACATTAAATATATCAAACGCAGATAAGCTCATGTTATTACAACACATCCACACCATAATATTTACTTCGACATAACAGCTTATGAAGAATAAATATTTGTGACATTTAAATAGACAAATGTCACTCCACTGTTACATTCCCAATAAACAGTTTAACTGTCAAACAAGCTACATTTAAGGTACATTAGCATTATTTCATCTCAGAATATCAGAAAACCACGTAGTTTGTCAATTTTAAATGAATTAATCTCATTGAAAATATTATTTGCATCACTTTTAGTGAAATCATTACCTATCATCGTGCTATGAAGCTTACAGTCCCATTCAATTAATCTGACTTAAGGAAGCAGTGTTCTGGAAATAAACATAATTTTTAACTAATTATAATTATAAACATAATTATAATTAGTTAAAAATTATGTTTATTTCCAGAACACTGCTTCCCTAAGTCAGATTAATTGAATGGGACTGTAAATAATGTAATCATAGAATAGGAAATGCACATCCCAATACCGAGGAAGGTCAAATATACATAGGTCTACTAATATTCAAATTACGGAGAGTAAATACAAATACGTCTAATAGCATATCATTTTTACACTCATACTGTTTTAAACAAGACTGTAAATATACATAAAAGATTATAATGTTACTTATGGTATGCCATATACCTATATGTTATGTCATGTAAACTTGTAAATGTTAACATGTAAAAACAGTTATTATTTCTTACCCATTAATATAAGCTATTGCTTGTATCTACAGGCATATTTTTACCACAACTTTGATCGTTTATGAATGGAGGGATTTCTGTCAAATCATCTTAAGATATTGTATATTTAAATTCAAAGAGTATATT
This sequence comes from Macrosteles quadrilineatus, assembly GCF_028750875.1. Lineage (NCBI taxonomy): Eukaryota > Metazoa > Arthropoda > Insecta > Hemiptera > Cicadellidae > Macrosteles > Macrosteles quadrilineatus. Next base: position 62,158,476 of record NW_026542599.1, read on the forward strand.
TATAAAGTACAATAATAAAGCAATTGTAGATTTGTAAACGGATTTAAGACGACGAATTAATTAATGAATAATGTCAACATTTAAGTTCCTTATGTTCATCTTAGAAATATTTTGAACAAAATTATGTAAACAGTTTTTTCTTTGATAAAAACCGCCCAATGAATGATTATTTAAGGACGTGAGCAAAGAATATTAAACGGTAACTATCGGCAAAAAATTATAAAATTTCATTAATTCTCATTTTACATATAATTTGGTTTAGTAATCAAAAAAATCTGTTATAAGGATGAACGCGATTAAATGTTGGAGATTATTTAAACACACCTACTCCTTTAAATTAACATTGTGACATAAAATTGTAATGCAAGGTTTTTCATAAACTCATGGGGCGAACACGGACAAGTAAATGAGAATGAAATGGTATCCTTTACCCAAAGAGGTTGTTCTACGCCCAGTTTATCAAGTACTTGACTTAAAACCACCTTAACTTTAACCGTGAAAGGCGTTGGCTGCAGGCAAAGTATTAAACATAAAGTTCCTTTAAGTCTCCTTTTGGTTTGAGATACTACCCCTACTGTTAATAATTTTGCTTAGGCGTTACGTAACATAAACTAACACAAACAATGTACATCTAAAAAGAGTTATATTATAGGTGTATAAAACAGTAAATATTAATAACTAATACCAACCAAAAAAATTATGGAATATTAGTGCAACGTATCAAAAGAGTGAAAATACTTTATTATCGTAAATTTAGTGATTATTTATAACTAAACTAGCTTTGGTAAATAAGTATTTTTTGCCCACCTGTTCATTTATCGGCAACAAGAGTTAAGGTTCATAAATATATCATTGATAATTTGAGTTATTATTATTATTATTATTATTATCATTCACAATTGATATGGGAACGCTACCTTGGTGCGTATTTTAACCCAGATATTAGTGAAGGATGAGTGAATAATGAAGTGTGGTAATCTGTGTAGCTTTGTTACTAAGATCAGCTGTTTCATTCATTTATTCAAAGCCCAATGATTGGGAACAGCTGAGTCCAGTATTGAACCATCAAAAAGCTACAATTTTCAGGGTTTAAACAGCATTGTTTGTTAGGCGAGCACTATAACCACTCAGCTACCGAGCCAGTGTAAATAACTATATTGTATTATCTTATGGTATTGTTGATTACTAGAACTTGTTGTGTGTCCTAATAATGCAAACAAACAGCTTTTATTAATTGATAATAGTTAAAGTCTTCAACTACCAACCAAATTTACGAGCAATAGTATCAACTGATTACAGCTTATGTACATTTTTAACCACTAAGGATTCAACCGTTATTAATTTTAAAAATAATACAGCAATACATACGTAAAGTAATACAGTACGAGTAGCCTATGTACGAGTTTTGTGTGAGGTTTGTATCAGTTACATGATTTGGTAAAGAATATCAATTACAATCATAAACAAATTAAAAGGTTGAAATCCCAACAACATGATTAGATGGAAGTTTCTTGTATATAAATAAGGGTCAATAACTTGTGTCAGGTTCACAGCTTTATCACTTCAGCTCAGCCTACTAAGGTAATGGTCATCCCGGATATACATAAACTTTGGATCTGGGTATGACCATAAGCTCTAAGAGTTATGCCTTTGTGTTATATTTGAGATTATCATTACACTGATCTAAGTTATGATCAGTAATTAATGTTAGGTCAATAGCTTCAACATATTGGCTAAAACCACCAGAGTATTGGCCTTCCAGGATAAACAAAAACTCCAGATTTGGGGATGATTATATGTACTATGATTTATGTTATGCTATTATATTTAATATTAACATGTAATCAACCTTAAAATTAAGAATACAATGGAAACACCATGTACAATATCGAAACTTACATTATTTAATTAAAATACAAAATTTATAGTAATTGTAATAATTAATTGTATAGACAAAAATCCTTGAATATGAGGTACTATTCAAAGTTTAGGGCATATTTTAAATCAAAATTTAGGCATATTTAAATCAATATCAGTTAATTTAAAGAGTTGTCGCATGTCAGTCATTCTTCATTGATATATAGAAACATGAAACCTATTAATGTTTACAAATTATCCCTTTCCCTGAATCTATAATGAAATCTCATTCATTAGAATGGTTTTATTTCAATTATAATGTGTATAAAGTTACTCCAGCTTTGTATGTCCAAGTCAAGATCACGAAGTGAAAATGCACATACAGTAGTAGCACCTCGCCAAATGGACAAATTAATATTTAACATCGGACATGACCCCTTCCTCTGGTTTTTATCTGCTCTCTTATTTCTCTCCTAGTGTTCTAAAAATAATCCTGTGTGTGTGCAAAAAATCCTTAAATACAGGGTGATTGAAATGAGTGTGCCAGCTATTTTATTTTATTTATTATTTTAAATGTTAAATTTTAGCTGCCTTGGATGTTTTATTTAAAAAAATGTGTCAAGTTAAAAAAAAATTGCCGCAATTTTTCCAACATGGCCGCCAACTTTGATTTTCTAATAGAAGACTCTATATTTTATGATTTTTCTAGAAAGTAAATGCAATTTAAAAACGTTTTATACTTTGTATTTATTCTTTTAAGCTATTCATTTAGGTGTTATAAAGTGGTTCAACAAATAAAAAATACTTGTGGCGTATATTCTGCGTCATGTAGCTCCTAAACGAGTAAGTTTAGAGAGAAAATGCTTAGGGTAAATAAGTCTTAAAATTGTATCTTCGTTCTAAAAGACCATAAAATACTAAAAAATGTTGATTAAATTGTTTAAAAAATGGCCGCCACTCTCCAAAATGGCAGCAAGTTAGAAAATAGGAAAACTGTCTATTTTATATTCTTTTTAGAATTAAGATGCAATTTTAAGTCTTATTTACCCTAAGCATTTTCGCTCTAAACTTACTTGCTTAGGAGCTACATGATGAGGAATGTACACAGCAAGTAATTTATTTTTAGTTGTAATACCCTGTAACTCCTAAAAAAGTAAATTTAATGAAAAATTCCAAAGGGTAAAAACATTTTTAATTTGCACTTACTTTTTAGATAAATTATAAAATATAGGGTCTTTCTAAAGAAAAATCTAAGTTGGCGGCCATTTTTTACAAATGGCGGCTAAAATTATTTTTTTTACTTGACCAAAATTGCTTCAATAAAAATACCAGGCAGTTACAGTTTAACATTTTTTTATATCTCGTGTAACTTTCAAATAAAACAGCTGGCACGCTTATATCAATCACGCTTTGTAATATTTTATTAAATTTAAACATAGCAAGTATTAAAATAATGATTTACAGATTAAATCCAAGACAACACTGTAAAACGTATTGTGTAATTAGGATCGACGCATTTTAATTTTGCAAAACATCACTGTTCACACTGTTCACAGTTAGGATTTGCATATGAACTCCAAGAATGAGGCAGTAAATATAACAAAATGTTCCAAAACCATTAGTTACTAAACGACTTGAGAAAATACTTTTTAGAGTACATTTAATAGTAATTCGTTAGATAACACATTAGTTCATGTTTTAAACATGAAACACTGGTTGTTTTACAGCGTAAATTGAATACAACAAAATAACTACATAGTTTACGATGAAGCACTATAATCCATCCTAGCAAAATCCCAAAAATAAAGGTAATTAAAAACGTCTGTTATAACCATGTGATGATTTGTATTGATAATACCATTGCCGATAAAAATTTAAAATATCACTCAATTACGTTTGTTTTTAATAACAGCACATTTTATATTCCAGCGTTTATAGTGGATTTTGGTTTTAGTAGGACTAATAATGAGATGAAAAAGTATCGCATTTTTATAGAAGTTGTTTTCCTGGCAAGGGGTACTTAAAATTATGTATATATTTGGTAAAATATCTTAAATGTCGTATAATGAAGCAATAAATGTCATACCAGAGGCTCATTGTCTTCGTCTGCAGTTTTAAACAGCCACTTTTTACAATTCAAACATCCCGAATTAACTTGTAAGCTAAAACTACAACCGCATGTATATTTAGACAATAATTTAACTTTAAAATGGTCATTACTTTAGAAGGGAATGATTATTTAGGTGTATAGGGCCCGTGGTCAAGTGAAGTATAGTCTCATTTTGCATTCATTACTAACGGCTACTCTGTTCTATAAATATGTAGCATATTACATAATTTATTGATACATGAAATGCAGTTGATTTTTCTATATAAACTTTATAAATTTATTTCCAGTCATTGTCCGTTGTCCTTAAATTATTTTGGTAATACCAGTTTCATTTGGTTTACAATAAAAATAAAACACTACAACATTGCCTTGAATAGGCAATTATTGTAGCTACTACAAACATAGTTGTGTTACTTACAGTCTGAATACAATTATAATTGTTTGGTGAGTATTTAAGATAAAAGTGATAAACCATCATTAATATTTAGGATGAATACAATTAGGATACTGTCAAAAAGTAATTGTTCTTATTTCAGGAAAACCTTAAAACATACATAATAAAAAAAAAACATATTCAATATCTTTGCAATTTATAGGCTGGCAACTGAAGGAAGACTAATTAATTCTAGGGTGAGAAACGGTGCTCACATTCTTGACCAGGTTTGGTTTGGCTGGGCTAGAAGTTTATGTTAGATTTCACCACCGAATCATTAAATGCTCCATATTAACGAACATCTCCAGTATATATCTCTCCCTATTTCCCTGATTGCCTGTTCCTTACCGAAAAGTATTAAATGTCAACTCACATTATTATGTAAGTCGTAGTTATTTATATTATTTAATTTCATGTTTAGAGTAAATAACGAGTTACTCGTGTGATCCATAGTGTCGAGGAGTCTTGCAACATAAAAGTTTCAAGCAGTTGGTTTTACGGCTGACAATAAACCCAAGGGTGTGTCGTGTTGTCTTTTATTGCAGCTGTGTCAACCTGTGCAAAGTTAATTTACACACTACTAAAATCAGCATGCTTGCTTTATTAGTACACAACTAATTGTAATACATTTAATTGTCTATCTTGCTGATTTCCAAAGTGAACGGAACCCTAACCTTAACCCTAACGGTTGTTTTCCCCTTTTTCAAGTGTAATTCTGTATAAAACTTATAAGTCATAAAAATTATTTTCTTGATAGAAGATCTCCAATAAAGAAATAACTATACAAACCTATAGGATAAGTTGTTTTATATTTAAATAGACCTATTTTAGTATATTTAAAGATTACTTATGCTCCGAACCAATGATCTAAGTTTTATTATACAACAAAACACACATTGGTGAATATAACTTGAGACAAGACATAAGTACCACGCTCATATTTAGTCATTTTATCATATGAAGTTATAGGCCTACGTGAAGGATAAAACAAGTTGGCTTCAATTTTGAATTATTTTCTTTACAATAGTATACAATTAATTGCGGACATTGAACCTTGGCTTTTTATTCTATGTTGATAATAAAACTTTAATTTTACAATATAAAAAAAAATCTAAAAAAGATCCAAGGTCCTCTCATAAATGATGTGATATAGAAATGTTAAGTTCCCCAGTCAGTACCATTTAACTATAGAATACCATCCCTTTTGGTTATGATAGACATTGAGCTAGAACTAAATTTTCTGAACCCATATTGAGTTTAAGGCGAACATAAAACAGTCAAATGATTCTGGAAATAGGATAAAAAAATTGATTATGATATTGGTTGCTGTTACAATTGACCTTTTTGAGATCTAACCAAGGAAAGGAACATTAATGTCTATTATTTTTATAGTTTAAAGCCGTAATTAATTCAGAGGCCTGGTTTTTATTTTATACAGTTCTGCAAACTGGACTTAATAGGGTTGGTTTTTGTAAATTATTGCCGTTTGGTTTTTTTTTTTTTTTTTAGAGAAACAAGAGAATCGATTGTTGATTTGGCTTTAGAGATAACTCACTAACAGCATGTGTAAACTAGAGCCCAATTATTATATTGGTTCTAAATATAACTCTATCAGGATTGAACTAATAGCCTTTGGATTTGAAGACAATCTCTACATTTAATATGTTACCCATTCAAATCTCAAATAAAAAGTATTAACGAATTCAGTGATGTAAAAAACTCTGTTTTCAAACAATAAAAATTTTATTTTACTGTAACAATAGTATGCATGTTAAAATAATGTACAAAATTCCAACTAAATCAAAAGTACTATTTAAACAACAGTAGTTTTCTTTGATGAAAGCGTAACTATTCGAAGTGGCTTTTAACACTCCAACAGTCGTATTATAGAGGATAAGCTGCAATTATCCAAAGTACCCGTAATACACTTCCCTGAACCTACCTCTCCGCTGTTAATTTACGATAATACTAGCAATTTCACTACCTCAAGTCGTCATATACGATATTAATCATATACAGTCAGTTTTTTTTTTCATGTTTGAAAAATTATGTCAATAATTGAGACAAAATGTGAATAACCATGAGCTTACGTTGCGTGATTAGCAGTTTTTTACTGGCCAAATATACAATATTAATATTTTTAGCGTGATTTTCAAAACAAAATTAGAGTAATGCACGACTAGAAAAATTTAGATTTTGTTGGAATTAGTTTTTAAAACAAAATTTTGGTACATACGTTTATCCTTATTTTGAAATTGGAATTAAATAAACCATAGAAAACACGTCAAACATAATACGCATTTCCTAGGTCATAGACATGGTCTTTCATCACTCCGTACTATTTTTACCTTACTTAACAAAGGAATTCTTTTTCTTTATTAATTTGACTTTCCTGACTGCAGCCCACTAAGCACATCCACTATTTTAATATTCATCAGCCATTATAATGCGAGGCCTGAATATGTTTTTAAGTACAGGAGTAGAATAATAAACACACGAATTTTTTCCTGATATTCATCTAGCAGTTAAACGTATTTTTACTATCCTCACCATACAGTATAGTTTATTTTATTTTCTAAATTAAGCTGCAGAAATTTGTTAGGCTGAATTTCTATATTACTCTATTTTGTTTTAAAGCATAGAAATTGCTGACATATTACGTCGTAAGAAGAACAAAGGCAGTAGGTGAAAAGGGCAGGTTTCTTATTTAAGATTAGATCCCGTCACCAGGTTCTTTTATCGAATTTACCATTTGCTAATACCACGATAAACAAATTAAAGATTTCATAAATTAAAGAATTACATAAAAAGTATTTGAGGTTATTAACTCAATAGAGCATGGGCATTTTGTATTTTGAGCCCACATTCGAATCCAACTAATCAAAAACAGCGTTTAGCTATAAAAAAGATGGTGTCTACAATAGGTTTAGAATCAATCTTGAACTATATCTTTTCCAGACAAGCGGAACTTCCCTCTAATCAAAAATAAAACTCTTAAATGCCATAATACTTAACTTTGAAATGACGACCATACGAATGTAGGTTTTTAAGCCAAGTATATACGTATACTCTAAGACATTAGTATCAATGTTCTCTATAATCTTTCTGACAAAACAACATTTGTCGAAGTATGCAGGTACACCTTTTCTGTTAACTTTTCTTGTCATAAAAACTTAGCTCAAAAATTAAAAAATATATTTCTAGAGATATGTTAGGAAAATTATTAACTAAACCTCTAAGCAAGAATCGCATACTCGCTGGCCACCGTATACCGGCTGGTTACCTGACTGGAAGCTGGACACACACAGTGGCGCTCAGTCAGTCGCTTGTTAGCAGACTCCACTAGATATAGTATCAGGGTGTTTTAAACTATTGAGTAGCCAACAATCAGTCTGTATTGTCAGTGTTTTGTTCGGTTAGCGATATCGCCAGTAGATAACAATCCGTCTCATTTAAACAGGACGCAGTGGGGAACGTTCGTTGTGGACTATGCCATATGACGAGGATTTTGTCATGATTAGGTCACTTATATAATACAGTTAGAATGAGTGTAATATTGTATACGTCAAGTCATAGATATTAACGATTAATCAGAACAACCCTACAATATGCGATCTCGAAAGCACAAGTGAAAAACTTTAGTTAGAGATACAGTAATACATGTACCTTCATTGTTTACAGATGAATTTCTCTGTAAGCTAGTGAAATCCAGCCATCTATAGCTCACATTTGGGAAGCGAGCTATAGTGGTAAAGCGTGGAAGTGTAACATAGGTTCCTGAGGTTCCAGGTTCAAATCCGATCGCCAATGCATTTTATCAAAAGTATAATGACGCAACCCATACGCCTATCGTGAAGTATTGTGAAAAACAATCCCGCGCTAGAGCCCAGCTTCAGCTTCCTACGGAAAAAAATAGGTCCCTGATAATAACTTGTTAACAAAGTGTAAAAAATATGTCATGAGCAAATCATTTGATCATCATTTCGAGATCGTGTTTTTCTAGGACCCACGTAACTGTGTATCAGTCACCACTCTCATATTGTGTTTATCATATTTAACAGTTTTAGTCATTGAGATATAGATTATAACTGGAGTCACTACTCTCTGGTTAAACGTTAGAGAAAAACGTGCCACTGTTTTGGCTGGTTTGTTTTTGGTGTTTCGTGTTGTTAGGTTGGCCATGTGATCGGTTGGTGGGATGCTGTCAAATAATTCCTTCAATTCATTCTAACCTAACCATACTATTTATTTGGGGTTATGTTATCCGTTATTTCAGGGACTTGTATCAAAAACTTATTTAAGTTATTGCACGTTAAAACCTCTGTATTTAAAGTTATTTTGAAACATTATAAACTGTTTTTGTTTGATAGTAAATAAATACTAACTTATTTACCTCTTTTCAAGCTATGTGGTGAAAATAGGCTAGTCAAGTTTCCTGGTTTGGAGATATTGGTTTAGGCCAATAGCCTTATGGCATTTGATTAAATAACGACCATCAGTTTATGATCTTGTTAAAATGGGTTGCTCTTGCTCGTAAAATAAACAAATAAACTTATATTGCAATCATAACGTTGAGTTGGCAGATTTTTGTTTACTACCATCAACAAAACAGGATGACGCCATCTTGATTTTGCCTCTCTAATTTGACAAGTCCCACCAACCCGATCACCCGGCCAACCTAACAAAACGAAACTCTGAAACAAAACCAGCAAAAACAGTGGTACGTTTTTAAAACACAGAGTGGTTACTCCAGTTATATTATTATAGCTCAGTGGTTTTAGTAAATTGATTTATTCAACAGTTTAATATTAATAAACCGGTTTGCATTGAGTTGTTTATGCAATACAACTCCTGTTGTCAATGCAAACCTTTCACTTGTACTTGACTTGAAGAACAAACGTTAATGCAAAGGTGCAAGGGGTGGCTTTGGTCTCCAAGGAAGTTAGGTTGTGAGATTGGATTCTCAACCTGTAAATATTTAACTTTTACTGCACCGTCGAACCTGTTTGGAATGTCGTGTCTTGGCCAATCTTCGTGTTTTCCAAGATTTTAAATCCAACTTGTTTGCAAAATAAAGACATCCATTAAAAGGTTGTACTCTGATACCTTTTTGACCACAAAAATAAATCCAACTATATTGGAAAATATTAAAATACCTAAAGCAGCAATGATCCATTATTATGCATCATATTAAATTTATTATACTATATTACAGTTTAAATTTGGGTTTTCATTTATTTTTTTGTTTCCTTAACCTGACTGCCGTTGAATTCTGAACGTGAAATTAAATATAAACAATACCATAAACAAGTGCAATAAATTGTTACTCGCCTCAAGACAATTGGGTTGGTAGAGAAACATGAATTGTATGAATTCTTGGAAAACAAAATGAGGAAGAGAAAATACACGCCTCACTTCACAACCAATACAATATTTGTTTTTATGTTATTTTGTTTTGGAAAAAAAATATCTAAGTAAATTCATTTGTTTTCTTTCTTAACTATGTACTTTGTAAATCATGGTCAGACTATAGCAAAATTATTTTAACTCAACAATAGTATATTTATTGTAATAGAGGAATATTTCAAACTGTTATGCTGCATATTCAATACAATCACTGTAAATTAAACTCAAACCTTTACAGAAAGTCTCAAACCTTGAGAATTAAAATATTTATTTAGTTATTATTCAATTTTCTATGTAACTAACGTTTGTATTTATATATTAGTCAACTATTGAAAAAGGAAGAATGGAAAATATTAAAACATAGGCTAAATAAGGCGTATAAACGTGAAAGATATTGGATGAAATTAATTTGTGCTATTTCCTCAAAACTATCCCTCTTAAGTTTACGGAACAAATATTCAAGTTTGGTCTCGGTTCAGGTTCTGTTATAATTTTACTAATAAAAATAACAGAGTAGAGCTTTAGTCAGCAAAGTTTAAATGTCAAAAACCTTCTATGTATTGTTAAAACCTCAAACTACTTTGTGATTATTCATCAGACATTGTTTTATTTTAAGTATTGTTTTTTAAGAAACCAAAGTTAATTTTGTAAATAGTATAAAATAAGTTATCCGTTGGTCTTTTTGTCTGTTTTTTTTAGGAAATGCTTGGGTTTCGTCTTAAATGTGAAAGAAGTTAAAATTAACTTATTATATACGATAAATAAAAACGAAAATATCCTTATATATATATATATATATATATATTGATTTCAAATTGTTTTAACGTTTATTGTACATAGAAATTGTTTAAAGATTTTATGTTACAGGAAATACCTTACAATATCTTAAAAAATATATCGAATGTGTCCTATTTAGTAGAACATCATATATTAATAAAAAAAAACAAACCTATAATTCACTAGATTTTATAAATCAAAGTGTCGGATTTTAAATATTACAGACTACAGTTTTCTTTATAGTCCTAATGAATTTTACTCTACAGCTAAATGCATGTTATTATAACATTGGTTATTGTGTACATCAAGCAATGGGATTAATTACATTAAGGTTGTATCTGATTTGAGCTCTAATTTTGAGGAATAAACGCATTGAGTTTCTAAATATTAAACCCAGTCAGAATGTTAAGTTGATGACAGACTGGTGTGCCATCTGCAGAAAGTTTCTGATACGAATAACTCAAGCCTCTGTGTCTAGCTTAGGAGTTAAAATATACAGATTTTAAAAAATCTAAAAAATAAATGAAAATACACAAACAAATACACTGAGCCAAGAATATTCGTAATCAGTTTCTAGACGTATTAATGCATACTACGGTAGCTGCTCTTGGAAGCAATAGGTTGCCTGTTAGATCCTGGGAAAAATCCGCAGATTTTTGGAGGTTCAAAACTGGACCCAGCTGTTCCTGATCATTGGGCTTTAAATACATTTTCCAGGATGATGAAACCGCTGAATTTATTCAATAATGAAGATTAATTCATTCATCAGTCAGTAAAAAAAGGTACACGGATCATCACACTTCAATCTATAATCATATTTTGTTAAAAAAAAAAAAAAAAAAAAAAAAAAAAAAAAAAAAAAAAAAAAAAAAAAACGCTAGTATGGCTTTATGTCAATTGGTAAAAATAATATGAGTGGTTGTATATCAGGTTTTGTCTGTACTGGGATTAAGGGGTGACTTATTATAATAACCATTAACCAATTTAGCAAACAATTAACTAAACATAAATAACACAATCATATAAGAGAAATTAAAAACAAAAATGTGACTTAAAGTTGCGTAGAAAATAAACTAACAAAGCAAAATAAAATAAACATTATTCAGTCTAACATGAAACAATCTTTACTGTGTCTTTGTGCAATTTCCACACAGCACGAGCTATATATAAATTCCAAAAAGGATTCAATATTGTTGTAATGTTGTATTTCTATATACTACACATATTTAGGCAGAATATTACGGCTTTACAGTAATTTTAGTTTGCATAATTTGCACCTCCATAGGATATCTGTTATATTAATTACTGTTATGTTAATTTGTTGTATGAATGTGTTGCATAAATGACTGTATGCCTATGTTTAAGCTATACCCATTGTTAATTACTACGTATTGCCTATCAATTTATTCAACGTATAAAAAATCACTAAAATTAATAAAGAATAATATGTGATTCATAGACGCCCAAAATGTATATCAATTTTGAAAACTAACTTTTACAAAATAAGCCTGGTAACTGTTTGAAAAATTATCGTTTATTTTGTATCAACGCTAGAAGATAAATGTATCTTTACTAGTGAAGTTAAAGCCTTTTGCTGTAACATTTATGTCTTATCATACCAGGCTTCATTTTTGGGGTGATAGTTTATATTATTTATAAATTAACCGTGTGAATTTTGTTTTGGAATGTTTTCTTATCAAATTCTGCCTTTAAAATGCTGCATACAACATACATATTTTGTGACGTATCAAATCACATTTTTAAGGAAAAAACAAAGCAGGTCTCGGTAAAATGACGAAGTGGTCGTCAGGGAGTAAGAAATCCACACGGATATCATCACATTGTGACAGCGCTTACACTTCTGTGGCATTATAACGTATCAGATCTATCTAAATGGAAACTATAGTTTATTGGTGTAGGCTTGGATAAGGATAATGACAAAAATGAAGTAAAACGGGTCATTTAACTTAAATAAATTACTCATTTAGATAGCTGATAAAAATTGTAATTACCAAAATATTAGGATGGCATAAAATAACTGCATATTATTTAAAAATCTTAAGTGATTTCATTAATGAAGAATATTGAACATTGTTCAATTATTATAAGAAAATAAATAAATCATATTTAACCAGTAGGCCTAGGTATGAAGCTTGTTTACGGATTCTGTTTGAATTTTGTCACTTCCCAAAAACGTTTTTTTTTAGAACAAATGTGTTCGTAAATTGAATTACTCATTAATAAATCTCAGATCAATAGTCAGGTTTCAAAAACATATTTCGGTTAAAGGATGGGTAATTAGCATCAAAACGAAATATCAATTGGAGTAATATATAAATAGTATCTCAATGATTCTTAGTTGATTCTGTTTTGTGCCAATGTTTCGTAAATAAATTCTAGCCAATAATAAGAAAACTATAATCATATTTTATTCTGATCTCGTTTAAGTTTAGTTGCAAGGTAAGGGAAAAATTAAAAATTATTAAATGGTAGGAATTTTATGTTTAATCCGTATTATTGTTTATTTAATCGACTTATTCATTCTTTTTTGTGAACTTTGTGTTATGATTCGCTAAATAGTAGACTGGCATCGTGAAATTGTTCATATGAATAAAAAGTTATGTTTGATCACTGTTATAAAAACTTTTACGAGATTATATTGTCGTAAGGAAAGTCCATTTGTCCATTTTAACAACTGTAGTCCGTTTAACCACATTCGTGACGTCCGATCAGTTGTGCCAATCTTGTGGTTTGAATACAAGTGGAGACTTTGTGTTTGAAAGTTGGCAAAATTGTTTCTACGATAAAGTTACTAATGATATAAATTACATGTTCATATTGTTTAAGAGTTTAGAAAACGTATTGTGTTGGAAGTTTTAAAATGTTGTCATCTTTAAAAGCGTGCTTTATAGACCCAACCACCCAATAAATTGTGTACTGACTAAGTTTAGCTATATTTCAATATTATAGTAAAATATTTTAAGGGATCGTGTTAATGTTTTACATACTACAGAAGGAGTATAACATTAATTTTGACCTAATTATGAAGCTGTTTTGATGCCTAAAGATGGGTCCATAATGTGAACCAAAACTTTTTACCACCACTACCATTATGTAAAACCACTCCATTCAAGCCATTTTATGCCAAATAATACTTTTTAAATTACAGAACTTTTGTATGCAGTTATATGATAATAATTGATAACTGATTATGTACTAATTAGAGGTTTTGGTCAGTAAGATCCGTGTATTAGTATAAGATTGATCATACATACTCAAGATTTATATACATTACAGTAGTTTGTTACTGTATTAGTTGAACGAGATTATATCCACATAAATAAGTTTTATGAGGCGTAAGTACAGTTATTGCAGACGCTGGATTTGAAACCTCAACCAAGAAACCACTATTAAGAGTATTAAAATAAATGTTGAGGCAGGAAGAAGAAGAAGTGAGTATATGTAACCCGACATGTAGTTTGTCTGTATCCGACTCTATGTAGCCACAATACACGCTGATGTATTGCTGTGGAGCTTCATGTAGACATTGGTCTGGGTTTCTACTCTTTGAGATTTTAGATATCTTTACATTCATTGCAAGAAAAAATGTTACATTTTAATATCATTCTTACATAAATCATGAAAATAATACTTTTAAATGTTGACTGAAGTATTTAAATTATCGTCCAATGCATCCATTTTATCCATTACAGTGATAAAAGTTAAATTGTTGTTTTTCAAAGATTTCGTGGATTGTGTAACTCATGTTTAAACCATTACGATGCCAATTGATCTTTGCAAATTCAATGGACGTCTCGACACTTTTTAGCTAGTCACAATTGCCATCTTCTTTTCTATTTATTTATTCATTGATATAAAGTGTCCTTAGTAGTAAATTTAAAGGTGTGTTTTCAATCTAAATTTATTATAAGTGTGATTATTTGTCATACAATCATTTTTTTGTTATTTCGTAAAAAAAGGGGTTTAGGATATTATGATCGATAAATAAAAGAATGAATCAAAACATTTCTGTTAATGAACACTCCATAAACTTAATATACCAGTTTTGTGAGATATAGCACAGAACTCTTGCAATATTAACACGGTATCTTCCTCGCCTATATCCCCTAACCTCCTTATTTGTACAAAAAACATCCTAATAACAACTTAAACCTCTGATATTATGGCATTTACATTAGTCCCATTCTAGCTTTAAAGCAAAGATTTTATAGTTGATCAAACTAATAGCAAAATAATAGATATAGCATTCGAAACATTCGCTATATAAATATGTACAAGTCATACACAGGTTAGGAAAGAATGAAGACAGAGATATAGTTTTCATATAACAACTATACATTTTGTCTTCCTCTGTATTCATTGGAATGTGAAGATTCTTTTCTATATTTACATAATTTTACAGTCTAATTTAAAGCAACTGACATAATGTATTTGTGTTTTGAATGTTTGCAACTAAATACAATACTATTCAATATTTTTAAAAAAGATCAACGTTATATTGTTTTAAATATTACACATGCATAACATTTACAATGAGATGAATATTATTGCTCAACTAATTTATTTTCTCTTAACAAAATTCACCTATCATATTAACATCTTCCATTGTAGAGATTTGTAGAGTTTAATTAATTCAACTGTATATTCAAACCTTAGTAAATGTCTAAAGTATTTCAGCTTATTTATTCTTTTCACACAGTAATATCTAAGCAAATATCTAAGAGGATATGTTTAAGTGACGTGAGTTTATCTGCATTTGAAATATCTAATGTGTTTGTACACTTGCAAACTCTTCTCTCAAATGCAAATGGAAAATTACAATACAGTCTTATTGATACTTTGGAAAGTTAGAGGTTTGGAAATCTTGTTTTACCTTTTTAAACCAATACATAGCTTAACACATGACGGAGTTATATGTTATGTAAATTGTCAACCGGATTTAAAAACAGTTCCCATTATTAAACACATTTAATACATAAAAAGACTTTTTCACCTGGAAGAAAACGGAGGTAAATAAATGATTAATTAGATTACTTAAACTGGTAAGATTACTGTTAAGGGTTTGAGAGAAGGGTCGATAACATAAACAAGTTGGACCCAGTCTCAAAATCTCAAAAATATATAATGTTTTCATTAAATGAAAATCTTTATTGACTGAGGTGAGCTTAGCTTCTGAACACAACGGAGGAACTTTTAGGATTGTACTAGCAACACTTTGATTCTTGGGGAGCTAAATACTGTTTGGCTATTTTATGCACTTTCCACCTATATTATCCAGCCATAACAAGTCAATGTTTTACTCACCAGATCACGTATGTAGAATCACATTTCACTAAACTTCTCAGTTTCCCGTCAGGTAGCCAGGTGAGTGTCTTCTCCACTTGAATACGAGATTCGAGTTTAAATACCAAGGTTAACCTTCTCGCTGAGCACAAAGTTAAGTTTCATTTTATATTATTTGGTTTTTGTGGACATTAAAAATATAATGTTTATAACATTTATTCAGAAAACCGTTTAAAATACTGGGGTAGGCCTCTGTAACTGTCTTTACCCTTTAGTTGTGATGTCAAAAGATTATTTATCGTCATAGCAAATGTATCTTATGTAAAACATGTTTTAGACGTAATATATTAGGTCTAAATAATAGAGTTTATTTAATTAAACTCTATTATTTAGAATTATTATTTAATTAAATAAAATATTCCAAAAATTTATGAATTAAGAATACACATAAACTACTACATTAAACATGCTGTAAAATTGTTAGCTTAGTAAAATTTTGTATATGTATCAAAATGATAGATACCTTTCAATTTAATCTTTTTTGTCTAGCAGTTAATCCGTTCTACTTGTTAAAATAAAAATTAAAAATATGTTATAAACTTCATTTCATTTTCATATCATTGCTATTTAGCTTTGTTCAAACACTTAGGTCCTATTGACTATACACAGTCTATCCATGGGCCATCTGTGTATAGTCAATGGTAATATATAATAAAGTATTTGTAACTATGTAAAGTAATTATTTTCCCCTATTAGTATTGTAATTTTATGTCAAAAAGAGGCAAATTTTTTTCAATATAGACGCTATTTGATTCCTAATTAAATAAAACCACCCTTTGATGGAAGTATTTAATCTAGTTTACCTTGATTATTTAATTTATTATTTATTTATGCGGATCTTATTAAGAGCCAAAACTAGTTGTCACTACAGCATATGCAGTTATCTAAAATCATTAAAAAAAGTTTGTTTATTGTAAATTCAGTATTAATATAACAATTGTTGAACCTAGTTTTGGTAGCTTTGTTCTTTCATTTTTTTGGACAACAGTAATTCAACTTTAAGTAAATATTAATAAAAAGTGTAAGACTTGATTTTAATGTACATTATTGGTTAATGTTAGACTAAACAAGATATTGTGGTGTTTTCCCATACTATTCTTATACTTAAAAAGCTGAACTGTGCGTCTTAAACTTACTTACATTTAATTTAAACAGTTTGTAAATGTTTCATTTCAAATTTTAAGCTTGAATTGGAACAAATATTCACAAACAACAATTGAAACGTATTTTACCTTTAATTCTCACTCTAAATTTACGAAATTGTTGGACAATCTTTAATCATGATAAATCCCATATACTTTGAGTTGTTCAATGACGTATGGGACATAAACATATCAGATATAAGTAAGGATCAGTAACTAATGCTAGGTTACAGCTTCACCACTTTGGCTCAGACTACCAGAGCAACTATAATACCGGATATACATAAACTTTGAATCTGGGTGTGATCATGGGGTCTAAGAGTGAAGTTACGGATTTATATTTGAGATGTACATATCTCACACATTATGATTGCTCTCTAAACTGTTTACATAAGAATTAAAAAAAACAGATTTTAGGTTACTAAATTTTAAGTGTTCAGGGTTCAAGCATGAATGACTAATGTTATAAGTGACGTGAAGGAAAGTTTAGTAATGTAGTTTATTATGATAATATATCTTGTATAAGTAAGGATAGGTAACTCGTAGCGTCTGACTAAATATTAATTAATCACTATTAATCGGTCAAAATCGTAATTTTAGTCTATTAGCCTACATTATGACAATCATGCAAAATCAAGAAGAGCTTACTGGGAATATCCGACGTTTATTGAAAGGTACTCCCATTTATTTTATAGTGGAGTTGTAACATAGTTTTACACATCAGGACCTATTTTAAGGACACATAAAAACCTAAGAGATTAAATTTTTTTGAGGGGTTGAATTTGAAATAATATACGAGATTTAGTTAATTTATGATTCAATGTTGTATCACATATGTTTGGTAAAAAAATATTGCCATATTAAAGGTGATTCAAAAGCAGAAGAAGTTGCGATTTAAAACTTTTTACGGCATTGGCTACGTATAATTTTGTTTAGATTGAAGAAAGGAAAGAATAAAAATGATATTACAAAATAACAACACCCTTTAGCTCTAAAAATATTGTACAGTATTTTTTTTTTACAATATCAAGAATAACATTCTTTTTAGATGTTCTTCTATAGTTGTTCTGAATAACTAATTTAGGAAGAGCAAAGATAAACAAGTTTTTTTTTAGCTTTCTAATTTTCCTGATTTGCGAGTAAATTCCCGTTTTAAAATTGCACAGTCAAATCACTAGAGTTGGACATTAGCCGAGTTTTGGTTCCAATTTACATTATAAATTACTAATTTTCAGAATCTTTCTTAATCAGCAGCATTCGTATAGTAGTGTGTTACACAATAAAATAAAGTCATATACAGTACCTAGATAACGTTCAAAATTCAAAAGTCGGTTCACAGTATTTTTTAGAACATCAGTAACGAAGCTGTTTAAAAGAAACAGCTGGTTATATCTGTGCTATGAACTATTTTTCTTAGTTGGCAAAAATGATTAGCTAGTTTTGCTTGTATAATTTAAACGGCCAGATATTTTTGATATTGTGGCAAACAGTGTTAGTCTATAGGTCTTTAATTAGCCATTATATCACAATAGGTCTGTATAAACGACGACATTCAAGTTTTGACTTGACGGAAGCCTCTACAATAGGGACCATATGTTACACAAGTTATACAAATGTAGTTATCTCATCGTTAGAAACATATCGTATGCTTACTCAAACATTAACTTTGGACATTCTCAGCAATACAATGTTTTGTGTTTCTGGACTAAGTTAACGAACTACTAAATTTGTTTTATTCTTTTGATCCGTACTTTTCCAATTAAAATTGTTGTAAGTGTTAAGAAATATATAAAGTCTAAATCATGTGTGTGTCATATTAACCCTAGTTAGTTAGCTTAATTTTGAAGTGTCGATCTGTTTTTTTCACGTGATAGTGTGCATTAATTATGTAAAAGACTGCAAATAACAATCGTCTTTGACATTTCTCCTATTAAAATTTTAAGAACACGTAAACAATACATTGCATACATTAAATATATGGAACAAGGCCATGAGATCACACACGGTTAAGAAAATATACAGACAAAGTTTTCTTTGGATTGCATCACCGCAGCTTTCAACAATCTCATAAAGCAAGATCGAAGCAGTTGAACACTAATTTCACGACCAACTGAACAACCGATATTATCCAACTCAATTTCTCTCCCTTGTCTTTATTTCGTGGTTTGAATACAAAAATCTTGGAGGCACAGACAGCTTACTTCTTTGTTTGGACTAAGCTCATCTTACTTATTACTTTCGAGTTGTAATTTTATTTTGGTAGCAAAACTTTTTCAGTGTTAATAATGTCAGGATAGTTCATTTTTGTATGGATATTTCTTTAAGCTCCGGTAATAGTTCAACAAATGGTGCAAGAAAAATCATGTACATCGAAATCAATTTGTTTTCTGATAGTTTCATTTATCATACTTTACAAGCTTGGTATAGAAAACAAAACCGTAGCACTGCTACAATAAAAGCAATGGAAGGTTAGCAAACATCCATTGACGAATCAACAATCAAATCAAATCAATTCAAATCAAAATTTCTTTTATTCCGTATAAAATATTGTTTTTACAGTTTTTACAAATAATGTATTACAATAGAAGTATAACTGAATACCTTATAAGTATACGAAATTAAACCCACATGGGAAAACCCGTGCGTGGGAGTGAGTCGTTTTATATTGCAGCCTAATAAGAAAGAAAAAGAAACTTTGATACTTATTAAAAACAAAACAATCAACACGAGCACTTTGATGGGTAACTAGCCTTCCCTCTGTGTTGATTTCTTGATAGTTTCTTGCAGATGAAACTACTCTCCTATAACGAGAGGTCAAATCCCATGAATAATTATGCAAATAAATTAATAGTTATATATAAGCTTTAAAATCTGTCGTTGTAACCTATAACCTTGCTAAGATTCAACAGTGTTATGTTCAGTTAGTGTTTACTTACGTATTCACTATTGGTACTCAGTGTGACAAAAGTTGTTTGGTGTAAGTACAAAGTAAATTAAGGGTGATGATGCATATAAAAGGTTCCAAGTCTAAAAATTAGCTTCAAAAAAAAATATTTTATGTTTTTAAAAAATAACTATGTTTTTAAACC
Source organism: Macrosteles quadrilineatus (assembly GCF_028750875.1). NCBI lineage: Eukaryota > Metazoa > Arthropoda > Insecta > Hemiptera > Cicadellidae > Macrosteles > Macrosteles quadrilineatus. Next base: position 62,178,654 of record NW_026542599.1, read on the forward strand.
TAATACAACAATTTCTCAAGTACCTGTGTATGGATTTGAGTAGATAATGTAATTTTCGTGTTTTACATTACATTTTGAATAAGAATAATAGAAAATGACGGAGGATCAGTTGTAAAAACTCCATTGTAAATAGAATCAAAAATAAAAATTAAGATGTTCGATAAAAGTTTACAAAAACATCGGTCTATTGCAATTTTTTACACCTTGTATACAAGAAAGTGTCCTAATATTTTAAATACTGCTCCATTTTATAAGCTTTCCAACCATATGCTACACTATTGAGGTATAGATACTATTTTGTTGGTTTTTGTGGTTTGAATACCAGAACACAGGGAACTTTTTTACTGTTTTTACTGTTCAAGCTGAAACAAAAATACAACTTTTGCTTAATACATGCCGACTTTCTATGTTGTAAATGCTAAAGACACCATGTTTTGTAGTCTTCAAACCACTAAAGCGTACCTAAGCAGACATAAAGCTCAATGGTGCAGCATATGGTTGGAAAGCTTATCAAATGTCGCAGTTTTTACCATATTCGGACACTTTCTACAGGGTCCTTTCTTTCACAGGGTGTGAACAAATTCAATAGACCAATGTTTTTAAATTTGTATAAAACATCTTAATTTTTATCTTTGACTCTATATACAATGGAGTTTTTACAACTGATCCCCCGTCATTTTCTATTTTTCTTATTCAAAATTTAATGTGGAACACAAAAATGGCATTATTTACTCAAATCCATTTACAGGTAAGTGAGAATATGCTGTATTAAGTTCAAAAACATAGTTATTTTTGAAAAACATAAAATAATTCTTTGGGAAGCTAATTTTTAGACTTGGAACCTTTTAAATGCATCATCACACTGCATTTACTTTGTAATTACACCAAAAGAATGTTGTCACACTGAGTACCAATCACCCTATATATGTACCTTTGATGACAATAAGTTACCCACAGACAATCAGGCTGGTCTCTGAGGCACCTAGTCTTGTGAAATTGGATTTCTCCCTTTCTGTAAATATTTAACTACTGTGACACCGCAGTACGTGTGGGCAATGCTGTCCTATTCTACAACCTCAAAAAGACTTATTCACGTTTGGAGGGAAAAGACTCGATCCACAAATTTTTGCCCTTGCAGGTATCGAGTAAACATTGTGTTTTATAAGAGTCTATTACATGCTGTCATGTATTTGTCTTGTAAGAGTCAAACCTTTAGTAAACGGTCTTTTTGAGAGTATAAGCTGAATTGCATGTTTTAAACAGCCAGAAAATGGTTTATATTTGATAAGCAGCTTGGTTACTTCGTGAAATGTATCAGAATTATCAATATATCAATGTGTGGTTGAAAATTAGTGAACTCCTAATTAAGGGTAAAAATAAAATACCACTCGATCCGACATGGAATTTTTCGTGTTCCTTAAACGCTAATACAGTACAACGTTGCTACGTTGCTCAAATTGTTTAGAACTTCCAATGGTACACGCTTACATTCGTAGAATATTGTTGTTTCTTCCCATTTTTTTTTTAAACGCAAGATTTTTTTTTATTTATGTGAGGTCAGAACCCTGGCCGATACGTCCGAGTACACGTCTTTATGGAAAGCTTTGTACTCTAAAAACTATTATCTCTAACTACTATTAATTATGTAAAAAATACTATTAATTATGATTATCGATGCATTGAAATATCCATGAGCAGAATGTTATCTTTATTGAAATTATTATGGAGAATGACACATTTGATGTAAATTGTTTATGGATGCGTGTTCATGAAATTAGACTATCTTCTGACTATTGATCATTTCCAAACGCTTAAGGTCCATCACAGAAAACCTATGAAGTGTTATTTGATCCAACTATTTCCGTTGGCGTTGAATTAAGTTTAACGCTGAACTAGGTATATGTAGCTGAGACATGATATGTGAAAATTGTCTTTAATTGTAGGCGTTTTATATCTTGTTGCTGTTACAAGTAATAATTGCTTTGGATGAAAACTATTATATTAGTTAGCACTTTGTGTGGTTTCAGAAGTATTACTGTACGTGATATCTATATATTAATTAATTAAGCCGATTCTTTGAGTCAAAATTGAGGGCGACTGGGATATCGTAGACCACAGGAGAGGGCTAGAATTAAAGGTCTTTATCCAATGATGGAGGGGAAAATTAACAGAATACCCGAAAATTTAAACGAAATTTAGATATAATGTAAAATGTTCTCCATAAGAAGAGCATTGGAAGCCGTACGCAGCTGATTTTTGTTTACTATAGTGGATCGCGCTATATTTCCAAGCCATAGAATTCAATACACACAGTTGGTTTACTTTTTAGCCAGTTCACTCTGCAATGTAGGCTACTGTATAAAATATTAAAACCAGGGATAACGTTATCTATAATTGAGACATTTTGCAAACCAAAGACTTTCGTGTCACCTTTCAATATAGGTTTCGACTAATGGGAAATGGAACCCTAAAACCATAAAATATGACTCAATGTAAGAATGTGTAGAAATAGAAAATATTGATTATTTCTTTTACTCTGTTGTGTAGGACCTAATAGAATAAAAAGTTTTAATAATATGTAGATAGAAATATTTATAAATCTTGGAAAGGTTTATAATAGTGTTTATGTTTAAGAAACAGATAATATGCAGAAGTTTTCATGTTTCTTTTGTGATTATAAATTATTAGAATAATATTTGACCGGTGTGCCACCCACCATTACTCTTTGAGTTTATTGTATCAAGGTATATTGTGCAAATCCACCAAATCAGGTTGATTAACCTTGGTGGTTATTGTTTCGTGTACTGTAATATTTCTGAATTGTACAGTTGTATGTAATATTGAAACAATAAAGATTTTCTAATATATAAATATTCTAATATATATATACATCTTGACGAATACATTTTTATTCTTAGTTTCAAAATTTATTTGTCAATATGTATATATCCACTAAAAAGTTAGAAGTATTAGGCCCTTTTAATCTATCTTTGACTTTTTATATACAAATAAAATCTACCGAATTATTTTGAGAAGTAATTTTATTAAATCCCATATAGATAGTTATGCAAGATCTTGCTACTCCATATTACAGGTTTACCTATATAATCATAAAGCAGTGGCACTCAACTGATATTTAGCCGCACTTGAAGTTGAAACAAAGAGAGGAATCAAGGAACTTCTCTGCAGAAAGAATATCTGCTTGAGCGACCGAAATGATTAGTCACTGGATTGCCTTTGTGGCCAAAGTGTTTAATGTCTCCTTGCACTGCGAATGGATCAGTAAATGACAAGTCTGACAGCATAGTAAATGACAAATTACTTATTGTCATATGAGTTTTCATTACAACCTCATTCTTATTTTGAGTTTCTTTAACTTGTCTAGAATGTGTTAACGTTTTATGATTGATTATTGATTTTAATTACCCCTTAGAGAAATGCCCCCCTAACGTACGCGGTCATTATTAGTAAATAAATGGAATAATAATCAAAGAAAAATCTAGGTGTATTGATAAACTTTTAATTTTGGTTAATTATAAATGTGTTTTTCTTTTATTTGGTATACAATAATATTTCTTTTTTATTTAACTTGGTTTTCTTAAGTATTATTTTTAAATATTTTATTTAGTTTCAGATGTTTCTTCTCGTTTGTGTACACAATAGAATAGTATTTAACTTGCAATTTATTTTGATCTTTTTCGTGATCTAGTTCAAAATTTGCATTAATTTTTTTTATTCATGCCATGTTTTTATTATATGAAAAGCTGAAACTATTATCAGTATAATAAAGTACAGAGGAGTAGATGTCCATCATATTGGATGATCTGCTGTAATGTAGGGCTCACCTAACACATTATAAACCCATCCTACAGCTTTTGTCGCTGATTCCCGATAATGTAGATTATGAAACACGAGAGTAGTGTGAACCTGCATTATCCATAAACACCTGATCAAGCCACTACGCTGCATATTGTCTGACAAATAGGTAATTTACTACCTATAAAATGTTGTTTGTATGTTGGTTGATCTGAAATAATTAGGATTTTTGGAATTCCTAATTTTGCTAATACCTATATGCATGTTTATTAAATTTAGAAGACCATTTGATATAATAATCTTTTCGAACAAGTGCTTGAGAATAGTATCCTGATAAAATAAAACAATGAATACCTGACTACCTATACAGTGCGTAAAGTAACGGCAACTGTGCAAAGCAACACGGTTTGTATTAAAGGTACTTTTAATAAAACGTGTTGGATGAGAAACGGATTAAAAATACTAAAACACAGAATTAACACAGTTTAAAATCTACTTAAGTACTTTTGGTCGTAACTATCACTAAACTAACTAAAAACTCCATGTATGCCTCCAAGTAGGTAAATGTATTGACGATTGTTAAAGACAGTATGAGGTTTAAGCAACAGTATCAAATGGTTAAAGAACTGTAAGATTTAGACTCTTTAGAAGATTTATGTCGAGAGTAAGGAACAAGAAAGAGGCGGCCTGAGTCTGTCAGGGTGACTCAAGATCAAAATCAAGCCTTGCCATTACTCAAGGTCAACCATAAGTAAGATCCCATTGCATATTTTATAGTAAATTAAATGTCTGTTAAAGTTGAAAATCATCTCTATGCAAAAGTTTACACACACCTTTGCTTGCTTTGGATTAGTGATTAAATTTCATTACATTTTATATTTTAAGAATTAGGTTAAAAATACAGACAAATGAACTATTACCAATCAGCGAATAATGAATGGACCATTCAAGATTAATGATATAACAATATATCTTAGAAATCTTTTAGCGGTGAATCAATCGATTGGCTTGGGCATTAAAAACACCCCTGGATAAAATAGAATTTGCAGCTTGAAATGAACTATGCCAATATCTTACATAATACGTTTTAAATAATTAAATGTTTATAAACATAAAAAATATTAGAGTATGTTATAATAACCAACTGTTTATGTTTGCATATGTCCTTTAATAATTAAAGTAATATTTTTAATCTTTAGTAGTTATTTAAAAATAAAAGTATATTGACAACAATAGTCAGTTTAACACACAATTTGCCTCATTGACGACTCCAAATCATCGATGTATAAGTTTTAAACATCGATGCTCTAAATAGGAACATTTTGGATCTTAAGAAATGAATCACCTAGTTGAGATTTTAGAAATTTTGAAAAATGTAATCTATGTAGTAATACGTTTCAATTATATAGTTATCACAGTTTAAATACTGTATAAATAATCTGTTGTATTTAAACACAAAGCTGATGAACAAGGTTTTACGTTGTTTTGGGAAGCTATTTTTAAAGATTTTAACTGTTTGGTCTTTAATTTTATAAAAAAAAACACTCTTAAATTATAAACGGTTAATTTATTGGTCTTAGCTTGCGATTCTTTTTAGTAATAGAGTTGAAACAAGGGAAAACTCAAACCTTACAGCTCAAAGAAAATTGGGATGTTCCCAGACTTGATATATAGTGGAAGCAAGACAGTTTTTCTTCCTCTCTTGTAATAACTTTATATTCCTTTCCACGTATTCTATACTGTATTGGGTCCATTTAAAATCATTTGATTCCAAACTGCATCATCGTTAGTGTTTATATAGTGTTGTGTTCATTGGAAATGTAGGTATAACTAAATTTAAATATTTTAAACATGGGAGAGTCAATTTTTAAAATGCTAATTAAATAAATTTTATCCCTCGATTTATAGACAATCCAGCTGCAATTATTGAATCTATAATCTAAAGTGTATTGTTACATTGGATCATTATTTGCTGTGATCCGTTTCTAAAAACAACTAATGTAAAATATAATTATTTCATGTTCAATAAATTCTGGTTCTGTTTAAAGCATGTTCAAAGAATATCTGTTTAGCAAAAAACTAAAGCATATCATATCTAAAAGAGTCTCAGTTAACTATACTTATTTTCACAATAACTCTCATTGACTATCTGACTTAAATGTGTAAATGAATTATAAGAAAATATAAGTGAGATGTTGTTTTAAAACTGCAATTCAACAAACAAAAGTTTTTATTGTTTAATCATCCACCAATAAAATTATATTTTTGTCAAATAAATATTGGGGCAATGGATCTATTGAAGAGATTTATTACTTTCAAACCCCTACAACTGACAACTGGAATTCTAATTACTGGTTATGTAGTAGCCTGGAAAGTACATGTAGTATAAATATTGTAGACCTTAGTCCTCATTTAATTTATATCTTAGTCAATCATCGAACATTTAATTTTATCATTTAAATTTATTCGGCTTATACCGTCCATTACTATGTTTCAACTAAAATAAATAATGGCCGTTGTGGTATAGTAGTGTTGTCTTTAAGTGATTAGAGGCTGATCTTAAGGCTGATTTTATGGCCTTAAACCCTTGAAACATATTTAACTAACTATGCATTATTCATGCGTCGACGCACCTGGCGATGATGAATCCTTAAAGTTAACTTAAGCCATAAGCCATTGAGCGTGAGATGCTTGCAGATTAGCCAGATTAGTCATACGCTTACGGTAAATCGGAGCAGAATGGCTATGATCTACATGACGTTGGTACTTGTTAGTGTGAATTGTAAAAATATTATCGTAAGGGTTGTTGTTACTTGAAACTAATTTTACAAAGTTTGCCGATAAAATAAGTCGCTTGCATATAAAAGAGGAAGGGTTAGAAACTATTTGACATTTATGAAAAAAGGTTTTGAAATGTACGTTTTTATCAGGTATTACAAACCATAAGACGTATAATTTGTGGTCGGATAGCAAATAAAAATACATATTATCATAAGTTTGGATTTCCTTGCCTGGGAGCATAATGTTTTTCTCGGGTTAACCTGTGGTTAATTTCCTTTTAATTGTTAATATAAAACGACTTTTAACGTATGATGTTGGCTTATCTAGTAAGCCCAAGGGGGGAAATAGAATCTTTAAATGAAAAGCATCAGTAGACGTAATCACATCAAACATGTTTTATTTCAATTATTTGAGCTTCTGGATTTAAGTTTTTATTTACCGTGGGTTTGAGTCCTGGCAGAAATCTCTCCAACCAGAATTAAGTAACAAAATGTCGTAAGAACTAATAACGTAATGGAGCGGTTTAGTAATAGATACTTTCGTACTGCAAAATGAGTTCTTCTGTATCAAAGTGTTAGGTAAAATCTTCTGAAGTTTGCGCTTTAGATAAAAAAAACATACTTAAGTAAAATATAAACACATTTGATCAAATATAAATGTTGTCACTGTGTAACGTAATCAATGCAAAACTGACAAAAGTTTAATAGTGTATAAAAGTTTCATTGGCAACACTTTCTAACTTTATTGCAATTTAGAAACCATTAAGGTTTATAAAAATATAGGATGTATATGGGGATATGAACCCTAATAGCTTATTTTATTATACCTCCTGGCTCTGTCCTTTATGCTGCCAGCCACTTATAGTTTTGCACCTTACCAAAATACGAAAGTTGCAGTTCCAGGAAATATACTAGATACTTTTCAAACTAATAATTGTTTCTATACATTTCCACTATTTCGGCTTTACTGAAATGAAAGAAAGAAAGATGGAATACAGTTCTTTGTGAATTAATATAGTATTTACTTAGCATAACAATCATGAGTATTGTTCATAATCTGAATATGATTCAGCATGCTCTTTTTGATTACTGCTTACTCCTTTGCAGGAATTCTTACATTAAATGTATACGAAAATTATAAATCGAATCGTGATATTCTATATAGAAAACTTTGAAGATATAACATAAAATATAAAAAAATCGTTTTGTTTAAATAAAGCATGTGGTGCACATTAATACATAAATCTCAACACTACTGAATACACAGATTTAATTCATTTTCTGTATAGTTTTATCTATTAACGAGCTTCAGCAAAACTGTTGCAAGAGGTATTGTTATATTTTAGTTCATGGTGACGATGACGTTATTAAACTATTTTATAAGCTTTATAAGTTCGATTACAAGAATAAATAAATCTAAAAAAAAAACTAGGGATTAATGCTGAACTAGTTTTATTCAACTAAGGGTGTTCTTAAAATAGATTAGGGGTACCGGTACGGAATATTTAGAACGACAACACTGATATATTACAATAAAAAAATCCAATCCTTTACCTAGGAATAGTATCATCTTATGTATGAAATCGTGGGAGGGTTTTTTTTAGATCCTGACTCAACCATTTGATGAATTTCCATGACTCTTCTATTGAAATGAAGAATTTTGAGAGAAAGGAAATGTCGATAAGTTTTAATTTTTTGTTTCTATGTTTTTAGAAATTCGATTTTGATTCTATAAAAGTCTAGCAGTTGACGCTACCAGTATAAGTTTGTATCAGTGCAACAGAATTCAATTAACAGCTGGTTTTCTTTCTCCGAACCGTCGACTAAAATGTTTTCGTGTTAAGATGTTTACAGATTATTTATCGTTGCTTTATACTCATGACCACAAATCACGAATACTAGAAAAATACCAGTATGGATCATAAACATAAACAAATGACATTTTTGGCTCGAAAATGAACATGATTTAGCGTTGCTTAAATGGAACTGCCAAAACATATGTTAATGCTATTAGTATAGGATTCGGGCCAACAACGTCATTTGTTTATGTTTATGATCCATACCGGGTCTGTTCTAGTATTCGTGCCATAAATTTAGTTTTTTCTTTCGTAAAGAAATTTGCGATTTTAGGAAATGTGTACTGGTAGCCTAATCTTGAACAATATAAATCCCAAAATGTTTTGTTTAGCTAAACATTTTCGTCAATTCAATTTCTGTGAATATAAATTATTATCTTATGGAGATTTGAACTTATGGAAATTGTGTTTTCGGCAAACCATCGTTAGATTGTACAAACTATAAGTGGTTTACATGTCCGTTGTTGGTTTTTCTATATGTTTATATGTCCGTCCGGAAATATACCGAAATGTTGGTTGAAAATTATAATTTAAACCTGTTGAGTGTGCAATATTGGTCTCTATAAAAACGTTTAAACTCCAAATGGCTTTCGAGAGACACCAAAATGAATGTATTAATTATTAATAATTAACATGGCATAGCTATAATCCCAGTACTACCAAATGGTATATCCGGAAAAGCCTGCTTTTTTAAGAACAGTGCTGAGAAGAATATATGAATCACTTACTACCTATCATACCATTCACCATTTAATATCATTTGCTACTTTTACTTCCTTTTTTACTCTTAGTTTCAATTTCTTAGCGCCGAGAATGTCCAATAAATTAGCTAATGAAATAAAAAATTTTCATAGCTTGATGAAATTCAATAGTAGGCTCAACAAATGGCATTTGACCCTACAAAATATAGATTTTCTACTGAAAATTGAACCTTAAATAGAAAAAACCCCTCAGCCAATTTCATTATAAGATTAAAATTGTTTGGATTGTATTTTAAATGTAATTCACATCTGGTTAAAACAGATAGTTTATTGCACAGTACAGTATGTTGCTACCTTGTTGAGCGGAGCGAGCGAAGCGAGCGAAGCTCTTATACGTCGACTTTTATGCATTTCGTAATACGCAAACTCCTCCTAGACGGCTGAATCAATCGTTTTCAAATTTTGCATGGTGATAAAGACCATATCGGTGAGTGCCAACATCTATATGGCGTTAAAAAAGTCTCTCAGGAATCCGTAGAAAAATGAAACTGAAAATCACATTTTCTTAACATTAGTCTTATGGGTTGCTAGGTAACCATGTTGGCTGAATTAAATAACAAGTAAAAAGTAAACAAAAGATTTGAAGTTTTAGCATGTGTTCATAATAAGCCAACTACCCACAGTATACTAGGAAATTACAAATACAGTACAAAAGGAAAAACATCACTTGTTAATATTGAGCAAAGATTATACTTAAGATTACTCGATACATTGTAGTCAAGGGTAGCAGTGCGAAGTCTAGGATCTGTTTATGACGAATACATTAAGGTATCTGCAATCCTAAAATGCTATGGGAAGGGAAGGAAACAGGTCCGTGACGTAGGAAGTAGTGAAGGAAGTAGTAAAGGCAATCATAAAATGCTATGGGAATAGAGGGAAACAAGTCCGTGACGTAGGAAGTGATATGAAGGAAGTAGTGAATGCGAGCAGTCCGGAGTGTGGGGACTGTTTAGGACGATAAGATTAGGGTATCTGCAATCCTAAAATGCTATGGGAAGGGAGGAAAACAGGTCCGCGACGTAGGAAGTGGTGAAGGAAGTAGTCAAGGCGAGTAGTCCGGAGTGCGGGAACTGTTTATGACGATTAGAATAAGGTATATGCAATCTTTAAGTGCAATGGGAAGGGAGGGAAACAGGTCCGCGACGTAGGAAGTGGTGAAGGAAGTAGTCAAGGCGAGCTGTCCGGAGTGTTGGAACTATTATGACGATTAGATAAGGGTATGGGCAATCAAAAATGCTATGGGAAAGGGAGGGAAACAGGCCCGTGACGTAGGAAGTGGTGAAGGAAGTAGTCAAAGCGAGCTGTCCGGAGTGTGGGAACTGTTTATGACGATAAGATAAGGGTATGGGCAATCCTAAAATGCTATGGGAAGGGAGGGAAAGAGGTCCGCGACGTAAGAAGTGGTGAAGGAAGTAGTCAAGGCGAGCTGTCAGGAGAGAGGGAACTGTTTATGGCGATTAGATAAGGGTATGGGCAATCCTAAAATGCTATGGGAAGGGAGGGAAACAGGTCCGTGACGTAAGAAGTGGTGAAGGAAGTAGTCAAGGCGAGCTGTCTGGAGCGTGGGAACTGTTTATGATGATTAGATTAAGGTATTTGCAATCCTAAAATGCTATGGAAAGGGAGAAAAATAGGTCCGCGACGTAGGAAGTGGTGAAGGAAGTAGTCTAGGCGAGTTGTCCGGAGTGTTGGAAATGTTTATGACAATTAGATTAAGGTATCAGCAAACCTAAAATGCTACGGGAAGGGAGGAAAACAGGTCCGCGACGTAGGAAGTGATGAAGGAAGTAGTCAAGGTGAGCTGCCCGGAGTGTGGGAACTGTTTATGACGATTAGATAAAGGTATTTTCAATCCTAAAATGCTATGGGAAGGGAGGGAAACAGGTCCGCGACGTAGGAAGTGGTGAAGGAAGTAGTCAAGGCGAGTAGTCCGGAGTGTGGGAACTGTTTATGATGATTAGATTAAGGTACTGTATCTGCAATCTTTAAATGCAATGGAATGGAGGGAAACAGGTCCATGACGTAGGAAATTGTGTAGGATGTAGATGTGTGGATTTATGTATCTCCAATACTACGGTGCTTTCAGAGTGAACTAATGATTTTCCCCGAGCAAAGCTCGGTCCCCAGGTACTATAATCAAATGACGACACTAGCTTGAGGTTCGTGACGTATGAAGAGGTTAAGGAAGTAGTAATGGTGAACAGTCTGGAGTGTGGAAACTGTTTATGACGATTAGATTAGGGTATCTGCAATCCTAAAATGCTATGGGAAGGGAGGAAAACAGGTCCGCGACGTAGGAAGTGGTGAAGGAAGTAGTCAAGGCGAGTAGTCCGGAGTGCGGGAACTGTTTATGACGATTAGATTAAGGTATCTGCAATCTTTAAGTGCAATGGGAAGGGAGGGAAACAGGTCCGCGACGTAGGAAGTGGTGAAGGAAGTAGTCAAGGCGAGCTGTCCGGAGTGTTGGAACTATTATGACGATTAGATAAGGGTATGGGCAATCAAAAATGCTATGGGAAAGGGAGGGAAACAGGCCCGTGACGTAGGAAGTGGTGAAGGAAGTAGTCAAAGCGAGCTGTCCGGAGTGTGGGAACTGTTTATGACGATAAGATAAGGGTATCTGCAATCCTAAAATGCTATGGGAAGGGAGGGAAAGAGGTCCGCGACGTAAGAAGTGGTGAAGGAAGTAGTAAAGGCGAGCTGTTTGGAGTGTGGGATCTGTTTATGACGATTAGATTCAGGTATCTGCAATCTTAAAATGCTATGGGAAGAGAGGGAAACAGGTCCGCGACGTAGGAAGTGGTGAAGGAAGTAGTCAAGGCGAGCTGTCCGGAGTGTTGGAACTATTATGACGATTAGATAAGGGTATGGGCAATCACAAATGCTATGGGAAAGGGAGGGAAACAGGCCCGTGACGTAGGAAGTGGTGAAGGAAGTAGTCAAAGCGAGCTGTCCGGAGTGTGGGAACTGTTTATGACGATAAGATAAGGGTATCTGCAATCCTAAAATGCTATGGGAAGGGAGGGAAAGAGGTCCGCGACGTAAGAAGTGGTGAAGGAAGTAGTAAAGGCGAGCTGTTTGGAGTGTGGGATCTGTTTATGACGATTAGATTCAGGTATCTGCAATCTTAAAATGCTATGGGAAGAGAGGGAAACAGATCCGCGACGTAGGAACAGGTGAAGGAAGTAGTAAGGCTAACAGCGCAGAGTGTGGGAACTGTCTTTGGCAATTACATTAATGTATCTGCAATGCTAAAATGCTACGGGAAGAGACTGTAGACTGTAATATGTTAAAAATGATTACGAAGCACAAATCAATACATATTTTCGATACATGCAATCGTTTACAATCGAAATTTACAACTGAGTTGACAACAGCTGATTTTTACTCCATAGAGGCTAAAAACGATTTTTACTCCCTAAATATTAAAAATGCTACTTTAGACCCGCAGCGCATGCATGAAAAAATACTGTTTTTACTGCAGTAAGACAAAAACAATATAATATGAACCCTTGATGACTCCGCTCAATTTTGTGGATGCCTCTGCGAACGCCACCTAGTTAGTAAGTCTTACATTCAGTGTTTAATCAGGTGTAGGGAAATATCTCTAGTTCTATCATAACGTATGCCGATGTTCCATGAGCTAATTAGTATTATCTCAAATATGATAAGGAACCTCATACAGGCAATGCCTCTGAGGCTACGGCCACACGGGCGTTTTTTCACGCAAGAACGCAGCGTGAAAAAACGCAAGAAATATGAGCAGCATTAAATTAAATGAGGTTTTCCCGCAGTAGCGGGCGCCTATTTGTTTCAATGCTACTCTAATTTTTCGCGTGTTTTCACGCTGCGTTTGTGCGTGAAAAAAAACGTCCGTGTGGCCGTAGCCTAAGGCAATACATTTTTCCAAGTCCAAGATAGTTGTTTGAAGTCTTCTGTAAATATTATCATTAGCCTAATAATAGTCTACTTTACTTAGATAGTAAATGTGTAATAACAAATAAGTCATTCTATTATTGTGTAACAATGGATTAGAAAAAATAGCTTATTATGTTTTCAATGCACTACTATCTTAAAAATAAATTGTCTTAGTTTTAGAAGGATATATTATTTTACTTATAATAAGAATGTTACTATGAAGACTTTGAAATATTTTATGAAATTACTTTATGAATTTATAAAAACTGTCATTTTGTTTTGCTGTATCTATTTGTAACTATTTGGGAAAATAAATATTATTCTTATTCTTATTCTTATTTCAAGATAACGATGGTTGGAGGATACGACATAACAGATATTTAAGACAAAATATACCCCATGTATATTTGCGCTGACTGAAACTAAAGGCTGATGTGGGCAGGCCAAGAGATGTGGAGAGAATATACGTCAATTTAAAGTGCATTTCAATGAGTACCACAAGGTAGACCACTTGGATGACCGAAAGTGTGGTAGAAATACTAACGATATACTGGGGTCTGCATTATTAGATGCAGGTGTTAGGAGAGACTGTAGGCTAATTTTAGACCAGTCCTAAAAACCGCAAGGTTTCACTGGTGACAGAAAGGAAAGTAATAGTATGCAGGTGGTGTGTAGCCTGCTTACAACCAGTGTTGAAACTATGACACAATTTCACTTTAAAACCTTTTCCACAGAAAGACGAATATGATATTTGATTGCAAATTCATTGGATTGAAAATGTACGTACAATTTATAATTTATTAACATCTAAGACCGGGGTTTGGATCGTTATTAATTAATTAACGGGAAGAATATTTGATTTGCATTCGTAGGAAAGGTCCACAGCTTTTAAAATAATTACATTGTACATTATAATGTACGTAATAAATTTAAACTTTTCTGGAACCAGTATGATTCACCATCTTGAAAAATCGCAAACGAACAACGCAAAAACATTTTTTTCCAACAGAAGTCCCTTTTTTGAGTAGTATATCTAGAAGCATGAGTCACATTCGTCCGGTGTTGGTAGGTTTGGGTGTAGGGATCGCTGTAGGCTTGGTATTGGGTATAGTATTCAAGGGGCCGCCTCCGCCACCTCTTGGAGGTGAGGAGTGTTGGTTCCGCTAGTACTTGAGCCAATACCTACCTACAGTTTCCCTCCTCCTACACCTCCACCATCCGGGCGGTGGGGCTTGTGCCAGGGGTGAAGGATTGCGCCGCACGGGGAGGAAGAGGACCACCAAACAACAAAAATGTGAGACTTGCAGCACCGGAAAATCGGAAAAGCCTCTGAAGGTGAAGAATGTGCCCTCTATAGAGAAGAAGAAGTTAGCCTGGATAATTTGAAAATCCACTGAAAATTGGAAGAGGACAGAAATGCAAAAAGCATAGGGAGACAAAGTCACAAGCAGTGAAATAAAATAAGGAGGGAAACAACCATATGAGAATAAGGAACGCCATAGAAATGCATCTCGAACAAAATAAAAGCAACAAAATGAGGCGTGTAGACCCCCAAAACTAAGCATATGCTTCAATCGTGAGATCACCATGAGACTAAGTGATAAATGAATTGCTAATAGGTAATTTTAGCAACTGGAGTTTGACTAGATGTTTTAATTGGAGTTTTTTTTAGAATTTACAATTTGTCTGGAATTGTAAATTTAATAAAATGAATCGTTTTAAAACTTACGTTACCAAACGACTTGAGAAAATGTTTTTTGAGTGCATGGTATATATTTAAATTTAATTAGCAATTATTAGTTAAGTTTCTAGATGTTTTACGTATTAAATCACTCCTTTTACAGGGTAATATTGAACAACTATAAAGTAACTGAAAAAGTAACTCCAAGATAAAGGATTATTCCCAGTTTTATATTTTATCAAGAACTTAGAAATTTAATTCATTAATTTTTCTCAGAAGTGTCTTACCACTCTAATGACACCACATACAGCCATTACAGCATTGTTCTTATATGTCAATGAAATTGTTAAATAGGAAAAACGCAATAGTCAAGATAAATTAAAAGAATTCCATAAAAATCATCTTTAGTTCGGACGACAGTGAAATTATCCCGAACGACATTTACAGTAGGTCTAAGAATAATAACCCGTATTCCTTTTATACAGTGTAATTGAAAAGTCTCGGAAGGGTGTATTATGTTTGTTACCATTGAAGATAAGTAATGAGACTTGTTATACCAATAAAAACCATAAATGTCTAATCTTTTTTTCTTTAAGGTGGGGTTTGTGACAATGTGTTCTCCTACCTAAAGGCCTGTAATGTTATACCAAACTCGACCTATGCTGCTACATAAGAATTTTGTCCAATTCCTCAAGGACCGTCACCCTTAAGGGATAAAAACGTAATAATAGCTTAAAAGAGTAAACATTTGTGGTTATTATTGGTATAACAAAGTCTCATTACTTTATCTTAAATTGTAAAAAACATTATAAACCGAGTGTTTTCAATCACACTGTATAATAGCAACGTTTTCTGGCAAGAGGAACTTGAAATGTTAATCCTGTGGTAATATTTCTTAAATTCTAACGGTGTAGGCACTAATGTCAAACCAGATGCTCATCCTCTTCGGCTACAGTTTTAAACAGCCATTTCCAAAATCCTCATTTCATTCTTCAAATATCCGAAATTAGGTAGCTTTTGTGAGGTAAAACTCCACTTACCTTTTTTCTAAAATCTATATTAAATATAAATAAAATAACTATAATTAATTTGTGAAGAAATTGGTACAGACTTTTATGTCAAGACTGTAATTAAAGCAAAATTATTCTATGATTCAGCATTTATTATTAACCTATATATTGGTCCATTTATTAGAATAATACTCAAATATTTGTTATACAAATTAATCAATGAATATAGAAGAAATTTTCTTAGACAAATATTGGTGAAAACGTTACTTGGAATTCTTATGGTTCAGGCTTTATTTATCTTTCCTCGCAATAATATTAAATGTTTTGATTGTTCTATAAATAGCGTGAAAATGTCAATAGTAATATTAAACATTGATATTGTATTTGCTATTGACTTTTTGGTAAAACCCCCAACATGTGTACTATTGAAGTACACAGGGGTTTATACAACCCCCCTTTTTTACATCTCATTCAAACATCATTGTTAAGGAAATTGTCCATTTAGTACCAACAAAAAAGAAATTGTCAATACAGTAAAAATCTTGAACACTTAAATATTGTCTAGAAACCACGAAATGGATACACATAAAGATGAATCGATATAAATTTTATTTTCTGATTTTTTTTTTAAACAGACTATTATGTTCTGGTTGACCCTGAATTTGTTTGACTAAACTTGTATGGTAAAAAAATTACTTATTTATCTCTTAGATGGTAGACCTTCAACTTGAAGAAGATGATGCAGACGTCAGGAGATAGATCTGACTTTCTTAATCAGGTTAGAAGGGATTCATCTTCCAATTTGATTTTGTAGAAATGTTGTTTCTGGGTCATAAAAATACATTAAAATAAATATTAAACCCCCTTTTCAGCTGTTGGTGGTCTGAAACTTGTACACTTGTTAAGTACACACTTGTAAGATACTCTTGTAAGATACTCTTCGTTGGCTTACAAGCTTAAGAAGATAATCGATTGGGAAATATAGCTTTTTTTGTAAATTACAAGTAAATAACAAGTTACTCATGTGATCCAGTAGTGTCTAGGAGTTTCGCAACATAAAAGTTTCAAGCACTTGGCTTTACGGCTGACAATAAACCCAGGGGTCTGTCGTGTTGTCTTTTATTGCAGCTGTGTCAACCTGTGCAAAGTTAATTTACACATTACAGATAAAACACACTCGCTGTTTTAGTTTACAACACGTTTCAAATTCAGTAGTTTTTTTCATGTGATTTAACCTAAGATTATAACGGTTATCAGAGGGTTGAGTACCAGCTTAAGATCCTCATTCACTTTTGTTTGATTCACAAAAATGTAAATTACTATACCATCTAAATGGAATAAGGCAGCCTAGATTACTGTGTTTTGCTCTTTGTAATAATACCTTTTTTAACACACTGGTTTAATAACACATCATTGTTAGGGTTTATAATTTAAATTCTTTCATTGTCATTGGTTTCAATTATTCGACACTCTATACCTCTCGTCTCCTGACCCAATTAAATGTGATTATTGTTGAGAATTTGTGTGAATTTTTATAACGTTTCAACCTTAAGAGTAGTTTGTGGGAAGGTATTACATACTTTTAAATCTCATTTACTAATTACTAATATTAATTCTTAGTTTGAAGTTCATTGTTGGTGATGGTGAGTTAATAACACCACCATCATGGTTGTTGGTGGTTGGTGATGGTGCATATTTTTTGGCCGCTACCCTCTGTAGTGTATTCCAACTTAGGTTGGGCGTTTGTGTATTGTTAGTTGTAATGTGTTAGTTAAGTTTTTTCACCTGAGGACGGGATCAGATTCCAGATCCCGAAACGTTGTGTATTATTTTTTTACATTCGTAAGGGAAAATTTCCGCAATAAACCTTTGAACAATACTTAAATTAACTCCAACCATTTTGGAAAACTAGCAAGCATGACACCGTCCATACCTAACATTTGATAGGCTATTGACATCAAATACTGCTTTCAAATCATTAAGTCAGTTATTAAAGTATAAGTTAGCTCAAAATCAAAAAGTCCAAAGAGTCCCTTGCGTTCATAGTCAATTTAAAATAGGTTAAATTAAGATACAGTACTTCCGTTGATCTAAACCAATTTAAAAAAAACAAGGCTCATGTAATTACTGAAGTACAAATACATTGAGTAGTTCTTCACAAATAATTCCTCTGGGCAATGATCACAAGGGGTCAGATAAAGATTCCTTTGACTCTGATGACTTAAAAAATGTAACTCTTGAATTACAATCCAAGCGATTGTTATGTAGCAACAGGTTTTGTCTACAGCCAAATAAGACAGTCTGTGGATCTAGAATCGATCCCTATCATAAGTTAACATGTAGGCTTCGAATTTGAAGACGATCACTATAATCACTCATCCACTTATAAATAAATTGTAAATTGGTTTAAAAATATATTGGTTATTATTTTGAACATTCTTTTTATGTGGTTATTTTAACATATGTCACGATAACCTAAAATTAAAATTATAATTTAGTAAATAGTACCTTATAACAACTTAAATTTTTTTCTTAGTTAATGTGTATTCCTTTATCGTGGCGTCTAAAGCTAGAAAAGAAGACCTAGGATTACAGAGGATCAGTGACAATTATCCAAAGTACCTGTAATACACTTCTCTAAGCTTTCGTCTCTCCTTGCTGGTAATTTACGATAATGTTCTTAGTTCTACTGATACGAACACGCTATCAATGATCAATGAATAGAATTTTTTTATTTTTTTTAATGAGATTAATAAATTATTTAATAACAAAAATATAGGCATATTTCATTATGAGCAGGAAAACTGTTTTACCCTCATTAAATTTTCCTGAAACTTTAGCTCAGGTCGAAAAGATTCACTTTAAACCATGGAGATGAAATGGATTATGTGTAAATGTTGGATGTGGTGGATGATTTTTCTTGATTATTTTGACTTTCCTCACTGCAGCTCACTAAGCACATCCGCTTTATGAATATTCATTACCATAATGATGCAAGGCTTGCATATGTTTTTGTAAGCTATTTAGAGGAGTAAAATAATAATTACAAGTGATTATACTTTATATTCATCTAGCAGATTTACTTATTTTTTTACTTAGCTTTTCTTAAATTAACTTACTGCTTATTTAATTATTCATTAAGGATTTCTACGAATTAGTTTGACTGCACTTCTATATTATCTATATTTTTCAGATGATGCGTGGTAAGGAAATGATATAGTCAAGAATAGTTTTACCACGGAGAGGAATACTTTCTCCATTTTTTTAATAAATTCTGATTCCACAACATAAACATAACATGTATTTGGGACCAAATTAGTAGTATATATGCATATTTTGTATTATAGGAATTAGGACGCTGTAGGCTCATCTATATCTGTAGGGACAATATCATTATGATGATATTTTGTTATAATTTCCTCACTCATTATGTCCATATAAGTGGCGTTAGATGAATGCGATTACCCCAGCAAAATATAACGTGTTATCATGGGTAGTGTAGGTGAATCTTGTTATTTGTTTTAGTATTTTATGATTCGATAGGCTATAAATTCAAATATTAAATTTCGTTTTCTATAAGAAAGAAGTGCATTAGATTTTTAAAAGATTTTGTCTATTTTCCTAATAGCGTAAATTGCCTTAGCAAAATTTAAAATGTTTCAAATTTGAAAAGTTTTTAAACTATAGAATTTAATTGAAACAGTTTATACAAGGCCGAAATCAAAGGCTTGTAATCTGGGGTCAATAATGTAGGGAGCTTTGTCGTATATTAACTTAAATATTATTCACTTAGAGGGAGCGTTTTAATAAATTCTTCTTGAGTCAGTTTCGATGTAAATAAATTATGAGCTTCGGATGGAAAAGTAGACTCCGTGTTGCTTGGCTAAAACCAGCTAGCCGGAAGCAAGTTTTTAGTTTATTCATTTACGAAACGTTCTGCAAATGGTGACAGCCTCTGCCACCAACTTTTCAAATACCGTCTGCAATTAACGTTGTATCATTGCATAGTACAGCATTTTTTCAATATAATTAATAATAATTATAATGTAATAATTTAATGTTTCTTACTCTAGAACATTTTTAATTATACATACAGTATACATACAGGGTGTTTGGTAGTCAGTGTCAAAGATATAAAGCTTTATTATACCCGCAAATTTAGATAAAAATACGCAATTTGGATAGTTATATCTCACTCCTACTTCCGACAACAGCCATTATTATATTTTTCTAAACATCTTGACTTAGCCTAAAAAATCTCATTTTCTCATCTTAGCCAATATAATGATATTTTTCCATGGCCCTTTTGGAATCCACACTAAATATTCTATCGGAAAAGTTTAGTTTATACTATACCCTTAGCCATACCCTTATCACAACTTGTAAATTCGACTTTTTTATAATTTATTTTTTATTTATAATATATATATATATATATTATTTATATTTTATTTATATTTTTATTTTTTTTTTATGGAAAGACCAACCTAAAGGGCACACACAACAACTCGCTCACGGCAACTTTTTTATACAACGTGTTAAAAAGTGTCAATTAGTATTAAAAAACTCCCCCCCCCCTATTGTAAGTTTTAAAGTTATATACAAAATGTTAAATTTCATGTCCGCCTAAGGGGAAGTATATTGCGATAAACCAAATAGAATATACCATGGTGGTCTATTCGCGGTGGTTAATAATAAAATTGATAATTTGCTCAATAACTGCCATCAATTACAGGAACATATACAGATTTAGTGAAAGTAATAAGTAAAGCTAGCAATATAGTTAAATAGTGTTTATTTAGTCAATGGTTTAAGACAGCGGCCAAGGTTTAGAACCAATATGTTAATTTTGAAGCTGTCATCAAGTTACGATAATCCTCTGCTTGCGACACTGATGTTGAGAAGAGTAGTTAAATACACATTACACGAACACGAACAAAACATTAAACGACAATTTGCCAAACTATAATATTGATTAGGTCACGTGGTGTAGCTGGCAGATGAATGTTTAGGTTAAACCAAAGTGCAGCTTTTTTTTACATGGTGAAAATCTGCACATGGACTATTATTTTCGAGACCTGTGTCGCTGACCTAAACCCGGAACACCGACGGTACAAGTATAATTTTTTTTATTTGTTAAAAACGTGATCCAGAGGTTAAACATATTTACTCTGCCTCATTCCTATGACTAGTTTTTATTCATTACGTTTAACTGGTAAAAATAGTTTTTGTTTATGTGGCGATCTTAGTTCAGTAATATATTATTTTTACTAAAGTATCTAATATCTGTATAAACAATGGATAACAATATGGCTATTATGTTTCCGTTTTCTTAATTTTTTTGTACTGTTGTACTTGTAGATGTTTAAAAGCATTGTCCTAGTACGGTGTATGCATGCTCTAACATTTAGTACATTTGTACACTTTAATAAATACACGATGGCATGATAAACGTTTATTGATTTTTTCAAACGACTTGTATTTTTCCATTGATTAATAATGGAAGTTTTCTAAGTAAATTGAATTGTTCCCAAAGACAGTTGAGCTTGATATACGGCCAGGAACTAGACAGTGGGTTTCACGGTCCCAAGCGATTGCTGTGTCATTCTACTGTGTTTCGTGTTTTATTATGTCCCACTAAAATTTAAAATAATTGTATATATGCTTAATGAAACCATTATTACAAAAACTTTTATTTCCTTGAAAATATTGTACATTGTAATTTCTTTATGGACTTGATGAGCTTTTGTAGGTTATTGCAACCGGTTTGGGTTATCGATAACGTGTTGTTTATTTATGCAGTATTTATGCAAATAAAGTTTCATACCATGTCCTTCACTTTGAGTTTTGAAGTATTAATATTTTGTACTTTAATTTAAGAAAAAATCCTTATCAAAAAATTATTCTTGGTGTTATGTATGGGATTTTGGTAGAATTATACAGCTCGTTAATGTTTTAACTTAAATGAAGCACGCTTGTTATGACAAAGAATAGTCAAGGTCAGAACAATTAATCCGGTGGCTGAGTTCAAATTTGGCTAGCTGCAAGTACAATGGTAATTTGAATCTGCATTTAATAAAAAAATCCCTAGGATCACAAAAAGCCTACCTGTTATTTATTACTTTTCTTAACACAAGAATTGTTTTAAAATAAATTACATGTCACATTTTAGATTTAAGTGGTCAAAATATGAATAATGTTGCCTATTTTCAACAACCGATAGTCAACTAAGTAAATGCATTTTGTGGCAGGCATTGAGAAACACTATAGAATATGTTATGGGCAGTTTATATCAATATTGTAGTGAGCCAACAATGTTTGAATGGAAAGCATAAGGCCATATAGATAAGAATAATCACATTTACCTTTGTATTTTGCCTTAAGGCATCTGTTGGGTCACCAATAATGTTATATTTTATGTTTTAGAAGGAAACGTCGGTGTTTGTATTTCATGTACTCATTATGTAACATTTTTTTCAACATAAATTAAAGAGAAGTTTATTCAAGATATTCGTTTGAAATTTAATCGTTCGTTTGAAATTTAATCGTTTTATAGTACTAAAACATTAAAGGAAAGTATAAAATGGACATAATTGTAGGTCTATTTCCTCTGATACCTAATTTCTAAGATTTTGTGTGATAATGATTTACCCTAAATATTATACTTCATTGGGAAAATATGTAGCAAAAATATATTGAAATAATGAAAAAACCTCAACCCCAGGAGAGACCAGTTACCTGATATCCAATCCCTTATATTGCTCCCTGGAGAGTTGCTCCCCTAGTCCAATGCATTCTTGAATACGTCCAGAACTGATTCGCGATCAACCTGCTGCTTTGTTCTTTTCTTGTTTTTACCAAACTTCCAACTTCTCTTGATCAATTCACACCATTCAATTGATTTCCACTTTTTATTTTATTACAGATGTGTTTCTCTAGTATCCTCTACCTATGTTCTTTCAAATTTGTATAAGTTTAATATGAATAAATGATCAAAGTGAATAGTAGTATCACTATTTTCCCCCTAGGAAGCTAGGCAAGATCCCGGGATTGTTTTGCACATAACTTCAGGCTAGACACCTAGGGGTTGCGGCACTATCACTCAGATAAATCCCATTGGTGTTTTGGCGGGATTTGAATCCGGGACCTCAGGGACCGAAGTCCCACACTCTAACCACTAAACCAGCTCGTCCCCAGTAGTATTACTAGTAGTATAGTAGTAGTCGTCAATGTAAATACAATAAATAAGATGTATATTGTATTTGCATTGATTAAATGTAATTTAAAATGTCAAAAATTAATTAGGGTGAGATACTGGACATCAGTTTTAAAGGAGCAAAAACTAAATTATTACTTTATGTGTGCATTTCCACGTTAGCATTTTTTTGTGAATAGCGTGAAGTGCTGATAAAATCACTTCAGCTCTTTGACAACCTCTCCTTTCATGTCTTATAGCATTCATCGTCACAAACAACAAACAATATTTCCATTGAAATATTTTACGATACAGAATGAAAATAATTTATTGAATAGGTTTATATAGTGAATAAGTTTATATGACCTAAGATAGTACATACAGTAAGTTCTTCACTCTATCACCTCCACAGCAATCGTGTAGACGAAGCGAGTTTTCATTTGCCTAATTTGATTTTCACTAAAATATTTCCTTAAAAATACTTATTCCCTATCTTAATAACATTAGTTTCAAACACATTCAAAAACATTAGGTTCAAGGCTACAGGGAAGGTTGTTTTTTTTTCTCGTTAACCGTTTATCACATT
This sequence comes from Macrosteles quadrilineatus, assembly GCF_028750875.1. Taxonomy (NCBI): domain Eukaryota; kingdom Metazoa; phylum Arthropoda; class Insecta; order Hemiptera; family Cicadellidae; genus Macrosteles; species Macrosteles quadrilineatus. The sequence continues at coordinate 62,202,257 of NW_026542599.1, forward strand.
GCAACGCGTTAATATACTATATTTTTATTTCTTTAAGCTATAAAAGTGGTTTGAAAGAAATTTTAATACAATAATGTTTTTGGGGATGATTATTAAATGGGAAAATACTATTTATACCCCATAAAACCTTCCATAAATGCGTGTTTTCATAGTCTAGCCATGCTGGTTCGCAAACTCGTTCGAAGAAATGTAGGTTTACACGTTTATACAAAATTTAATCAAAATTGGATGATTATTGTTTGTGTTATCGTACTAACAGATACATGTTTAAAAGTTCTGATCTTGGGTGTAAAGGAAAATAATTAGGACTTAAAAATTGTATATTATATAGAAAATACAGTCACTAAATTGCATTATTGCGATTAGGTTTAAAATCAGTGATAGTTTATAGTTCATTCAATTTAACTCGGATTATGAATAACTATGAAATGAACAGTTATAAGCTATATTGTACATACGGTACTTCAATTTATTATCTTTGGCAAAAACATAGTTCCACTTTTCCAATTGAGGAAAGGGTTTTAGTGCCCTATCTTAAAGCTAGTATAAATAAATTAGTGTGTTAAAGGCTGTACATTTCTAGCGACATATGTATTTTTTCGTAATTCCATTTTATCAATTTTTATATTTCAATTGTATTATATTTTTACAAAGTGAAACGATGATAAAAACAATATATATCCATTCAAAAATGCATAAATGTTCATATATAAATTCATATTATATAAATTCATTATATAGAAATTGATAGATACCTAAGAATTTCAACTCATTTTTCATTGCGCTCACAGACTTTAAGTTAATTTTATTCTAAACGAATAAACGTATTTTCCAGAAAACTAGAGTTTTCCTGATAAGGAACCATTAGTTGGCGTTTGGAGAACTAAAGAGAAAAGACACACCTAGTTAATAGTAACAAGTAGACGCAGAGCAAGAAGTAAATCCTTAGTGAAGAAGCTAGAAGTGATTGGGGTTTCAAGAAAACGCTTTAAGCAGAAAACCAGCAAACTTGCAAGAATGGATCTTCAAACAATCCGAAAATATGCAAGGTAAGAGTAAACTATATTTGTTTAACCTTATAATGTTTGTTATTCACATGTAAAGGCAGTTTAACATATTTTACTTTTGAAATACTAACAGGGGCCTTTAGTAGTCTAAGATCAGACTTTTGATGTTTTTTTTGTTTTTTTTTTACAGTAAACATGCAATTAAAGATTGCAATCAGCCTAACCACAGCAGCCATCGGGAGGGGGTGGGGTACTACATATTGTCCCGACGAGACCCCCCACCTCCCCCAGTAGAGGACGAATACAACCCACTCTTAGAAAACAACTAGGAATAAGGCAGTAGTTATACACAGAAGAAGGAGACTCTAAATCAATATGTTTTTTTTATTTTCTTAAATACAAATTTTGAATGAAAAAAGTTGTATGAATAGGTAGCCTACTAAAATGTACTGTAACATAAATACATAATTACGTTAGCAAAATTGCCTTTTAACATTTATATAATGAGATCTAGCAGTTAAAAGTACAGGGTAAGTAATTAAGTTGGTGCGTAGAATAATTTAAGTAATCCTTTACTGATCTTAACTAAAATATCTTAAATAAGCAGAACCTAATGTTTACAAAAAAGATACTAATTGAAGTTTGCTATTTCCTAAATTCTTGGTCCAATGGCTCAATATTGTTTTATTAGAATATAACATAAGTACCTTCGTATATAAATACCCTTTACACCTTAGAATACAAATATACGAAGGTGCAGGTATATACCTAAACTGGCTGTTTTTTGTGAAGAACGTGCACTAAATTAATATCATGTAATGCATACACCAGGATATAAAGCAGATTATTAAACAAGAAAAAATATGGTTTGTGGGGTTGCGACTTATAGTTTTCTCAAAAGTTCATGGGTACTTTGGGCTTTATATATAGACTAGCTGTACCCGCGGGCTTCGCCCCGTTTAACTTCATAAGTATTCGCATGGCTCATTCACGTCCTGGTTGAAGTTCGTTCGCTACGCTCACTCACCTTTAGGTTGGAGCTCGTTCGCTGCGCTCACTTGCCTTCAGGTTAGCTCGTTCGCTACGCTAACTCGCCTCCAGGTTGAAGTTCGTTCGCTACGCTCACTCACCTTTTGGTTGGAAATTAGCTGTTGTCATAAATTTAAAAAAGATTTATAGTGCTGCACCCTGTTGGTAATCCTTGTAAATTTTATGCTATTGCACATCATAGAACAGAACCAACTTGTTTAATTGAAACAGCTGTTAAGATTTATTAATTCCTTTTAAATATGAAAAATCATAAGATTAACATAGGGAACTACAGAGCCACTGGGGCGGAGCCCGAAAGGGGTTTTGAGATAAGAATATGCTTTAATGTTAATCGGGAATGTGAGCTAGCCAAATTTCAGCCCAATCCGTCCAGTAGTTTATGCGTGATTGAGCAACAAACACACACACAAACTTTCAGATTTATAATATTAGTAAGATTGTATTATTTTGTTTACAAAGTGAAATGATCAATATGTATCCATAGATACCTAAGAATTTTAACTCTTTCATTGTGCTCACAGATATTGAGGTAACTTAATTCTTAAACAAACAAAAAACTTATTTTCCTGGTAAGAAACCACTAGTGGTAGGAGAACTAAAGGGGAAAACAAACCTAGGGGTTGGAGAACTAAAGGGGAAAACAAACCTAGTGGTTGGAGAACTAAAGGGGAAAACAAGCTAAGTAAAAACACAAGTAGCTTGAGAAGAAAGTATATCCTTAGTGAAGAAACAAGAAGGAATTGGGACTTCAAGGAAAACTCAATAAACTGAAAACAAACCTAGTGGTTGGAGAACGAAAGGGGAAAACAAACCTAGTGGTTGGAGAACTAAAGGGGAAAACAAACCTAGTGGTTGGAGAACTAAAGGGAAAAACAAACCTAGTGGTTGGAGAACTAAAGGGGAAAACAAAGCCTAAGTAAAAACACAAGTAGCTTGAGAAGAACGTATATCCTTAGTGAAGAAACAAGAAGGAATTGGGACTTCAAGGAAAACTCAATAAACCGACACACTTGAGCAACAAACACACACACACAAACATACACACAAACTCACAAACTTTCAGATTTATAATATTAGTAAGATATGCCAACTCCGTACGAAGGACGGGTACTTTGCTAGTTAACTATATTTAGAACCTACCCAGTCAAACGTTGTTATTGATTTACTTAACAAAATAGAAATCATCATGGGATATCAGTAATATCATGTGTTTATATTTTAAGGGGTTGTATCACTGAAGTAATGTTTTTAATTTATCTTACAAAGATATAACTTCACGCATTCTTTCAATAAATCTGATACAATACAAACTAAGCACAAATAAATAATCATTTTCTTTTCAAGTAACTAATGCTAAAAATATAATTTCCAGTGTTTGCTTAGTGATATACCTAACCAAAACTGTTTGTAGTAAGACTTTATTTACAATAGTGAAATCCTTACAATTACTACGAGTAATAATCTTACTAATATTATAAATGTGAAAGTTTGTGTTTTTATTTGTTTGTTTGTTTGAAGTTCAATCACGCATTAAATACTGGTCGGATTGGGCTGAAATTTTGTATGATAATTGCTCACGTTCCCGATTAACATATAGACATTTTAATCTCAAAAATCCTTTCGGGCTCTTCCCTAAATGGCTCTGAAGTTTCCCATGTTAACCTTATGAGTATTCTTATTTACTAGGTGGCGTTCGCAGAGGCATCCACAAAATTGAGCGGAGTCATCAAGGGTTTATATTATATTGTTTTGGTCATACTGCAGTAATACCAGTCGTTTTTAATGCATGCGGGTCTAAAGTAGCATTTTTACTCTTTAGGAAGTAAAAATAGTTTTTATCCTCTATGGAGTAAACATCTGCTGTTCTCAACTCAGTTGTAAATTTCGATTGTAAACGATTGCATGTATCGAAAATATGTATCGATTCGTGCATCGTAATAATTTTAACCTACAGTCTACAGTATACAGTCTCTTCCCATAGCATTTTAGCATTGCACATACATTAATCCATTCCCACACTCAACACTGCTCACCTTTACTACTTCCTTCACCACTTCCTACGTCGCGGACCTGTTTCCCTCCCTTCCCATAGCATCATAGGATTGCAAATACCTCAATCTAACGGTCATAATCAGTTCCACCACTCCGGACTGCTCGCATTTACTACTTCCTTCACCACTTCCTACGCCACGGACCTGTTTCCCTCCCTTTCCATAGCATTTTATGATTGCAGATACCTTAATCTAATCGTCATAAACAGTTCCCACACTCCTGACAGCTCGCCTTGACTACTTACTTCATCACTTCCTACGTCGCGGACCCGTTTTCCTCCCTTCCCATAGCATTTTATGTTTGTTGATACCTTAATCTAATGGCCATGAACAGTTCCCACACTCCAGACTGCTCGCCTTTACTACTTCCTTCACCACTTCCTACGTCACGGACCTGTTTACCTCCCTTCCCATAGCATTTAAGGATTGCAGATACCTTGATCTAATCGTCATAAACAGTTCCCACACTCCGGACAGCTTGCCTTGACTACTTCATTCGCCTCTTCCTACGCCACGGACCTGTTTCCCTCCCTTTTCATAGCATTTTATAATAGCAGATACCTTAATCTAATCGTCATAAACAGTTCCCACACTCCTGACAGCTCGCCTTGACTACTTCCTTCACCACTTCCTACGTCATGGACCTGTTTCCCTCCCTTCCCATAGCATCATATGATTGCAAATACCTTAGTCTAATGGTCATAAACAGTTCATACACTCCGGACTGCTTGCATTTACTACTTCCTTCACCACTTCCTACATCAAGGACCTTTTTACCTCCCTTCCCATAGCATTTTATGATTACAGATACCTAAATCTAAACGTCAAAAACAGTTCCCACACTCCGGACAGCTCGCCTTGACTACTTCCTTCATCACTTCCTACGTCGCGGACCCGTTTTCCTCCCTTCCTATAGCATTTTATGTTTGTTGATACCTTAATTTAATCGTCATGAACAGTTCCCACAGTCCAGACTGCTCGCCTTTACTACTTCCATCACCACTTCCTATGCCACAGACCTGTTTCCCTCCCTTGCCTTAGCATTATATGATTGCAGATACCTTAATCTTATCGTCAGAAACAGTTCCCACACTCCGGACCGCTCGCCTTGACTACTTCCTTCATCACTTCCTACGTCGCGGACCCGTATTCCTCCCTTCCCATAGCATTTTAATGTTTGTTGATACCTTAATCAAATCGTCATGAACAGTTCCCACACTCCAGAATGCTCGCCTTTACTACTTCCTTCCTCACTTCCTACGTCGCGGACCCGTTTTATTCCCTTCCCTTATAATTTTTGGAATGCAGATACCTAAATCTAATCGCTATAAACAGTTTCCACACTCCAGACTGCTCACCTTTAGTACTTTCTTTAGCACTTCCTACGTCACGGACCTCAAGCTAGTGTCGTCATTTGATTATATTTATGATTCATACCGTTTCTGTTCTAATATCTGTGGAATAATGCTATCAGCTATTTCTTTATCTACTGCATTCAAAAGTCAACAGCTGATCATATGTCTTTGTTTACGTGTCAAATACTGCTTCCATAAGGATTACATTGAAACTTTGAGACCCAGTGGGGCGGATTCCTGAGAGTTATTTTTAACGCCATATAGATGTTGGCACTCACCGATATGGTCTTTATCACCATCCAAAATTTGAAAACGATTGATTCAGCCGTCTTGGAGGAGTTTGCGTATTACGAAATGCATAAAAGTCGACGTATAAGAGCTTCGCTCGCTCCGCTCAAAAAGGATGTATATAAGAATTTAGTCAGCTGTTTCAACTACACAGGTTGGTTCTATGATATTCAATAGCATTATGAAGTTATAAAGTTTACCAACAGGGTGCAGCATTATTTTTTATGACAACAGCTAATTTGAACCAAGCAGCAACAAAAACCCTGATACACAATGAAAACTTAACTTTTTGCAGTTGTTTAGGTGCAATGGTAGAGCAATATAGCTACCGTAAATTAAAATAACCAAATTTTCTTAAACCGTGTCCTCTTCCATTGCAAACGCAAAGGACCAGTATAACTGCAATAATAATTTTATACTTACACACCAACCCCGTACGAAGGACGGGTACTCTGCTAGTAATTATAATAAATAACGTTAAGTTACATAGATATATAAGAAATAGCTCACAGATACAATGTTTTATAAACACTTTTGGTAAGGAAAGGTAGTATTGCATGTGTTGGGTTTGTTTTCTCCAGGAAACAATTTCAGAGAACTTCAGGCTAGCCATGAACCATGGCAATCAAAATGTTGTCGTAACTTTGTATTTCAACCTGTATCTTTGTGACACGTATGCTAAAACTAGTAAACAAACTTATCATTTTACGTAATAAAGAAACTTAAATAAGATTAGGGATGTTATATTAGTCAATCAAGTCATAATATACATTTTATAACGGCCAAAAAGTTTCAAATATGTAAAAGCTAGTTTTTACAGTTTATTTTAAAGATTTTTGCTCTAACTTTCTTATTATTTTTGTGTTAAATTTAAAATCTATAAAACCGTAACTAACTAAATGTCGCCTAGTCCCCACTCTACGGTTCATGATATTAATAATATTAAACCAATGACTGTTCAGTATTTTGTCAAACCAATATTTCGAATTGAGTGGAATTTTTTATTTGGACGTTTTGGCAAGCTCTAGTAACGAAATCATTCTGCAGAAATTCGCAGATGAAAGATTCTGCTAAATACATATGTAAAGTATCTTACTACTTACTTTAACTTTGTTTTGCCTTGGGCGAGTCAATGAAAAAAAGTTAGTAACAAAACAATTCATTTAATATTTAAACCACGAAACATCAGCCACAATATACGAGTATTGGATAATGCATTTCTGATAATGTAAACAACAGTGTAAACATAACCATAACGATATCAATATCATAACAGTATTGTCTCCTGTGTTCGACAACATGTGGTGCAACGTGTACAAAAGAGAGCTTATCTACAATCACTATCATCAACATACAAAGTGGTTCATTTACTCATTAAATATACTGAGTGGCCATTGAGCATCTCAGTGTGCGTAAATGCATTTATACCTCCTCCCCATAAAAAAACCTCATTAAATATAACATTTTATCTCATGATGATATAGGCTTTACAAAACATATTAATGTTGTATTAATATTCGAGTATAGATGGAACTGTCAAAAAAACGCAAAGATCAGCTTATTTTTATTATTTTTAGCTGTACAGTTTTCTCTTCTAATAACCTTAAGTGCAGATGATGTAATTCTTTACAGAATACAGAATACCCTGTTCTTATGTTATTTGTTTTAATTTTAAATCATGATCTGAATCTATAACAAAATCAATTGTATTGCAGACCTTTCCTACAAACTAAATAAAGGGGCAATGCTACACGCAGTAAAATTACCACTACAAGACAATACAATATTTTAAAATTATATATATATAAAAACTATTTATGCTTCAAACCCTTTCTTTTTACAGTACAGTATTTTTATAACCAATGTACCTCGTTGTATTGGTGTAATTATGAACAAACAAGCTGAACATCATATTAATGAGTTATGAATATTCATCAAGCATGTGAGATTATAGAGGGGTAAGATGATTTTACAGTGCTACATTAGAGTATTTTATCTCTCCAATTTATATTGGTTTGAAATGGCGTGGTAATGTTGTTAGGATGTTTAAGTTTCAAGATGCTTTATCACCCTTAGAAATACATACATTGGTTACATTACAAGTAGTGGAAACGCCCGTGATGAATGAGCGTGTGTATAAGTTATGTATACAGTACCTTACTTAAGCTCTTTGTTTTCTTTTTACGCCTAGTAAAGTAATAGTATATACAGTTAGACAGATGATTTTACTATATATACTACAATCACTATCATCAACATACAAAGTGGTTCATTTACTCATTAAATATACTGAGTGGCCATTGAGCATCTCAGTGTGCGTAAATGCATTTTTACCTCCTCCCCATGAAAAAAACCTCATTAAATATAACATTTTATCCCATGATGATATATAGTTTACTATCCCGGTAAGTGGTGTTTTACCGTGCGAGCAGGACAGTCCCCGCGCGAGGCGTAGCCAAGTTTTTCGTGCGAGTACGTTAAAGCTTACCGGGCGAGTAACGTACGATACTTAACATCATAATACACAGAATAATTATTAGATTTTAAACACATAATATAATTTAATTAGAACATAACATAAATTATACTATTTTATATTAAAGGAAATATAATAGGCTGTTTCAGCTAGCTGTTTATTTCATCAGCTGACTAAGTGCTCGGTAAAAAGTGTTTACGGTGCGGTGCGCGGTAACATTACATAACGTTACGTTTCCATGTTTAGGCACGGTAAAGGGCAACTTTCCAGCCTATCAATACGGATGGAAAAGTACCTGTTTCTGTGTAGTATGATGTAAAGTTAATAACGGAAATTATTTTAAACTGATAATTGCTTTGAACTGATTAATACCAAATCTGAGCTCGATTCAAGTACTATTGACCTTTTATATAAAATTACGATAGTATAATTCTATTCGTTTTTTTGTGTGTGTTTTTTTTTTTTTTTTTTGCCTAGTTGTATTACTCAGTAAAACACGCCTTAAAGAATTAAAAATATAATAGCTAATCATTTCTGAGTCTAAGTGTAAATCGTTGTATATTCCATTCAATTTAGTATTCAACAACTAACTCATAAGGAATGTGTCGAAAATAAAACTGATTGAAAAAACTGGTTGGGACATTGTAAATGTGTTAAGAAATCCCCAGGAACCACAAATTCAATTCACACCAACTCAGAGGCTCTTGGTCACAAAGGTAACCGAGTCTTGTGAATTTATTTGGCTTTCAAATGGAATATTTAACATTGGGGACCCCACCGTAGCTTTTCTTGGGAAGCGAGCATCTCTAAAGTACACGTTAGAGTAGACCAAAAATTGTACAATCTATTTACATCCAGGTCTAAAACCGTTTCTTTAATTGACTAAAAAGTGACTAAAACCCCATAAAAAAATCAATAACACTATACAACAAAATATTTAAAATGATCCAAATTAATGTAGTAACTAGAAAACACAATTATAACCACGCAGTCTAAGAACTCAGGGGAGGGAAAGTAATTAATTATTGATTTGCTGTCCACAGTTTGGTTTCTCAAAGGGCTTGTACATCACCTGATCAGCTGATCAGCCGTATATAGCTCACATGTGGTAATTTGACAACAAAGTGTCAACAATATGTCACTGGCCAATCTTGTGTCACCCACGGGACTGTATATCAGCCATCTCACGCATCGTGTTTGTGATATTATACAGCAGAGATTAGGGTGGTAAGTCTACTGTGTGATTTATTCGAAAATTGCATTTTGTAAATTAGTGTTTGATTTTTTTTATGAGGAAGAAAAATGTTTTGAATTAGTGCTTACTCACGTTATTAATGCATTTAAAAAAGGATTATTCTTACTATTTTAACTACTTCCGTAAATTTAAGCCTTTGTTTCAATTTTATTTTTATTTTTATCGACGCTAACTTTAGTTCACTCAAGGCAACACTAAATAAACTAAAAAAATATAACGATTTTACCTACATCTAACATAGGCTACTAAATGGTGACTGCATTTTCGTCAATAATATTGGCATTAATTGTAACGAATACAATACGACCCATGTCAAGTGATCTTCAAGTGTGAGACAGGTCTCCTCTAAGATATATGTTTTTCTTTGATATCTGTGCCTACATCTTCAGATGTGCTTCTTACTAATAGCCTAAGGCATTACAATTCTTCAAGTAATTACAGATTTGTATCCCTACGTTAGCTATTTACAAGGTTTAAACTCAAATTATTAGTGCTGAAATTCATCCGTAAACCACCAGACCAGTCGCGTTTTTATAACTAATGCTAGAAGTGCTCAAGGGTATAAGTGGGCTATTGAAAAACTTAAAGGTGTTCTATATAGTACAAATACTATATAATATAATTCAATAAGATATTAAAAGCATTTAATAAGCCTAAACAGAGTGCAATAATGTATCATTTGACTTTTATAAATTAATTGAGGAGGTGCGGCTCACGTATTCTCCATTTAAAAGAATTATGACGCAGTAGGTTTTGAAATGGATTGCTGTTAACGATCATAAAAAAGTCAAACTGTCCCTACAGATAAATCATCATTATATACTCTGATTACTTGGCTATTACCTACTTCACTATTATTTCTTCATTAGCTTTAAACATTGAAAGTGGCTTTGCCTTGCAGCGCGTTCTAAAACAGGTCCTACTAGAACCAGCGATTAAATAAACCTTTTATGTTCATTTGATACAAAGGACCGTTACTAATTAACGGAAATCTATTGTTAAAGTTGAACCTGAAGGAAACTTGAAACATAGATTTCACTTTTGACTCTATGTGATTAAAAACCACCAATAAAATTGTTCTGCATTTTTATGGATTTCGGGGAGCGAGCTTGTCTAGTGGTTAGAGCGCGGGACTTCGGTTCCAGAGATCCCGGGCTCAAATCCCGTCAACTAACCAATGGATTTTATCTAAGTGATAATGCCGCAATCCCTAGGTCTAGCCTGAAGTAATGTGAAAAACAATTCCGGGCTCGTGACTAGCGTCCTAGGACAAAAAAATATTGATTTCAAATTTCAACTAATACCTCAATGACGAGGAATATCACGATTCTGTTACGTAAAATTTAACCTTATTAAAAAATAAAAATTTAAATAACATGATGTGCTTGTAATAGGCATAGATATTCAACGCTAGTATTCAACGATAATTGCGTAATTGTTTAACAGTAATGACCTAATTATATTTGAGTAAGCTTGGGTGCCATTACATGCTCTAGTCAATAGATTGTCGTTACATTTCCGTCTATTTCTGTCGGACATAATATCTTAAAAATTAAAAAAATTCTGTACTTTTATAACTACCTAATAACATGTTGATAACTATGCAGAAATTACAGAACCTAGCCCTCTATATAATAATACTTCATATTTTGTAGTCGACAAAGATAGGCTACATTGCATTACAAATGTCAAATACATAATGTTTGTAAAAAAACAATCAATGTAATCATTTACAGTTTTTCGCATAAGAGTATTTAGACAAATAATCAAACTAAGGGGTTTTTTTACATATAAAATTTGATAATAATAATATCAAGAAACGAGGAAAGAGAACAAAAGGTCTTGGTGCTTTGGGGCATTCGGGTAATAGAGAGAGGAATATAAAACTGTATGAATACACAAAATACAATATGATGAAAAATAAATAGGTACGTATATCATATGTGTGTCGAAAATATATTGTTTCTTTTGATATTGTAATGTTTTTAAGTCTTTTTGTAAATGTAAAAAGCCTTATTTTTTGTAGTTCAAGTGGGGTATATCTAATCAATTCTATATATAAATAAATTTATCTGTATATAAATAAATCTACTGTCTACACTACGTAGATAATTATATTGTAGATGGAGACTACCTCCATCGAAGAGACTTATTAACCGCTTGCATCAAAAATAGGTTACTATTAAAAGAAATTCAATTTTAAAAGACATGTAAATTGAAATCTACATTATATGCTCTGACATCCTGGCCATATTTCCTCCTAAATGAACCTCTAACATTCCTCTTCCCCGTATATTCTTACATTATTAAACCCTGGGACCAAGCCAGCAGTAGCGAGATATAGTCACAGGAAAAACCTTTCCCCAAATATTGCAAATATTAATATTCTGGTTATTTAGAGTTAAATAACTTAAAATCGGAAATATGATTCATTTCCATTTATAATACTGTACAGTGTTATATAATACAGACCACGGCCTCTATGACAAGCTTTGTAAGAAACATCAATCAAAATCGTAATTCTAGGGTTTCACAGACAATGTGACCGTTAATCTTTATCCGGAGAGACCTCTTCATTCAACTATTGGAGACATTAGTGGTTGTTTTGGATGGGCTACAGGAACATGTCTTTGGGCAAAGTGCGGTTTAACTGAGTTTTAAATGTTTCAAATCCCTGTTTCAAAAATTTACTGTTAAAACGCATTCAAAACGTTGCTGGATTTTTGCCAGCTTGCTTGGTTATCTCCCAAGAATAGAAAAATTAACCTATATTTAAACAGAATTGGCATGGATCATAAAAAAATACGTCACTGGTCCAAATATTATGGTAAACGTAACAGCTGGTTTGGACATTTTGAAACTACAGTAAAAAAATGTCTACTTCCCTATCGGAGAATTTGCTAATAATACAAACATGTGTACTTTTGGGCAAGTGTAATTTTTCTACATTATTTATGATCAGTAGCATTTCTGTTATAATATTCGTGGCAAATTTCGATCGTTTATTTTGACCTTAAAGGTCATCACTTAGTTCTCTAAAGAGCAACTAAAGAAAGACGTGCCCTAATAAACTAAAACCATTTACACAAAAAAATTGAAAATTCATGTAATACGTTTTAATTTCAAAGTTTTACTGCGGAAACCTTGATACAATATATCATGCTTCACGCCTTAAACTGTTATGGGCCAACTCTGTACTTTTGTTAATGTTACTGCTGTTGGTTCGAGCTAACTCCTAAACTCACATTAGCATTGTTTATAACGTCGGTTAATGCAAGACACGTTATAAATACGTAATATCCTTGGCCAGGATAACAGTAATCTCTTCCAGAGATACAAAATTATCTAAAGCTGTAAAGTGTTTTAATACCTTTTGGGGCCCCAAATAAGAGCCATGTGAGTTTGCGACGGATTCTGACATCTGCCTAAGTTTCAGGAGTCAAAAAACTATGAATACTTTGCTATTTTTCAGTTTTTCGCATATACCTCTTAAACAACGCATCCTACGGAAATTTGTCTTCTAAGTGATTGTTCTAATACACTTTATGAGTTGTTCAGCTCTGTTTAATCTAACCTAATTTAGAAGCTAAATTTCAGTTTATTTATGAAATTTGTATCCAAACAGGTTTGTAGTGTTAGAATGTTTACATTATGTCATACAACTTATCTAAGGATTAAAGTTTCATTGAACGTCAGATGCAATTTTGAACTTTGCTCAAGGGACAACTACTTATATTAAATTCTTAAACAATCGTATAAGTCAGTAAGAATCGCTTGAAAACTCGTATTTCATAGTTGACGTCATGTCATTGACACATCAATCCCGAAAACATTGTATATTTATGAAAAACTCAATAGTTTTAAAAATGTTTGAAATAAAAATAACTTATATTACTTGGATATAATATAATACATATATATCCTTTGCTGTATTTTTAATAAATGGGTAGTAATTTGTTTCTCAATAACAAATTTTCGTGTAAATTATGGCCTAGCAACAAAATAACCTATTTCATGTCTTTTTCGTTATTCACAAAACAATTAAATCTGTTTCGGCGACAACTCGCAATATGAATATAAACCTATTTTTTTGGTTTAAAAATATACAAAATTACGATTCCAAAAAAATAAATATTTAGTTAATGTTAGCTTTGTGTTAAATCAAATACAGAAAATGATACTAGCTACTTATCAGCCCAAATAAATTGGGTATACATGTTGCAAGCAAAGTTTACAATCAGGCAGTTGAATTCATTTAATAGAATAAGTCATTCTATAAAATGACTAGGAATTTTATACAATGCCTAAAATGAACCAGAAAATTACTAAATAGAGCGCATTATAGACTTTACCTAGTCATTCAATAAAATGTCTATTGGTACTGTAGGCAGTACAAGTATTAAATAAACTGTTATAGGACTTTTTAAGACTTCCGTACCCTTGTTTCGCATTAATCTAACTAATCTAAAATAAACTAACCTAACCATATACACATTATTATTTCGTTATTCAAATGTATTTTTTTACTTTTTATTATTTTTGTGGCATTAGTCAATTTAATTTAAAACTATTACTAACCAACCTAACCTAACCATACACAACATAAATTAATATTGTTAAATAAATGTTTTTTTTTTATATAGGCCTATTGTGTTTATTTCATACTTTGCCTGACACACCTACGGGCATTCTATAGAATGCCTGAATTACATACTTTGCCTGTGACATAATATATAAACTATTAATTTTAAAAACTTTTAATTTGTTCATATTGCTTTACTTTACAAATACCACCAATGTAAGATTTGTTGTATTCAAAATCCGCTTTCTTCATTACGATAAGCTACTTTCTTGCACAAAGTAATCAGGTGTGTATAAAATATTAATAAAGGAACTTTGCTCTTTTCATGATAATTTGCTTTCTCGCGAAACGTGGAAACTTTGTTTGAAACTGTCGGTTTAATAATTAAGGTTAATGGAAGGCTAGTTTAGAATGAATCACTTATGAAAACGCCCCTTTCTAAATGGAATGTATTGGCTTATGATAAATTATTATGATGCATGGAAACATTTGCGGATTAAATTAGGCCTATCAACTTAAAATATCCTTAAGATCAACCTTTCTCTATATAGCCTGGTTTTAAACTTCATATTGTCTGTAAGAAACACCATTCTATTACTTTATAATACCTAATTTACTTCTTAAAGACCATATGAAAAAAATAAAATAATGCCAGCTCTAAAGAGGTTGTAAGGTTACATTTTTTAGATTGCATATTATATAGCCGTATTTAGATGTAGCGTATGGTATGGTAGGGATTTAAAAGAGCATAATTCACTTACCCTTGAAATTAAACTTTCCTGTTTTTTTTTTTTTTAAGATAAATCGTCTATACCTGTAATACATTTGAAAACTTATAAATAGAACAAAGGTAGAAAATATTATTAAAGAATTAGGTCAAACTCATGATTCATTTCTAGATAAAATCCTGATAATTTGTTTATTTCACATCAAAGTCCTGAAAGACATCCAATACTTAAAAAAATAAAGCAAAGAGATTTTAGAAATTGTAAAAACTAACTACACCAAGAGGTTAGTAAATTATTCAGCGTGACTTGTTTAACGAATGCCAGAACTTTTTATCAAGCTGTAGTGTTACGACTTGAGCACTTTAGTAATTTCCTGGGTCAGACTTTAGAGTTTAAGTGTTAGGATTTAATGAATCGTTTAACCCATCACAGCCTCGGTTAGTTTTTTTTCGTCCTAGAGGATGGTAACTTAATACAAACTAAAATACAATGTCGGTTTCCAAGTAATTCATTTTAAATAAGTATTAATTCATTAATACTTTTAGCATATTTCATGTAATTAAAATTGCGTTAAGTAACTTGGGTTATTTTATGGTATTAAAATCACGCGTTTGTTTCAGGGCGGTAGCTATTTATTAGAACATCGAATGCTTTTATGGGAAAGATGTTCAATTGAATCCTGCCCTCTCGCAACGAAGTCCAATATGTAAAAGGGTAGCAACTCACCTAAATCCAAAGTCAGGACCTTATTAAATCACTTGTTGGTTGGAAATAAGTATAGATTTTTATTTATTTGGTTTGCAGTACTATTTATTCATCCATTACTACAGCAGTTCCTCAAAAGTTTCATGCCATATCTTTTTGATACCTTAAAATTTATTAGTCCTGAAAATCTTATCCAGAGGAAAACATGTCGAAAAACGTTTATTTTGACACTGCAATCAGTGGAAATCAATCACGGATTTAAAATCTAACTCGAGTGTTTACCATTCAACTAGTACAACAGATATAATAAATGTAACTTTAATTAATTTAATTCGATTTTTACTACGATGACACAACGGTGTCCGTATTTTCAGGCAAGGAACAATGAACGGTGGCCATCCAATAAATTATATTACAGCTTTTTATTGTCAAAGATCAGATGGTTTATTTTTTTAACTCAATTATCAAGGAAAGCTGGGTCCAGCTTACAACTATTAAATATTTTGTTTACTTTGCTCAGGATCAAACCGGCAACCTTCGGATTGAAAGGCAAACACTACATCCCCCCAGCATTGTATGGTTTAAGCTAATCTAAAATATATTAAAAAGAAAATATACCAGTTTAAAATAAAACTTTGATACGACTTTACAAACCAAGTCATGCACGTCTTATACTTGGTAACTTCCAAGTTTGATTAATGTAATTAAAGTTGTCACTTAAAGTTTGAGGTCTTTGGGAATAACAACAAACTTGGAATTGACAATGAAACAATCGCATGTTAAAGAGGAGAATAGATGATTCCATGGATATTCCCCTTTAAAATCTTCATCCTTAAATCAGCTGAAGCAAATTTCTAGATATTAAGGTAATATATTTCAATAACTACAAGTAATATCCATTGAACTACTAGCATTAAACTAGATGATTAATAATAATTGTTCAAAAAGTATACATGTAACAACTTTTCATTAATTGCAAGACGGTTTAGTAAGTTAAATAAAAACTATCGTATGCAAAAATAAATCTAAATGAATCATGAAATTATGATATTCTATCATGGAGGTTTTCTTATTCACTTACAAAAAATTGGTCACAATCTTTAAATTGGTAATGTTGAAATTATAAACGCGTAAATCAGTATGTTTAAAATTTCTAAATTGTTTACCCATTTCTTCTTTTACCTTGGTATTTTGCCTGGAAAAATAAGAACTTGCACATAGGTTTTCTTAATTAAAGTTCCCCAAAAATTATTACGTTGATTTTCTCAAAAAATCATTTGTTTCCCCCAAATTGGTCACATGCTTAACACTTAGTGCCTACCTCTGCATTATGTAAGGATTAAATATGAACAAATTGTACCCATTCCTTAATTTTTTTCATTATGTTGATGAATTTGTAAAATCGTATCTTGAGTTTTTCTACTCGGTACTCGGTTAACATTTTTTTAAATAGATTATAAAAAATACAACACCTCTATGGATAAAATACATGACTAAAAGCTTCATAGTTATTGTATATTTTCTTTAAGTATATTTTCTTTCAAACGGTATGGCAATTGTCAAGATCAAAGTGTGAATGGGGAATGTCAATAACGTGATTAGAGGCAATGTAGTCCATTTTACTCCACTGATCAACTCTTCCGATTGTAGACATTTAAATTGTACAAAGGCGTTTGAACAAAACTATAGAGCTTTCCACTTCATTTTTTATCTGTTAGATTTAACTATTTGAATGTTTTTTTTTTTATTTAATTAAAAACAATTATTCTATAAATATTAATTTTCATTAACATATCAGTGACAGTTATAAAAAGTTTCTTTATCGAAACAACTGTTCGTAATTTTATATATGACGATGATATTTACATCCTGTCGTCCCATTAATTAATTTTAAACATAGGTAATAAAATTTGATTTATATTTTTTTAGTTCAGGAAAAATCAGCTTAAGTTTTAAAGATCCTGGGAGAAAGTTAAATAGGTCATTTATATGCATAAAAACATCTTACAAATTAAACACAGGTTAACTTTATTTATAAAACTCAAACTACTTCCGGCGTCTACGTGTAAAATATTTCTGGTCCGAAATGTGTACTCAAATACGTTTCTTAAATATAACTAATAAAAATATCAAAAAATATAAATAAGTACAAACATAACTTAACAAACTTTCACGATCTTCTCCAAGTTTTTTCTTAATAATGTAAGCTAGAACGGAGATTTACACTAAGTTCCTAATTTTACTGGAAAGTGGCCATTCAGCTGTCCGATTATCTTTTGGTGTTAATCCTAAACTTGTAAAAATGTAAAGAATCTTCCCTAATTTGAAAAGTTTACTTGAATATTTAATTACCACAAATATATGATGTTATTAGCATTCCAAAGTTAGGATGGCAGTTTAACGAAATGTTGTTCAACCATTTCATTTTAAATATATCTGAGCAATTATGGTGAAAGGGATACCCTATAATGCTTGTTATTGTGAATTGGATTGTATTAATGTTTAACGTAACCTCGTTAAAGAAGAAACAATTTAACAAATAGCATTATTTTAGCGGAAAATTATATTAAAAAAGTACAAGGGCAATGAAAGAGAAAGAAAGCATCACTCCCCTTGAAAACGATTGTTTAGATGTTTTAAAGTAAATAAAGTCACAAAACAAAGTAAAGTATATTAAAACACATTTTGGCAAATTCCATTTTAACAATTTTATACTGTATATGTTGATTTTTCAGAATTTGTTATCTTTAATTAACCAAAACTTTTGACTAATAATACTTCTGTATCCAAAATTCAATGTCATAACGTACAACAACAACAACAACAACGGATACAATACCAAATAATATATACAACATCACATTTCCTGTAATTCCGCTAAATCAGAATCGGATGTGATAAAGAGGAAGAAAATGATTTTTCCTACAGTTACCTAACAATGTACATGTTCTCTCACTGATTTGAGAAAGCAAAGTGGCCAATTTGCTCATCAGTGAGACAATGTTAACATTGTCTGACTCTAATTACTTTGGCTCACTCCAGATTTGCAACGTGAAGGCACGAAATAGTGAGCGCGTAACAAGCAGACAAGGTCGTGTGCGCGCGAAATACGTTGGCAGCACTGGCTGTAAATCAGCTGGTCAGCTGTTGTACTGTTGTATCATTAAATTTCATATTAAAAGTTCATGTCTGTGTACAAATATGTTACGTTTCTTTACCAATTTATTTGTTTTATGGTAATCTGTATGAAAAATATAATGTGCAACTCGAGTGCAAAGTGCAAGTGCCTCACTCGAGAAACCATTCCTCCTCTTGAGTGAGTCAATTGCTCACATTGCTCACTAGTTGCACAAATAAAAATTTTTTAGTTTGAAGTGTAGTTAGATTAAATAATGTCAGTAATTTGGAATAGTACTAATTTTCTATAGCTATTTAAAAGGAACATTAACCTTGCCCGACTTTTTTTTAATATTACATGATCTAGTGTTTTTTTTCTTCAAGTAATAAAAATAGAACACCAACAGAATCCAAGCGAAACTTTTACGTTGAATGTCCACTCCTGTCTAAGTCTCCTCTACAATTTCCTCTACAATTGAGTAACACTCTCACAAACATTGGCCAGGGTTTTGTAAGCACCATTGAGGTGCAACTGGAGAGCTCTTCACCCCAAGAAGTTCCAGCCTCTCCCTAAACATTGCCAGGCGGTCCATGGGGTTGTTGGGCGATGGATCTGTCCAAAGTCGCTCTGCCATGGCGGCGGCTGCAGGCCAAACTGTGGGCCGGAGAGAGTGGTGATCTACAAGGTCTGTGAATACAATAGCACAACCTCCAAGAACGAATCTTCTGTCAACCTGGCTCAACTCGGACCACGGATGATAGTTGTACACCGGCATCCACGGCTGAGGCTGAGTAAGATCCCAGGCGTCGCTCGAAGACACTATTACATTGAACTTCTTCTTCACCAGTCTCTCAAGCTCTCCGGACGTAGAAGGACCTTTCGATTGAACTATGGGAGTAACTTGTTTGACCGTCTTCCAGAAATCTGATTCCTCTAGGAAATCATTGGACCATAGAATAACATTTTTCACGTTTACTTCGTTTTTCATTTCGTTCAACAATGTTTTATAAAAGTGCTCCCAGACTCCGATTACACCTTTTTTTATGTATACGTCGAAGTTTGTCACTTCTTCGGAGCTTTCCCAACATCGGAAATCCACTTCATCTCCTCCAAGATGAACTAAACCCGATTTTGTTGCTTGTTTGAGCTCCTTTATTAATTCAACGAGAACTGAAAAGGTGTTTTTGTTTGTTGGGTTTATTTGACCACAGGGTGGTTCTGCGCAGAATTCCGAAAATGGTTGAGCGTTTAAACACAATGAAAGATTCCCTTTACCTTCTGATTCACCCCAATCCCATCCTTGACTGTTGTGAGACGGAAAGTCGATTTCCACCAATACTGTCACTCCTCGTTCCTCAGAAAACTTTGCCACATTTTCAACATCCTTAACTGTATAAACTTCCTTAGAGGGCACCCCACTTGTAAACTTTGTAAAACTCTTTGATTCATAAGGAAACCCTTTTGATCCCGTTAGATGCCAATGAAAGACATTCAACTTACTCATAGACATGGCATTAACAGTGTCTAAAATGGATGCAACAGGAATGAAATCATTACTTGTGTCCAGCATTAAACCACGATACGTAAATATTGGAGAGTCACTGATGACAACACTATTCATAATCTTTAAAATGTGATCATCTTCTTCCCACCAAATAAGTTGAGTCAATGTTTCCAGTCCATGGTGAGCTCCTTGAAACGACGAGGCTAGGATTATTGCGTTCAAGATCAATCCTTTTTGGGCGATAATAATTTTATAGCTTTCGTCGATGTTTATTTTGGAACCCTCTGATTTGTTTGAGTTAACGTTAATATCAACGTTTACTGCCATTACTGTTGGACGAGCGTGTGAATTCGTCGCCATGTTTACAATTCTCTCTTGAAAACGTATTGCAGCCTTCTTGAGCAGAATGGCAAGATCAAGATTATTGACAGGTTCAAATTCTATATTCAGATTTCTTGGGTGGAACGACGCGGTAGTGTTGGATATTCTTACTTCCCCTGTGGGTGTCGGCCAAATGTTTCTTCCTGGAGAACAAGTCATCTGGCAAGATAGGAGGGACATCGATGAGGATGATTGTTCTTTCATAACTTTCTGGCACACTTTTATCCCATAGTCTCCTTCCACACACTCCCAGGACAATCCGAAAGAAGGATCTCTGCAAAGTAAAAGTTTATTTACACAACCAGCTCAGTAAAATATTAGTTAGCTTGGAAGGTATTCAGATTATTTTGTGGCAGATTATTTTATCTCTCTCAATTCACGTAAAATAAAGCTGTATTATAATACTCCTTGCGTATTTTTCCAAAAAATAATTCTGGGTTCAGTCTAATATAGGGAATGATGGGCAAGACATATAGAGGTGGTAGTATTCATGTGTATGAATTGAGCTATCAACAAAAGATGTTTACTTAATTTGAACATCAATCAATTAGATAATGCGAGACCCAGATGGGTAATCAGAAATTGTCTTCTGAAGTCTTCTGATCTTCAGAAAGTGTCTTTACTTTTAATTTTTACATTAAATTAAATCTGTACATTAAATATCTTGTACTTAAGTCAAGAGAAATTTTCTGTATTCATTACAAATATCAAACATACCACGATTTGTTACCAAGCAATATGCTTGGTTTAAAACTAACTACTTACTTGAGACCAGAGGCTGACGCTGCACGTCTAAATTTGTAGAGTTTGTTGAGAATGATGACGTCCCAGTAGAAGACGCAGACCAGAACAATACACCCTAAAGTAACTACAGTCCTGAGACGAGGCACAGCACTCTGGACACTCATCTGAACAAATAAATAAAAAATGTACAGTGAGCAAGAGTGCGACATTTTTAATTGTAGCCCTGCTCACATCTAAATCAGACATCCTACAGATAGAAGCACTGATTAGAATGAAACACATTTTAAGTTCAGTTTTAAATAAACTAAGCTATCCAAATCAAGTGCATAATTGGTATTTACATTAGTAAGACTCAAAGAATCCTAAGTAAATAAAAATGTATAATTACTGCAATAACAAAATATTAAATACAGGCTATTGGGTAGGATGAGGCAGTTGTGAGATACCAAAAAATCTAATATCACATGGGCAAAAATCATGAATCGTAAATTTAAATTATCATCGTATAGCGCATGTCATATATCATAAATCGTACACCACTAAAATTGTGCATGGTGCATCGTACAGCTAAAATCAATCATCTCCCATTAAATACTATTATATCGAAGAACGTACATCAAACGTCGTCATAGTACATTCACCGTAGATGCTACTTCATGATACATCATGAATTTCATACAATACATCGCTCATCTTAGACCATTATATTGTAAACCATTACAATCAAGCAAAGTGCATTACTCATATTACACCAGACATTGTACATTGAACATAGTTTTTTGTAAATACTCTTATATGGCTAATGTTACATTTTTCATCGTAAATCTCACATTCGCATCGTACATCGTGTGATACACGGTGTGGCGGTGTCGGCGAGGACTAGCCTCATTACAACAGGTCGATACTAGCCTCACGCGAGGCTATGGATCGCCTCAGGTAAGCCAGCTACAGCCAGTCGTGCCGTGCCTTTCACTGTGTGACCTAGCTGTGACCTTGAGTGTTATCAGTGCCTTCTAGAGCCTTACGGTTGTGTCGTGTCTTTGCTGTGTGACCTTGAAATTTGACATTGTTGTTTTCAGTGCCTTTAATCTTACCACCCGCCATTCAGTGTATGTGAACTAAAGTTCTATCGGAACTAATTTACACATAATCGACGTTTGGGAGTTAAACGTTTGCTTTAAACGAGCAGGACCATATCGCTATTTCATGATATGTCAATTGATTGTAGCTCTATGATAAAACTTTAAAAGATGTTGTAATTTCAGTCACAGACACCGATAAAGATATTTTCACAACGTTAAACTGCTTCAACTAAATCGATAACATCAATTTATAAATAATTTCTTTCTTATCCTTCAATAATTCGTGAGTCAATATTTATTAGTTCGCTGCACTGATTTACCAAACATTGTACAATAGGTGAAACATTAATTTCTAATACTACACTTCACAGGCTAGAAGAAACATGAATAAATCAATCAATAATAAATATGTATTTCAAACGAAAGAAATTTGTGATCTTTAAAGTCTTCTATTTACAGTTTTCGTTTTGCGAGAAAATTGTAGCAACGATCAACATCTTACAGTGTCACTAAAAATTACCATTTCATCGCATTTTTTTATATCCATCCAATACTTAGAGCAGCTTTCGTTCACACTACTTCCACCCTTGCCATGTAGGGTTACTACCACTCTAAGCTGAAACTTGCCCTTGGTATCTACCTGCGACTCCTCGCCATCTCGCCATGGTCCTTCCGAGGACTCCATCTTCGTCATCATGATCCGACCTGTCGCCTCCACCGCTTCTCTTCTGTCAGTCACCCATGGTTTCTCCCACGTCTCCCACCGGAACATGAGTCACGTGGCTCCACTGCATGGAGGAATAAACATTCTTCTTGGAGGGTTGGTATCATCTGGTGATAGTGCGGCCGCACCAGAGTGTGTAGTATAAGGCCCAGATGAGTAAAGTTTAATATTGTACAAATGTTCCGAGCCTGCTGGAAAGCCTAAAAAACCCACGCAGCAGGGTTGGTCTTTATTAAAAAAACTCGCGCGTTGAAGGGTTAAGGCGCAGATAAGTTTAGGATGAGAGTGGAATGAATGTATCATGTTAAAAAATTAAATAGTCTTTAAACAGTAGTCCCCCTCTTATCCGGTCACTTCGAGTGACCGAATCTGATATGCTTTAAACCCCAAACGTATGCTTTAAACCTCAGCGGAGGAAGTGCTGAAATAGGCTAGGAGTTTAAAAATGGCCATTAATTTGTTCATTTCTAAATGAATAGTGTTTTTAATGGGTACACACACTTTTCATTTTCACAGAATATCATACAAGAAAAGGGATTTCACGGTCATTTTAACACTCCATAATCCATTTCCGCACTTTATCCTCACTCATTGCATTCGAACCATAGCCTTCAGTCGTCTACAGATAAATGTCGGCATCGGATATGTTTGTAATAAAAAAAGTATCACTGACCTTATCTGGCATGAGGTGGGAGGTTCGATAGTTTTAAAATGTTTAAAAACACGTATCGAAGCGTACGTGCACAGAAAACGTACTACTATAGTAGTACGTTTTCTGTGGTACGTGTCAGCTACAGAGCTGCAAATGGAGTAGGTTTACAAATTATGCCAGAAGTGGCGAGGTTCCTCGTTGTGGCGTTCAAGCGAAATTTATATAGCGGGATTTGTAGGTAAAAACGCCAATTATTCAAAGAATCGAAATATGTATATATATATAATTTGAACGGATGGTGTTTTTGACTCTGGGAACACCAAAATAAAGATTAAAGTCAGTCCCGGGTCCAAGTCTTACCAACTGTAATAGCTTATTCCTAGTGGGAAATTCGGTAAAACATATTATTATAGGGAAAAGGAATCAATTAACTCAAGTGTTGCCTAATAACAACATACCTTAAAGTTTTCTTAACGAGTTCGCGAACCTGCATAATCGGACTATGAGAACGGGGGTTTATAGGGGGTTTTAAGGGATCAATAATTTATTTTCCCCATTTTTGACACTAAACACACAAAATTTCATAATTTCTCTCCAAACAATTTTGTGGAGCTTGAAACACGAAATAGTTTTGTATATTGAACCGTAAAGATAATATAAACAATTGTAAAATTAAAATTCCCATTTTATTCTTATGGAGAATAAATAAACTGTTATAATTTCCTTGTTTTGGATATATTTAAAACCAATTTGGTTTATTTAATACTAAGCTATCGGCTATTCAATAAAAAACACATCTCAATATCTTCCCTGTAGCAGCAAACCTAAGTACTCACTACAATTAATGTTAATTAAATAATAAATAAATCTGACAATTTTTAGGGAATACTTTAGTAGAAACCCAGCCAGGTAAATGAAATTCGCGTAGTCTGCAGGTTTGCTGCGACGGGGGTATTTTTCTTTTCATCCAATTTCAACTCAACATGTTTTTTACGTAGATTATTTATTTCTAAGGTATGAAAGTAAAAATAAATTTAATTTAACCAAGCTTAGGTAATAGCTATTTACATTACAAGTGTAGTAAGAGCGTTTTTACATCACGCAGGTGAATGTTGTGCAACGAGCCTAAGCGAGTTGCATAATTCACCTAAGTGATGTAAACACGCTCTTGCGTAACGTGTAACGTACAAGATTTTACCTGACCCGACAATATACATGGGTTTACGTACAATATTTTTCATTATCCATTTCACTCATCTTCTATCAGTAACGTTCTTTTACAAACAAAAGCTAGGTTAGGAAAATACTTTAAAGCATAACAATAACATTCAAGCGCACAGCTGATTTCTAGCGTTGAACGTCGTTGGCTCCATAGAGGTATATTTTTTAAGTTAAGCACTCAATGTTATTTAAATGGGTTTCTTTACATCACCGAGTGAGTTTTTGATACTTTACATCACTTGAGAAGTAAGGAAGTTATATACATCACGCTTGGGATAGGGAAGTATAACATGGCGGGTTAGGTAAAATATTCTTAAATAACAATGTTTCGAAGGTTTTTTTACGAATATAGTATTTGTATTTTGTTTATAAAAGCTTGTATTGCCCACATCAATCAAAAGAACTTAAAATTTTATTCGACGCGATTGCTCTTACACAACCAAACATCACGGTTCAGGTGTTTGAGCGAAATGTGAATTCACTCGATGTTTTACCCTCTGCTTGCACATTAACAAACGACCCCGCATTGCAGAAATGTTGAATTCTCAGTTGTTTTTGTTTGTGCGGAAGGGGTTTTATTGTTGACTTAACGGTTTTTCAAAACGTTGTTAGTTGAAGTAAAAAAATGAATTAATTTTTCAATTTTCAAAATTGTTTAACTTATTGGCACAAATTCAATATCACCTGTGGTTTAATTAATTTGCTTTGTTTTGAATTTCCATAGACATATTATATCCATGCAGTTGCAAATAATGTAGAAAAGTGGGACAAGATAGTTTGAACACATTGCAACAAATTTATTATACGATAGCATTGTTTAATTTCCTTATCAAGTCTTTTGAGTAGAAGATAAATAGCCTTAATATACTAATTGTCACGAAAAAGATAGTTAGATAGTCTTAAATGTATAAGGGTGCGTATGAGAGAATATCTGACCTCTAGGTTACTTACATTAATAGTCATAGGAGAAATTGGTAGGTAGAAACATTGTAGAAGATTCAAGCAGTTAATTGCGCTATATGTTCAAAAATTTGAGGCTTAAAATATATTTACCAAAAATTTAGAGCTACCAAGTTAGAGGTACCTCTTGGAAATCAGTACCATTTCATTCTCCTCCAAATGAGACAAGATATGTAATGACACATTTTAAACAAAATATTTAGCTTATATTATCGCTCTCCATCTTGACACTTGAGACTACCAATTTGATATTTATTCATGGTGAATGATTTTCGTCGAAATTTGAATCATTCAGGTTGTCAGACTCAATTCAAATGAGGATTGATAGATGCTGTGTTTACACTCATTTCCCGCACTGATTTATAATCGGATGCGTTTCTCGGCTTATTAACCAGCTGAAATGTTATGTTTAACTGACCGGTAAAACGTCATTGAGCGGAAATGTATTCGTTCAATATCGTCATTGTTCCCAAGAAACCATTTGTCGCACATATTTGAGTAGAACCCTGTCTTGGATTCTTAAGCTCTTTATTTTGGTTATGTTGGTAATATTGAAATTTCTTACTTCCCTGAAATTGCACACCCAAACATTAGGTACATAACATAATAAAACACCAACATTCTAAAACCATTTACTATAATGCGAGTCAAAAAAATACAAGTAATTCAAAACCATTTAAAGTACCTTATGGTATAAAAAATAAACAAATCTATATAATGAAATATTTAGTTTTTGGCAAAATATGACCTTGTTCAAAGTCATATACCAAAGATAGTCCGTAAATCCTTGTTTTATATATATACATACCACAAATAATTCAACACCAACTACTATTTTGTTTTCAATTAATAGATGTTTTATGTAGTCTCATTGGTAATTTATCAAACGTGTTAATCTACAGAACGTAATTAAAGAAAGTAACCTTCCTAATTCAAGCATAAAGTTCAACCACCTCATTTTCCTTTCATTAATTTCATTGGAGTGAAACATTTCGTAGTTTGTAAACCAAGAGCCTTAGTAAACGTAAATCCATCATAAATTGTTAATTTTGTTTCAAGCGAATTTATAAGATCACTTAAGGTTTTGATTAATTCTACATTTTCATACAACTGAACTATTTTAAAAAAGAATTCACTGTAATAGAGTTATTATTATGCCTATTAGTGAAATACTGATAGTGAATAAACTGTATACGTGCCGAAGATATACATTTTTTAGACTAACAATTGTAATCAATTAGATTAATTATGTATTATAATTTAAAATGTTCAGTGCGCATACTAGAATAAGATATATATTTTTAAGTGGCTACGTTTATTTAAACTATTCGTTTAGTAAAGGATTTCTTCAATACTAAGATAGTCCATTTAGATTGAGAGGCCTATTCTTTTTTCTCATATAAAAATGGGCCTAGACATTTGATATAAAATGTGGACACCTAATCACGTGATAAAATAAATCCACTGTTGGGGGGATTTATATCCACATTTAGACAGAAGTCGCCTACCCTGATCTACTCAAGACATACATTCAGTCTACTGTTACGACATAGGTAAACAAATAATATTCTTATGTGGAAACACATAGATTTAAACGGTTAATTGCTTCCACATTACAACATTTGTAATTAAACTGCGTGTAATTAATTACTCCATAACAAAAACAGACATTAACAGTGTGTTATGGCTAATGATAGGAAGCTAATCTGTTTGGATGATCAATTATAATAATCTGTGGTCGGATAAGTTTATATTGGTAAACGACTAATTAGACCATAATCTGTCTCTGTTACCATTCGGCGTATGTACAATGTTTTGTAGGGCATTGATAGATTTGATCGGTGGCGGTCCCAGGGGGAGATGAGGGGATATATCCCTCCTCCCCGAAATATTTTATATTTTATTAGCTAACATAAATACTATTAGCTTGAGCATATTTAAGAGCTCAAGTACGTATAAAAATACGTTTTTAGACTTTCAATTCCACATTTTTCCAGGAAGGAAATCCCCAGACCCCCCATTATCGGGGGGGGGGGGGGTATTACATAACCCCAGATCAATGTTCAATCATCAATGTTTTGTATTAAATTTATAAAACAAACAGTCCACTTTTATTCTTTTATGCTTTATGTGTTTGTGGTATATGTTTATCAATGTTGTTCGGAAGATGATTTTGAACTTTATCCATAACTAATGAATAAAACAAAATGTTCACGACGTTTCGGGAATTTAATTCTCCTGACCCCTTATTTGAAAAGAATTTTCAATGTGTCACATTTACATATACACACTACATATATGAACACTAGGATATAGTGCTATTTTACACAATACTTGGAGCTAAGCCTCACAAAAATATTACATGGTTGGTTAAGAGCCATTGGTAACTAGTGAGATTTGAATCTTGGGATGTTTGCTAACTAATATGATACAATATGCTATATTTGTATACATATAAACTTTGAGTTTACTTAGGTTACATTGTAGCTTTTTCCAGCATTGTTGGTTTGATTGGGTTGAGTACAGCGGTAAGGTAAAAGCTCAAAGGATTTTTTTTCTTTAATAAAAATAATATTGTTTTATCTACGAGTGTGTTCGTTCTACGTAAAAATCTTTTTCTAAGAAACAGCTTTTACTAAGACCTTTATAGTAATAGTACTATAACGGGGATTAAGGACCAAGCTGGTCTAGAAGTAAATCACAGGGCTTTGGTTAAAAAGGTCCTGGGTTCGAATCAATCCGATAACTAATAGATTTTCATATATGATAACGCAATAATCCTCTAGTAAAATTATGCAGTTTAGTGTCCTATGGTATAAAGGTAGTACATGTGTTATAGACGTACTATAATTACTGTGTATTACAACGTACTGCAATTATAGATTGATTAAAACACTCGTCGCATCTAAATCCATCCACAAAACAGCTTTTCAAATTTATTCTAGGACTTGTCAAAGTGGAATTATCTATGGAAACCAATATACTGAATTTGCCTCGTTCAAAAGTCCCGTAGCCTTGCGGGTGTGAATGTTAAGAGGGTTTTCATCTACAGGTGAAGCGATAAATTCAGTCATTCGTGTCACCATTAAAATGATTAATAGTAATTTGATCGTGTCAACGTCATTATCTACATATTGTACAGAACTAGGGGTGCTAAACTAGGGGTTATCTATATCTTGTACAGAACACAAAGGCATATTGTTGATTGTGTTCCACCTTAGGTCAGGTTATTTTTTTAACTACTTCCGTTGTAGCAAAGCTTGATAAGCCGATTTCCAGTCGCTTTATTCGATTAATTTCAAAACCGTTTATAATTACAAAGGTATTTATTCTTAGGAAAGTTAATAGTATTAGGTCTACTCTAAATTCTACTTAGGTTTACTGCAACAGTAAATATACAAAGGGAATTTATATTTAATAAATTATTTACTATGATATTAATTGTAATAATGACGTTGGCGATAGTTACGAGAGTTAAGTGGAGGAAACAATAGTGAATACGTAGCTTTTTCGTAAGGTGGTAAATTGGGTCAATAGACCTAAGTGTTTTTTTTTTTTTTTCTGAGTGTTTCCATTGTAGTGCCAGAAGGACGACCGCAAACATTTGTCGATATTCTACGTCATCTGACGTCATATTCTCCATAGTGATGCTCGCACTACATACGTCACGGCAGTTCTAAAGGTAACTGAAATCGTCACATTAACAACATGGTCGTTGGCGTTGAAATTACGTTTAGTTAAATATAACCTTAAATTGAGGTAACTGAAATCGTCAAATTAACAACATGGTCATTGGCGTGGAAATTACTATAAGTTACTACTAGGAACAATACGTTACGGAAAACTTTACACAATTCAACATAAGTGAGAATGACTAAGCTTCAAATGAAAAATACGCTCTTTTCGGATGATATGTCACTTCAGCTAACACATTCACTGCCAGGTATCACAAGGTCCCTAATATTATAGGGGAGTGTAAAGGCTGGTACGCAACGTGAAGAAGTTCAAATCACTAAATCAACATCTCGTTATACGAACAATGTGTTTGGACAAACTTTACTCAGCCCAAAATAAGTTTAAATTACATTTACGTAAATATTACTATAGATATCGTTATAATCTCCATAGTGATACTCACAATACGCTAGGCAGTCCCTTAGGTCCCCGAAATAATTGACATTTCCTAACGTTGCATGCAAACTATGCGTTACAGTAAACTTGACTCCACCCAGCTGAGAATATTTTATTGCTTTGACCAATTGTTTCAGCTATTCTTAGGCACTTATTTCTAGTTTCTTTAATACTCGACCCAGTTTTTTCTGGCTAGGTGTTAATGGTATTAACTATAGATACAGCTGATCATAGTCTTTGAGAAAGCAATATAAGCACGCTGCACTCGTATTTTGTTTACAATTTGTTTCTTGTTATTTCAGTCATGTAAATCCTCGTTTAACCAAATAAAACGATCTTATCATAAACAATAACTGCTCTCCTGGTTATATAACTACTCAGTAAAGCACAAATCGTGAAAATAACCCTATAATAATAGAAACAAAATTTTGTCTACCAGTGTCAACGTACATGAACTAGACACGAAAAACGAGCTTCAAAATTTACAATGGGATGAGAAGTCTAAAGCCTTCTCAATCACACCACACTTATCTTCGCTTGATGGTTAAAATATCATTTATTTTGATATTTCAGAAAGATTTTCATAGCAAAATCTGTAAAATTTGTGTTGTTTTGTGCTCTATATCCGGAACCGCAGAAGTGATTTGATTGCTTAATTTTTCCCCCCTTATCCCAGGGTAAATTTTGACAAAATTTTCTATAATTAGTTTTTGGTTATATAAGAGGACTACAACTACTTTGCTAATTAGGTAGGTCTTGTTGATTGTAGGGTAATATTTTGAAAGTTTAAAACCCATTACTAGAAATAAACTTATATATAAACTAGAAATAAGGTATTGATGGACCTTGATCCATCAGGTCCATGGCTTAAACAATCTGATCGCATAAGGATTAAAAACAGTAAGGAAGAATGTTTAATGTATAGAACATGTCTTCTAGCACCCCTTAAAACGAAGTATTTACATAATTTGCTGAACCGACTTCATCAGATCTATAAGATCAAGCAAAAAGCTTTTGTAAGAAAATTGTCTTTCACATCACTCAACTTGCGTATTTGTCGGATTCAAAGTCGTTAAAACTTTTGTTTGACAACCAGTTGCGTCATTTAAACACGCTTGTTTTATTTTGACGACGTCATCCTTATAAATTTTAACTGGATGTTAAATCTGTTGGCATCGGAGGAAGTTATCTTTGCTCTTATAACTTTAAGCAAATTGTATTTACTTTTCAAAATAAATAGCATAGTAAAATTAGTATGTTTCCTTATCAACACGATAGGGAAACATATACGTTTACCAAGTTGTATTTCTACATTTTAATCATTTGTTAACATTCTACTTCCCAGCAGACGCATAAATAGTTCTTTCATTTATCCGTTTCCTCATAATACATAATTAAAGAGCATCAGAAGTGTTTTATTTTTCATCGAGTAATATTTTTGTTTGTACTGTGGCCATTAATTTGAACGTTCCTTTAGGTTACTGTATAAAAATTATTCATTCAACATTTCTACATTTTCAATTGTTTTCAACATTGTTTTTTCTTTTCTTTGTACCTATATTATTTCAACTCGACATGTTATTTACGTAGATTCTTCCAACTATGTAAAATGCCAAAACAAAAAATGAAATTTCATAAAGCCCAACTCAAAGTAATCTCAATAAAACTGTTTCCAATCTTCTTTAAGACCATTATAATATTTCCATTGGTGCCTAGTATGTCTAATGGATTGTTAGTAATTTGGTCCACCCGATAGCTCTTTACCCAATTAAACTTAACTGTTCAGCTGTGTGAATTCACTCGTCCATGTTTTGGTGTACACACAAATTAACACCCGGCTCTGCATTGCAGAAAAGTTGAGTTCGGAGTTGTTTTTTTTTTTTTTTTTGTGTTAAATGAACTTTATGTTGACATAACGTTTTTATCACAACATCATACTTTTGTAAAACCATCATGAAAATAGTGTCGCTGATAAAGGACGAGGTATGGAAACATTAATCCCCTAGCTCAACTTAAATATTATTGTTACTGACACGTTTGTTTATATAAACGTACAACTACACGTACACCTTAAGGATTTGTTTAATCTTTGAATATAAAGATAAGATAATTAGTATTTTCTTAACTTTTATACAGGTATTAAAGGAGACTCAAACTCGACAAGTGTGCTGAATTACTCTAAAACAAGTGCGTGTACGGACCTTTTATTTTCGTCCAAGGACGTTTAATATTTTTGTTTATTGTGGGGTATTTGGCCACGAGAAATCGATTGGAGTTGGTCACAAGCCTGGTAAAATCCAGTTTCCAACCTACAGCCCTTGAAAGTGTCCATGTTATCGTAAATACCTTTTTGTAGTTGCAGTATTAAAAAAGAGCTGATATAGGTAATATTCATTGTAATCTATGAATTTATTTATAAAGGTGTACTGATATGTTTTCTTAGTATTATCTCAAATTATTTCACATTGATTACCGTACTTAAACTAAATGTATTTAATTTAGCCAAATAACTAATCTAATAAATTCAGTGTTTAAATAAAATCCGAGCAAAGCTCGGTCTCCTGGTACTATAATAATAAAGTTAGCTCACAGCCAAGGTGCTGTATGTGTGCGCAGTATGTTTATAATTGGTAGAAATTCGTAAAAATAATAATAACAAATTGTCAGATGGCAAATCAGATATCAAATACAGAACAAAGATTTTGAGCACATTTCACTGCAGCAAAATAGTTATAACGCTACAGCTGATGTTCAACCTATGTCCAGGACAACAATGTTTTTAAGTTTCAGTGTTCCCAGAAGCAATAACACCATTCCATAAAATATTTTCATATACGTTGCGGGGGTACGTGAGTACGCTTTAAAATGTTCCGGTTTTGACGAATTGTTATGCATATTCTATACGTGTAATAAACCAATACGTACCCATTAAACAAAACATGAACTAACTAACCATTTATTGGACGGTTGGAGGTATTCAAAAAAATAACTTCTTGATCAGCATTGTACGTGTTATTAAATTTACGAAAAGTAAATAAGAGAAACATCTTATAACACTTAAAAGATATATTTACGCTTATGCTGTTACTCACAAGACGGTAAATATACAAAAAAGATGGTAAGTGGTGACCCCTTTAAGTAGGGACGCCATTCAAGATTCTTGTCATTCGCCTATTGGGTCTGATGATGATTGGAGTGTCCAATCGAAATCGATCACCACTTACCATCTTTTTTGTATATTTACCGTCTTGTGAGTAACAGTATAAGCGTGAATATATCTTTTAAGTGTTATAAGACGTTTCTCTTAATTACTTTCCGTATTCAAAAAGTCACGAATTTTTACTTTCTTGTCAAAATGTAAATTAATATCATCAAAATTATTTTATCCACAAATAAAATCAGCCAACAAGTGGGAACAATTTACTAAATGTACTACATTTTTTAATCTGTTTATCCTGGTTACCGATTTTGAACTGACGTTACTCACAGAAAGTTTTTCATTTTTCTTCTTAAGATTTCTTAATGGATTTAATAGATCAATCGTTATAATTGTCGTGGATCGCTTGTTCTTCAAACATTTCTTACCTGCATTTAATAGTTTTAAATGAAAATATACACCCAATTTATATGTTGGTTCCAACGATATACGGTTGGTTCTAGCTACAAATCTAAACACCCGTCACGCATATGGCTATATATATATTTTTTTTTTACAAATCCCTATCTACTTCTTACGTTTATGGGGGAAAAGTCAAATAAATCAGATCAGTACCCAGCTTTGATTCAACGGGAGTGAGTAGTTTAGTATTAACAATTGAACATGAACTGAGATCGATCATAACTAACAGTGTTTATGATGCGTTCAAGACTCATGAGTAAATTTAAATTAAACGCTTTTAATGTGATGATTGCACTAATGATTGCATTTACCGCTCCACTTTGAAATATTAAACCCTCTTAGTATTCACACCCGCAAATCTACGGGACGTTTAAATACAGCAAACTCCGATTATTGATTTTCACAGATCATTTCACTTCACCAAGCTCTAGAACATATGTCATAAGTTGTGTTATGGGTGGATTTTGAGGCATGAAGTTTTTTATTTTAAACAAATATTAATTATAAATTTTAATTTGCTATTACTACTTAAGTCCTATAAGAATGTTATTTGATTTTATGATATTTTTGACATTGGTTTATAAGTTTTCGATGGTAAATTAAGATAAAGTAGATGTTTAATTATATACTGCAAAACCTTAAACATTCTATCTTTACCAGACTAATCCCATCGAGAGAGTCTAACTAAATAACAATGGCGGAAATAAAACAGAAGATTTAATCAGTGAGGTTAAAATATTAAACGAAGGTAGAAAAAAAAGAATTCATGTTCCATTCGATTACAAGAAGGAATCAGATGCCATATTATTCTAAAATAGCTTGAAAATTGTTGGACTTTTTTTGTAATAATCCTGTAAACAACAGAAGTAACATCACAAAACTATAAAATACCCCCGCCGCAGCAAACCTGCCGTCTAAGCGAATTTCCATTGGCCTGAATTGATTTTAAATTAAATTTATTTAAATAATAGGTTTAACAAGTACCTAACTTGCTGCTACAAGAAAATTCAATTTAGTAACATACTTAATAATAAAAAATAGATCCATAAACGATTAAACTACAACATTTTACAATATTTATAAGAATAACATGGAAATTTTAAATTTATATTCATACTAAATTTTTTAAGCTTTTAACATAGTTTGAAGAGAATGTGGAACATTATGTGTTTTGAGACATAAAATGCCCTATAGCTTCGCTAATATGGTCCGATCATGCTGGTTTTGTTAGAGTAGGCCTAACAGCTACAATGCACCAAGTTAGTAACAATTACTTTTTTAAATATAACTGTTAACATAACTAACTCTAAAAGACATACATCAACAATTTACATGTCAATGATAAAAAATAAAATCTGTAAATATAATAACAATAAAATCTTTAAATACAATAAAAAAAGTCATATTTTATATCAGTCATGCTGGTTTGTCTGAATAAATGTAAGTTTACATGAAATTCCATCACAATTAAAAAAAATTTTAAATCTAAATTGGCAAAAATAAAGTTGAGTTTCCATTTGCTTTTTGATTTTGTTAAAAGTAATAATTTTTCATATTTTGTACATAAATAACTTGTAGGAATGATGTGTGACTAGTGGATGTTAGTAAAAAAGCCTCCAAAGGAACGTCAACCTCTCCACCATCTTGGAGGTCACTCAATTTTTTAAGACAGTGGTTCTCAATGAACTTTGTTATGCAGAGACTAATATTATAATTTAAATTTTGAAAATAATTAATTAATAATTAATACCCACATAATAAATTAAATGTTATTCAAACTTATATGAATTTAGTGAATTAGTTTTGATATTTCTGTGTTATATGACCCTTTCCCTAGCCAATTTTTTACATTCTTAGCAATGCCTAAACAATTTTTGCAGTGAACTTATTAATTTGTTATTTAAAACCATTAAGTAATTTTTTAAGGGTAGAAACAAATTTTATATTGAAAAAAAGAAAGTTTATAAAAAAATTTTCTTAAGTGGATAAGGTAAGTTTGTATGTGTTACAGATTTGTTCTTTTAAAATTTGTGTATGATACAAATTACTCTTAAGTGAAGTGTAATGTAATGAGAACCACTGAAGGGAAAGAGGTTCCCACAGCCTTGGTCACACAAACAAGGACTGTGGTATGGAGTAAACCCTTCTACAGAACTGTCTTGAAAAAGACAGTTCACGTAACTGTCTTTCGTGAAGAACAGTTGGGCACGTAGCCTTTTATCACCTCAACCTTGTGAGGTGACATTGCGTTTCGTTGAATTGAAATATAAATATAGTATATGGAGAAAGTATTGTTTTCGTCAAAATTTTCGAGTTTGAGTTTTGAGTGGATATATTCATTTTGGGCCCCCCTGGACCCAAAAAAGTGGTTTTCGAAGTGATGTCTGTGTGTGTGTGTGTGTGTGTGTGTGTGTGTCTGTGTGTGTGTGTGTCTGGATGTGTACAGAGCTAGAGACTACACCTGTGGTCCGATTTCGATGAAATTTGGTATGGAGGTTCTAATCCATGGTATCTCCAGGCGTTTTTTTTTCATTTTTTTGAAATTTTGATTTTTAATGGGTATTTTCCCATAAAAACCCATAAAAAAACCGGAAAAATAAAATTTTCTCAAAAATGGACCGAACGATTTTGATAAAAATTTAGTATGTTGTAGTCCTTTAAATTCTGAACAAAATGGTACAAATCCCATTTCTGTAAAAATACGGTTCAAAAGTTATGGTAAATTATGTTATTTTCCCATAAAAACCCCATAAAATAACGAAAAATAGGATTTTAGAAAAAATCCGGTGTTGATTTAACATAGTATGTTATGGTCATTACAATTTTGAGATTTTTTTTATTTTTTAGAAATTTTTATTTTTAATGTGGATTTTCACATAAAACCCCATAAAATAACGGGAAAATAGGATTTTCCCAAAAACGGCCCGAACGATTTTGATAAAAATTTAGTATGTTATGGTCCTTTATATTCTGAACAAAATGGTGCAAATCCCATTTCTGTAAAAATTTTGGTTTAAAAGTTATTTTAAATTATGTTATTTTCCCATAAAAACCTCATAAAATAACGTAAAATCGGATTTTCCCACAAATGGCTTAAACGATTTTGATAAAAATTTAGTATGTTATAGTCCTTTAATGTCTGAACAAAATTGTACAAATCCCATTTCCGTATATTTACTCTCACCGCTTACACATGATAAAGGTTGTTGACAAACTTATGGGAGAAAGTATGTGTCAAGTATAAAATTAAAAATGTACGGTATTATTTATTTACCAAAGCAGTACAGCATTGCGGAAAACATTGTACAAACACCAAAATATACAAACAGAGACAGATTCTGGTCTAATTATTAGATTACCAATATAACCTTATCCAACCACAGATTATTCTAATTGTTCATCCAAACTGATTAGCTTCCTATCATTAGGCTAGCCATGAAACACTGTTAATGTCTGTTTTTGTTATGGAACAATTACACCAGTTTAATTCCAACTTAATCTTGTTTTGTGCAAGTAATTAACTGTTTCAATCAATGTGTTTCCTCATAGAGCTAGTATTAGTTCATTTATTTTCCAGCACATTTTTGAACTTATAATTCTTAAAAGCATAGTGCAACCCCTCATTACTGTAAAAAGTATGGTTCAAAATTTATTGTAAGTTATTTTATTTTCCAATAAAAACCTATGAAAAACGTAAAAATGGGTTTTTCCAAAAAAAACTGTTCTGATTGAAATTCGTCTGTTATTGTCCTTAATTATAATTCTAAACAAAATAGTGCACCTCCCCATTCCTGTAAAACTCACGGTTCTAAAGTTAATGCAATTTTTGTGATTTTACCTATGAAATATCATAATTACTTTCATGGCTTAGTAACGGTTGTTGCCAAGCTATTGGGAGAAAGTATGTGTCAGATTGCTGATACCGTGTATTTTAATACTGTGGTAACTACCACAATAAGAATGTAGAAGTTAGAAATTAATCTTGGATCTTATAAAATCTATGTTAACTAAATACAGTACTATGAATATACATTCACAGATCCTCATGGATGTAAAATCACCAACGATTTAACTCCAATGAAATCAATGAAAGGAAAATCAGATGGTTGAACTTAATGCCTGACTTGTGAAAATAAATTACTTCCTTTAATTACATCCCCTTGAATTACACGACTGATAAATTATCAAAGAGACTAAATAAAACTCCAATCGAACAATTTAAAAACATAATAAGGGTGTTAATGAACATGTTTGTGGTTTGCAAACAATTATTGGTATAGGCCTATAACTTTGAGCTAGTTCACTATTTGTGTTAAAATAAAATGTGTTGTAATAACCGTTTAAATGTGTACATGGTTTTAAATAATACATTGTAGCAGTTTTTAATGTTGAAACATATCATTTACTAAATACAATTTTAAAACATCAGTATGTGGAATTGTCGAAAATCACGATTATGCGGATATTTAATAACCCTATTTATACATATTAAAAAAATCTAACTATTTTCCAGTATACACTAACAAAATAGGTAAATTACAACCCGGTTAAGATGTAATAGTATATTTTTACGATGTATTTTATTTCAATATACACTATAGACATATTGATTGTGTTCTTAAGTAAATTTTTATGATAATATTGACTAAATGCTTGGCCGTTTAGTCGTAGTGTTCGTCTTCAATACATTAACTTAATACAGTAGTTCAATCCATAAATTCATTCTGAGTCTAGTTGTCGTTTTAGCGAATTTTCCTATAGGGAAGTAGCTATTATCACGAACCAGCATTATGGGGTAAAAATTGGTGCATCTCATTGTTGATCCTCAAAATACCAAATTTCCCAATTTCTCTCTAGACTTTTATAAAGAACATAAAAAACAAATAATTTAGTATACAAAATTGTTTTTGTACGGTTATTGGTAACGGAGAAAATTCAAAAAACCGAAAATTTACATTGTAAAATGTTGTAGTTTGCTTGTTTATGGATATAGTTTGAACAAACTTGGCAATTTTATTTATTTTAAACTAAGATATTGATATGTTACTAAAAACAAACTTTATTAGTTTCCTTTTAAACCTACTCATTAGAAAATAATGTTATTTAAATTGATTTAATTGAAAATCAATTCTGACGAATGGAAATTCGCTTAGTCGGCAGGTTTGCTGCGGCGGGGGTATTTCGTTATCATTACGATATCAATGATGCTATCTTACAATAGGTCAACGATGGATAATAAACAAATCAGGGGTTTGACAGTTCTTTTACAAAAATTGCAGAAAATACATACACAAAAACATAACCACAAAAAGTATATAAATGTTTCGTATTATACCATTGATAGTAATTGTAAAACAATATACTCAACATCGATGGTTGACATAAGAACATTTAAGCTGTCCCGTCTATGCATCATAAGAGGTCATAAAAATATTAGATGATTTTTGTTTGGTTGTAAAATGTATTTACACAACAAACAATCAAAACGTGCGTTTAGTAAACCATACAAGTTGTAAATACATGTACTCCTTCCTAGAAATCAACGGTTTTAAATATTGCCAAAATAACAACATTCAGAAGCGTGACAAACAAAAACCTGTTTACAATTCAAAAATCCCTTTAAAAGTGTTTCCTCAAACCTTAATATTGAGCTGATAAATATCCATTCAATGACGTTTTACCGGTCAGTTAAACATGTTCACATTTCGGCTGATTAGTAAGCCGAGAAACGCATCCGATTGTAAATCAGTGCGGGTCTAAATTAGTGTAATATGTTAGACTTGGCATCCATCCAACTTGTCTATGAAGGTTGACAACTTTGCTTATTCAATTTCAACGAAAATCATTCATCACGAATAAATCTAAAATCCGTGAGCCCTAATGTTTTGCTGGATAAATGTGTCATTTTTTGACAGGAAAGATTGTCGTGAATCTAAAAAAAAATATATTTTAGCGCTTTTTAACTTATTTTTGTTTCATAAATTATGTTCTTGTCTCCTCTCTATTCCTTTATGTACACGATTATTATTTTAATTTTACATTTTTGTAAAATATGTTTAGCCAATTTATTCATAAACCCCACCATTATTGGTATTCTGTATTGAGAAATTCTAAATTGTGTGCATATTATGAATGATTTTTCTACAGTTCATTTTAAAGACGCCTGTTTGAGTACAGCATCATGAGATGCATCGCAATACTGCCAACTACGTTGACATATGTGCAGGCGCTTAGATACGTTACTTGCACGTAGTATTTTAATTTATGCTATCAATTTTATTTTAAAATTAAGTTAAAATAATAGATCATCAAGTAAAATATGAAAATGTAATAAAAAATAATAAAATATGCACATTTTAACTATGTACACGTATTTTAAGAATGAATTTAAACTTTTAATATTCCTTATTAATTTTTAATATATAACCAAGTTTGCAGTTTTCAATAAAAAATACATAAAAATATTTATGGATTTTGTATTATTTTTGGGGCTTTAGATCATTAAAAAACATATTTATTTATTCAAATTTTTACCACACTAGATGTATTGTTCAATGATATCGTCAAATGTCTTAGTAATTAGAATTAAATGGCCATTAAAATTAAATAAAATAAAACTACCATGAAAAAGAATAATAACTTGAATTATTAACAGTGCAAGTGTGAGAAAACTGTATTGATTAAAATAGATATTGTTTGGATATATGAGTATTGAAGTTGGTATTTTCACATAAGTTCTGTGTTTCATGCACTATAACAGAGACCTTTTTAGTGTTACTCTTGTAGGTAATTTACTAATTTATACTTCAAATAAGTTTTAAATTAAGTGAACAATTAAAAATTAAATAAGTTCTACAGGAATGCTAAATGTAAAATATTAACAAAACTTTCTTTGTCCTTATATTTGATCTAAAAATATATAATTGTCCAAGCTAATGTTTGAGCGGTACATTTATTGATGTTAAACAAAATACCTACCACAAAACATACAATGAGTGACCGAGACAGGCTGGATGTTGTATGTTGGGTGTTACAGTCAGCAAACATGATATCGGTCAGTTTAACATGTCCTAATGACGTCAGAGGTAAATTACCCGCGAAACTCACCCAATGATAAACATTTCAGATGCAAATGAGTGTAATAACATGTTAAATACCTGACCGCACGGCCCAATGATGACTAGCTGCCATTGGGTTTGGTTCATTACACTTTAAATTAGATTGACAATAAAACGTGTTTTAAATTTTGAGCATTTATTCGCTACGCTCACTCGCCTCCAGGTTGAAGTTCGTTCGCTACGCTCACTCACCTTTTGGTTGCAAATTAGCTGTTGTCATAAATGTAAAAGAAATAATAGTGCTAGTGCTGCACCCTGTTGGTAATCCTTGTAACTTTAATGCTATTGAACATCACAGAACAGAACCAACTTGTTTAGTTGAAACATCTGTTAAGATTCAATAATTTCATTTCTCATAAGGTTAACATGGGAAACTCCAGAGCCACTGGGGCGGAGCCCGAAAGGATTTTTGAAATAAGAATATGCCTATATGTTAATCGGGAATGTGAGCTATCATCATGCCAAATTTCAGCCCAATCCGACCAGTATTTTTCGAGTTTGAGCCACTGGGGCGGAGCCCGAAAGGATTTTTGAAATAAGAATATGCCTATATGTTAATCGGGAATATGAGCTATCATCATGCCGAATTTCAGCCCGATCCGACCAATAGTTTTCGCGTTTACTTTTCCCATACACACAGACACCACCTCTTTTTTATAATAGTATAGACAAACACAACCGCCATTGATTAAAGGAAGAAAAGTTTAATAACATGATTTCTCTTTATTTTGATACAGGAAAGGGGTGAAAAACTCTTAGGCTACTTAGTGCAGTACGATAAATAAAAGGAACTAGATGGAACTACATAATTTAACTATATTATTAAATTTTTAATTATAGCAGTGACTAATCTAAACTGATATTATATGAGTATGTGCTTGGTACCTAATCAACTAAATCGGATGAAATTATACAATGAAGTAGATAATATCCTATCAGAATCAGAATATTATATCAATTTAGGACTTCTATCGAACACTTTAAATGGTCGAGAATATGTATAGACACACTTTCACTCGTGTTTTGAACGTTACTTTTAGCTACACTACAAAGAATAATTCTTTTCTTCATTACAAAAATCATAGAATTTTTATGTTATGCCTTCAATTTAAAGTTAATATTTACTTTGGTTGTTGAAAAT
Organism: Macrosteles quadrilineatus; assembly: GCF_028750875.1. NCBI lineage: Eukaryota > Metazoa > Arthropoda > Insecta > Hemiptera > Cicadellidae > Macrosteles > Macrosteles quadrilineatus. Next base: position 62,244,149 of record NW_026542599.1, read on the forward strand.
TGATACTGTTGATAAAACAATAACAAATATTTGAAGTTTTTGACAGTGGAAAATTTTCTGTTGTAAACAATGTTACTTTTGGTAGTAAATAATAGACAGCTGTTGAAAATATGATGTTTCGCAGGTTGTAAGCACATAACGAAACAGCTCAACTCATAGTAATCTAGTAAAAATATTCTTATTCTTTTTCTTAAATTGTTGCCAAAAGGTCGAGTAAAACAAACAAAATTGGTCAACGCCATTTAACTCCAGAAAAACAAAACATTTACACATTGCGTAATCCTCAAAACGAAAATAACTTAACATATTGACAAAAACAAGGCGATAAATTTATTTGAATTGAGTATAACTGTTGATTACCTGATTTCCTTATACTGTAACACTTCACGACATAAACATATCAAAGTTCAGAGACTGACTGAGTTTTACTCCCACTCAGCTGATATCTACTTCCGGTTCCCTCCACAACAATATTTCTGTCGTTTTGATATTGTTCTTGTGACAAATTGTAAGCCGTTTGAGGAAATACGTTCGAAACGAATTAATTTTTTTATATTTAAAACTTATTTATCAAATGTAGTTGAGAAAACATTTTAATACATATTTTGTAAGTATAAAGTGTACTATGTGCCTATTAGTTTGAAAATTTGACAGCACTTTTCACAAATCCAAGTATATAGGACCTTAGAAGTTGCATAGCGAAAATACTGTATCCATGTAATAATTTGACAATGCAACAAAAATCTCAATCAACATAGGGAAAGTAGTTTATGTTACACTATCAGAAGACTACCCATGGAAAGTAAGGTTTGGAAATGGAATTAAAACTAAATTACCAACTTAGAGCTTTATTTAACACAATTATCAAGTTTTGTATTTTCTAAAATTGAATATGAGTTTGGCAAACTTTATTTGCTTGGAATTCATTGGCAAAATCATTTTTTATTTATTTATATACATGCAATTTGTCCCAATTTTAATCATAAGGACTATTTATTTTTAAGCTAAACAAATCAGAACATTCTAACGCAATCTTTAAGTTGTTAAACTAAAAAAAATTATAAAAAAGTACAAATTAAAGTGTAAATTACTCATAACTAAAGAGTCGATGGTGTTTTCTTAGTGTGTTGGAAGATACATGAAAGACAAAATTAAACACATTACATTTTGAAACAATTGGGACTCATCAGTAATGTAAGGTCGCCAATAAGCTCGCATCACATCAAATGTGACACCAGCGCTATGATTTTTACTCCTTTTACTGCTATTATTGCCGGTTCCCATCCTTATGCAAAAGTTTTTAGTGTTGACATAGTTGCCAAAAACGACGAGAAGGAAAATCTACGCTCCTAAGTATGAATCGCGTTTTGTAATGTTTTTTTCACCACACTATGATGTTTATGGCTGTATTACATATACGTTAATTGGTGGCTGAAAGTTAAGTTTTGCTGGCCTTGCCAGCTGTCATCGTAATTTGGGGACCGAGCAGGTTTTTACAGCCCGGGGCCGCAAAATCAGCTGTCCGCTTACTTACTCAATCAGCTGTCCGCTTACTTACTCAATCAGCTGTCCGCTTACTTACTTAAAACATGAATGCATTTTAAATACACAATCAAAATCCATAGCATTGCAATAGAATTGTGTTATTGTCACCGTTGCCTAGCAACTATTTATTTTTATTTTTGCTGATTCCTCAAATTATTTCTTCACATAACCTTAAAGTTGTAGTTGTGTTAACTATCAGTGTGCATAATGCATTAAGTATAATAATTATAGTGGTGAATAGTGGTAATAGGGTATTGTGTGGTGAAAAATAGCGTTCGTACCTCGGACCGAAATGGTTTTGCAGCTCTCGATCGATTTAAGTTATCGACTTCGTCTCGAACTTAAAAACTATCTCGAGCCGGCAAAACCTCATTTTCGGCCCTAGGTACGAAATATACTATTCTGTGGAGGTGGCAACCGATGTTGATGATCATCCCAGTTTACAGACGTGAATATGTTACGATAGCTATTATAGACGCAGTACATGATCGTACGGGGTACAGGAAGTTTAGAAATTGTATTGGACAATCGAAAGGTGTTTACGATGTTTTGTAGACTGACTGGCTGGTCGTTGATCGGTCTCGTTTGAGACTAATTGTAAAAAAAATCTGATTTGAGGTTGTAGTCTATGACATTTATTTATATTGTTTTAGTGTGATGATGGGAGGAATGCTGGTGGTGGTGTTCTGCATCTGCTACTGTTGTCACAAAAGAGTCCAGAAGGCAGAGCTACAGACGGACTCTAGTGAGCAGTGGCTACACAACTCGGAAGAGTCTGACTCAATGATGCAAGTTTTTACACTAGATGGACAGGTGAGTTGCAGCAATGTTCCTTGTATATTCTGTTAGTGTTGATAGTTGATGATGAATAGTGAGGCCAGTTTTATTTGTTAGTCACCAGTAAAACATTTATTTCTAACTAACGTGTATACTGAATAATTTAATACACACTGAAGTGAGTTCCTAAGTTAATTAGGCCTAGTTACTGTTTTTACGACATACAGTACTAATTCTGATGCCAAAAAATCAAATTTCTATCACCACTTTTGACCCGCATTCATCGGGGAAAAATAAATGCTCACTGTTTGCAATGCTCTTTTGGTAGATTAGGTATCGATTCATCATAAATAAGGAAGTACCAGTAGTAAAAAAGTATATAAAAGGAATTCTTCCTTTAAATTGAAAGGTTCTAGATTTTTTAAGTTTCTAGTCTACTCTTTAAAAATACAAGTATATGGCTTTATTGTTTTATATATTCATTCATAATTAAATATATTTTGTTGGCGAATACTATAGGATAACTGATTAACTCAGGGTTTATTTATGGATAAAACATTCTCCTCAGGGGTTTTTTGTTCACGTAGTCCACCCATTAATCCTATCACCACAAATTATTTTTAATTTCTTTTAGGTGTCTACACCTGTTTAATTTTCAATGAAAGTATGCAGTCCAATCCTCGATTTTCAAAGGATATTATAACAGGGATCAACCTATAATACGATCATCTCACGCCTAAGCCTAATAAGTTTAAACTAGCAACACACACCAATTTTCATTAGCTCTACATTTTTTATCACTGTTTATTTACTGTCAACCTTTATCCACAGCAGCAGTGTTATGAGATAGAAGGTGTGTTCGTAGACGAGCCGACGCCTCAACCTTCACCCCCACCCTCGTACCAGGCTGTGATGACGCAACAGAAAAAGGATGACTCAGGGCTACCAACCTACGAGGCCGCCACGAGGCTAGAGACACAGAGTAATCAAGTCTGTACTATATACATGGACCAGCTAACGTATATATGATCTACGCTGATGAGGACATTTGATTTGGGGGTAGTGAAAAGTGTGTTGCAAAAATATGTTCGAAATAATCGAAATATATGTAAAATGTATTGTAAACAGTGCTCAAAGAAATTAAAGGTATTTGAAATAATCAAAGAACAAAGTTGGAAGGAAAAAATGCTTCGATGGACATCAGATGGCCATTTAAAATATTTTGCTGTTGATATTTTTTGTTATTTAAGTACAAAAAATGTTCTACAAAGTGGTTGTGTTTTGAAAACGCACTTTAGAAGACAATTTACCTAACTTCTTGGGGGGTTTTAAGTGGTTTGATATTGCTAGTTTAATTATTAAACATTGCTCAGCATAGTAAAAATTTATCATTCCCTTGCAGAGCTTAAAACGTAGGAAATAGACAAGTATATCTAGTAATTCTAAAATCTTTATGGCTGGTATTCCAAAGTTGATCTGGTAGTCAAAGGTCATGACAAGAAAATCTCGTTGGCCCTGGTTCAAATGTTGCCAATCGCAAATAATAACTTGGCTATGTAATAATCGTATAACCCGAAGGTTCGAAACCCATCTTAATCTGCAGGTAAACGCATCTAGAAAACAAAAATAATAGGTCTCCTACCATTTAAGGTCATAAGTTAGTTCATTCATGCATTTATTTTATCTATAAAATCCCTGGATATATCAACTGTTTTCTAATGTTTATGCTAGTATCACAGGGAGAAAATAAGTTAGAATTAACGTATCTGTTCTTGTAATAGGCCTATTGTAAGTGCTAAAAATTTGAGGTTGTCAATTTATTTTGCCATATCAATTTTATAATAACTAATAGATATAAAAACTGACAAAATAAACAGCCAACAAAAATGGAAAATTGCCTTAAATACACGTACAATTCATTTGATAAGTGTAATAATTAAGCATAGGATTGTGAAAAAGTGCCTTAAGTATATTGCACTTCTGTAATTTGTGATGCACAAGAGCTTTAAAATAGTAACTTAAATCATCTTATCATTTATATTACCATTATCATTTATTTACTATCATTTATATGCTAAAATACACGATCATCCAAACCGTAAGCCTTTCCTTGGTTTGGTTTGTATATGTAGGAAAACTTTAGTGAAAACAATATTTTTACAACTTATACTTTGCTTTTAAAGTCTTTTAATGGACTTCATTGTCCCGTTTTGAATGAGTTTCATAGAGTTAATCTGCTAATTTTAAAGCATATGTTATTTTATTAGACCTATTTGTTTATTGTCAACTTTGTTGTTTTATTGTGTTAATGTTTTATTATTACTGCATTGTTCGTTTTTAATTGTTAACTGTAAGAAAAGACCGTGATGTCCTAAGTTTGCCTCAATAAAGAAGGAGTTCTATTTGATTTTTTTTTCATGAGTGTTTAACGTAGGCTGATTTTCTCCTGGTGTGCAAATATTCCTTATTAAAATCAACCATTCTTGTTCTATTGTTAAATTAAAAAGCTCTAAACTTCAGCTTGTAATGCGTTTATTTCCAGTAAAACAATGATTATGAAAAGGTACAAAACATATACCTCATCAGTTTAATTGCATTTCACAGGAGAACTAAATTGTAATATACTGTCCAATGTAAAATTTCCAACGTGTAAAGTTCCAATGAAAGAATCGGAAAAATCATTTGTGATATCATTGTGTTAAATATGAACCTCCCCCCCCCCCAGAATCTGGGAAAGTGAAAAGTTGGGAATTTCCTTGTCACAAGTTGGGACAGTTTGGAAGTCAGAGATACAAAAAAATATATTTTTAAACTAAATAAAATTTAAATATTTGCGAAAATCCATCAAAGATAAAAATGTTGTTTGACTTGGACGAATAAACTTGATGTTTCTTTGATTTCATTTAACTTTGATTAAACTAGGCTAAACCATGGCTAAACACAACTTATTCTAAGAAATCAATAATCAATTAGCAGTATAGTTTGTTGTAATTTCGTTTACGAAATTATGTTGTTCCTTATTGGACGTATGTTGGCTACCTTGATCCTGCCCTGTGTTGATGATTCTGAATGAGACTGCGAGTTTGAATTTTGAAAATGCAAGTGATGTAGCTCTTCCGTTAAATTATGTTGTTTGTTAGTGTTTACAAGAAATTCAAAAATATTTTTCATGTCAGTCACATAAACTATATTTTATACCTTTTTTGTAGTATTTGGAGCAGGCTAACTGACTCCAATATACTTGCTAATACGTAGATTAAAATAACATTGAAGATAGGGTTAGTGTATCGGTATTACCTTTAAAACTCTTATTTTTCAATAACCTAAATGAAATATTTATTTTCTTAATATATTTAAAAAATCTACTAAAGTTATTTATCATTCCTAATTAAGAATTTACAAAAATGAATCAACTAATCACTCTGAAACAGATCTACGTGGACAAAACATAACCTAAAATTTTATGTTTGACTTCACGTCTAAGTTTGATTTTTCTAGTTTGATGAAGCCGATGAAGGTTAAAATTTTTTATTGTATGTATATGTTTATTGTTAATTAATTTGAACGTTTTTATTTTATACGAGTCTTATTTTAGGTTTATTCTTTTCTAGACTAGAATAATATTATTCACAACATTAATATTATTATTTCATCATTAAAAACTTGTTTAGGCCTAGTTGTAAGTTTTATGAAAGTTAACATGTTGATCTTAATATCAGCTTCTAAAAGTATTTTAATTTCATTATTTTGTAATAAAATATTTTTGCCTATACTAATTTGTACTAGGCTTATTTTATATCCCTAAAATTTTACACTGCTACGTCTGCTACCACAATGGTTTGTAAAGTTTTTTGGATTTGAAACGATACTTATTCAAGTTTTTTGAAGTCATCAAATTTCATTATGAATTGGTAGAAGTTTTGGACGTTTTTTGAATTGAGTAATTTTGTATATATGTAAAACTAGCTATGTTTTGTTAATACAAGTTAATAAATACTAAATTGAGTGTGACTGCAGTTTAGTATAATAATTTGTAGATTTTTTTAAATAGTACAGAAATTTATTCCTTGAAATAAAAAATAGTTGGGAAATCTATGTTAAGGAGTTGGGAAATTTGAGGCTTCTCCCCCCCCCCTGGAATTTAACCAAGCAACGCCACTGTGTATAGGTATGTTAATTTTTATTTGAGTGCTCTAATTTTTAGTAATTTGTAGTTCAATGTGTCTTTTGTGGGTGTATTATTGTTACTAAAAATATGTTTAGTAATTTGTTGAATTATATTAAAATCCGGAATTAAGGTCACAAAAAGATAGATTTTTATGAAAATACCTTGTCCTAGAATAAGTAAAATAAAAAAAAACATAAAACCTATTATTCGCTGTGTGTCATTAATAAAGATGGAATACATGTGTAATAATTGTAAATATTCATTAATTGTAAGTTGCTTGTGTTTAATTTAAAATGTAAGTTCAAATAAAACTTTTTATAAAATAGTTTTGTGTGTTATACCCACTAGTTTCAAAGTCTTGAAGGACCCTCGTTTCCTTACAAACTAACTGACTACATTGATCGTTGACCCAAGAACACATAGTGATTCATCACTTTAACAACACATACTGACATTAACTAATTCAGCTATATACAGTGATCGTATTGACTATCATTCAAAAATATTATTAATAATTTTAAACACCCAAATAATTTATAAAAAAAAAACTATTTTAGATCAAAACGTTTTTAAACGCACTAAAAAGTAGAAAATAATTTATAAATATGTGGAAGGTATAAATACTTGTAAGATTAAAAACGAAAAACTTGGGGTGCATGCAATTGATGATTATACATTTGTTCAAATAGGTGAAGGTAATTGTAAATTATCTATTGCATGCACCCCACGTTTTTCGTTTTAAATCTTACAAGTATTTATACCTTCCACATATTTATAAATTATTTTCTACTTTTTAGTGCGTTTAAAAACGTTTTGATCTAAAAAAGTTTTTTTATTTATAAATTATTTTCTACTTTTTAGTTTTTAATGTGTTTGGATGTTAAATCTATTTCAAGCATCTATATGAGATTAAGACAGAGGCATGTGGGAAATCTAAGGTTTATTTGAGTTTATTTTCGTATAATTATGTATTAGATTGAATGTATGGCCTACCATGTATTTTGAATGTATTTTTTAAAGTGTATTTTATGCAAGAAGTTTGTAAATATTAGTTTTTAAATAAGGTGTAAATAGTATGATAATATGCCACTGACGTAGTCTATCCGACATTGTCGGTCAAGGATTAAGGACATAAGTATCAAGTAAGTAAGTACCTACTAACTATAAATATATCAATCTATTTAATTTATTGTTTATTTATAGAATACTAAATAAATAAAAATTGACATTATTAGCAAACACCTTTATATCTGCAATCAGATTGTTTATCTTCATTTGGAATGTTTGTTTGTATAAAGAATCTCTTGGGAGCATAACCTGTACCTCTTAACCTCTGTTCTTCGAACTGTCAAATTTTAGTATTTACAGCTGACTTAAATTTGTTGATATATTTACAATCTTTCAAAATGTAAACAAGAAAAATTTGGAAGCCCATGGGGCGTAGCCCAAGGGAAATATGAAAATTAAATGATATAATATTGCATTGTCATCCACTTGTGAGCTATATTTCAAATTTCAAGTCTCTAGCTCATCGGGAACTTCGTTTAAAAATGAAATCAAAATTTGTAGGAAAGCTAGCTAACAAAAACAAGCCCATGGGGCGTAGCCCAAGGGAAATATGAAAATTAAATGATATAATATTGCATTGTCATCCATTTGTGAGCTATGTTTCAGGTTTCAAGTCTCTAGCTCTTTGGGAAGTATCAAAATTTGCAAGAAAGCGAATTAATAAAAACAAGCCCATGGGGCGTAGCCCAAGGGAAATATGAAAATTAAATGATCTAGTATTGCATTGTCTTCCATTTGTGAGCTATGTTTCAAGTTTCAAGTCTCTAGCTCATCGGGAAGTTAGTATAAAATTGATTGCAAAATTTGTACCGGACAAGAAAGCGAGCTAATAAAAACGTTTTAAAATATTGAATTACACCCCTTTCACTGCATTAGCATACACCCTTTCTTGTGTCATGGTGATAATTTATAAAACGTTTTTATTAGCTCGCTTTCTTGTCCGGTACAAATTTTGCAATCAATTTTATACTAACTTCCCGATGAGCTAGAGACTTGAAACTTGAAACATAGCTCACAAATGGAAGACAATGCAATACTAGATCATTTAATTTTCATATTTCCCTTGGGCTACGCCCCATGGGCTTGTTTTTATTAATTCGCTTTCTTGCAAATTTTGATACTTCCCAAAGAGCTAGAAACTTGAAACTTGAAACATAGCTCACAAATGGATGACAATGCAATATTATATCATTTAATTTTCATATTTCCTTTGGGCTACGCCCCATGGGCTTGTTTTTATTAATTCGCTTTCTTGCAAATTTTGATACTTCCCAAAGAGCTAGAGACTTGAAACTTGAAACATAGCTCACAAATGGATGACAATGCAATATTATATCATTTAATTTTCATATTTCCCTTGGGTTACGCCCCATGGGCTTGTTTTTGTTAGCTAGCTTTCCTACAAATTTTGATTTCATTTTTAAACGAAGTTCCCGATGAGCTAGAGACTTGAAATTTGAAATATATCTCACAAGTGGATGACAATGCAATATTATATCATTTAATTTTCATATTTCCCTTGGGCTACGCCCCATGGGCTTCCAAATTTTTCTTGTTTACATTTTGAAAGATTGTAAATATATCAACAAATTTAAGTCAGCTGTAAATACTAAAATTTGACAGTTCGAAGAACAGAGGTTAAGAGGTACAGGTTATGCTCCCAAGAGATTCTTTATACAAACAAACATTCCAAATGAAGATAAACAATCTGATTGCAGATATAAAGGTGTTTGCTAATAATGTCAATTTTTATTTATTTAGTATTCTATAAATAAACAATAAATTAAATAGATTGATATATTTATAGTTAGTAGGTACTTACTTACTTGATACTTATGTCCTTAATCCTTGACCGACAATGTCGGATAGACTACGTCAGTGGCATATTATCATACTATTTACACCTTATTTAAAAACTAATATTTACAAACTTCTTGCATAAAATACACTTTAAAAAATACATTCAAAATACATGGTAGGCCATACATTCAATCTAATACATAATTATACGAAAATAAACTCAAATAAACCTTAGATTTCCCTCATGCCTCTGTCTTAATCTCATATAGATGCTTGAAATAGATTTAACATCCAAACACATTAAAAACTAAAAAGTAGAAAATAATTTATAAATAAAAAAACTTTTTTAGATCAAAACGTTTTTAAACGCACTAAAAAGTAGAAAATAATTTATAAATATGTGGAGGGTATAAATACTTGTAAGATTTAAAACGAAAAACGTGGGGTGCATGCAATAGATAATTTACAATTACCTTCACCTATTTGAACTAATGTATAATCATCAATTGCATGCACCCCAAGTTTTTCGTTTTTAATCTTACAAGTATTTATACCTTCCACATATTTATAAATTATTTTCTACTTTTTAGTGCGTTTAAAAACGTTTTGATTTAAAAAAGTTTTTTATTTATAAATTATTATGTATTTAATAGCGGTGACAAAATAATAACTACAAACAATGTATGTATACATTGACTATCGTTTAAAAGATTATAATATAATAAAAACAGTTATTCACAATATTTAAAACTCCCCAAAATACTGATCCCTTCTACAATCCACCCTTTCTCATGTTTATTGATTACTTAATTGCGTGCCGGTTGGTAGCACTGGGTAAACAAGTTGAAGGTTAGTCATGTGACTTGGCAACTTCCAATCAGCTGACGCCCCCCTCCAACAACTGTTTGACATTGAATTCGCTTCTGCTAAACTACGCTAACGCTATTGTCGTCTGCCAGCTGTCAAAGACGCAACTATGGCGCGAGTTGCTTTAGCTGAAGTTCGCCGGTTTTGTGTGGATTGTATGACGGCTGTGGGGACACCTCAAGCAAACGCCACAGCTTTAGCTGATGTTCTTGTAGAAGCAGATAATAGAGGACATTACAGTCATGGTCTTAACAGACTAGGTAGGTAAAATATTTTAAGGTTATATCATTGTTTACTTTCAAAGTATTTTGCTTTTTGTTTTCCTTATTGTAGAGTTTTGAATTAATAATATTTTTCGCTCATTTCGTTCTTTAGATTTGTCTATCAAGTTAACATCATAATCTTGTAGATTTGTGATATGATAGTGTTTCGCTAGAGCAACTGATGGATTACATAATCTTCAGTTTTACTTGTGATAATTTTGAGATGTTTACCCAGATCTCCAGTTCAACAATTAATTTTTGGCCCTACTGCTAATATAATTCTTAAATGGATATTTATTTATTATTTTATTTATTTATTGTTGCCTACTGAATTTTTTTTTTTATAATTTGTAATTTTACATTTTTAGGCATCAGGCCTCCTAAGTTAGTTGCTTGCAAGACTTGTACAGTACCTACTTACGCCCTTCAAAAGAATCTTTAACTGAGAAAGAGAGATTATAAGACGTTTGATATCTAATTATTTAAGAAGGACCTCTTAAATAATTAGATAAGTTTCATGATTATCATTTACTAAACGTCACATGTTGTAAATAATTTCAATAGTCATGTTGTGTATGAAGACATTTTATCTGTGCTGTGTAGATTTACAAACTGGCCAAGGATTCAAAATGTTTCTTTTTGTATTTCCCACAAAATAAAAATAGTTATGGCCATTCCAATTTAAATTTTAATGGTTTGTGTTCTATTTCTTTTACAAGAATATTATTCACACATCTTGCTTCAACAATCTCTATTTCCAAACTAAACCAATGTTTACAAAAACATGTTTACAAAAATCATCTGACAACAAAACATATTTAAACACAAATAAATCATATGATAAAAAGAACAGACTTAATACAACAGTTTGTTTCCCTAAGATTGATTTGTACTAAACAGCACTGATTTAAAAATAATTTATATTTTGTAACCTTTCCTAGAGTTAATATTTACAACCAACATAGACATTTGTTTAAATTTAGAATTTTTTATAATTAGGATTTGTTGTTTCTGTGATTCTTGTTGAGACTATACTGACCCACATGATTAATCACAGTCATTGCCTTTTATGACTTGTTTTATTGTTCTTTTTAGATATTTTTTAATTATATCATTTCAAATTCAACCTTAAAGATTCACTCCAAAACAGCTGGTTACAGCAGTGTATTGTATTATCACAGAATAAAAGAGTAGCCACTCTTTATTTTGAGATTGTATATACTAAAATCTATATTCCTCTTAAGTCTGACCTTCAGTTATTCTGGCTCAACTATCTTTGCTCACACAGCAAAATCATATCTTACTTTTGTTTTATCTGATGATACAAAATTGTTTGAAATTGCTTACTGCAAATATTGCTATCTCGTATATTAAACTTATATCTTTATCGTATATATCTTTATATTAAACTAATATTAGCCTAGTATTAATTTTTTTATAGAGTCCCAAAACAATCTTATTTGAAATTATAGATTTTTTTAGTTCCTCGCACGTTGATAAAAAAAATTAAAATGTGTTAAAGTTTCATATTTTTTCATTTGGATCTATGTCCATGCAAATGTCAAATTATAGGTAAATTTTAATTATCACTCTTATTAATTTATACTGTATAGAAGAATAAGCTGGTTAATAGATGATAAGCTCTAAAAATTATAATCAGTTTTATCATCTCTTTGTTCAACTTATTAACCCTAGAGGAGCATTTAATTGGTAAATCTTAATATTTCTTAACAACTCAAAATTAAATTGGTATACTGTAATTAATTTGGTCCAGAGATCTGAGATCAAAACAATTTATTTTTACTGTAACTAAACATTTTACAAAATAATATGGCCTTTAACGCATAGTTTTTCCTGTAGGCCTACCGTACACTTTATTGTATTTTACTTTGATAATAATGTAATCTGTAATGTAAATATACACTTAATCTATAATCAATCTAACTGATCCCCTTGGATGTAAATGCAAGCACTGCTAAACTTAAACACAAGGAAATTATATATTTCTTTTGAACAACCCCCTTTATTTTAATTATTTTTTTTTTTATTTAAGGATTGAAAATTCCTTATACAATAGGAAAATTTGTAGGGTATCGTAAAAGGAACAGTGGAGAGAATTGTTTGTAAATTCCAGAGAGATTAAATAAAATACCCGTATCAGTGCAACCAAAAAAGAATTAAGATTGGTGGGAAACACCATTGATGGGAAGAGAGTTGGTTGGAGTATGGAGTATGATGATAAAAAAAATGATGAAACATTATTAACTGAGTTAAAATTTGGTCTAGTTTCCTCCAGTTGCAATAGAACACAGTAAAGTCAACTGAGAATTACAATCTGATAAGATAGTAAAATTTGTCTGTTTGTCACTCAACTTACTTACATTAAAGATAGCAGAATCTATCTGGAGCATGTCAAACATAGAGTTGCGTCATGGGAGGCAATAAACATTGATGTGTTGTTATGTCCCATGCCCACTAACTGTCTTGTAACCGATTTCTGATTGGACGTTACTCATCGGCTTGGTTTTATGGCTATCATCAATGATTCTTTTTTGATTACTTTGGTGCATTCGAAATTCAATAGAAATGTTCAACCTTATTCCAGAATTTAGGAATGTCTGTTATTTTACATCTCTATTTACATTTTCCTTGCTATTTGGAAATTAAAAAAATACTAATCTTTGATTAATCGGTAACAATGTGATTGAGAATTTAAAATTTTATGTCTGTTTATTAATCTAGAATTGTTTTAAATCTGATTAAACACTAAGAAAAAAGTATTCATGTTTCTGACAGCTGCATTAAACGTAACCAATGAACTCCCTCTCCCTCTTAGAACTAAGCTGGTACTTCATATGTTTACTCCCCTTCTCCTTAGTTGCGGTTAACTTTTCCTAAAGGTATTTAGCTTCTTACTTCTTGTGTATGTTTAATATTAAGGACCTATAATGGCCATTTTTAATTTCCTTCCTTAGTTCGCCAATAAACTTTATGTCCGTAATTTTTACTGTTACTAATGTTGTTTCTTGGAGGCTAACGCCTTCTTAAGTTACAAACCAGACTTTGCTTAAGAGAACATTAGAACAACCAATACACTGGATGGAGAATAATATTTTTTTACACAAAATGTACATTGTATGTACAGGTTGGAAATTGTTGATCAATTCATTGTTACAGAGATGTATGTGCGAGATGTAAAGCTCAAGACATGTGATGGGTCAGCTGTTCCTTCTATCCTGAATGAGTCGTCTGCTACAGCTTGGGAACAACGGTCTTGGACCAGTGATTGGAAATTGTTGATCAATTCATTGTTACAGAGATGTATGTGCGAGATGTAAAGCTCAAGACATGTGATGGGTCAGCTGTTCCTTCTATCCTGAATGAGTCGTCTGCTACAGCTTGGGAATATCGGTCTTGGACCAGTGATTAGAAATTGTTGATCAATTCATTGTTACAGAGATGTATGTGCGAGATGTAAAGCTCAAGACATGTGATGGGTCAGCTGTTCCTACTATCCTGAATGAGTCGTCTTCTACAGCTTGGGAACAACGGTCTTGAACCAGAGATTGGAAACTTTAGATCAATTCATTGTTACAGAGATGTATGTGCGAGATGTAAAGCTCAAGACGTGTGATGGATCAGCTGTTCCTACTATCCTGAATGAGTCGTCTGCTACAGCTTGGGTGGATGGGAACAACGGTCTTGAACCAGAGATTGGAAACTTTAGATCAATTCATTGTTACAGAGATGTATGTGCGAGATGTAAAGCTCAAGACGTGTGATGGATCAGCTGTTCCTACTATCCTGAATGAGTCGTCTGCTACAGCTTGGGTGGATGGGAACAACGGTCTTGAACCAGAGATTGGAAACTTTAGATCAATTCATTGTTACAGAGATGTATGTGCGAGATGTAAAGCTCAAGACATGTGATGGGTCAGCTGTTCCTACTATCCTGAATGAGTCGTCTTCTACAGCTTGGGAACATAGGTCTTGGACCAGTGATTGGAAACTTTAGATCAATTCATTGTTACAGAGATGTATGTGCGAGATGTAAAGCTCAAGACTTGTGATGGATCAGCTGTTCCTATACTATCCTGAATGAGTCGTCTTCTACAGCTTGGGAACAACGGTCTTGGACCAGAGATTGGAAACTTTTGATCAATTCATTGTTACAGAGATGTATGTGCGAGATGTAAAGCTCAAGACTTGTGATGGATCAGCTGTTCCCACTATCCTGAATGAGTCGTCTGCTACAGCTTGGGTGGATGGGAACAACGCTCTTGGACCAGTGGTTGGAAACTTCTGCATGGAGGTTGCAATAAACAAGGCAAAAGAGTGTGGCGTGGGTTGGGTTGTTGCTAAAGGTAAAATATTTACCTTTGGCATTTTCAAATTGCTATTTAAAGAGTTTAGTTCCAAATTTAAATAGATTTTGCATCTTGTTGCTCACATAATATATTCGTCTTTTCTTAGACCTACATAGAACCCTAATTTATAGTGGATGGAATGTAACTATAGCTATATAAATAGTTGTAAAATAGCATATGTGTTGTAATACCTGTATCTAGCAAATGCCAAATTTTAGAGTTTCAATTTCTATGTTTAGACAATTACTCTTGAGCAAGGTCAGTTATAACAGAAATTAAGATTATACAAATTTAGTATCAGTTTACAAAAGTTAGCTTTTGTCAATTATCTTATTCTTATAATTTTATTCTGATTTTTAGGTTCAAATCACTATGGAATAGCTGGATGGTACAGTATGCTGGCATTAAAGCACAATATGTTAGTAAGTATTAGTGATTTTTCTTAATTTAAATCTTCAATGCAAGATTATCTGGTAGTTTAACCTCATCAATATCATACTATTGTTAGTGTATTTTATATTGTTAAAAACAATATATCAGTTCATATAGCAATCTAAACTATCAAAATACTTTGACTATACAAGACACAAGTCAAGTATAGTTTCCAATTACCCATTTTATCTTGTGAACCCACCAAATAAATATTGACAGAGATATCTTTGTACTGTCAGATTATTTGAGGAAAGAATCAACTAGACTCTATCAGTTAGGAAATATTGTTTAATCAGTTAAATAAATATTTTTCCTACAGTCACTCGACAAAGTTGGCTTCCTTGTACTGTTTATAGTACAGAAAGCTGCTAATTGCTGCATATTTATACTTTGCCGTACGGTTTATACTTTGCCGCACATCAGGATTCCAACGAAACAACACAAAACAGTGTGGTTCTATTATGCACGTAATCCGTGTACGCTTGGAAATAGGTTGGCAACACTTAAAGATAATAATACTATGAGCAGCTGATTGACTATTATAACTACGATTTAACCTGTCATTTCGTGTTTATAGTTTAGGTATTTCTGAACTTTCTGGACTTTTCATTTAAACGTTTTTAAACCATTCCTACGATCTTAATAAACAAGAAAATACCTTTAACGCATTTTTTTAGGCGTGGAAACCACTTCAAATTACAAAAACATACGGAACTATATTCTCAAAACACGGAGCACATTTCTTGCCGAGGAAAAATAGCGGAGTGATACAGACCGCGGGTACTACTTTCTCTAGGGCACCTATTTGTGTTGCCAGATGAAACTAAAAACGTGTTTTATAGTGTTTGAAAGACTAATTATTTATATGCTTTATAGTGACTGTAGGAAAAATATAATGTGTAACACGAGTGAAAAAGGCCTTTGCTGCACTCGAGATCATTCCGCACGAGCCGCAGGCGAGTAAACATTGCTCTCGTGTGCAGCAAAGTGCCACTTTCACCACTAGTTACACAAATAACTATTGCATTAGATTATTTATATTTTAACACTGTGTTTGGTTGAATTTTTGGTGAGCACAATCACTTCTTTCGTCACACCGAGATGAAAAAGCAAGGGTGAATCATTTCTCTTAGATTAGTAGACTTTACAAAACTTGGATACCTCACATATTAATATAGGTAGTAGAAAGATTTTCACAATATGACACAGACCAATATCATCCCATTTTTGCAAATGCTATACTGTACCACTTTCTTAATAATTACCCTTAAGGCTTATTATACAAAAAACATTTTCATGAGTTTCTATCAACAAGACTATTGATGTTTGGACAATCTTGCAATGGACTGTTAAAGAAACTGTTATAGCTTAGTGAATGGCATTAAAAATCTGCCATACAGGTTTATTAGTTTTGGAAAATAAGTCTTGTTTTTATTTTCCACAAAGGTTGAATTTTGAATAAAGATATATTTATATCAGCATTAAACACAGCAGATTAGTACGGTATCAGATAAGTCATCAAATATTAATCACACACTACCAGTCGTACTTAAAATGTTGATAACTGAATATAGGGTCAAGGGCCTCTTAGTAAATACACTTATAGAATCGTAACTTTTCCTTATTTGTGATTAGAGTCGTTGGATTATTTATTTGATGAAAAGAAATATACACTGTTTAGAGCACATAAATTTTTGACTTATTGCTGAAACTCAAAACAGTGATGTGGAAGCGGTTTTGGTTGTTTTGTAAAGCTAAGTTACCTTATTTACATTCCTTTAAATATGTTTGAATTTTAATGTGAAGATTAAACAAATCACATACCCTACCATCGGCCGGTACTGTAAATATAAATTTTAAATCAGGCAAGGACTTTCAAATGAAGATTACATAGTTTACTAGCACTTAATGTTGTTCATTTTGAACTGGAAAGTAGACGAATAAAAAACAAGTATTTTAGGTGTGTTGCTAACACAGTTCAAGGAGTGGTTTTGGTAAAGTAAAGAGTTTAGTCTAACCAGTGTACACAAAAAAATTAGGTCACATAACAACACTAATATTTAATTTAAAAAATAGGACTCCTTTGGGGAGTAGAAAGAAGACAAGTCATCATTATTCTTTTTTTTTCATTATTTGATTAGATTTTTACAGTGCTAACACACTAGGGTGTGTATGTTATGGCAGTTTTGGATTAAAAGATCATCAAAGGATTTGAATTAGTTCAGGCTCAAAACAAAATCCTTCTAAATAGCAATATAAGCAAGTGAGCAATATAATCTCTCAGCTACATAGCTATGATGAGCAATTTTCAGGTATTACATTCAGATTCATCATCATATACCCCTGACAAACAAGCTGTCACTTGTGTTTCTTAAAGTAAAAATACAAGAAAATAAATCCTTTGAGCAAATTAACCTCAAATGCTAAAACAAGTTGTCTCTGTAATAGAGCATAAGTCCAGGTTCATTAACATGACAGATCTCATACAATTACCAAGGTGTCATCTTCATCTGTCCTCTCAAGACGTTGTGATGAAATGTTCACTTGATGGTGACGGATCATGTGATCAAACTGACGCACAGTTATTGCTGTTGAGTCATAAAATATTTTAAAAATAAACTGTAAATAGTTTGATACACTTTAGGATAAGAAAATTTTCTCATTCACATCTACATTATCTATTATTAAATTCAAATGTTTTAACATTAATTTTGGGTTGATTTAAGCCTAAATTAAGTGTGGGTTTGAAAATTGATTATTAATAAAGTGTAGAATAAGGAAGAGTTCCTCTAACTCCCAATTGTGACTAAACTTAGCTAAATGCATTTAGGGTCCGCTTGGTAATTAGAAGTTTGCTGGTTCAGTTCTGAGAAAATGCAGTAGCTTAGTCAACGTACATTGTCTTAAAATATCATAAATTGATTTTCTTAATGTATACAACTGCACTGTTGGTAATTTTATTTGGAGATAAAATTTTTATGTAGGGTGATACCACGGATGTCCTTGATCAAGGGCTCGTATCAATACACGTCGTGACGACAGTACGTCCGTGGTCTGTGAGGTGGTACAAAATGGTTTGTTTAGGTCCGGATTGTTCCCGCCCGGAGTCGGAAAACTCATGAAACATCAAAGGATTGGCAGGGGGTGCTCTCCTGCACTGTTCTCCCAGCCCATTAGTGCATCTTGAAATAAACAAACCAACACACGTTGTAGGAACAGGAACAGTAGCTTCAATGCTTGCATACTCACCTATCCATTCATTGATCAAGGACATCATCCATGGTATCGCCCCTACCACGCATTGTGGGAACGAAGGCAGATGTCAGGGTCAGCAAAACTTTACTGAATAATCTAATATATAAAATTCTCGTGTCACAGTGTTTGTCTGCAAACTCCTCCGGAACGACTTCACCGATCGTTATGAAATTTGGTGTGTAAATTCTGTAGGTATGCGAATCGGACGTAAACTATTTCCCGTTTCGAAGTTCTTAAAAGGGCTCCGCCCCAGTGGCTCTGGAGTTTCCCATGTTAACCTTATGAGAAATGGAATTAATGAATCTTAACAGCTGTTTCAATTAAACAAGTTGGTTCTGTTCTATGATGTTCAATAGCATTAAAGTTACAAGGATTACCAACAGGGTGCAGCACTATTATTTCTTTTACATTTATGACAACAGCTAATTTGCAACCAAAAGGTGAGTGAGCGTAGCGAACGAACTTCAACCTGGAGGCGAGTGAGCGTAGCGAACGAGCTAACCTGGAGGCGAGTTAGCGTAGCGAACGAGCTCCAACCTAAAGGCAAGTGAGCGCAGCGAACGAGCTCCAACCCAAAGGTGAGTGAGCGTAGCGAACGAACTTCAACCAGGACGTGATTGAGCGATGCGAACGAGATCATCTTGAATATTAAACGTAACGGTACTTTCTTTCCATCGGTCTGTCTTAGGGGAAACCTATAACTTAGGCGATACGAAGTTCGCCGGGTCAGCTAGTTCATATATAAAATAATTTCCTTCCAACTCATAAAACGTCTATTGAACTTAGTTAAATAATATAACACCAAAAGCAAAGTCGTCACACATATTTTACTAATCAAATACTTCACCTTGAAACATATCACTATAGCTTTATCACATTTCCTGATGACTGTTAGTATTTGTAGTCACAGTTGTTTTAGCAATGGTGATTTGAACCTGATTCAATAATCTCTTATATTTTTTCCAATTTTTTTAAAAGTAAATTCACTATTATAAATCTATTACTATTTATAATTCTATTACATGGAAAAAATTTCAAATTTATATTGAAACTTTTTCTGTTGATAAATGTACAACAAAAACAGGTGATTGCACAGTGTAGAAACATAGATATTTGTATTAAGAGTGCAAAGTAGGTCATTGTTGTTGTCATCGCCGCTCGAGAACCATAGATGACCGTACGCTTTAGCATAAGTGCAGCCATAGATTTTAAAAGCGGCAATGATACACACAACATTTTTCCTACCACCATAATTAACTTATCATAACACACAGATTAACTTTTTATGTGTTAAATGTCATTTAGGCTATGTTCGCCTTGTTTAGGTAATGTGATTTGATTACTGGTTGTTATAATGTACCCTGGATCCGCAGCTGTGGTTGGTGTAGAAATCAACGCCAACTTTGAAATCAGCTAATTTAGCAAATGATCCATTCCTGCTTTAGAGCGGAAATGATCTATTTTGCGTAGGCTATTGTTGACTTTACAATAGGAATACTTTAGGAAGGAAGATTTTTATTGTTATAAGAATTTATTATGATTTTTTAATCTTTCATTTCCATAATTTTTATATTGATTTCATAATGCTAAAGCATTCTTTACTCAAGCACTCAAATTGCCATTGTTCATTAATTTTATGAAAACATTGTGGCGCTCTACCACACACTATATTTTCAACAAATTAATTTGATAGAAAAAATGTTCCTCAAGTGAAAACTATCATAAAGAAATTCCAAACAATTTAAAATACTTTAATACTTTTCATTGAAATAGCGACAAAGTAGTTATATAATATCACGATTACAGATCAAATTTGTCGTTAATCATCAAAACCCACTAATTCTTCATTTTTTCCAAAGATGGGATTGAATTAGTCAAAGTAAATTTTGTCACGACTGCGACAGTTATAATAAATGGGAGATTCAGCAGGAGCAATTAAGCGGTGTAGACAGTCAACGTTCCAATTAACGTCTGATGTTTCACCTGTCGCGAGATATTGCCGAGATGATGAAAGACGTAACACGTGCTGTAACTGATCACCTGATAATGAACGAGTTATGTTCCATATTACATTGTTTCATGTGTATGATTGGATCCACTTGCACCGACAAATTGCTTTCTCAGTATTTCTAATTTGTTTTTAAAATTCAAAAGCACAAATCAAAATAATCAATTATTTTGGCATTCCTTGGGAAGTGAAACCTGCTGAATAATTTTTGTCCCTACACTACTGTGAAATGACTTGTTTTCGTTACATGTTTATCACCTGCGAAAATTCATAGCTACATTGTTTACTACGGCAAAAGACATGTTTACTGTGCGAAAGTAATGTTTACTATCTTTTTTGGATTTTGCCGACGTTAACAAACAAAAATGTGTTATTGTTTTGTCAACTGTTTTAATTTTCAACAACCAAAAACTGTACAACCAAAGTAAATATTAACTGTTTTTTGATGTTATAACCAGAAAAATACTATGAGTTTTGTAATGTTCAAGAAAATAATTAGTCTTTGTAGTATAGCGAAAAGTAACGTTCAAAACACAAGTGAAAGTGGGTCTCAACCATTTAAAGTGCTCGATAAATCTCACACTTCAAACATATGGTCTCAAATATGTAATGACTCACTTTCTTCTCTTGTTATTAAATACAGTATACTATTTCACTACACCACTAAAAGTATTTGGTTTGTTCCAGGGAATGTCTTTTACAAACACTTCACCTTTGATGAGTCCAACAAGGAGCAAAAAGGTAAATTACAACACTTTACTCTCTTAAATCAATTTTTCAGTAAGGAAAAAACTTATCGGTATCTTTTGATTTTTGAATGAGGAATAAAAAGTTATCATTGGCCTTGTATAAAGGCAAGGCCACACTAAAAAAACAGGCCGTAATGCTCGCCAAGCATGACGTCATGATAGAAGACGGCTATGACGTATAATTACTTATTTATTTATTTTCCAATGAAAGATTAAAACAAGCAGCTGATCACAAACGGCAAAATTACGTCATTGCCGTCTTCTATCGTGACGTCATGCTGGACGAGCATTACGGCCTGTTTTTTTAGTGTGGCCTTGATAAAGGACATTGTAAAAATTTTTTTAAAGTTGAGACTATGTGTACACCTATAGGTATAGCTGAATTGAGCCCAGCCACTTATAAAATTTAATTGCTAGTTATTTCACTATTCATCAAATTATTTATTCAGTTAAATTATAATAAAGACTAGTGGTTAATAAGAGTGCAGAACTTCTGTCCTATTATGAACTCTATGTTCAAATGTGACTCAAATCTTTCATTTTGAATGTTTTGTAGGTTAATTAGAAATAGAATATTGGCCTTTTAGGTGAAAAGAAATTTGCTTCAATTTACTTCACTAAAATGTATCAATTTGTTTCAGTCTGCCCTTGGGACCAACCCAATTTCTCTAGCTGCACCAGGTGAAAACGGGGACAGTTTTGTCTTAGATATGGCAACTACTGCAGTTGCTGTAGGCAAAGTAAGTTTTCAATAATAATTATGTGAACATAATGTTAAATTCCTCTTTCATTAGTGTTGGAGAAACTGTTATGATGAAAGAGAATGTGGAATGTGTTCTTAGTTACCCAACTATTGCTGTTTTTGGTGCTGAATACCAGTTGCTGTGACCTAGCGCTAGTTTATTTAGGTTGCTTTGAAAAATACAAAATTTTCTATAAAATGATTATGAGAAATAATAATGTTAAAAGTCTTTTAGGACTCATAACTAAAAAATCGCAACGGATTCACATAGATTTATAAGTATGCATGGAAAAAACAGAACAAACCCTTAGTAATTAGTTATTAAAAATTATCTGTTTCTTGAGTTAAAATTATTTAGTTGAACAAAGATTAAGAACAGAGTTTAGTTTCAAGTACCTAATCAAAAAAGCTTCAAACCTTTCACATAAAATTTATTTTGGACAGCTTTTTATCTACCCTAGGCTTTTAAAGGAGCATCTAATTCCAGATAGAAGTTCAACGTAGGAAAAAAGAACCGATTCCCATTGGTTGGGCTCAAGGACCTGATGGACAGCCGACTACAGATGCTGAGTTGGCTTTTAAAACATCGGCACTCATGCCACTCGGAGGAGAAGAAAGAACGTCAGGATACAAAGGCTATGGCCTGGCACTCCTGGTGGAGACATTTTGTGGAATATTAGCAGGTTAGTATAAAAATATCGGTTTTAAAGCAAAAATGATTTGAAACTCAAATCTTATTGTGGATGGATGATTATATAGACCATGTTGCTGACATACCAAGATGTGCTTTTTTTATATAAAACAAGTGAAAATAATGAGTAAAGAAACAATTATATGATAGGGTTGTTACTATAAAATAAAACTAAAGTGTAATAAATTACTTTAAAATAGTACTCTAGTTTCTGTTGTGTTTGAACAATGAGATTTATGTTATAGTAAAGCTAGGGAGAATGGAGGGCTTGGCAAAGCAACTTAAATGATGCTGGGGGGCATCTGATTTCTATACAACAGGTATCGTTTCAGACACCTTGAAAAATCAGAGCTATTTAACACTCCGGCACATTCCACCCTACGTTGGTTTGTATTGAAACAGAAAATTACACATTACAACCCCTGCAGAAAGGTTGATGATAATCAAGCATGAGGAAGACAGATAAAAATATTGGATGTTTTTGTGTCATTAAGTGACAATAACCTGGATCAATAGGAAAGTTCCTGGCTCATGTGAAGTGTATAAGGAATTGAATGCAGTCAATCCATGTAAACAAATGTATCCCCACTAGGCGAAAGGTCGACCTTCTCCTAAGCCTGTTGTGTTACTCCGTCTGTGGTGTGCGCAAATTTAAATCCAACACAAAAGATTTATTTTTGGACAAAAAATAAATTTTACAAACCAGCACAGAATTGAAAGACACAATATTCACATCCACAACCAAACTATCTGAATCCTCCTTTGTATCTATCACATCTACTCCTAACAAGAGTTGGTTTGGTTATTAGCTAGATTACAACACGATGTTTCAGGAGCTGATTACGGACCCAAGATCCGCAAGTGGATGGATGGTGAGCGGCCGGCCAATCTAGGTCAATGTTTCATCGCCATCAATCCAGCTTGTTTCGCTCCAGACTTTCCTCTGCGGATGAGCGATATGATGGGCCTGCTGCGCAACCTGGACCCTGTACGTATAACTCTGGACTTAGTACTATTGTAATTATTAAAGTCAAATTATTACTGGTACTGTACAAACAAGGATGAAAATTAATAGAAAACCTTTTGATGTTTTAGTGCAAAATATTGAAGATGTTAAAACTTATTGCCTGCCTTAATCATTCTGATTAATAACTAAAAAAACATATGTTTTTTTATTATTATGATTTTTGTAAATAATGTCCAACTTTGTTAAATATACTTTAAGTTCATTAATTGTCTTTTAGTCTTGTCTTTGAAATTTTAACATTATTATTCTATGAACTTAAAAAATTAGCTTGGTTATTTTTATTATAGACTAGTACCGATAGCTTTTCTCGAGATTCACAACGGGGTTTGAAGCCAAAGTGTAGATTTTGCCAATTAGGATGATTGTAGAGAGTGATGAGAGAAAATTCCCAACAACACTGTGAGAGTCTACCATTAGACGCTAGTTCTATTAAATTAATCCAACAATTAATTATTTGATTATTTGAATTACCGTACAAATAAATAACAAAAGAGACGATGGTAGAGGAAGGGTTCTTGTAAGCACGCCCATCCGAATCTCCTCTCTAATTTAAAGGAACAATGAAAAATTGTTTAAAGCTAATAAAGTAGAAAACCGCTAAGTATTGCAACTGATTATGGAACAATACACATTTCCTTGAACCAATGGCATTACCGAGAAGTAAAGAAACCACCAGGTTTATTATAAATCCTCATTTGTTTGTTTCAATTAGTAGTATGTCAGTGCGTGAAACTAGTAATCATTGGAATAACGTAAATATCAAGGATTTTCTTTCCTTGTTTTTCAGTTAACATGGTAATTTGCACATGACCCTACTTTTTGGTGTATATTCTGTTTTTTAGTAAAACAAAACTGTTAACGAAATTAGTTTTTTGTTTTGTTTTTTTTTTAATGATGAAAATGTGAAAAGACAGTCAAAAATGAATTGCTGCATGATTCCCAAGCTGGATTTTAAGCAATCAAAATGAATATGATAGAAATTTTGTTGAATTATAAAATTCATCTTAATTTCAGGCCGACCCTGAAAAACCAGTTTTGGTCCATGGAGATCCAGAGCGAAGAAATATTGAAAAGGTCAAAACTGAAGGTGGAGTTCTTTACCATGAGAATCAGCTTAAAGCCTCTGTAAGTGCTTTTGTGTTACTACAGTTTCTCATGTGCGAGTTCTACAAATACAACTTTAGCAATAAAGGGGGGTTCCTCTGTATAAAATTTACCGTTTTAAGGTTTTATGGGCTTAATTTGACCCCTATTTAGAGAATACTGTCAAGAGTACTTTTAGTTCAGACATATAATTTTGTATAATAATAATCATAATCATTAGTTGAGTGCTTCATTGTGTAATTTTATTCTCTTGATTCCAGGCACAATTGGCAGCTGAGCTGAAAGTGAAACCAATGACTGCTTCAAATTAATGTTCCTCTTTATAGTGTGCCATTTATTATTTTGTGGTTGTATTTTTGATGGTGATATTAGTTAGATATTAGACTTATTATAATTGAATTAAAATTATTGTTGTTATTATAAACGTTGTACAATTTACTTCCCATTCTGAAGTTAGTAATGAACATGTACCTACATGTACCCTCAATACCTAGCTCATGGATGAGCTGCAGGGTTAAAATTTATAACACACACATTTTGGATACTTTTAGTCAAAATTGGAAATGCTCTATGCAAGAAAAGGAGTCCAACTGCCATTAATTCCTCAAAGTTCCCTTACCAGTGTCATATATGACTTTAATTTGCACAACCATTTCTTTGACCATATAGTTAGTTTTTGCGAGGAGAGTTGTCATCTTTAAGACAAAGGAAGCCATATGAAAGTGTGATTTTACTGGTTGCATCCATTCCATCCCAAACTGAAGTGGGAAGGCCCTCATTGCACTATTCTGCCATACTGAACGATGCTGACCAAATAAAACCGAAACTACACAAAGATTCCGCCATTGGAACTGGATGGATTGAGTGTGGTATGGTAACAGCCAGACTTGGTGGACGGACTTTTTTTAAATACTTTTCTTTGAAATGACGACCGTAGGAAAGTAGGTAGGTATTTCGCAGACCGGACATGTTTGCCGACATGTCGGACCGTGTATGGGAGGCTGAGTTTCACAGCAGAACTGGCAAATATTATTCATCTCTCCAAGTGAATGTGTATCCTATTACATTGCAAATGGGGGTGGCTGAATTATCAATTATTGTGGGATTGTAATAAAGCCATATCTAATGAGCTGTTTGATTCTTTAATTCTTCTAGTTGGTACCAAACCAACATAACAAAATGTTACTAGCAGATTTAATAGTTGGAGGGGCTACCTCTATACAGTTGTATTTCTATCTAAGTAGGTTACTAGTTTTAAAATATGTGAAATAACAAGAAATACATAGTAGGTAATGCAAAAACATGCCATCTACCACGGTCACCTTTAACTCCAGGCCGCGGCCCTCGAAGTGGCAATGTGTCGCAAAGTTTTGTTACAGCCGTTTTGTTTTTGATTTTTGAGGCAGCTAATGGTATTTTTTAATAACATAAGAGCTTGGTTACTGGGCTATGAAAATATTGACTGCACTTTAAATGTAAGGAAAAAATAGATTTTTCTATTTATATTCTGCGTTGGTTTTTAATTCTATATGTTTTATTATCAATCTTGTTAATAAATTTATAATCATAAATTTGAATGAATAATACGCGAACTATTGAGCTGGTGTCACTTGTCTTTGTCTGCCATGTTATCTTATAGGACGTCTGAGTCTGACGCTAAACAACACTACTTACAACGTTGCCAATTCTACCAGGCCACGGCCTAGAGCAAGGTCACCTTTAACTACAGGCCGCGGCCTGGTAGAATTGGCAACGTCGCAAGTAGGGTTGCTTATAGTGTCAGACGTCCCATAAGATAACATGGCAGACAGGTGACATCAGCTCATTAATTAGCACTATATTGACCTTAATTAAAATTTATGAACATAACTTTATTAATTGAAAATAAAACATACAGAATTGAAAACCAAAACAATAATAGGTATGAATTGAAAATCTATATCTGTACATTTAAAGCGGAGTCAATATTTTCATAGTCCAGAGTAACCAAGCTTCGTAAATACACAAATACCATTAGCTGCTTCCAAACAAAACAGCTATTAAAACGCTACTTTCGACATGGCCACTTCGAGGCCGCGGCCTGGAGTTAAAGGTGGCTGTGCATCCACTCAAACCGGCAGGAACTGCATTAAAATAATAATTTGTTGTCTTCACCCCTTCCACCCACCATAGTACTTCAGCTGATCTGTAACATAGATAAAACATACTCCTCAAGGAGTATGTTTAACCAAACTGCATAGAAAAAACTTACTCATCAAGGAAAGGAGTATGTTTATGGTTTAATCTATGTCTGTGAGGATCATTGATCTACGAGGGTGTTTCTTAATATATAGTAAAACCATAGGAAAGTTTAATCTTTGGTAAAACCCACTCTAAATTATATTTTACCATGGATTTATTGTTCTTCCAATAATTTACCCAATAATTTTTATAAGGTATACTAGCTGACCCGGCGAACTTCGTATCGCCTAAGTTATAGGTTTCCCCTAAGACAGACCGATGGAAAGAAAGTACCGTTACGTTTAATTTTCAAGATGATCTCGTTCGCATCGCTCAATCACGTCCTGGTTGAAGTTCGTTCGCTACGCTCACTCACCTTTGGGTTGGAGCTCGTTCGCTACGC
Organism: Macrosteles quadrilineatus; assembly: GCF_028750875.1. NCBI lineage: Eukaryota > Metazoa > Arthropoda > Insecta > Hemiptera > Cicadellidae > Macrosteles > Macrosteles quadrilineatus. The sequence goes on from NW_026542599.1 coordinate 62,271,635, forward strand.
TCACTCACCTTTAGGTTGGAGCTCGTTCGCTGCGCTCACTTGCATTCAGGTTAGCTCGTTCGCTACGCTCACTCGCCTCCAGGTTGAAGTTCGTTCGCTACGCTCACTCACCTTTTGGTTGCAAATTAGCTGTTGTCATAAATGTAAAAGAAATAATAGTGCTGCACCCTGTTGGTAATCCTTGTAACTTTAATGCTATTGAACATCATAGAACAGAACCAACTTGTTTAATTGAAACAGCTGTTAAGATTCATTAATTCCATTTCTCATAAGGTTAACATGGGAAACTCCAGAGCCACTGGGGCGGAGCCCTTTTAAGAATTTCGAAACGGGAAATAGTTTACGTCCGATTCGCATACCTACAGAATTTACACACCAAATTTCATAACGATCGGTGAAGTCGTTCCGGAGGAGTTTGCAGACAAACACTGTGACACGAGAATTTTATATATTAGATATACATGTTTCTACACCCAAATGATTGCAATTTATTATTATTATTACTATTATATATATATAATACACTCCAAAGTGCGAAAAATCCTTGTCTTGATTACAGCCTGCCTAAGCTTAATGCTGAAACGGAAGTAAAAAAATTAGAACCACAATAACAACACACTGAAACTGAACTGAACACACGAAACGATCAAACAAAAACAAAACAACACAAACAAATACAAATACACCACGCCACGACCAGACCACACACAGTAACAAAAACAAAGCGAACTGTCAAAGTCTATCAACCAACACTCTTTGTTATAAATAAGTTAACTTATCAAACCATTTAATAAATTCTCAGTTTGTGATTTTGGTAATTAACGTAAATACTTGCAGTGGTGATCTACATTTTATTGTGACATAAATGAATTCAAAGGTACTAATAGGAGCTTTACTTTGTACGTAACTTAGAGGAACATTTTTAGGTTAGTTCAATTTTTGAGTGTAGGCAACTCCCCCAATTTTTATGTAAGTTAGTAGCCCTGGTAGGCAACAATAATTTGATGACACTAGAAACACAGTAAAAGCACAGAAAACATACTACTATGTTTTCTGTGGTAAAAGTTAATTTGGGTACACTTCCATATCTGTTGGCACTAATATCGAATGAGTACTTTTTATATCGAATGAGTACTTTTTATCGATATATCAATTAATCGATATATAACCTAACCAAACTATCGAATGAGTACTTTTTATCGATATATCGATTGTTCGATGTATCGATAAAAAGTACTCATTCGATATTAGTGCCAACAGATATGGAAGTGTACCCGTTAATTTAATACACCAATATTGACCACGTATTTATTTCGAAAACAAATTAAGTTGCCTACAGTTTGCGAAGGCGTAGGAGTAAACAGTCTTATAGGCTACTGTTTACTCACAGGACGGTAAATTACATATTAACTTAAAGATGGTAGGCCTAAGTGGTGATCAGACGATTTTGATAGGACACTCCAATCATCATCAGACCCAATAGGCGAATGCCAATTTAGGCCTACCATCTTGTGAGTAAACAGTAGCCTATAGGCCTAAGTGTAACTTAATTAAATATTACATAGGCTATTACCCTTTAAGTGTTATTTGACGTATTTCTTGTGCTCCCAGGTAAATTAAGTTTAATAACACGTAACTTACGATGCTGATTAAGAAGTTATATTACAGGTAGCTTATTAGTCGAAATAACTTATTAAGTAAGTTAATGTTATCGTAGGATATCAATCTATTGTTTGTACCTATTGAATATGACGGTTTTAAGACATAGGTCTAGTGAGTGGTCTTCAAGAAGACTTTTCACTTTCACACTGTGATGCAGCGGTTAGCCTATGTTGGGTGAGTTTGGTTCATTTTGGGTTCAGTTCCACAGAGATCCTACGTTTAGGTTAGGTTTCCACAGAGAACCTACGATATATTATCGGATGAATAATGATACAGGCCTATATAGGCCCCTATCGAAACTTGTTTCTTTTGATATAGGCCTATCATATAGGCTATATAATTTTCTTCTATTGTAACCATTGATTTCAAAATTGGTTTAGGCTAGTTAGCCTATGGTATGTTTTTATCTTATATTTAACTAAGCCTAATAAACTAACTCATCAATAAAAACCATAGGCCTAAGTTAACCACATTTTTGTATTATAGTTCGGCCGCTTAGAAAGCGACCTCCTCGAGCATTGGTTTAGCATTAGCGTGCAGGCCGTTTTCTAAGCGGCCGAACTATAGAAAAGTAACTAAAAAATCAATAACTTAACACAGCCAAAAGATAAATTAAGTTAAGTTAATCAACTTAAAACTAACTTAAAAATGTTGAAAATATGAACTAAAAACCTACAACGCATTTCTTCCATTTTTAATCTTCTTTACTTAAGTGGGAAGAGTTCTTTATTAGGTATGGGGAGAGTGGGGCTCATTTTAACACTTTTTAAACTTTAATTTATTAATAGGTGAATTTATGTGTTTTTAATAAAAACATTATTACATTTAGTCGTAACATAATGTTAGCTTTAATTTAGTTATTTTTTAACCCTCCAAGTTAACATGTTAAGTTAATGTGCAATATCTGTTTTCACCAAGGTACCAGTATGAAAATCGTTCAAAACAACAAGAAGTCGGGTACAATTGAAAACACTAATTAAGTAAGTAGCCTAAAATGAATTTTTTTTTTACAGAAATTGTTATACATGTGAGTTGATAAAAACACTTCTTATTTCTATTGAAATTATTTATTTAATGTTGTAGATTCACATTATTTGTAGCGAAATGTTGCAAAGTTAATATTTAGCAAAATTATATTTGTTCGCTGCACGTTCAGTTCTCACGCTCATTGTTGATTGAGGAAGCTTATAGTATTAAATTATTATTAATCATTACTGTCTTGTATAGGCAACAAATATAATCAGTTTGGGTACATTTGAACAACAGGCTTACCAGAGGAAAACATGGTGTTCAAATCCATCCCATTAGGCACCATTTTGCAAAAAGTTAAATTTGTTTTCTTGAATTGTAATTTATCAATGTGAAATGCATAATTGTATCTATATATGTATGTATTTGCCATAAGGTAAATGGATCAAACTTATCTGTAACATAGTTTTTCTATGGAAAATGTACAAATCCATACTGCTAAAAAAGTTTTCTTGTGGCGCTCTAAAACTTATTTTCCCAACAACAAACTGAGAACTGATCAGAAATGAAGGGAGATGAATGCAACCTGTTGTCCTGTTGGAGGGCTACATTTTACAGCTGGTCCAATGGCCTGCGATTATAAAAATGACGGCAAATTTAAACCGTTCAAATGTGCCCCATCCTCCCGGCCGCTCGTATCGTACCCGGGGCCTGGCCTCAGGTACGATACAAGTGGCAAGCGGCCCCTATTCATACCATAATATATCTTAGGTTCTCTGTGCAAGTGTAACTTACCCTATGAGTATATAACAAACAAGGTAGAATTTAATACAAACAGTTTATAAGCTAGATCTATGTTGTTTAATTTGAGAGATAAATTTAAAAAAAACATAAATTTGTATTGGTACATCCTCTTGAATGAGTTTAGGAAAAGGTTAATTTTGTAACCTTGTTTATAATTATCATAAGTTAAACTAGGGTATACTAACCTAACCTAAATGCTCTCAGCTCACTGTAAGACTGGTAGGTGATAGGTGACCCTCAATGGATATATCCTGGATATACCACATCACAGGCTAGCCATCACAGGTAATTCTTTCAAACTTAACTGTGTGAAATTTTATAATAAGCTGCCTCAGCCTCTTCAGGCAGACAGCCTTTCTCTTCCTCTTTTCAAATCCAAAATGCATAACTGGCTATAGACATACCAAGAACAAAATAACCTGCGCAGAAACGAAAAGATCACGTGGTTCGCGCAGGTAGGTGTGGCGTACCATTCAAACCTGCGCGGCTCGAAACGGCCCAGGGTTCTTTTGTTTCTGATATTACTATAGTAGCAAATCCGTTCTACCCAGTTAAGGACTTTTTGAAACATAAAATTACAATGGAATCATTCATACTGTAGATTAGGAATTCTCAATCTTTGTTACCTATAGATATAACATTCTTGTTGATATTTTGTTTAATGTAATTTGACAATGCCTATTCCTGTGTACAATTTGGTCAATGGCAATAAACTTTCTTATTCTTATTCTTATAATGTACCTACATGTAAAAATGTAGGCAGTGGGTTTCTAAAGCTTGCTTTTAATTGTAAAATTTCACGGACGGTTATTTAACATAGTAGGCCTAAGTCAATGGTCATTACCGTGGTGAAAATTAGGAAAGGAACTTTGAAGTTTCAATTTTTAGTCCAATAAATGGTTTGTGACTAAGTGATTTTAACATTTCCTTCTTTTTAAAAGTAAAGTTTTTTTTCAGATAATTTTATGTCCATATAAATATGGGGAAGCATGAGGATTGTAAGTATATGGAAAGACTTAAAGAAGATTTGAATGAAACCTGCGACAATACTGCTAACGTGGATTTTACAGGTTGGCTTATATTATTGTTGTGTATTTTTTTATATTTTTCACTATTGTATAGGCCTAATAATATGGGAAGTCTAACTTACTTGTAGGCCTACTATTTAAAGTTGATCTATCAATTTTGATTATGAACGGTGCTGGTGAGATAAATTAATTTAGAACTACAAGTTATTATTCTAAGTGCAAAGCCATTTACTTTGAATAAAACAAGTATTGACCATTCATTTGGTGTGATTATATAATTAATGGTCTACCAAGTTAACACAGCTGTTCCTGTTGCTAAGGAAACCCAGAGCAAACTACTAACTTTAAGAACATAGCCTAAAATCCAAATAGCCTATCAATTTTAATACTTACTTCCTTAGTAAAAAAAAAATTACAATTTTAACGGATTTTTCTTGTGTGATAACAAGGAGTAAATTTCTTTACTGTAATGTGGTTACTCAACCTAACCGTTTTGTCATTTTTGTTTTCTATATCTGCAGAATCTGTCTGCAAATTACCAAATACAAGTACAGTGTTATTTCGCAACATAGACCTTCATAGAAAGTACTGCTGGAGTCGAGAAGAGCTGGCTTTGTTGTATACTCGGAGAGCCATGATGGAATTGGTTCCTCGGCAAATTCCTCACAATATTCCTCTTTTACTCGAATACATTCATATCTGCTTGACCACCCTTAAAGAAATTGCACCTTCAAAAACAGTTTACGATTATATGGTTGCTGCCCTTGCAGACGTTTTTGGCGGTTATTTGCAAACTTATGGTTTGCCTCTTTTGAACGAAGCATACTATGAAGGATACGTTTCTTATGATAATGCTGCAGAATTTTATAGAGTGCAAGAGAACTTCAAAGGAATTCTTATGACGAACGGTGATGGGTGGACAAAACCGATGGAAGTCAGAAAACACATCAACAGAATTCTACCTCTCAAACTCCCAGCAAAGCCCTCCTCAAAACCATGTAACCTCCTTTACGCTGAGAGTATTGGTGCTTGCTCGAAAACCGGTGATGAATTTCCCATCGACAACCAATCAAAAACACTAATACCTCTTCCCATACTGGATGACAACAGTAAGCCAAACTCTATTGCAATACCTTTCAAAAACCGAGCTCTGTTTAATTTGAAAAGCAGAAACTCTTACGATATTTTGATCAAATACTACATCGAAGCATCCAGTTGTCTCACACAGTCGCAGAAAGGAATGGAACAATCCGAGTTTGACAGAGTATTATCAAACTGGCTTAAAACAAAAATATTGCCTCATTTGAAAGATGAAACCTGGTATGTCGGATTCAGCAATGTTCTGCGAATAGAAGAAACAATACAGCAAAGGTCAGGAATCATAGCTACGAGTCATAAAGATGAAGAGGAGTCGTTGTTTGCTGAGCTTGAAAGTGAGGCACAACTAACAAAAGCTACTTACATTGCTATTATTCTCATACTACTACTTTCGATATTGTTCATTTGTTTTCTGTACTGGGCGTTCATAAGGAGCTGTCTTTGTTGCTGCAGACGTTCCGACTATGATTCGCAGAAAGATTCTCAGTACGGAACGAGCACCACTTCACTAGTGACCAACTCTGATAGCTACTCCCACACTTCCTCTGCTAACGGCAGCGAATATAATGGACGAGTTTGCCATCATGGCCAAGCGCAAGACAATCATTGTGGCTCTCATCGCTCGCCCGGTGGAAGAAACCAATCACAAGAAAGTCGACTTACTATGAGTTGTGGTTTGGGAAAAGGGCTTTTACCTTCAAAGTATCGCAGGCATCATTAGATACAATATTTGAGAAACTATCAGTTGCAGTAAAAAGTGTACTCAAATAATAAATTTAAAGGTAAAAATAGATTACAAGAAAGTTGACTCACTAGGGCCTATATGAGTTTTGTAGTCTGAAAAATGGGTTTTCCAAAGAATCGCATGCATCATAAGCTAAAATGTTTTAAAATTATTAGCTGTAATAAAAATGTGCTTTGAAATAAAAAATAATCACTTTTTTGTTTGATTTACCTAATTTAGGCTAAAGACAATTGATTATTAAAAATGTCCAAACTTTTAGATTAGTTTAAACAAATAAACAGTTCATTAGGTCATATTTGTTTGCCCTTTAATCACCAAGGCATTTAAGTGCTTAATGCAGTTCTTTGTCTTCCATTTCATTCTTTATACTAGACTAAACATGCAACATTCGCCAAGCACTGAACATCTAATTAGAGATACTGTAGTGTAAAAATGTTGTATAGGCTACTTATTTTTTCATTGTAAGTGTTTTTTTTTATCAAATATTAAAAAATCAAGAAACTGAGCCAATGTATTATTATGTATTATCAGTACTATTCTGATAATTAGACCAATTCAGTAATACCAAAGCATAAATGTGGTTCGGATTCCACCATAAACTGTAGGTCCCTTAGTTGCCCTGTATGGGCTATTAATTAACAGCTGTGTCTAAGGAATATGTCGGCCTTAGTCACTAACAAGACTACAAGATCGTGCCACTCATCCTACACTCATCTCCATTCATACTTGGCTTAAAATGCCTTCTTTGTATGGTTGTCCTTTCAATGAACAGTATCGACAGTATACTGATCAAATCTCTAAGATAAATTCTCTAAGAGATATGAACCTGTTTAATTTAAATTTACCAAGGCATATAGGAGTTTGCTCAGTAGATTTGAAACATAGGATTGTATCATTTGACCTAACCGTACAGTTTTGTAGTATAGCTCGTGACACCTAAGCTGGCACTTGGCCTAGCGCGGGCAGTGTATGCAGGAGGAGGGTGGAGGTAGGGAAAAGACCGGACTGCAAACATTTCCGCTGCCTCACGGGGTTGACTCCCCTTGTATTATGTAGGTACTTGAGCGCCTTCATATGGGTCGCGAGGACAGTTGACGCAACCGCATGACGGGACATAATGTTTTTGAAATAGGTACTAGTAGCGATCGGCCGAGTGCCAGCTTAGATGTCACGAGCTCTACCTATTCCATATTGTTCCACTTTTGTTAGAATTACTGTAAGAAAAAGGAATATAAGTAGGCCTAAAATATTAACACGTATACTGTTCCCCTTAAATGGTTGTGAGCAAACAAAAAATATGGTTATCTGTTGTTTTAGATTGCAGGTTTCTTGTTTTACAAAATTGCTAAAATATAATTAGCCTACTACTTAACAGATGTATTTCATACCAAAATGGACTTTTTTAGATGGCGGGAAATGTCTGTTTGACTATACTAACAGAAGAAAGATCAAAATGTCAGCTGAGAGCCACAAAAATAGTGAGTAAGTATTTTTGTTTTCTATAATACTCTATCAAAATCAGTATAATCTTTTAGTTACATCTTTAGGACAATACTGTTCACCTTTATCTTTTCTTTACCCTGTTGACTGTATACGATATAGTATATTAATATAGTTCATGTAGTAAAACCTTAGCTTTAAGTGATAAGTCCAAACTAAATGTTCTAGGGAGCAGAAAAAAGAAAATGAAAAAGAATTTGAGTACATTCGCCTGCAACTCGAAGAGTTTTCTGTTTCTGATAGTTCTTCAGCCAAGTCTACTGTGAAAACCAATTCCGGGTTGACATTAACTAGCAGCACTACTGTACGTCCAGTAAGTATATATCAATCCATTAAAATACATTTAATAAACAATATCAAATTGGTTCACTTTTACTTTAACAACATTGTTGTAGATTGAATGATTAATAAAAAAACTAGAATCTTGCATGAAATAAAACTAACAATATGAAAACACTAACAGCATAAAACAAAAACAATGTATAAACATTTATACAGCTGTTACAATGGTCAGATAGAAAGTATGACAAACAGTTAAACTTCTTCAGTTTTTACCTTTACTTCACCACTGACCCTAAGAATTACCCAGGACCGCAAAGGTTAGATAGCATTTACTCGTGGTGTAGTGGTAACTCATTTTGCTAGTTTCTCTTTGATAAGTCACTGCCAAACAGTTTTCACTAAAGTCCTTCTTATTTCATCAGGAAGTTGAAGCATTCCAGAGGTTTTTACACATCGAAGGAGGACACTACGGTGGCTGGAAAGAAAAAGATCACATGTTCTTCCTCAATACCAGGAAAAAATACTCGTTAAAAAAAACAGCAGAAATAGTCCATGAGAATCTTCCAGGTAAACACATTTTCTTACATTACGCTATTTAGGATATATTTGATGTTTTGATTTTGTGTTTTTCAGCTCTGTTGGCTTTGTTAAAGATGGTCTGTTGGTTTCGCGATATGTTGGCACTGATCACGTAAAGACTATTCACGCGAGTTGCTTACACTACTTTACCTACTAACATTTTAATCAGGCCTACTAACAATCACTACTCATAACTTCTAAGAGATGTTATGTTTTGTTTATAACCTCATTGCCACGGATAGTGATGCAACGACTCATTGTACCAACCACCCATAAGCAATTAAATTGGTCTTAACAGCTGATATGTGTGCGTTTTTGCAACATTTTGTATTTTTTTTTTTTTTTTTTTTTTTTTTGTGACGAGACTGATAGCATGTAATTGTTGAGTGGTCAATAAATTCTTGATTCTTGATAAGATGACGTTCGAAGCAATACAATTTTATTTCTTTTCTCTCAATCCTTGAACCTAATTGGTCCGTTTCTAGTGTTGTAAAGTAAAAAAGCAATGCTTTAAAGTTAGTAAACAATGCTGTAAAGTGAATCATTTTAATTCTAAGATAACTGAACTGAAAATATAAAAAATGTTTTTGGTTTGTACCAAATCCTGACCTTGTTACTGTTTTACGCCCTTCTGTTCTTTAATCCTTTAAACCCTTGGATAACTTAGTTATTTATTTAAGAATTTTTTATCAAGTTTTCTCTATTAACAAATGTGTAGATTAGGAATGGATAGGTCTGATTTAATTTGGAAAACATATTCCCGATCATCAGGACAGGATTAAATTTGGTTTGGGATTCTCCCAGGATATGTTTTTTCTCAATTGTAAGCGATTTCGCTGCGTAAGTCAATACATGACGACAATGATGTATCTGTGACCGCGGAGATGTTGCCTATATGGCGAGTAACTATGATGATGTCAACAAGATTGCGGGACTGGTTGACAATTGCGACTTGACCGCAAGACATGTTAATAATCATGGCATTGCAGAAGGGGGGGTTATTCACGATTCCTCTGTAATCACAGAAAGTATTTACATTGGTGCGGATTATAGTTATGATGATATTGTAGGTACTTTTTACAAAATGTATGATTACTAAAGCTAATATATTTTTTTATTTTGGGAACCATAACAAGCATTACAACTTTAGACAGTTTTAAAAAACGCAATGATGGTCAGTTTATATACTTCTTTATGGTTAGCGGTATTTTACAGCTAGACTGATGTTCGACAGTTAAATTACGCCAAATATAAAACTTCATTAGTTAATCGTTTTTGTTAGGTATTTCACACAATATTGATTTTGTAGTACAGTACCGTAAAACAAATACTGCAAATTAGTTTAATATACAATATTATTGCTCCCTGCAAGAATATTTACTGAAGATTATTAAAACGACCCCTTTTTTGCATAAGGAAAATCATTTCCTGTCTCATCCAGTCTGAAAATTAGAAGGAAATAAAAATTCCCTCCAAAACTGAAAATACCAACCTTGGTCATCCTTTAAAAACTAAATTCTGTTAACACAAGATTTTGGTAGAAAGACACACAATAAAATTAAGCAAAAAGTATGAAAACACCAGACAAACAATTCAACTACTCCACCAACTTTCTCCCAAGCTTTCTACTGTTTATCAAGTGAGCCTCTCCAATGGCCAAACTCCAATGACGAACTGCTCATGAGCTATTCACTAACTAAGACGGGTTTCAAACCATCAATCTGTGATGCTGTCTCCTGGCCAGGCAGAAAACACCTTAGACTGCTTATCAAATCTAGATGCACTTACTTACTACACTGGTCAACCAAAGGCCAAGTGTCAATAGTTCTAAGCAGTATGTCACACAAATTTTCTATCTAAAACTATTCATAGAAAATGCACTCCATATTTGAGGCTCTATTCTTCGAGTGTCTATTTCAGCTATATTTTAGTATCCTTACTATCCTAGTTACAAAGATTAATACACATTTCTTCAAAAGGCTGGTTATTGAGTGAGTCAAGAAAGTAATAATAACAGCTGGCAAGGAACTTGACAATTTTAAGTAAATTACAAAGTTGTAAATTGTAAACATATTGTTCCAGACATTAGTTTGGAGAAAGTGATAGCACATGAGACCTGGTATAACGAGTATCTAAAATTGAAAGCTGCAAAAAAGACCGCAATCGAAGAGTGGAAGAAGACTCAAAAGGCAGTAAAAGTTGTAGTGAAAGAAAACTCACAGCCTTGCCCTCAAACTGAACCAAAGCCTCAACCAAAACGGGACCCCAACTTGAAAGAGAAGATTGAAATTTGGAAAGTAAGTAAAGGTTTTAGCTGTTTGAACTTATTTTACAATACACATAATATGGTGTCTTCATCTTTGACCTACCAGATTGTGTCTATTACTACACTAATAAATAATAATTAAATAAATGGTATCAGCAATCTGACACATACTTTCTCCCCTTAACTTGTCAACAACCTTTATCATGGGTAAGCGGTGAGTATTCTCACATTATTAGTTGACTTACTAACCCTATCAACTTGATTATTCATTCTTTTTATGCAGTTTTGTATTGATAAAATCTTAAATATGTTTTGTATTTAGGCCCATTGTGTTGCTGCCAAGCTCGAAAGAATGGAACAACAAAGAAAAGAAGAGATGAAGAAAAAGAGAGAGGATGAAGAAAGAAAAAGGCATCAGGTATGTGATGTTTAAGCGAGCATATGTGGATAATACTTGAAGTGAGTGTTAATGTTGATATATTTAAATTCTACATCTTCTACCACTTGGTAGATTGCTGGTAGATTAGGTAGATTGCCTGTTTGGATAAATTATTGCATTATAATACCCCATTATTTTACATATAACTTTGAATAGTTTTTTAAATATCCAGGAAGAAAAAAGAGCTTTGGTAAACCGTTACCGAGAAGACAAACTTAGCTTTGAGTTGGCCTTGAAGACGGCAAAAGAAACTGAGGAATTGGAAGCTAAAAGAGAAGCAGCGGTGAAAGCTGCCACTCTTCTAAAATATTTCAGGTTAGAAGAATAAAGTAATAAAAATTGTAGCTTGATAAAATATATTATGTTTATTTACTTTTAAAGGTAGGGATGGTAAAATTCATGTACCGTAATTGTAACCATTTGTCTAATAAATGTTATACTCTCGCCCAATGATTGTCTAAGTAAATTGGGTTGGATTAGAAGCCCAAGATCCATAAAAGTGGCATTATTTGCATTTTTTGTACAGTTAGTTTAGCCTATTTTATTAGATTTCGTAAGGGCATTTTGAAAAGCTCTATAAGACTCTTAAACTGGTAGACTATAAAAAAAACCATATGAAATGTTTAAAATTCATCTAACTTTAAATAACTGACACTTAATTTGTTGGTTTTCCTATTTTAAACTGTTGGTTCGGTTATTTGAATTCATTGTGTTTTTATACATTTTTCCTCGATTTGGTAGTCACTAAAAAGTACTTCACTTAATCAATTAAATGACTTCTTGTGACCTAGGTATGAAGACAGAAGATTTACAGAACGCCAGATAGCCAAGAAGCAGCCTCAGGTCAAGCCTGAACCAAGAGTGAAGAGTGCAGTGGAAGTCAAACGAGATCCAAACCGGCTACTGCAGCCGACCCTCGGGTGGATCTATCACACTCGACGCCGCAGTGAGACAGACACGGATACCAACCTGACCACACCGATGGACCTGAAGCACATGCCTAGACTGTGAGTTGACCACTTGTCGGTTGGAATTTATTTATTAGAATTTTAGATATTTATTCTTTTATTTCATTGCCTGATATTGTAATACATTACCAACATATCGAATTTGGTTTTCATGACATGCGTACAGTAGTTTTAGGACCTTGTTCTTTCATCCCTATGATGAACAAGTGTCAGCTGGTGTCAAGGACATATGCTGTACGTTATCTGTCTGACTTTAAACATCACCTGCTGTTTTTGCTAAAGAAAATAGCCAAGATTAATACAGTAATGTGGAACTATTATTCATTATTTTATGCCTATTGCGACCGACTTTTCCTGGAAGGAAAAATATATTCACAGATGTTGCAATTGTTGCCAAGGTAGTTCAGCCTACCATGGCTAGGTGAAATTCCATGGTCTGCAATAAGGGAAACCACTAGACTAAAAGCCGGGTCTAACCAGTATAGGGGTGGCTCATATACGGGCACTGTGAACAAGTCAAAACCAGTCACCAAACAATCGTGCACTAATTACCCCAGGGCCCTGATCTACGTCGATTCTCTACTCTAGTATGGGGTCATTATTGACTTCGCAACTCAAGCTTTTGCCTCATATTAACCTCTAATTAACTCCTAACAGCATGTAAGTGACAAAGATAACACATCCTTTACAACAATCGTAAAGTTTTTGATTAATATTTTTAGTTGTTTAGAGGTTTGGTTTAGTATTATTTGTATTTGATAGCTTGACAAAGATCAGGTGAAGTCTACTTGGCCACTGGCCACTAAAATCCAGTGCACAACTCGTAACACGCACAGGCTTAATGATCAAACAGGAGTTCACTCAAAAACGATAATTTTAAATAATAATCAAGATACGCTGCTGCTTCCCTCAATTCGGGTGCGGACGCAAAACCAAATCTTATTCCTTTGGAAAAAACTTGTACATAATCTTCTTGTCACATTGTATATATCGCTAGGCTAAAGTATCAACCACCCTTCTTCGACTTTACGACAAGTTATAATGTAAAAGAATTTCAATGATTTGAATATGAATTCATTGTTGGTTTGGCGGAGCAATACGTTTTGCATTTGAATAATAGAAAAGATGGTAGTATATAGTAGCAAAACAATAATGGAACCATTTTAAGAGTTGATTTTTAAAGATGTATTGTAACTTCCGAACAATGTACTTAATCTTTTATTTGTGAATTTTTAGCTGAAATATTATGGAGAAGTGTGAAAATAGTTATTTGTGTAACTAGTGGGCTAAGTGGCACTTGCAGCAAAGGCAGTTTGCTCTCGCGTTACACATTATATTTTTCCTACAGTTACTATAAAGCACATAAATAATTAGTCTTTCAAACACTGTACAACACGTTTTCAGGTTAGGTTAAATCCAAACATTGAACGAAATGGGACTTATTTTCAAGCGTACACATATTACGTGCCTAATAAAGCACGCTGTTTTGTTTTATTTGGTTGCAATACTGTTGTGCGGCAAAAGTAAAGAGTGTGCGGGCAAATGTAAGTAAATACAGCAATTAGCACCCACTTTGTCACGTGACTGTAGGAAAAAAATATTGTTCATCACATTTTGACCCTTTTGAATCCTGTGTTGGCAGGAAGAAGCCAGCCTGGAGAAGAGGCCTCACTTCCCCATGACAGCATTGTGATCGTCAAAACCCCATAATGTTCCTTCACACACAGTCAGAAATTGGATCTCATCACTTCAGTATGGTGAAGTTGTAGAATTTGTTTACAATTTTCTATTTGTAAGGATTTATATTTTAAAGACAGATTCTCTATTAATCATTATTTTATATTAATATTTACAATGGAGTAAAATATATGTCAGTTGATCAGCCTTTGAAGTAGAATAGGAGACCTAATGAGTTGAGAAAATGTTTACTTACTTTAATTGAAAACCAAATTGGTTTTTAGCCGTACCAACATATACTACATAGCACATACCAACATACCAACATTCCTTCCACCCTCTTTGGTACTTTTACAATCAATTCATATGAGGCATTTTCTATTTTTTGCATTTTGTTGTTTTTATAGAGGTCGAATTCCTTCCTGTTAACCTTTCCAAACATTGTTGATGATTGTGTTTTTATCTCTTCATCCTACTTGGCCCAAACATCTTGTATTTTTTTTTTTTACTTGAAATTGTTTCTTTAACATCAAGTTCTTTGAATAACTCACAATTAGTTATCTTTTCTTTCTTATTCTTAAAGCACAATTTCCTGAAATAGCCAAGTACTTTTTTACACTGTTCTGATTTTTTCAAGGATTTTTCTGAAGGCATCAACATAACGTAACTTTTATTGGTGTTAATCTGTAAACACACTATTTTGTATTTAATGTGCCTTCAGTCACATTTTTTATTTAGTATTAGCTTTGACTATTTAGGCTATAAGAAATATTATTTGTTGGTGTTAAATTGTACTCGGCCCATTAACGATTTTAAAGAAAAGCCGTTAAATTTACATAATATTTTTTGCATCGATTGAACTTTAACTTAATTACAAATGCACATTAATCACTCTTTTTTCTGATTTTTTTAGAAGTTTAAGATTTAAAATTGTAACGTTTGAAAGACTTCAGATTTGACTGCTGAAGTTTTTAAATGCTTAAATCAATTCTAACAAGTGTATGTTTCATAAAAACATTTTTAGTGAGTTTGTAGATCTAATGAAGTAACAATTAATAAATGTAGTTTTAAGATATTTTGATATTTTATATACTCTCACAAGGTTAGTACTAAACCAAATATTTTGATATTAATTATTTATTTATACTCTTGTAAGCTTGTCAAACAAAATATTTTATATGATTCTAGGCACACTGTTATAAGTCATTGATGTTTTATATGCAAAATATATATTTGACAAAAAATACACAGTTTTCTTTCTTTTTCATATATAGAATTTCTATTTGGTCAAGTTTATTTAGTGATAAAATGGTACTCAGTTTTATAGTATACATCATTTGGTTTTACAATTATGGAATTTTTATGTATATATACCGTTTTCTCCACTATTTAATAGTAATCTTATCAATGGTTCTTTTTTTAGACCATGTTTTAACTTTTGACATTCAGAGGGAAAAGCCAAAGAGAATTTAAGAACATAAATACACCTACTTGTTGGCCTGGCTTTTTATATATCTTTGTGTAACGCTGTAACTAACACAACTTTCTTTTATATATTAATATTTATCTATTGAGTATCTTCATTTTTCTTCAATTAGGTTTTGTTGACATTAAGACTGGGAAAGTGAAGGTAAATAACAAATATATAGTTTATTTATTTTCAAATACTTATAAATATAAAAATACACTGTACACATATTTACAAAAATTTACAGAATATCACAGAATACAAACACAATGACGATATATCAAGATGTAATGATACTTAATGAGGTACAAAGGTTTGGAGTATCTTTGGATGGTAATGAAAACTCACTTGATGTCCAAAGTAAGTTTTATGTTGAAATACGATAACTTTAAATATTAGTTCTATACAGTAATGATTTACACAGATCAATACTATGATACAGAAGCAAAGCTATACTTTTGTAAGCACAATTTCTAGAGTACTACGTTAATAACGGAATAACGTTCTTGTTCAATCACCACTTTCTAAAAGAAAGTCACATAATCAGTCACTTTTGCCAGAGGTCATGGAGTAAAAATATGTTTGAATATAAAGCTACACCAAATTTATTAGTTTTTGCTTAATAATTTTAAAATTATGATTGGAAAAGTATTTCTTATAAAAAACTAGAAGCATATATTTTTTACTTTTTCTATCTTTTACCCTTTGTGAAAAAGACGTTTTCCTCTGTTTCCCACAAAAAGTAACTTTCCATTTAAATTAGTTGAGCCCTGAATATTGATTATTCACACGTTTTCATGGTTTGACGCAAAAATGTATCAATAAAACATGAGGATGTTATTTAGTGATGGGTTGAGTTGAGTTGAGTCCTTTTCCAACTCTAGTTGATTGCTAGTCCAATTTGACTCTACGCTACAGAAATAACTTTATTGCCATTTACTGGGCAAATTTTCTTGGATGTATTTATCTTGACTCAAATGTAAACTGTTTGAAATACTAATAATAATAGATGTTAATCTTTGAACACTTATAATAGTCATGCATTATATGTCTGAAGTGTTGCAAAAAGGATATTAATATTAAAAATTCTGCATTTTTTTTATTCCTGTAAAGCTTTTTGGTAAAAAAAAAAACTCATTTTCGTAGGCAAGTAAAAGATTAAACTCAATCAATATCACAGCAGGATAGACTACAGTTTATCTTTACTCCCTAAAACAAGTCTTGACTCGCTTGGCCTTTTATGCCAGTAGAACTTTTTATCCAAGAATCCCAAATGCTTTTAAGGGAAATTTGTCCAAACTGATACTTTTTTATGGATAGCCAAAATTTAACCACCTTTGCACCGAAGTCCAAGACAGGTAACACTATTGTAGCAACATATTGTTTTCAATTTGAACTAAAAAAATCTAAGTCAGATCAGGACCAATCAGAGGTGGAGGGATAAAACTATTTGGAACACTCAAAGTCGACTCAACCTATCACTAAAACAAGTGTTTACTGAAAAGCAAACAGGATGATGAGTAGAGGTACAGCAAGGACGCAGACTACGTAGAGAGCGGTCCTAGGCTCACAGGTAGATACTGCAAGGAACTCTTCATTCCACAGGGTGTCATTAGATTTAACTGGGAGTTCCAAGATGACCTGGAAAGTTATTTACGTTAGTTACCTAAATTCTTGATTAGGTACTTAGATTGTGTAAGTGAACTGTACATGCAGTGACAGTATCAGGCAAAAATTCTTAGTTATGTTTGTTGAATATCTTTTGGGTCAGAATTCTACCTTATCCTCATCCTAGAATCTTACCTTATCCTTGGACCAGAACCTAAGAGGCAAGGAACATGACCCAGTCTGGTTGCGGCAGGAAGCAACTGCGTTGGACACATTGTAAGTGGTCTTCTCTAGACGGAAATGTATGCTCAGAAAGTTCGGCTGAACCTCGTTCTCGCTGTTGAAGACAAAGAAGTAATATCCGTTGCTTGGAACTCTGAAATAGAACATAAACTTTCAAGAACCTGAATTAATTGGAACTTAAAGTTACAAGTATTGACTGTTGGATACTGGAGTGAACATCCGATCATTATGGACCACCCGTCGCCAGTTTTTTATTAAAAAAGAACAGTTGTGTAATTTAGTTACAAAATGCGCTAGTGTCTAAAATGTTATTTTCTACCTTATTTTTTGCTGGCATAGTTGATAGGTCATAAAAGTAGGGATGGTCAAGTCTCAAAATTTCGGGAAATTTTCGGGAAATTTTAAATCTCGTTACACGAGACGAGATTTCTTTTTGGCCGAGATTTTTATCGAGACGAGAATAAAAAAAAAAAAAAAAAAAATTAAAAACGCCTGCAGAAAGTCAATGCAATACCCGCAATACAGGAGCGTGTTGTAGTTGCGTTTCCTTAGCGAAGGCGTTCTTATTTAATTAATTCTTTAAATGTAAATATTACTTTAATTATTTTAATAATATTACTTTAATAACATTTGAGAAGTTTTGTTAAGTGTAAGCAGTGTGAGGAATGTTTTATTACTATAAAAAGTCAAAACAAGTAACTATTTTATAAAAATTAATATTGCTTTTATTATATGATTTATTTTATTTTAGGATAAGTTGAACTCTATCCTAACTGATATCACTATGTTTCCTCATCGTAGGCATTTTTAATAAGTTAGGCGTGATTAATAAAAAAATGTTATGCTGATGTTTTTTAATAAAAGATTGTAAATATTCTTGCCTATTATCATTATTTTTGTATTTAAACAGTCATCTAACAATGTTACAAAATCAGGTAAAAATTTTGAACGTGCATTTCCCGTTGTGTGTGAGAAGGGATATCCCGTCTCAATCTCGTCTCGAAATTTTATGAGAAATAAAAAATCTCGTCTCGTCTCGTCTCGAACTAAAAATCCAATCTCGTCCATCCCTACATAAAAGGTTGTTTTAGCTCACAATGGAATGTCTAGTGTATCGATAGATTACAAGTGAACAGAACTAGCTTTGCCTGTGCTTTAAAGTGTGACCACAGAACAAAAAATGTTATTTTTTTTAAGAGGTTGGCAGCCTCTTTTAACCTTGCATTTGCCTGTCCACATAGGCTATGGACCTGTGCATGGAACGTATCCAGCAAAGCAAGGGGTGAGCCATCACAGTACAAGCGTGAACTGTACTGATAAAAAGTAGAATTTTCATGATCCAAACCCACCACATCACTGCCTTGGGCCCGAAGCCCATGATACTACCGACAAATGATCATGTTTTCTTTACTTAAAGCTACAGAAGAAAAACAGCTTCACCACAGATAAGAGAATATATCACAGTTTATATAATAATCTCAATGTATAATGATTAAATTAACATTTAATTTAATTCGATTGTCATGGAGGCCTTTTAATATTTCCCTAAAAACCACCTCATGTTTTTGAAGACCTGGTCAAAGGTCTAACCAAAAAACAAAATATCAATATGGTTTTGTTTTAAGTAGAGAAAGACAGGTGGGACATCTTATTTGATTTTTTCTACATCACTTATAGCAATTGTTGGATCCACAACATTACTGAGGGGAAATAATGTTCACACCTAGAATGGAAGATCAGTTAAATCAAGGCCCCACTAGAAAAACAGGCCATGCTGCAGTGCGGGCAGCGCAACACTCCGTCACAGTGGTGGATAGTTTGTAATAAAATCTTACTATATCTGACAAACAGCCGCTTATTTACCTAAAGCATATGGGATATTGCAGTGAATTTATCCTCTAGTGTGACGTTATGGATCCTTCAGCATGGCCTGTTTTTCTAGTAGGGCCTTGGTTAGATGCACTTTGTTGCTAAATAAGATATGCTGTTTTATTATTAAGGACAGCTGGCTAAAATTTCCAGCCACAAAAAGTCCTCTTAATCTCTTGATTGAACCACTGACCTTCTAATTGTACAGCAAGCACTATAACCAGTAACCACTCAGTTACCCAAATCTGATATGAAAAATGTTTATCCATTTGTTTCAAATTGAAAATAAGGATAGGCTAAAATATATCTCTTAGTTTAAATTTGTATGTTTCATTAACGTGTTCCCCATAAAAACCACCTTAAAATGACGAAGTTATGAAAGATGTTAGACACTCGGTCAATATTATAGTTTCATATAAACTTTTTTGTTAAAATTTGTCATAACAACATCTGGATAATGGAAGTGCTGTGGAATGTGGTCGGGTTGGTACTGTATCACACAGTATTAAATACCTCTTTATCCAACAATGTTATAGATAAAGATTAAAGATACAAATATTGATATTCTGTTTTTAAAAGATCTAACTTTTTTACATTTAAATTAAATACATGATTACAAATACAATAAGTCCTCTTACCCTTTTATAACTTTATCTTAGCACAGCTGCAACTTTTAAGTAGGCGAGCTAAAAAATTAAGACTGCTGATAAAGTTATGAAGCACGTGTTAGAGACTATGCTTAATCTAGTGATAATAATATCGTTGTCACGTTTAAGGTAATCAAGGCCATGAGAAGTACACCGGCTGTTGAATTAATTTCGCAGCATCAAAAATTATTAACAAGATATAATGCTAAATTCAGCGTTTATGACCTAAATTTAGTTTTAATGTTCTTGTATCTTTATTTTTTAAGCTTTCATGATTTACTGTTGCGCTCTGCCAGACTTTATATAAAAATACATCAATAAACAAATGAATGATAAAATATTTTTAAGTATATCTCTTAACCCTGTCTAAAAATGTATGTAGTCTAGATAAAAAATGTTACATACAAAAAGCTTGCACCAATACAATTGGGATAAACATAATTTTGTCTACATAGTAAATAGAATATTATTTTAGTGAAAACCAGGCCTATATAAAGTAATGCTTTTTTAAACCTTCAAAACTTGAATAGAACGGATTTTACTTTCATTCTTTACTTCCGGTTTCTTGGGTCTTAGGGCTTGTTATGTATTGCTTAAAAATTAAAGCTATTAACACGTTGACTGCGCGCGCCGACTTTACAGGCGCTCCCCAGTGGCGGGCGAAGCCCCGGCGCGCAACCGAATCAGCGAACGCAATTGGCATTCAAATATTTCAGTCTGACGAATCACAAAAGAGCAGTGGTGACTGTGCTGCGTTACCCCGAGAGTGGATGTAGTTCACTGAAACACCCAAAGGTAGCAGCACTGCATGGATCCGTATCCAGTGTCTTTGTAATGTGGGTTGAAGAGAAAAAATCCCCGAAACCGGGACAAAAGCATTGCCAGACAGGATTTTACGGGAAATTTTAGTACCAACCTACACCAAAGTAAAGCTCGCATTCTAAGCTGGCAGGCTGGCAACGATTATAACGTCTCCGTCTGAGGCTAAGCTCACACTGACTCAATATATTTCTGTTGGTCTGGTGCCGACTGCCGACTTTAGTCGGCGCGCGCCACCTGGGAGCGCTGGCGACGCCGACTAAAGTCGGCACGCGCAGTCAACGTGTTAAGTCTTGGGAACAGCAAAACTCTCAAATTTCTTTCGGCTAATAAAAGTGCTACGCGTGATTCACAGTAAAATTGTATATCCATAAAATTTATCTACTCGAGTTATTAATAGACCAAATTAGTTTTTAGAGGTTGGTCAAATCAAATGGTCTTTGATACAGAGAATTATCTCTCAATAATTAACAAACAAGCCACTTCTTAGTGCTTATCAACAGTTAGATAAGAGAGTGCTTGTAGTAATTTCAGGAAAAATATTCAATTTAAAACTCTTTATGTTTATAGATTTGAAAGTAAATAGACATTGTAATAGAGATCAAGTACCAAACCCCGCACTCTACCACTAGACCATCTCGCTTCCCAGTCTACTTTAGTTCCCAAAGTCAACGTTACTATTGATTATATACTGATTAATTTAGACAATGCTCACTTGTACGAAACTGTGTTGATACTGGCAGCCCTCGCGAGAACATTCTCAGGTCTGTGAGCTTCACACACAGGGTGAGGAGTGAGGGGGAGGTTGAGCAGGAGCCCCTCACACTCGAGAAGTTTCTCCTCACTTGACGAGAATGAGGACCAGTACTCGCTCTTGGACGTGTCGTTAGGAGTTGACTGGTTAAAGTGACCTCGGATTTCCGCCACGCCATCGGGCTGATGCTCTACCTTCAATGGAAATCAGAGTTAGAATTACAGTAAATTAAAAAAAATACAATAATGTTTAGTAATAAATATCGTCGTACACTAAAAATTTATTTTAGTGGCAATCTAAATACAAGAAAGTATTGATAGCATTGCCACCATGCAAATTTTAAGCTTAATATTTGAGTGCAAGATGAGTGTTGAATGGAGTGAGATGATCTCTAGCTTTGTTACTGACCAAGATTAGGTGTTTCTATTTAAGATTAATGAAAAAATTAAGATTAAATCGGTCCCCCGTCTAGATATCACATGAGACCTATGGTAATCGCTTATTCCCTTTATGGGAAATTCCCAAAAATTATGTAAAATAGTGAAGTAAACCCATTACAAATATTTCATCCTGAAAATAAATCTGACCCATGACTTTTTTCACGTTTCTTTCATAAGTAAAAAAGTTTTACATTTTAGAAAAATAAATTTTAATGAACTATTACCCCTTCTTCTCCTGCATGGTCAGCAGCTTCATCGTGTCTTTGCAATTGTGAAACCGTTTTGGAGGGCGTTGGGATTTCTCTTCTCCTTCGCTTTTTGTTCTTCAGATCATTCTTATTACTCGCTGGATTGATTTTTGTCAACTTATCCAGCATGGTTTCCTTCTCTAAAGGCTTCTCAGAAGTTTCCTCCGTAGCATTAATCTTAGTCACATTAGTTTTTACCTCCTCGCTCAGTTTCTTCTTCAGTTGGTCCAGCATCACCTTACCTTTCGGACCCATTTTCTTAAGCTGCTCCAGCATTTCGTTGTATACTTCTCCCGAGGTTTTTGATTTTTCTGTCGTAGTTGCAGGAATGTTGACCACATTCGGGTTGATCTTGTATTCCTCTTTGTCTTTTGTTTTCTTCGGGTTGATAAGCTGTTCTGCGTAGACCAAGTGTACATTCTGATCTTTCTTGTTGTCCACTTTCCAATTATTCTTCAGCGCCTCCTCCACTACTGCCGAGTGAGGTGGTCTATGATGATGTGATTGGGATGAGATGTCAATGTGTTCTTCAGTCTTCTGATCAATGAAGATTCCGTCACTCACTTTCTTCATGCTGGTTGGTTTGTTTGAGATGTCGTAGTCAGCTGACACAGAGTTGTTTCCGTCGCCTTCAAACAGCTCGTCTAGTTCCTCGGATGAGTCGTCACCGATATAGGCACATTGTTTGAGGTGTTTGTGACCACGGATCATGATGAGGCTGGCTCCCGGCCATCTGAAATATTGATGGGTGATTGATTGCCCAATTAAAAACAATATTACCCATATGGTCAAATTTTACATTAGTAGGCCCTAGGTTTTATTTTTGCAACTTAACTACCTGTAAAAAGTTATCATTATTGTGTTATAAGATGCTATTTAGATTTGTTTCTAATAGCCAGGGTACTTTTTACATCTTCTAGTATCAATTAGTTTGTTTTTGGCAACCATCCATAACCTATTCTTACTCTCTTCTAGCTTTAACATGTAATTAGAAAGTGAGAGACTCAATAAGTAACAAATCACACCTTTTTCAAGGCTCGCAACTTTTCTTCTATTGCATAGGCCTTATTCAGAATTTGAGGCATTATTTATTTTAGTTTATTCATTACATTATTGTCTAGTCTTTCAGTACAAATTTGTTTAAGCAAAATTTACAAACTGAAAAAATAGCAGGTAAACTCAAAATAAAGTTTTAAAAAATACAAAAGACAGTGAATTCTATAATTTCCAATTACTAAAAAAAATTAAATAGTTACTTTTGTTTCTCTCTAATAATGGTTTACTGGTTTTGAATGTTTTTATAGCATAATCTTTACAAAGTTGTTCTTTTAAAATGCTACATTTAATCTTAAACTATTTTCACTTTGTGAAAGTTTTACTGTATGAACTTTCTTCAAGATTCTTTTCTCATAGCCTGATACGATATCTCTGCAATTGATGTTTTAGATAAATCTTCTGTTAAATCTAAATAAGTTTAATAGTATCCTGTCTCATAGTTGATTCAATAATTTAAATTATAAGATCTCAAACATAAAAATGTATCTGCAAGTTTAAAGTTGTCCCTCCATTTATTCCAATACTACACCCACCTCACACAAGTAGACACCGTGACTGTGGAGCCCTTTAGCAGGTAGAATCCCCAATACTCCTTCATGTCATCTTCCAACACTAGATGTCGAGTCATCGCAACTTTCACAGTGTCCGGCCTCATCTCTGGCTGTTCTGACATGAGGTAGGCGTTAAACGTTGCATTTGACCACACCACTTGACGCTGGAACCATTTAACACTTTTATAAAACAATACAATTTAAAACTTAATAGATTGTGAAATCTGATTTTTTAATTTCACCACAAAGAAGGAATTACAGTGGGCTACATTCTTTATTTGTAGTGTATTAACTTTAACTTTAAATTAATTGTATATTTCTCGATTTGTAATTCTCATGGTACTTGTATTAAATTTGCTAGCTTAATCCATGTACCGTTAGATGTTATACAAAATGACACGTCATATGGCCTGATCAAATAAACTAACCACATTGGTTATTCCATCACACCAGTTCCAGATGTGACAGTATATTGTTTCAAAATTGTAATTGCAGTATCGTATTGTAGTAAGGTTAGCAGGACGTGTATAAACAACCAGGACCAATTTGGAGGATGACTTTGAAGACGATACCTCCGCAATATTAAACTGGGACGTGAAAAGATGGAGATTTGGGTCCAAGAGAAAGAGAAGTGGAGGCATACATCTTAAACCGAGGGTGTACAAGAATTGTAAAACCATTATGCTTTTGTTTGTTTTTGTTTTTTTTTGTTTGCACGGCTGCAAATCTTATTTCAAAAAGGATTCTATCATTATTCTATGTAAAGTAATCTATTCTATATCAATCCACTTATCATAAGTTTCTTGCATTATTGATTAGCTCAGAACCATTGGTGTGTATTTAGGCAAGAAAGAAGAAGAACATTAAGCTGGTTCTTTGGCTAGTACAGTTTGTTAAATGATCAATAATAGCAAGGACAGCTGAGTCTAATTTCAAACTAACAAACATCTCTTCTGCTTTTCTCTTTTCTAAGGATCAAACCAGCTCAATTCGGTTGAATTGTCGAACACTGTATATTCATTCAAATAAAATTTCAAATTAATGTACAACAAATCTTCAAACTTCAAACAAATTGCCAATATCCATAAAAAGCCAATTCACAACTATACTCAATATTTCACCTTGGTCTTTTAATAACTGGCTAACACTGCTGATTGTAGTCGTTAGCATACCAGTCATCTCATTCAACATTAGTTCTTGGCCTTAAGGCGGCTCCAGACGTGCACCATTCGCCAAGAATGAAATGTTTGACGTTCGGCGATCTAGTTGTCTTGCTATTTGCCGATTAACGATTAGATGTCTACACACATGTGTTGTTTTCCAAGCAACTGTTCGTTTCGGGAATATCAAATATTCGTTCACTTTGATGTGTGCAAAAATAACGACAATGAACGGGAAAACACAAGCACGAATGTTTGCTGCTTGCCAAATAGACAAACACCTATCCACACTTACTACTCCCGATTCGGTGAGTTACTGCTCGGTGCTTGGCGGATGGCACGTCTGGAGCCGCCTTCGAAAACATATCCTGATGGTGTGTTCCCACCCTACAAATCTAATCTAGTTCTCACCTGACACCACAAAGTAGAGATCCTGTTATCCAATAGTCTCACATCACTCATACCCACAGGGTAGGCTTGTTGTATGTACACATTGTACCTCATATACAGTGGTATGCTGAGCAGTAGGCCAGGTACTATGATACTCAGTACACATAGCCTGGCTACTCGGAGAGGCCCGTAGAGCGAACTTCGCTTGGACTTCTGCGCCTCTGAAACAGAGTTGATGATAATAATACCAATGTTGTAATCTACCATCTCTACCTCTGTTTATGCTAAGTTCATAACTTTTCTATGACCTTATAAGGTTTTTTTTATTGCACCTTGCTTGCAGTGGTGATTCCAAAGGGGAAGACCTCCTACCTACACCCCCCCCCCCCCACCCGCGGTAGCAGCCCCCTCTTGATAAGGTCCTAGAACCGCTACTGCTTGCTTCCCCTAGAATGTAACTTCAAACTTCTTTTCTGCACCTTTCTACATACTTGTATTGGTAGTTTGAAAGTCAAAGTGTATCATATTAAGATTAGACTTCATTAGATGTTTGGTCACAGATTTCTTTTAAACAGTGTCAATCACAAATTTATACCATTCGCTATGTGGTA
Organism: Macrosteles quadrilineatus; assembly: GCF_028750875.1. Classification (NCBI taxonomy): domain Eukaryota; kingdom Metazoa; phylum Arthropoda; class Insecta; order Hemiptera; family Cicadellidae; genus Macrosteles; species Macrosteles quadrilineatus. Next base: position 62,297,516 of record NW_026542599.1, read on the forward strand.
ATAATGCTGCCAATGCTGGATACTTCTTCCTGTATTATGGAAGATAAGACCATTAAAACTTAAGAATGAGATACCTAAGGATACACTCTGTCCTATAAAATTAATTGAAAATTGAAAAATATACCGTAGGCCTAATATAGCTGGCATTGGATTGTTGTAAACTTTGACTTAAACCATATGATGTAAAGGTGGCTTAGAATGAGTAACCCATAGTAGACTGTTTAAGCAATGCTAAGTCATTAGCCAAAACAATGAATGTCATTATCAGCTGTTAAATTACAGACCAGCTAGTAGAATGTGTAATTGTAAACAAATCAGCAGCTATGCTAAACTGCTAATAAACGTTATCTAAATCTGTCTCTATTTTGCTCAACGTAATTTTAATTCTACTGACTCACAAAATGTTGTTGGGCAATTGTAGATTACTTGCTTACTCACAAAGAGGTTCTGGTTTAGGCAATGGTAGGATTAGCTCTTATTTCCCGTTTCCTAAGTTTGTGCAATGCATTTACTGAATCACAATGAATCCAGTTCGTCCTTCACAATGTACACATAGTGCTTCATTGCTCATACTATGAAAAATGTTAACAGTTTTCAAGACACTGAGATACTTTGTAATTAAATATAACTCAACAGTTATTTTACAGATTAACAATAAAAATGTTTTAAATTTTCCCAATATTAAAACCACAATCCTCAATCACCATGAATAAAATTTATAAAAAAATTTCATTGTTGAATAGATAGTTAACCATGTTTATCAATGTTTATGATACTTGCTATTCAAGACTAGATTGAACCAGTTGTTTTTAACAACAAAGTTGTGAGAAATATTTAGATTGTAAAGTGAATAACAAAATTTACTATGTTGAACGTTGTCGTGATAAGGATTTATATTCAGGTACTGTAATGTTAAAGGTGTAGTAAACTTCCTTAAGAGGCACAGCATTAAAAATTAATAGGCTTTATCTTAGGTTGAGAACATATTTATTGATGGTGAGCAAACATAAAACAAAATATCAATTAAAGAAGTACTGTACCTATAGTTGATGGGTCTTAAACGAATGTATCTCTGAAGTCAACAACTTTTTCCACTTATTTTCTCTTAGTAAAAGTATCAATGACTTAACTTTTCCAATATTAAATTCCCTTTAAGAATAAAATTTCGCTCATATTTGGGTTAAAATATGCACATAGTGGCGTCTCCATCTTAAATAATTGATTGATTAATTGATTTAAAATTGCTTAAATTCTTAACATTCAATTAAAATTAATTGTATGTGTTTCTATTAACATACCGTACTCGTCTTCTGGACTTTTAATTTTTATCATTCGATTGAATACCATTTAAAGGTATTTCTGCTCAGTATGTAAGTTAAATATACTTTATAGTTTGATGTATTCCTCATTATTTCATAAAAAAACTCATTTGGTATTTCAATCAAATAGAAAAAAGTACCGACGATAAAATTTATCCTTAGCCTTGTTTCTATCACCACCAAACCTTACCAGACTATAAACACACATTAATGCTTCATATTAATAACTAACTAGAGGTCGTCCAGTGGTCGAAACTCGACCATAAATATGTCATTTCATTATTTTCAAAGCAATTAACCATCACTTAATTTAAAGGCAATAATTAAATAGCAATTTATTCATTGGTTGATTTGGATAATATTCTCTAATGATTAGCTAATGACTAAGTGATTTTATTAAAGTAGATTAAGTATGTCAAATTCCAAGAATATATTATGCCAGTTTGTTTGTTTTGATTTGACACGTATGAACACACGACCGTATTAAAAAGGTCCATCTTCAAAGATATTCCACCACAGCTTTAACCACTTCTAGCTAAAAAAATCCAATTGCACTCTACATACTTCTCTATTTTTCACCCCACTCTGTAAATAAAACATGTGATTGGAATTTGTTTTGATTTTCTGTTTATATTTTGTTGTTATTTCGTCACCATCATGGCAACCCATAAAGCCCATGTTAATTTTTTGTTAATTTCAAATTAATTTTTTGTGCTTATCTTTGAGCCTATTTTAATTTATAATGGGATTCTGCACACCTACAGGAAAATATCTTTCTAACAGTATGCATAGATTTTTCCTATGACGCACACAAGCTGAGAAAAAAGGTTTTAAAGAAAAATGCTTGCCTATTGATATATAGATAGATAAGTATGTCAAATTCCAAGAATATATTATGCCAGTTTGTTTGTTTTGATTTGACACGTATGAACACACGACCGTATTAAAAAGGTCCATCTTCAAAGATATTCCACCACAGCTTTAACCACTTCTAGCTAAAAAAATCCAATTGCACTCTACATACTTCTCTATTTTTCACCCCACTCTGTAAATAAAACATGTGATTGGAATTTGTTTTGATTTTCTGTTTATATTTTGTTGTTATTTCGTCACCATCATGGCAACCCATAAAGCCCATGTTAATTTTTTGTTAATTTCAAATTAATTTTTTGTGCTTATCTTTGAGCCTATTTTAATTTATAATGGGATTCTGCACACCTACAGGAAAATATCTTTCTAACAGTATGCATAGATTTTTCCTATGACGCACACAAGCTGAGAAAAAAGGTTTTAAAGAAAAATGCTTGCCTATTAATATATAGATAGATGCTTAATAGGCCGGCAATTATTTCTTGCTATATCCAAAGTAAATAATAATAATTGTTGTGTTGTACAATTTATTTTAATGGCAATTTTAATCATAAGTACACATTGAGCTATCAATCATCAGTATATATGTTATGAGGTGTTTTCGTTATTCTAGCTTTTGAAATCTAGACATCATCATTAGCTAAGAATCAAACATAAATAATGATGCAAATATGGAATTGAACCTTTAAGTTACAAAAAACTAAAAACCAACTTGGGCAATGGGTCCTAGACCAATAATGCTGTAATAACTAAGTACTTTCCAATATAATGTGCATTGTGAAATAATTATACTGTAGAACAATCTGTCATTGAAAATTATCAAAACAACCAAGCATTGATCCAATTTGCCCTAAAACGGATGGGCCAACTTTGTTCATAAACAAATACTTGTTTGGTAACATCTTGAGTAGTTTATGATCCAGAAACTTGTCAGGATTCAGGAAAGAGGTTTTGTTGAATATTCATGAGAATAGTTGGTCATATGGCCTTGAGTTGGAGCCAAAAGCAAAGCAATGATGTGGTCTGATCAGGGAGCGAAAACGTGCCATTCAAATGTTTTATTGAATTCTGGCCCCATGTTTACTTTGATGAAACTTAAATATTTATATGGCCTTTAACTAGGATAGCTTTCGATGAAAACTCTAATATTGTTGATTTCTTTTGGTTTTGGATGTTATCATTCAGTCTAAATAACTATACATCTTTGTCTCGATGCATCTATTATTGGTGCATTTTTAGGAATTATTAAGGATGAACGAAAAAAATATTTGTAAAGACACTATTTACAACAATAATACCAGCTAATTTAATAGCAAATTGTTTAGTATGAGTTATTTATATCTTTGTACTGAATTCAGGAATTTTCTCGCATGGGAACCCCCAAATCCTAAAAAAATACCTATTATTATTTAATCCGGCTTACACAAACGAAGCTTAACAGGGACCCTTAATTTGTTAGCAACTCTATTCGTCTGTTATCTTTTGGGTAAAAAAGTAAGGTACAGCAACGGATTAACCAACACATTTTAAATTACTTCTCATCCCATTGCAAAATTTTGAAGCTCGTTTTCGAGTCCAGTTCATGTTGTGACACTGATCGCTAGTGTCGACGAAATTTTATTTCTATTATTTTTGGGGCAAATTCATGATCTGTGCTTTACTGTTTGGTTATATAACTAGGAAAAGAGTTGTTGTTTATGGTTGGATTGTTTTATTTGGTTAAACGAGATTTTAAAAGACTGAAAGGACAAGAAACAAATTGTAAACAAAACTTGACCTCTACAGTGCACCATACAGAACTAACAATAAAATTGGTTTCAGCTGTTCCATAAGGATGAGAAATCTACTAAGGAATAATTGTGTTTTATCCTCGCTATAACCATTATTGAGCGGAGCGAGCGAAGCGAGCGAAGCTCTTATACGTCGACTCTTATGCATTTCGTAATACGCAAACTCCTCCTAGACGGCTGAATCAATCGTTTTCAAATTTTGTATGGTGATAAAGACCATATCGGTGAGTGCCAACATCTATATGGCGTTAAAAATGTCTCTCAGGAATCCGCCCCACTGGGTCTCAAAGTTTCAATGTAATCCTTATGGAAGCAGTATTTGACACATAAACAAAGACATATGATCAGCTGTTGACTTTTGAATGCAGTAGATAAAGAAATAGCTGATGGCATTATTCCACAGATATTAGAACAGCAACGGTATGGATCATAAATATAATCAAATGACGACACTAGCTTGACGTCCTTGACGTAGGAAGTGGTGAAGGAAGTAATAAAGGTGAGCAGTCTGGAGAACTGTTTATGACGATTAGATTAAGGTATCTGCAATCCTAAAATGCTATTGGAAGGGAAGGAAGCAGGTCCACGACGTAGGAAGTGGTGGAGAAAGTATTAAAGGTGAGCTGTTCGGGGTATGGGATCTGTTTATGGCCATTAGATTAAGGTATCTGCATTACTAAAATTCTATGGGAAGGGAGGAAAACGGGTCCGCGATGTAGGAAGTGGTGAAGGAAGTAGTCAAGGTGAGCTATCCGGAGTGTGGGAACTGTTTATGTAGATTAGATTAAGGTATCTGCAATCCTAAAATGCTATTGGAAGGGAAGGAAACAGGTCCGTGACGTAGGAAGTGGTGAAGGAAGTAGTAAAGGCGAGCTGTTCGGGGTATGGGATCTGTTTGTGACGATTAGATTATGGTATCTACAATCCTAAAATGCTATGGGAAGGGAGGAAAACAGGTCCGCGATGTAGGAAGTGGTGGAGGAAGTAGTAAAGGTTAGCTGTTCGGGGTATGGGATCTGTTTATGGCCATTAGATTAAGGTATCTGCATTACTAAAATGCTATGGGAAAGGAGGAAAACAGGTCCACGATGTAGGAAGTGGTGAAGGAAGTAGTAAAGGCGAGTTGTTCGGAGTGTGGTATCTGTTTATGACCAATAGATTAAGGTGTTTGCAATCCAATAATGCTAAGGGAAGGGAGGTAAACAGGTCCGTGGCGTAGGAAGTGGTGAAGGAAGTAGTAAAGGCGAGCAGTCCAGAGTGTGGGAACTTTTTATAACGATTATATTAAGGTATCTGTAATCCTAAAATGCTATGGGAAGGGAGGGAAACAGGTCCGAGACGTAGGAAGTGGTGAAGGAAGTAATCAAGGCGAGCTGTCCGGAGTGTGGGAACTGTTTATGACGATTAGATTAAGGTATCAACAATCTTAAAGTTCTATGGGAAGAGATGTAAACAGGTCCACGACGTAAGAAGAGGTGAAGGAAGTACATGTAGTATGGTGAGCAGTGTGGAGTGTGGTAAATGGAAACCGTTTGTAGCAGTTAGATTAATGTATCTGCAATGCTGAAATGCTATGAGAAGGGATGGAAGCATGCCCACGACATAGAAAATGGTGAAAGAAGTAGTAAAGGCTAGCAGTGTGGGGTGTGGGGAATGTTTGTGGCAATTAGATTAACGTATCTAAAATACTAAAATGCTATGGAAAGTGATGGAAACAGGTCCACGATGTAGGAAGTTTCTTAGGAAGTAGTAAAGTATGAGCATAGTGTGAGAACCGCCTGTGGAAGTTAAATTAATGTATCTTAAATCCTTAAATGCTATGAGAAGGGAAGAACAGGCCCCACGACGTAGGAAGTGGTGAAAGAAGTAGTAATGGCTGGAAGTGCAGAGTGGGGGAACCGTTTGGGCAGTTAGATAAATGTATCTAATACTTAAATGCTATGAGAAGGGAAGGAAACAGGTCTATGACGTTGGAAATGGTGAAGGAAGTAGTAAGGCTTGCAGTGCAGAGTGTGGGAACTGTCTTTGGCAATTAATGTATTTTCAATCCTAAAATGCTATGGGAAGAGAGGGAAACAGGTCCACGACGTACGGGGTGGTGATGGAAGTAGTAAAGGTGAGTAGTGTTGATTGTGGGAATGGATTAATGTATCTGCAATGCTAAAATGCTATGGGAAGAGACTGTAGACTGTAGGTTAAAATGATTACGAAGCACGAATCGATACTTATTTCGATACATGCAATCGTTTACAATAGAATTTGCAACTGAGTTGACAACAGCCGATTTTTACTCCACAGAGGCTAAAAACGATATTTACTCCCTAAAGAGTAAAAATGCTTCTTTAAACAAACCCGCAAAGCAATCATGAAAAACGACTGTTTTTAATGCAGTATGACTAAAACAATATAATATGAACCCTTGATGACTCCGCTCAATTTTGTGGATGCCTCTGCGAACGCCACCTAGTATAACCTACTTCCACGCAGCGAAATGATTATTTGAACGTTAATATAAGATTCATATTTGCTTTTGTAGCTCATTGTAAGAAATTATGCCACTGGCCACCGAAAAGCAGCATGCTTATTATTATTTTAGTTGTGCTAGCTGCTTCTTTATAAACAACTAGCTGTACCCGCGGGATTTGCCCCGTTTAACTTTATAAGTGAGCTCGTTCGCATGGCTCAATCACGTCCTGGTTGAAGTTCGTTCGCTACGCTCACTACCTTTTGGTTGCAAATTAGCTGTTGTCATAAATGTAAAAGAAATAATAATGCTGCACCCTATTGGTAATCCTTGTAAATTTAATGCTATTGAACATCATAGAACAGAACCAAATTGTTTAATTGAAACAGCTGTTAAGATTCATTAATTCCATTTAAATATGAGTACTCATTAGGTTAACATGGGAAACTCCAGAGCCACTGGGGCGGAGCCCGAGAGTCCGATCAGAATAAAAACCACTTAGTTTTCCTATTTAATGCCTAAAGAATCAGTGTACCAAATTTCAGCCTCCTAGGTTAGTGGGAAGTGGGAGAATTAGTGATGAGTGAGTGAGTCAGTCAGTCAGTCAGTCAGTCAGTCAGTGAGGGCTTTGCCTTTTATATATATAGATAGATGTCCGTAGAAATAGATCAACGCAAACACTGCGATGGGTAATTCAGCGGCTAAAGGGGATATGAAGACGTAAAAAAAAACTTCAATTAAAACTTAAATGATGTTGTAAATTACGCTAATAGTATCTTAAGTCAATTATATTGCTCAAAGGAGTGATACAGATACTTATCACCATTGTGACACTAACCCCTCCCCATCCACAGTCACTTAGTTGTTACTTTATGAAGGATTGAACCTGTTAACGTCAAAAGAGTCAAAGACCCCAAACACTCGAGTTGCAAGACCTTGAGCAGTTTATGTTTGGAACCCGGCACAAAGCTTCGATAACTTCTAATAATAGCCGGGGAATATTCCCAGTTTGATCCAGACAGTTCATAGTGGAGCAGGTGACGCAATTCATTGTGTCATGATCTACTGTAGAAATCACATTTATTTCTATTTATTTATTGTTAGAAAAGTTTTTATTTAGAACATTGTTTACTTTTATTTCTCATCTATATATATAAAGCTCAAATACCACTGACTCATTCATTCATTCACTTACTCATCACGAAATCTCAGAAACAATAAGACCTAGGAACCTCAAACTTAGCAGGCATCTTCCTTTTGGGTAGTAAACGCTCACTAAGAAAGGATTTTACCCTCCGACCTCTGGGCTCCGTCCCAGTGGCTCTGGAGTTTCCCATTTTAACCTACTTATGAGTACTCATATTTAAATGGAATTAATGAATCTTAACAGCTGTTTCAATTAAACAAGTTGGTTCTCAATAAAAGGTTAAATTACCTGTGTCCGCCGGTCGATCCTATTATTGCTGTGTCCTATTACAGGAGATGCATTTCGGCAGAATTTGCCATCATCAGTCCTAATATAAGTTCTTGATCTTCCCCATTGGGTGCGTCTTGAAGTTTTGAAACACGTACACGAACTTTACACTTAAATACATCACGATTAAAACATAAAAATACACGGTAGGCCTACTTTTATTTGAGCTATGACGGACATGTAGACGCGCGTCGGTCGTGTGTCGAGTCTCGACTCAATCTCAACACAACCTCGACACACGACCGACGCGCGTCTACATGTCCGTCATAGCTCAAATAAAAGTAGGCCTACCGTGTATTTTTATGTTTTAATCGTGATGTATTTAAGTGTAAAGTTCGTGTACGTGTTTCAAAACTTCAAGACGCACCCAATGGGGAAGATCAAGAACTTATATTAGGACTGATGATGGCAAATTCTGCCGAAATGCATCTCCTGTAATAGGACACAGCAATAATAGGATCGACCGGCGGACACAGGTAATTTAACCTTTTATTGAATGTCATACCGATCCGGAACAACAACAAACAACATAAAATGAAGTTGGTTCTGTTCTATGATGTTCAATAGCATTAAAGTTACAGTACAAGGATTACCAACAGGGTGCAGCACTATTATTTTTTTCATATTTATGACAACAGCTAATTTGCAACCAAAAGGTGAGTGAGCGTAGCGAACGAGCTCCAACCTAAAGGTGAGTGAGCGTAGCGAACGAGCTCCAACCTAAAGATGAGTGAGCGTAGCGAACAAACTTCAACCAGGACGTGATTGAGCCGTGCGAACGAGATCATCTTGAAAATTAAACGGGGCAAAGCCCGCGGGTTACAGTACAGCTAGTAGGCTTATACTTTTAATTTAGCTGTTCAAACAACTTTCTAGGGAAAACAACCTTTTGAACAGGCACAAAACATGAAGAAATGATGCGATTTCTCCATTCCTTGTAGCGGCAGAGTAAAATGTCTTGATTAAAGTTGAGGACCTTGAGAATACGAATGCATGAAGAGGGATGTAAACATCCAGATAGGGTTTGCAAAGAGTTAGCCCATGTGTGGATTAGAGATGATGCAATATAGTTGTTGAAGAAGTAGGCATATCTTAAGATTCTAACTCCAGGTTGCTGGTTTGATGCCGAGTGGGATCGATTCTAGATCCGGCAGTTAGGGGTATAAACTATTAGTTATGCTATCTAACAAAAAGGCGAATTTATACAGCAAAAAGACCAGGAGTTTGGACTTTTAACGAGAAAAACGTAACAAACTCCTATATTGAATTCTCACCCCGTTGCTAAACATGCACAACTACTACTACTACGGTCACAAAATTTAGGTGGTTTGAGGAGAATTACCCCCAAGACTTTTTTCTGCTTAATGTATGAGTCAGCTGATTAACGACAAATCTCAGCTGTTCAGCTATTTTTGAATGGTAGGATCAAGACGTGGAGGGGATAGATTAAAAGATATCTTCCCCTAAAACCGCATACATTTTTTGAACGGAGTAAACGCTGTAGTACAATAAACAAGTTTATTTTGCAGCCTCTAAATATTTTCACACTTCCTGCTTCTGATTAAACACCCCAGTTTCTACTGAACCCGAAACACAACACGTTTTAATCACATGTTCGTATCAGCTGTTATCTCAAAGTGTCTCCCATTTGGTCTCCACTCGAAGGTGCCTCAACAATGTAATGTTGTCTGAGGTGATGTTTACTCAGATATTGCCGATATTGGATATTTTCGTACTTATGAACATGTCGTGAAAATTGATCAAGATTGCTATTAGTTTTGTGTGCCATTTATCGAGATAGTGCTAGCACATGTCTAAGCGAATGACATTCATTGATGTACTTGTATGGACGGACATAAATGGGGAAGCCTAGTAAACGGAATTGAACTTGGCAAAAGTTGAATTGCAAATTGCATTACACAAAACAGCTTAGTTTCACCATCAATCTACTTTCTTACTTACTTATTTTTAATTTATTACTTTCATTCATAAAACCTTTCTTTATGTGTATGTTATACTAACGGATATGAGGACGATTTTTTATTGGTAGAAGAATGAAGTGGACTTGTAGTATCCAGAGAGTAGTTTATAATTAGCAAATTTTTATCGTGTCACCTCATTTTTCAAAGGTAATTAGCGAAAAAGTAACGAGGTAGCCTAATCCATGACTATCCCTACTTGATTGCACGAGATTACAGACCCTAAATCATGACTCGGATAACAAAATGATAGTATGCTGGAGTTTTTTTTTACATTTATAAGTTTTATTTCCCAGAAAATTTAATTTTTCAGTAGAACCCTTGCTAAATAGTTTAACAGGAGATTTCTCGTCCTCATGGAACAGCTGGGGTCAATTTAATTATTAGTTCTGTCCGGTGCACTGTAGAGGGTTTCACATTTTTTTCTTTTTATTTCAGTCATTTAAACGATAGGTAATCTTAAACAATAACTCGTCTCCTAGATATATAACCAATCGGTAAAGCACAACTCATGAAATTGACCCTAAAGTAAAAGAAACACAATTTCGTCGACACTAGCGATCAGTGTCACCGGACATGAACTAGACACGTAAAACGAGCTTCAAATTTGCAATGGGATGAGAAGGGTTAACCCAACGATGTTTACATTAACGCGTTTTTATTCCGACTTCTTGAGATCTACGATAATTTATCATTCTCTTAAGTTTCAATACGAGACAATTATTCAAAAAAATGCCTAATTTTATGGGAGTACCCTAACACTAGTAACATACCAAATTTGACTCAAAATAGTGGCCTGGTGCGAATTAAAATGTACCCATAATCATATTCAAACTACGAATTATTTAGTCAACTAGATGAGTCCTCCGTCAAAGTTCATTGTTGGCCACAGTAAGTTAAATGTTTAAAACACTATTGTATCACTTACACTTTCCACTTAACTAACCAGTGGTGCAAGATATGTGTAATTATCCTGTCATCAACAAATTATTGACAGCTTGGAGATCTCATAAGGCATAGAAGTAATTTATTGTTATCTTCTCGAGTTGGATTGTTGAATAAATATAATTAAGTTAAGTACATTCAAAATAGCTTTTAGTACAAGTCATTGTAAACATATTTCAAGAGGGTAGTTACCAACAAAACAATAAAAAGTAGCCATTTTACGATGTAAATGTATTTTATATTTTCAACTATTTGTAATCATTGCAACCTTACTTGCGAGTGAACTATAAGTAGTTTCATCAGTTAAGTCTGTCAGCTAGCAACAATGTGTTAACTAACAGCTGTCTAAAATGTCAATTGATTGATTAGACATAGACACCCGCCGAGATATAACATGCTGAGTTATGGGTTAGCTTCAAACAGAGAACGAAATAACAGTAGGCCTTCTGCTCTACGCACCGAATTATTCCCCGCCGCAACACACTTACTAAAATGACTATAAATCCGCCTAAAATGCTAAATTTGCAATCCTAAAGCCCTTTCTCTTTTAACACGGACAAACAAAACTTGAGCTAATAATAACAGTGTATTTATCACGCTCTTGAACGAGTAACCTCTTGAAAATGTTTTATGGAACGTAAAACGGGAATACAATCCAAAGGAAGTTTATTAATTTATTAGTCTTTAACAAAAATGTAATACTGATAGAGTCAATAGGTTTATTGGGTAAAAATAAGTGGATAATAGTCTAAGAGTATGGATTAAAAAAATGTAATTACTTCTTTGTATCATATGTAATTTAATATAGTATGATACTGTACAATATTTTGAGATGGAAAACTCAGATTTTCGTGAAAATTGTAGTTTTTTAGCGATCCTAATATAAATTTTGATCTGATTATTTCAAACTAAATATTATATTTTATTTGTGATCTCAGTAAAAAGTCTGTATTATTATTGCAAATATTTTTCTTACTCAGAGAAAACGAGTTAAGTTATTATTTGTTCCTGATACAAACTAAAATGCACAGGTTATACTTCATTCACCGTAGCTTAAAATAGAGTCACAATGCAGTTAATTGGGAGTGTACGATTTTTTAAGTTACCGGTACCCAAAAACCTTGAAATAATACTATAAATTGCTATAAGTTCCATTCGTTTTTAATTTACAAACTATGTAAACCCGTCCATGTTTTCTGTGATTCATTGTTACATGAAACAGAACTAAAACCTCTCACATAGTAAAAACATAAAAATAATTTTAATGCTAAACGCTTTTCTAAAACTATAAAACTGCGATCGAAGTTCACCCCGCACATTTTGCAAAATCAATAACAAGTTTTGCACTGATAACCCACAATTAAACACCAGTTTCCTTATCGTCAAGAAGCACAATTATTATAAGATCAGGGTCAGTGGCTATCGGTAGGTCAGTTCGTTTAGGAACTCTTTGTCAATTTATTAGTGTTTTTTTTCTACTGTTATCTGCTGTATTATATATTGTACATTTTTTTTAAACTGTTTGATGACTGTCCATGTAGATCCCCTGATATGGCCATTAATTTAGAACAATGCTACTAAAACACTTCTTTTCTTCATTATTTTGGAGTTTCCAGTATTTCCAATAATCCATTTCATCATCATCGAATAAATAATCGTATTAAATTGTTGATTTGTTTCAATCAGATGTGTGGCAATCTGAATAGAAATATACAAGCTGCTATACCCGTGCTTTGCAACGGGAAGAAAATGTGGCCTGAGAGCTATTAAAGTGGTGCTGATGTGTGTTTTAAAATACAGCAACCCTATGATTTAGTTTGAAAATATAAACTGATTCAAAAGCGTAAACCTGCTTACTTTCAAACCCCTACTTTTGATGTTAATAGATCCCTAAGAATATTATAACATACCTTAGTGTAGAAATAGCATCAATTATTGCTTCATATTGATGCTTTATGAATGACATGTTTTACCATTTTCTTCAATTTTATTTAAGCCTCTTCACATGTAGATTACTATATAAATAAAAAAATGAAACTTTGAGCATTAGTTTACAAAATTTAACCTCACTTTAAAACCAAACATAACCCTATTCAATCTACATAAAGCGTCACAAACATCTTATTCGAGTAAATAAACAAACACCAGTTCATTGTACTGACCAGCTGTTTCATTACGGTAACTAAATTAAATTAAATCATATAAACATTGGAAGAATGCCAGGCGTGGCCCTTTGGAAATCAGCCTGTGGGGCAGAGCCCTTATATCAATACTTTTCGGCAAATCTACACACTCTAAGCTTCATTTTGATGTGCAATATGCCAATATTTTTATTTGGTAAATTACCTTAACCGTTTACATATATAATAGATTTTAAAAGTGTCGTAAAGGTAAAAGTAAACAAGTTACTGTACTAATTATTTCATCGTTGCCAAGCACAACAAACGACATTTATTTCCCAAAGCCCCAAGTCAACGTTTTGAGGATATCGTAAGCCAAAAGATCAACACGTCAAAATGCCAATGGCACTCCCCGGTACATTATACAGTCCTCTGCGTGCAAAACCATTGACTAACACTAGTGTTATATAGTCAATGGTGCAAACTGTCATATAATGTGTTTCAGAACTTGCCATCTAATTTAGTATTCATAGATACTAAAAAAGGGGGTATACAAAGGGTGTACAAAAGGGGGGTAAAAATGGGGGGGGTGCGAAAGGGGGTATGATAACAAGAGGGAGACACTTAATTTGATAATAAGTCCGGCCTAGTACGGTAGGTAGTAATATCGTAAACATACGATGATTAGTTGATTATTAAGATGATTATTCTGAACTAAGTTGTCATCAGTTGTGTATCGGTCACTGATAAATAAGATGAACTTGTGAATTTGACATAGTCTACGTCAACACTAATGTTGAAATAACTAATCAGTTAACTTCCGTTACAACCCCTAACTTCCTTGTGGCAATAATCTTTTTCACGGAACTATTGTTTTTTCCTGCCAACAATGTAAATGCTACTTCATCTTATGGGGAAGCGAGCTGGTCTAGTGGTTAGAGCGTGAGAGTCCCGGGTTCAAATCCCGCCAAATCACCGATGGATTTTATCTAAGTGACAATGCCGCAGCCCTAGCCTGAAGTAATGTGAAATACCCCCGCCGCAGCAAACCTGCTGTCTTAGCGAATTTCCATTTGGCTGAATTAATTTTCAATTGATCTATTTAAATAACATTAGGTTTAACGAGTACCTAGGTTTGCTGCTACAAGGAAACTAATAAAGTGTGTGTTTTAAGTAAAATAATTATTGCTTAGTATAAAATGAATATATTTGCCAAGTTTGATCAAAAGATATCCATAAACAAGCAAACTACAACATTTTATAATATTCTCCATAAGAATAACATGGGAATTTTAAATTGACCAATTTTTTAGTTTTCTCCGTAACCAATAACCGTACAAAAACACTTTGATATACTGAATTGTTTGTTTTTTTAAGCTCTTTAAGAAGGTTTAGAGGAAAATTGGGAAATTTTGTGTTTTGAGGGTCAAAAGTGAGAAAAACCAATTTTGACCCCATAAAACCCCCCATAAAACCCTGTTCCCATGGTCCGATCATGCTGGATCGCGAACTCATTCAAGTTTATCCCGCCTTACACCTTTAAACCAAATTTCATCAAAATCGGATAAAAATTACTCAAGTTATCGTGTTCACGGACACACATATATATATATATATATATATACATATATAAAAATTTGAACGAATGGTGTTTTTGGCCTCTGGGGACATCAAAATGAAAAAGTAAATCGGTCCCGGGCCTAAGTGTTACCATGAGACCTACGGTAATAGCTACTTCCCTATAGGGAAATTCGCTAAAACAATCCCGAGCTCGTGCCTAGCGTCCTAGGAATAAAAACCTCATCTTATACTAAAATATTTATATGAATATTAGTAAGTCATTTCAGAGGCGCTTAGAATATAATCCACTTCAGTAATGTATACGAATACCGGCAAAAGCCGAATACAATAATGATATTGAAGCACCTCTTGCTTCCAAACGGAAAATCAAGAATCTGTTTGTTTAGCCTTGTGGTATAATATTCAATACACTAATTTATGATTACAGCTAAAACAAAGAAATTGCTAACAGGTTTTAAAATTCAGGGTGACTATAGTCGTTGAAATTAGAAAAAATTTCAATCACAGTAAAAGTGTATTAAAAGTGTGACCTAATCGTTTGACTACTATGTTTAGAACAAAACTGTACAGTTAAAATATGAGGTGTCCATGCTTTAAGGCCTTGTCCCATTAGGACCTCGCACCCACGAACCCACATCGAGCTTTCAAAGTTAAGAAGTAAATTATTAGTTGGTCTCCATAAAAAGAAAAACATCGTATTACATTAGCTCTATTTACGTTCCAAGTCAATTTTAGTTTGTCACACAGTTAATTGAATTTAATCAACTTTTAGTCTCTATCTCATCAGTGTGCCTCCCATTGTGAAGCACGGCTAAAACCACTACTAACATAATAAAATAATCTGATTGAAAACTCACGTCGTATTTCGGCAATGTCGCTGTCATCACTCAGACTAGAGGCTACGGACTGGCGATGTCGATGCATATCTCCGCCTGACTATAGCGATGCCGTGGACACCCGCGCCAAAACACTGATACCCTATCAGTCATCTGATAACACCCGTGGATCGGCGCGGTCGTGAAATCTAGTAGGCCGTGGGAAAAACATAGCTGTTGTCACGTGATTGTAGAGAGAGGAAGAAGAAAAGGAAGTCAGTAAAATGTCTAGCAGCGGGAAGAGCCTCATGCAGTAAGATTCACATTCGATGGCAATAAACAACCAAATTTTGATTTGATGCTTTTAGTGGCATAAAAACAGGATCTAGCGGGTTTTGAATGAAAAAAAACTTTGGAAACAAAGAACGCTATGACAAATATTTCAAATTTACAAATGTTGTTTCAACTACATTCGCATGACTATTTAAAAAGTGCGAAAACACATTAACGTCTATAATAACCAAGAACACGTTTCTATAAAAAATAAACTTGACGTTACACACAACTCATTCCAAAGCCATTACACAAGTAAATATATCAATTCCGAACAAAAGATTTCAAGATATATTATCGACCTGAAAAACATTTTTACATACCGGTAGTTTATTATTTTCTAAACATAATAAAATAAAACTAAGCTCGATAAAACTCATAGACGACAAACCAAATCACTGCAAATAGTTAATTAGTTGCTAAATTCTGATATAAATAACACATGTCACCGAAATCACGTGATAAGTGACTCCTCACAGCACAGACTACCGAGTAAATATGCCGAGGCTTGTATTTGAACGCAAGACCTTTGGTCTTGACATGACCCGAAGATAAATCATAGCAAACATGATTATGCTGAATTTATCTTCTATTTGACTTTTTACACGCTTCTTTTCTTTTTTGCGCTGTCTCATAAAAATAAAGTCTTTCTTTGAAAACTTGGCAATCCAAAAAAATATAGTTGTACAGAATAACAATAAAACAGTATTTTTTGGCAAGGTGATACTTGTTGTGTTTTTCTTTTTTTTACTACCGGTATGTCATAGTTATCCAGTGAAAGCCCTTTGATTCGGAGGTATTTATATATATAGGCTATATATTTTTCATTAATTACAATGGTTTTTTTTCAAGTCAATTTAACACTAAAAGTCATATTACAACAATAAAACTCTTGGTTTTCTTATTTTCGATTTAAATCTTTAAATCTAACCGTTTTTTTTTTTTTTCATTTGAGCAAATTTCCCATATAGGGAATAAGCGATTGCCGTAGTGAGTACTCATGGTAAGACCTGGGACCGATTTAATTTTTTCGTTTTGAGGTCTAGAGCTCAAAAACACCAACTGTTCAAATTCATATTTATTGAGATATTGGAAAATCCATTTATTTCATACTAAACTATTAACATTTTACCAAAAAAACTTTTTTACCCTCCCTGTTGCAGCAAACCTAGAGTACTCGTTAAGCTAATACTATTTAAACAGGGAAAAAATATGATATTTTTAAGGAGACGTTTTAGCGTAAATCCAATTAGGCAAATGGAAATTCGCTTAGTCTGCAGGTTTGCTGCGGCGGGGGTATTATTGTTCTACTCGTCATTTATTTTATTTTTAACCTCTTGAACAAATGACGTACACACCTCGAGCAATGCTCGGTCCCCGGGACCTACATACGGGACAGATATAGCTCGTTTTATAGTATAGGATATTTCCAAAGTTTGATCAAAATCCTTCCGCTGAATTTCAATATTACAGACATACAGGTAGACAGACATAGGTGGTATTAGAGTATAGGATATACCCTATTTACCATGTACTAAATAAACTATGCCAAAAAGAAAGGGTGAATAATTGTTAACCTCAACATCAAATATCCCCAGCACCCATCACTTTGTGAAAACCCAAAAGAAAATTAAATTGAATAGTGTGCACTCGTGTGGGAGGTTCGTACAAAATCTTTAAATCTCGAAAAGCTAACTTCAGTAGCTCCATGGACGCAATAATTCATTAACAATCTTTTTTTATAATTTGAAAAGTCTAGTCACCACAAGTGTAACTTTTGACTTGTCGGATTGATAACTAAATTATTTTTCTAATCAAAATGTACATGTTAGAATAACATTATAGTACATGTAAACTATAAACAAAATTTTTTTAACTTCGACTATCAAAATGTATTTAATTCTTACATACCTTGAGTCCAACAAAAATCCATTTTCTTTCTTCACGAGCCCAAACCCTCTACTTAAATAAATTGAAAAGTATTAACTCTATGCAACATATACACTACTCATATTTATCCCATTTTATCCCTTAAATTCCCACTTTTATCACTGAAGTTTATAAATGAGAATACAACATAAAATACTGTACATTGATATCCTTCTTATGCCAAGTGCAACGTATGAATCAACAACTTCGGTTGAATACGTCTTGATGATCGACTAATGTTCATTCTTATCAGTTATCTAGGGGATGTGAAAGACCGTTTGATTATGAGGTCATGGGACAGAGATAAAAAGAATTTTGAACTCCGCCTCACGTTGCCTCGGAGCCCCGCCCAGATCTAGTTCGGCCCAAATTTGACCAGTCCAGAGATTTTGTGATTACAACTATAAAGATGTAAGTGTCAACTGGTTTAGTGACCTCATTTAACTAACTGTGGTCCATTTAAATGACTATCTTTGATGGTCTTTGAATTGGGAAATGCGTACATGCGTAATATGAGTGAGTCATTTTAGGAAATTAATGGAATTTAAATTATTGCTTTGCACCAATATTTTAGGTCGACCATCAACTGTTGGGACTGCAAATAGGGTTATTTTTCGATTATGGCGTTGATGTCATCTTCAGACAAAGTTTGCTATCTTATTTGTCTTATATTTTGTGTATTATATTTTATAAGGTATGAGTAAACAGTTACCTAGGAATAAGGCTGGACGACAAGCTAACCTGTGACAGCCATTTTGCACATGTAACCACAGACAACAGACCAACGCAACGCTCAAAGACCACACTTATGATGATGAGGGTTGTTGGGTTAGTAAGCCCACAAATGACTGACTGGCAATACACTAGGGCTGCAAGATCGATTATGGTGTATGGCTTAGCAGTCTGGTGGACCAAGGTAATGCAAACTACAGGTGTAAAGACTACAAAAGAGCCAGCGAGTGGCATGCCTTACAGGAGCCAGATGCACCCCAACAGCCCTGGAAGTAGCGCTAAGCCTCCCACCTCTCGACATCATTGTGTTAGGGGGGCAAGAATGGCAGCCTACAGAATGGTTTACAGTGGCAACTGGAAGTATAATGCTTCCAGTGAGCAAACAAGGATTGTGGACACAGTGCGTATGGACACCTTGGAAATGTTACCAGACAAGATGGTGAAGATCCCAGATCTAGAAAAGCCATACAATGTCAACATTGTTGACAGGACTGCCTGGAATAAAGGTGAACCTGAATACATGAAAATGGGGATCACTTGGTATACGGATGGCTCGAAAAAGCCAACGGGCACTAGGGCGGAATATATATGAGTCAGGCCCAAGTCGCAGTTTTGCGTAGCCTGGGGTATCTGGTCACTGAATTCCAGACATAAGTTGTTACCCTGTCCAAGTGTGCAAGAGTGTATGGAGCGTGGTCTGACAGGGACAGGCCACACCATATACATGAACTCTGACATCAAAGCAGCACTAATGGCACTTGACAGTTTTGACTTTACCTCTAAGCCAGTATGGGACTGTCATCAGGCCATGAAAGCCCTGGGAGAGAACAACAAGGTTATCCTTAGTTGGGTTCCAGGGCACAAAGGTATTGCTGGCAATGAGGGAGCTGCCAAGTGGGCAAACAAAGGAGATGAAAGCCCGCTAGAGCCGACATTTGGTATTGCCTACAACACAGCACGGAGAGCTGTTTACCAGTGGATGAGCATAGGACATCGAAGGGGCTGGGAAAGAACAGATGGCAACATACAGTCAAAGCGAATGCTGCAGACACCTACCGGTGCGATAGCGGTAAATGCGCTGAATATAGGAATACCCTGCGCGGAAGGTGGTTGGCTTCATCAGCGGGCACTGGGTATTCCACGGACATCTACACAAGGATGAGAATTGAAGTTGAAAGCCTCCTATATAGGAAATGTGGAGAGGAGGAGGAGACAGCCTTCCACGTGATTATGTGCCCAACCCTACAAGGTCTGCGTTTGAGATACCTTGGCCTATATCAAATGGAAATCAAAGGGAAGAACATGTTACTATACTCAAAAGGGTCTCATGGTTCACCAAGAACCTGGGATTTGACGGAGAATTAGGACCTGCGAATGAGGGTGCACAATAAGCTGTTCTCGCTGCGATGCAATCCCATGGTCTACTTATAAGCCTGGCCTGGCCCTCTGTTAAAAAACAGTTATGAGTTATATGGAAGAACATTCACTCTCAAGACGGATCAGTTCCACTTGCTTGTTTTGTCGCGATTTTTGGCGGGTAGCCAGGCATTCATCAGGTGGCCGAAGCGCCACACAACACACAATAAACGTTATGGCTCACTGGCGACTGGCGCGTGGACGTTAAAAATAAACACACGTGTCAGCCAATAACACACGGACCACGACACTATTGTGTGGGTCGATTAAATAACTTGAAACGTTTTCATTTTCCAGCAAACATAGTAGACGATATTAAAAATTCTAATTAATTACTTTACTGTAGATCCGGCAAATTTACAAATCGTGAACAACAGTCATTTATTGTTTGTAAAAGTTAAGAATGTTAATTATTTACAATTTATTAGATAAATGTTGAGTTCTTTAGAAATATTAACCAGTGAATTTTGAATGTTGAAAATTTGAGATATTTATCAACAGAGTACAAAAGTTCTCTTCACCAATAGCTGGCGTAAGGTAATAACCGTTTATTTAAACAACGATTTTTCATTAGTTATTGGTTTATTAAATAATTCCGGTGCAGAACAATCTTTTAAGAGTGGGAAGCTACTTAAACGCATTGACACAAAATAAGTCTTTGGATCCTTTGATATCCATCCCATCGTATTATACTTATTGTAAAATGCAATAACACTTTTTGATACAAATATTGATTTGGTAGAGTGAATGTTTTAATAGAAGAAGTTATTCTACTATCAATGATATGTTTGACATTGGTTCAATCGTGCTAAAACCAAAATTTTAAATCTTTGTTGAGCTTTAGGCCTACTTATAGTTTAAATCTCACATTTTGATGTATACCATGTTTACATACATTATATAAAAAGGTGTTTATGTACTTTATGCATTAGCAAATCATCAATATGATCGGGGTGAAACTATGAACAATGGGTTTAGGTTTCTTTATTATATTTAAATCCCACGGGCTTTGTTTCCGGGCAAGCATAATTAAATACCATGTTTTGGCTATTAGAATGATAGTTTAATTGATATATTTTATATTGTAACAAACGCTATATTTTCCCTGGCTTTATTAAAATGTCTCAAAAGTTACGTTTTTATAAACCTGATATAAAACAATAACATATAATGAACTGTATTTGGCCGAATCAAGTACCTATTTATTACCTGTAGATATATGTGTAGGAGTATATAAATTCATTGGTGTGGCATATTTTCAGCTGCTAAAATGCAATAAAACTATCATTTTTCAAATCCTTTTGTGAGAATTGTCTAAATCGTTGTTTACTTACTTTTGTATATTGTAGTAATTCCTCTATCCTTTTATAACATACATATTTTACATTAATGCTCTATTTCACACTAGTTTCCTAAGATTTAATCCCAAAACTCACAAGATTAATTTATTGAATCTTTCAACTTCCTCTGGATTGTATTCCCGTTTGACGTTCCATAAACGTTTCAAGAGGTTAAACTCGTTCAAGAGCTCAAGAGCATTATAAAATACATTGCAAGACACACTAGTTCAACTTGTGCGTACACTGCTATAATTAAATCAAGTATTGTTGTTCTAGTGTTAAAATAAAACTGGTCAATCGGTCAATGAACTAGCAACTTTAACTGTTTCTGCCAATTTTATATTGTTACATATGATGTGCAACGAGTAATTAAACTGAGGCGTTTTAGTGGCTCAAACTCCTTTATTGTCGTCCGATTTTAAAAACTACAATATCGTTGGAGGAAGTTTAACAGTTCGCAAAAAAATCTTGTGGAAATCGTCTAAATATTTTTTGTGCATTGTATTTTCACAAACCCAAGTAGAGGGTTTTGATTAAAAAAATAAATTACTTGTGTGGAATAAGTTTATATACACACGGTATATATGTATACTCTTCTTATACTAATTTTAAGTATAATCATAATCATTTAATAAAGACAGATCATCTTGTTGCTCAAATAGGGGAGAAATTAATTACTACTTCTTGTTCGCGATTTTGCGACTCAAATTTAGGACATCGTTCCCGAGCTTAAGAGCCTAATTTAAGGTGACCATAATGTACGTAGGTACTAGTATAGACATAAATGCAAAGGATTTTGAGAATTTTTATGTACTATGAGATTGGATGCGTAACATTACTTATTTTGACTTATTTTGTTTTCCTTCGTTCATATTTCACTCTGTGGAAACACCTTGATCATTACTTATTAGCCCAGATCGAAATACAGTACCGGTATGTAAAAAGTTTTGTAAAACGTGGGTGAGTTGTTTTAGCTATTTTAAAATTCATTCAATTATAATTGGTACGTTTCTTCCTATTGTGGAAAAGAAAATAGGAGGTAAGTAAAGATGTGAGTCAGGATTTTGTACCAACAGTTGAACCTACAACTCTATAAATCTGGTGTAGTAATATTTTTCGTCAGCTGCGTAATAGCTATTTACCTTACAAGTGTAGTAAGAGCGTTTTTACATCACGCAGGTGAAGGTTGTGCAACGAGCGGAAGCGAGTTGCATAATTTACCTAAGTGATGTAAACACGCTCTTGCGTAACGTGTAACGTACAAGATTTTACCTGACCCGACAATATCCAGGAGGTTACGAACAATATTAATCATCATCCATTTCACTCATCTTCTAACAGTAAACGTTCATTTACAAACAAAAAAAAGCTAGGTTAGGAAAATTCTTCAAAACATAACAATAAAATTCAAGAGCACAGCTGATTTCTAGCGTTGAACGTCGTTGGCTCCATAGAGGTATATTTTTTAAGTTAATCACTCAATGTTATTTAAATGGGTTTCATTACATTACCGAGTGAGTTTTTGATACTTTACATCACTCGAGAAGTAAGGAAGTTGTATACATCACGCTTGGGATAGGGAAGTTTAACATGGCGGGTTAGGTAAATATTATTGCAGAACTAAAATAATGAAATTATATGAAATCAGTTTATTCCCAGTTGACTTGTTTTAACTTGGGCTTTTGCTTCAGTTTCTTACTAATACCACGTGTCTGCCATTTACAAATTTGTCATTCTTTTTCCAATACAACGATGAAACACCTAATTCAAGTCCGTACATAACAAACCCTAAGTAATGAATATAATATTGGGGTTCTAAAACGCATGATTATTACCCATTTGAGAACCATAATTATTATTATTCATAGATTTAAAATATCTTAATATCGACAACACCAATAATAACTTATAAGACAACCTAAACATTATTAGTTTTATAGTCAATGGTATGAGTTACATTATAAATACAGTAGTTGAAACGTACATCCTAGTCTTAATTGTATTTATTAATTTATTATATGTACGACAAACACCATTTTACAATAGTGTTATGAAATTGGTACAGTAATTAAGTATTGATTGGGTTTATAATTATACACGTTTTAATAATTGTAATTTACATTGTTTCTAATTAAACCGGTAAAAAAACCCCGGTATTTTGTCTACCGGTAACAATTGTTTCACATGGCAACTGTGAAGGCATGTAAAAAACTTGTAAATAGCATATTTTTTTATTAAAAATTACGTCACTACAATTTATAACATTAGTAATAAACAAATCAATAAAATTATAGAGGTTAAGTCTACAAAAAAATATTTTTAAAACGAAACATAACCTCATTTACAACTAATTACACTACATATAGTATGAACTCACCTGAATAAGACTGAGACCGTACTCTTTGCCACTTCGTCATTGTTACTCTATGTACGTCTTCTCTTGACGCGTTCCCGCCACACACTGAGAAACTGTCGGCTGCGACTAAGATACAAGACTTGGTAGGGATGGCCTTGAATTGCCTGGCCGGATTAATGCGGTTTCTTATCATTTATCCCGGCGGTCTTTAAGATAATTTAGATTTAGGGCTGTAAATCCAACCCGAATTGAACTTAATTATTTTTTATTTATTAAGGGGGTTGGTGCGCCCTATCCTCATCCATGTTAACATAAAAATGTTCCTTTTTCTCAAAAACTATTAAAGATAGCTGACTTCTGTTTTTTTTTTTTTTTTTTTTTTTTTTTTTTATGACAGATTTAGTCTTTCTGCACATTTGGAATGTATAAAATATAACATTTTCAATTGTTTTGATTTTTTTGATTTCTGCTAAAAATATATTTTTAAAATTAAATAAAAATTATATATTTTTCTAAATTTTTACTGTTGGTAATTGTGATGTTTTTATGCATTCCAATTATAAATCTAGGCAACTTTTATAAGCACAAAAAATTTCAAATTGATATCTTTAGCGGTTACAGTAGAGTCCCGCAAACTCGGCATAATGTGGACTAGAAGGGTGCCGAGTTTTTGAAATGCCAGGTTGTCAGGAACTAGGGTTAAAAATAAGGACAATACAATTTTTAAGAATTTTAACCTTCTTTTAGCTAATTTCCCATATAGGGAATATTAGCGAATTTCCCATATAGGGAATATTAGCGAATTTCCCATTATAGGGAATATTAGCAAATTTCCCATATAGGGAATAAGCTATGGCCGTAGTACTCATGGTAAGACCTGGACCCGGGACCGATTTAATTTTTCATTTTGAGGTCCCTAGAGGCCAAAAACACCATCCGCTCAAATTCATATATATATATGTGTCCGTTAGCGCGATAACTCGAGCAAAAATGATCCGATTTTGATGAAATTTGGTATAAACATGTAAACCTACATTTATTCGAACGAGTTTGCAAACCAGCATGATCGGACTATGGAAACGGGGTTTTAAAAGGGGGTTTATGGGGTAAAATAGGTTTTTCCCATTTTTGACCCTAAAAACACAAAATTTTACAATTTCTTTCCAAACCATTTTGCAGAGCTTAAAAAAACAAATAATTTAGTATATTGAAGCGTTGTTGTGCGCCTAATGGTTACAGTGAAAATTCCAAAAAATTGTAAATATTTAAAATTCCCATGTTATTCTAATGGAGAATAAGTCAACTGTTGTAGTTTCCTTGTTTATGAACATATTTTGATCGAGTTTGGAAAATACTTTCATTTCTTACAATGCTAAACTAAACTATTAACATTTTACAAAAAAATACACTTTTACCCTCCCTGTTGCAGCAAACCTAAGTACTCTTTAAACTAAGTATATTTAAATAGGAAATAATGTGATATTTTTATGGAGGCATTTTAGTGTAAATCGAATCAGGTTAGTGGAAATTCGCTTAGTCTGCAGGTTTGCTGTGGCGGGGGTATTTTTATATTACAAGTCAGTATTAAGTCATCAGATATAGTACAAAAAATCCTTGGTACGAGTTGTGAATGATTTTACTTGAGCTGGCTGAGTCCATGTTTAACTCGGACTTAAAATATCACTAATTTTCTGAGCCAGGTGATGCCCGAGTTATCCAGACTGCCGGTTTACCGAGTGCCGAGTTTGCGGGACTCTACTTTATTGAGAAAAAGGAACATATGTGCTAAAAAAAAATAACTTTTGGAAAACCACAAAATATGGGAAGCTCTGTCCCAGCTGAAAAACAGCTGACATACTCTTATAAAATAATGTTTATACTATATTTAGGGTTAACAGTTTACTTATTGTTGCATATCGTTAGAAACGGGGAAATTCAGGCTACAAAATGGTTATAATATAAAATGAATTTGAAAAAAAATTCTTTTGATGGACTTAAAATATACAAATGTCAAAGTTAGTGTCCTCTGCCCCAGCTGAAAAACAGCTGACATACTCTAAAAAAATAATTTTTATATTATATCTAGGGCCAATAACTTACTTACGTATGTCGTTGCGGAAATTTCAGGCTACAAAATGGCAGTATAAAACCATTAAAAAAAACTTTTTTTGGTGCACCAATTCCCTTAACTTATATTTTATTCAGGACTTTTTAACAATGTAGAATATTAAATGATTAACTAAAGTCAACGTTGTTTTTTTATCAATTAGTGAGAAATAAACAAACATAATTATATATTTACTTGTTGGTGTGTATAGTAAAAATACCCAATTCATATAGATAGAATAATCCAATTCCACTTTATAAGATATGTTTATAAAGATAGCCTACTATAGCTATTGTACCCTAGCTATTGTTAAGTAGTTTGAATTTATAAACAAAAAGCCACCAAATTTATACAAAAAAGTATAACCTACATTGTAATTGTCCTACTGTTTACATGATAATAAATCAATGACATTATTTTCTTAACTTGAACACTTTAATAAATCGAAAGCAGAGCCTGGATTGATACAGTAATGTTGGGAAATATGCAGCAGATTAAAGAAAAACTAGATTTGTTACCGGTAACGGTTTGAAAAATTTCATGTTTGATTGATTTTAACCAAGACATTGGGACCTCATCAAATCCTGAAGAAGTTTTATTTGGCCTACTAAATATCCTATTTAGATCAAAATATTAATTTGAGAATACCTAGCACGAATACTAGAAAAATTACCCGGTATGGATCATAAACATAAACAAATGACGATGCTGGCCCGAATCCTATACTAATAGCATTGAACATATGTTTTAGTAGTTCCATTTAAGCGATGTTAAATAATGTTTATTTTCAGGCCAAAAACGTCACTTGTTGATGTTTATGATCCATACCGGTATTTTTCTAGTAATCGTGATACCTAGTTATTTAAAACTGCAGAATGGTGTAGATATTTTAATTCCCAATAACATAAGATAAATGTTATTTGTTATATAACCACATTTAGCTACATAAATAAAATCTGTAAAATCCTGTACCTATTCGATCAATGGTCGTTACCAAATTGCGATCTAAATGTAAACTTAAGACTCTCTCTGTATTATTTGATCAGTGGTCATTATCAGATTTTTTTTGTATTGTAATTTCCTTTGTACTGTGTTTAGGTCGTGGCTTGATTTTAAGATATGCTATAATTCTTTGTTTTAGCGAATTTACCATATAGGGAATAAGCTATTACCATAGATGAAGTCCTTCATCTATGCTATTACCGTAGTACTCATTGTAAGACCTGGACCCGGGACCGATTTAATTTTTAATTTTGAGGTCCCTAGAAGCCAAAAGCACTACCTATCCGTTCAAATTCATATATATATAAAATATGTGTCTGTTAGCGCGATAACTTGAGCAAAAATTATCCGATTTTGATTAAATTTGGTACAAACGTGTAAACTTACGTTTATTCTAACGAGTTCACGATCCAGCATAATCGGACCATGGGAACAGGGGTTTATGGGGGGTTTAATGGGGTAAAAATGGGGTTTTCCCGCATTTTTGACCCTAAAAACAAAAAATTTTGCAATTTCTTTTCAAACTTAAAAAAAGAAATAATTTAGTCTATTGAAGCCTAGCGCTGTTGTATGCCAAACGGTCACAGGGAAAATTAAAAAATAGTGTAATTTAAAATTCCCATGTTATTCTAATGGACATATGGATATATAGCCTATTGATAAAATTTGGCAAATTTATTGATTTCATCCTATACTATTGACGTATGGTCAAAAAACACTTTTTACCTTCCCCGTAGCAGCAAACCTAAGTACTCGTTAAATCTAATGTTATTTAAGTAGGGAATAAATATGTCTTATTTATGGAAATATTTTAGTAAAAATTGTAATCAGACAAGTCGAAATTCGCTTAGTCTGCAGGTTTGCTGCGGCGGGGGTATTGTTTACATTTACATCGTTATTTTGTAACCCTCATGGCAACCCATAAGGCCAATGTTAAAATTTTAAAACTTTGAGTTACTTTTAAATTATATAGGCATTATCAAAAATTGAAATTGTTCTTGTCTAAACCTTCTAAACATTTGATACAACAACCTTGGCTAAAAAATGTTCAGCTGTTATTGCTGAGTTAATGTGTTAGAAAGTTTGTGTTGAAGTCAATCCCAAAGAGCTTCGCTTCACTCCGCTCAAGAAGGAAGGATATGATTTGTTTGTTGTTTGTTGAAACATTTTAGTATAAATCCGACATGGATTGAAATTTTCTTAGACTTCAGGTTTGCTGGGGCGGGTGTATTTTGTAATAAAACAATCCAAACCTTGGTAATGTATTATTTTTCAAACATAGGTGATATAATGTATCAATAGAATATCCATGATTCTGAATCACTAATGAAAGAGTTACTGTTTTCAAGGTTGAACTAACTTCTCATTGAACTATTTTGCACTAACTGCGTTCTCATTTGACTAGAAGGTTAGTCTCTTGAATACACTGAGAATTAACATTATTGATGTTTACAGTTTTCTTGAACTTGAGTCTTTAAATGTTTGAAATGACCTCACATTGTGGTATTGAGACAGCAAATGGTCTAGCGGAATTTTTTAACATGTTTTCCCTATTACAATCAGTAAAAACTTTACAAAGATCATCATTTGATACTTAAACATTCAGCCTCAATATTTTTCATCATTTGGCAAATATTATTAATGATAATTTGGGTTTTTTTTTGTTATGTAGGCTGTTGGTATTATTTACGTTTTGAAAGAGAACCCTTGTCTTCTCACTACCAAACGTTGACCTTTTGTTTTAGATAACATCATTAAACAATAGCACAACGACAAATGACATCCGGGTCCAGTTCCAGTGGACTATCCCTTACTTTAGATTTCCCTTGCATTGAGATCGAACCAGCGACCTTCAGATATGAAGGTGAGCACTATAACCAGGCTATCCAGACAATTATTTAATTATCATATTAAAAGTTCACTTCTGTGTAAAAATATGTCACGTTTCTTTACCAATTTATTTGTTTTATGGTAACTGTAGGAAAAATATAAGGTGCAGCTTGAGTGCAAAGTGCAATTGCCTCACTCGAGAAACCATTCCTCACTCGCCTACGGCTCGTGAGTAAGTATTTCTCTCGAGTGAGTCAATTGCTCCCTTTGCTCACTAGTTGCATAAATAACTATTGTGTAGCCTTTACCACTATGATACATTTACCAATAAATTGAATTACTGGGATTTTTTATAACTAAACATGACTGTAATTAATTAGACCACTGATTTTATTGACTAGTGACAAAAGACGTGAATGAAATTTTACACAGGTACAAGACAAATATTTTATTAATGCAAAAAACGTGTTAAAGTATGCATAAAATATGTTTTACACAATGAGACATCAAAAGGAACAATTAAAAAAAGTGTCCTTTAAAATTAAAAAAGGTATTCAAACATATCAAATCTACCTTAAAACTAAAACTTTAAATTTATTTTGGAAGTAGCAATATTCACAGAATCTTTTATATACAAAATTTACACTTGTGTATGCAAACTATTCCTTGGTTTTACGGCAATGGCAATTAATGCTCAGGATATTTCTTTTGATGAAGTACCAAGGTGTAGTTATATCAAGCCTAACTATAGTATACTGTACACGGTTTATCTTATCATACAAAAACATGAAGACAAAACAACCCAACCGATAATCCATTCACTTGTGCGGTTTATCCAGAATATCTATCTTCTTTGACTTCATGCCCGTTTGTTCTTTACTAGCTTCCCTTCTTCGTTTGGTAATGGCATTGCGAGGATCAGATATTTCAAACCAATCATCATCTTTTGTACTTGCATCTTTGGCCAGGACCGGATTTTTGTCCTCAAAATGAAGTTCGTGAGCCAACCTAAAAATGTAGTTAACTATGTTATTATTGTAAAGTACGTTGATTACTGGTCCACACACAAATTGCACACATATTGAGCTTTAAACTTTTTTGGAGATGTATAAACAGTGGTGTAGTGAAGCGGGAATGCATGAGAACAGTGTTCATATTAGGTGACCCATATATCCTATATAGTAGGTGACCCCTAGTTTTTCCGAAATCGTGAGCATTCTCCCACTTGAAAATTTACAACTACAACACCGCACATAAACTTGCTTCTAAAGCAAATTTATTTAAGAACAATTTGGTATAAAGTTGACTCTCTATCTTATTCTTATGTGATTTTAAATACCACAAACTGAAACATTGGTTAAATAAACAGTTGTTTCTATTAACAGTTTGTAATAACATGCCTATATAATCATGTTTTAGTTAAGGAAATAATAATTGTAATTTAAGTTAGAAATCATTTATTTTACTTGGATTTGAACAATAGTTTGATTTTGAGACATTGAAAACATAATAAACATAAGAAACAAAATAAGGAAGTTCTGATCACTTTAAAACCTTTTCATTACCCTGCTGTGTTCAAATTAATTCACACGGATTGTTTTTACCAATGGATGAGTTAAACTATTATTTTGCAAGAAACACCGAGCACCAAATTTGAAAACACCTGAAACTTACCAAGTTTCATCAATATCATCATCAACTTCTTCTTTGCTCTCCTTTTTTACCTCACTAGCTTTTTCCTTTGCTGATGACAGCTTATTTTTGAACTTCTCTAGCAAAGCTAGAGTCATTGCCTCCCTAGAAGCTCCTAAAACATAATTTGCTGGTTAGACATCAATATAAAACTCTGACCAATCAATTAAGGAACAAAATTAGCTATCTTGCCTCCGTTTGTAGTCCAAATATTTTGTCAATTGGTGCAGACTAGTTTACGCAATATTGTCAAAGCTAGCAACATGTCAAAAAATCAGAATAAAGTATACGTTAAACATGGCATAAATCTCTGATTCGGACATAAAGCGTAAAGAAGAAAGATGGCGCTATCAAACCAGTATCCGGCAACGGCAGTAGTCTTCGGACTAAATTTTGGACTACAGACAGTAAGGTTGCCTATTTTGCCATAAAGGAGTCCGAAAATACTGTCATTAATAACCATGATTGAAAATAAACATTAATAATTAAGCTAGCATAACCTAGCATTAATATAAGAGCAATAATAAAGAATCGGTTATCCTTTGTACTATATGTGTTTCATTAGTTGTCGTACGTATTTTAATTTAGTTATAAGCACTTCATATACACAATAAGACAATTAAACGTTACGGTACTTAAATTATAAATAGTCAAAGGCAAGACAACGTCTGCCGGGTTCAGCTAGTATTGTATAAAAAATTGTCTATAACAATAGGTAGCCAAGGAAGAACCAATGTCCATTAAGGGAAGATATTTGTTCAAATAAATTCATTTGAACAATCACTAGTTCCACAAAATACAAAAACCATTTTAGACTTAACCATCTTAACATGTACTAACCTTTTTTGGGTAGTTGTGATTGTTTCTCTCTGAATTCCTGCATTTCTTTGTCTAATTCAACTTTCAAACTGTCTTTGTTGTCAGTTTTGGGGGGAGATTTCTCTCTCTCTTTCTCTTTCACAGTTTCTTTTCTTTTTGATAGAAGACCTTTTTTCAACATGTCGTATTCTCGTTTCAGCTCCTCCCTATGGTAAAATTATTAATTAAATTTGAGGCAGGAGAAACTCTACATTAGTTCTATAATTTAATCTATGCTTGATAAGAGCACAATTTGGGCGTTGGGTTTTATGATAGTGAAAGGGTAAAATATAAAAGCATGCCCTGTACCCAGTAGTATTAAAATATTTTTAATCTACTTAAAACTTCAATAAGCCTAATCACAAGTTTTGATTTATTTATATGTTAATGTCTTTAGTTATAAATGAGCTAGTAAGCTGTATTAAGATCACATTTGTCATAAGAGGTGCAGCAAACGCTCAACATGGTGACGTGGGGATGACTGTCAGGGGCGATACAAGACTGCTGGAGGAGAAGCACTTTGACCAGTCCCCAGTCAATTATGTGTCAGCTCCAGCTGTTGACCTAATGTTATACGAAATCTTACAGTACAATATCTGGGGATGGGAAATATTAAAAAATATGATACCCACAACCCAAGCAGTGGTAAGTCTAGCCTCTAGAGTCTCACTCTATTTATTAATAGTTTAAGAGAGTATGTTTATTACATGTTACTCTTAGTATAAGTTTAAATATTTTGTATTTCTTTTAATACATTGTTTTGTCCGTTAATGCAAGCGTAGATTATGTCTTACACACGATTTTGTGTAATACCAAGTTCTGCACTCTTAACAATTTGTCTATCAATTGATCTATCAATTTGACTATTAATACAACTAGACACTCCTCTCCCAAACTTTTTACCAAGTAAAACTAATGAAATTTGTTATTGTGTGTTATAGCAACTTTTAAGACCCATAAACTTGGTCAGCAACAAAAAATAAGGCAGAAAATCAAATTTTAGACACTAGCACATTTTGTAACTCAAGAACTCAGGAATATATAAGATAGCCTCTGTTCTGAGCCAATAAATAACCAATAACTAATTTACAAACTTGTTCACCAGCACTGGGCTATCTCGTTGTAGGCTGGGTTATCTTGACAAATTAAGTTGTCATATTTAGGGGCGAGACAAAACTATTAGGCAGGCACAAAAAACGCCTTACATTTTATTTTGTCTCTACTACGAAATTACGTGACAGGTAGGTTTTACTTAACAGGGTCTTTCACAGCTATCGTCTTTCAACACACGCTTGTCTAAAACCATAGATGAGCCATTTGTTCAAAAATGATCAACTTACGATTTCTTTTTAAGTTCTTCTTTTCTCTCCTTTCCAAATTCATACTCTTCTTCGACTTCATTATCGTCTGGATCATTTTGCACTTTTGTCGTTTCTTTGGTTTTCTGTTTTAACAGTTTATTCTTTATTCTGTCAATTCTTTCCCTGAAACATAGTTGATAATGACAATCAATAATCAATTTAAACAGGGGGAAATCTGCAAAATTATAGGTTAGACTAATTTTTAGTTGGTAAATTGTATCTTTTAATACCCTTTTAATTTATTTTTAAATCCTGTAGTAGCATTTTAACACATAGTCTTATAACAATTATATGATTCAAGTAAATCAAATTGTAACAAATTAAATCCTCGTATGAATACCAGAGGATTTAATTTTTCAACACGGAAGTAAACCATATAAATTTACTGTTCATATTAAACATCATTGACTTAATCTAATATTTTTAGTTAACAAATATATTAAGATTTTTTATAGGTTTTCACTGTGGAATCACCAATCAGAGTAAAAATGGCTTCCATTGAAGTGTGTGACAATCAAGATATTTTGAATATTTTCAAGTTGTAAAATTGTTGCAAAATAGTAGCAAAAACATTACTGTATCATCAATACATTTATCAGTGATTATTAAATATTATGCTGTTTACATAAAAGAATAAAATTTTGAAGAAGAGGGATTATGTTTTGATGATGACTCAATTACAAGACAAAGCTTGCCAAATGAAAAGCAAAAATAACAAAGAACCTAGAATAGATCCTTGGGGAACTCCAAATGTTACTAATTTAGGAAAGAGTAATCAGTTATCATTGTATCATTTGTTCTCTGTTACTTACTTTGCATCATCAGAGTCTTGGTCAGAACTTGATTCTCTGTCAGGGTCAATATCTCCTTGTAACACAGCTGGAGTAGAGATCAGTGTAGGGTCTGACAAGAGGTCGTGCGTGGATTTGCTCTTGCCTGCAAACTTCTTTGCAACCTCAACCGTCTCCTCTTCATCTTCTTCGGCCTCTTCTCCGAACGAGAGTAGTTTAAAGTTTCTACCAACACAACACAGAATATATTCAATGACGGGCTTTGACCAATAACCTCTTTTGTTGTTTTGGCGATACTGTAGACAAGACGATTCAAAGTATGTTCTTTTCAGAGATAGCTAAATGCTTAACAGGTACACACATGTGTGTATGAATATATTTTTTGTGGATTATTTTCCAAGTGTAAACTAGTGAAAAGTTACCACACTGTATAGGGGGCAACAGCCTATCAGCCATGACAATAACCATTATTTGTGTTCTCTTTCTCTACACTTGATAAAGTCCCCTAGGAGACAAATATTGTGTTTTATGAGTCTTCTGTGTTTTCTATGTCCTACCTGTACTAAGATAGGCTAACTACTATCCCCTTTTCTCTAAAATTCAAAATCCAGGCTTAGAGTCTACTCTTAAACAACAATTTCTAATGATATAGTTATCATTTATGCCGTGCAGTATAATGACAGTGTGTGTTATGGTGGTACTAAACCAACTGTTGAATGTAGGAGGGAAATAGCACCCTCTCAATGAGTAATAATTGCAGATATTTTTTATTTTATAATTTTAACTAATGTGAGATTTAAAAATTGTCGATTTAAAAGGATTTAAGTTAAGGATGAAAGGGTTTTACTTCATACTTATAAATTGCAATGCTCAAGCAGCCAAATAAAAAATAAAACCTTTTTAACATAATAGAAACTCATTTTTACCTGCATCCAGCAAAAAATAAATAAAAGCACAAACATAATTAATTTATTTCATGATGGGCTTTGACCAATAACCTCTTTTTATGATTGTATGTGAAGGGCTAGATCAACTAAACAACAATTTAACAATGTAAACAATATTAACCCTAGGAGTGGCGAGACCGATTTTCAGTATGTGCTTTGTGGAGTGGCACGCTCATTTTGGTGAGTTTGTAAGGGAGTTCTTCAAAAATCTGTATAAAATTAGTATGTAGAGATAAACTATTGAACCGTATATTCATTTTGTTCGTAATAGTCAGTAGAATTCAAAAATGGTAATACAAACCAATTTTAGAAAGGTAGATTTTTAGAAAAAAGTAAAAAAAAGAAAATTTATAAATTTTTCAAATTTTATTTCAAAAGCAAACACGTGTCACATGTAACGTAATTTTTTATTGCACAATTCAAAATATGCATTTTTGTTCAGAATTTATTCCTCTACATAGACATATCATAATATACACAAAAGAATTATTTTTATAGATTTACTAGCAATAATACGGAAAAATTGGAAAACGTCAAATTCTTCAACTACACGTTGATAGATCCACAAATGCCCTCTACTAATAAATCAATATGATAAAACCATACATTTTTTGAAGGCAATAATATCATTCTATATAAGAATAACTAAATAAGATAAGTAATAGAATATTTGGTTTTCACAAAAGCAAAAATGTAAACAAAACAACTGATCAGCTGTTATAGCCCACAAAACTTCACTAACTTTTTATCCTATTTTGGATCACACATGTATAAATATTTATGCATGTGAGACGTAGGAATTGGCTAACTCAGGAACTCGCTAACTCGGTCGTGTGGCGGAACTGGCTAACTCTGGAACTGGCTAACCGTCTCAGTCAGGAATTGGCTAACTCCGGAACCCGCTAACTCGATTTTGTCTCGCGGCGGAATTCGCTAACTCTGGAAGTCGCTAACCCGGCCGCGCCCACTGCACGGAGCGTTGCCAACCTTGTACGACAAAATAATCGTACACTGCCGTATTTCAAAATGTCCGCGTCAATAAAGATACAGTAAATGTTATTGTTTTTTTTTATCAATTCCACTTTTAACAGATAACTAGCCCAAAGTAATTCAAAGACAATTAAAAAATCATGAAAAAGTGTTTTTTTTTATAAACTGTACAATGGCCAGTTAAATGTTTATGATTTCGATCTTAAATATAAATGTCATCAGTATAAAAGAAAATAATAGAATATGAAAAATATTGAAAATTCAGTTTAATTGGTACTAAATAATTAAACCTCTACGAAATTAAGCTAAAATACACACAAGTTCTTAAACACGGAAAGCAGATTTAATCTTAATGTCGTAATAAACCAAAACCATTAATTAATACAGTCATCAACCATCGTAACTTTCATTACTAATTCATAGATTTTAAATTAAATGTTCGTCGTTGAACCGTCCAACTTACGTGTACAAATATGATGACATAGACTAAGTTTTTATCTAGGCCTAATAGTGTTAACCAAAGCATTGTAGGCCTACTAGTAAATAGTTGCCTAATACTAAAATGTGTTGAATATTTTAGCAATAATGTTACATGTTTTAAAACTGTTTATAGATTGTACACCTAAGCACCACTAGTAAAAAATTGGAGAAGATATAATATTCATATAATAAAACGTGACAGAGTTATTTTAATTTACGATTCTTAATAAACGAATTGACGGATTTTCCTGATTTGAGTGTTGGGTTTCCTTTATATTGCTTTCACAATCGATATAAACTATACCAAGCCATTGCTCGGTTCACCGTTCCCCAGTACTGAGCTACACAATAGACAATAGCTTTGATTTTGGATAAGATTAAGTAATTTTAGCTATGGCCACCATTCATAAGAATTGTAACAAACAAGAACGCCTGGGTCCATTTAGAACCAGCCTGGAGAAAAACTCCAGACTTTTAAAAAGTAGGCCTACTGAAAGACGTAAAAGTTAATATTAATTCAACAAAATTAAGAGGATGACCCGGGTTCTACACTAATAGCCTACGATAAACGAAATTTACAAGTTGTATTTGCATAGACTAACTTTTAATGCAATCCATGAATACATTAGGCCTACCACTTTATAATGTATTGATAAATATTTATTTAAATGCAATATCTGTATTTAAAAATACATTACCACTACAATGTAATTCTGTAATGACGTTTATCGTGTAAATTTTATTATGATGTATGATTCAAGATTACAAGGCCAGTATATAATATACGAACTCAATAATTTTATTTGCAGAAGTTCACAAAATGGTATTTATTCGAATAAATGAAACAAATCACGGACTACGAAAAAAGATATTTCATAACATGTAATAGATCCAAATTAAATGTGCATTTTTATCTTTTTGCATACCAATAAGCTACTATTTAAGTAAGAAACCCACATATAAAACACTCCCTTATATTAGTACATTTCTCATCCTTATGGATCAGCTGAAGACAGTTTTATCGTTAGTTCTGTCCGGTGCACTGTCTTTAGAGGTCGTGTTTTGTTTACAATTGTTTCTTGTTTTCAGTAATTTAAA
Source organism: Macrosteles quadrilineatus (assembly GCF_028750875.1). Taxonomy (NCBI): domain Eukaryota; kingdom Metazoa; phylum Arthropoda; class Insecta; order Hemiptera; family Cicadellidae; genus Macrosteles; species Macrosteles quadrilineatus. The sequence goes on from NW_026542599.1 coordinate 62,334,135, forward strand.
ACCTTGTTTAAGCAAATAAAACGTTCTAATCATAACTAATAACACGTCCCCTAGTTATATAACCAAACAGTAAAGAACAAATCATGAAGTTAACTATAAAATAATAGAAACACAATTTTGTCGACACTAGCGATCAGTGTCACCGGACATGAACTAGACACGAAAAACGAGCTTCAAAGTTTACAGTGGGATGTAATGTTTACTTGTGTTGGTTAGTCTATGGTAAGACTATAATGCATTTTTCCACCCTAATAATCATAAGAATAATGATAAACATACTTCTAAATATATTTATTTTATTGACTACGTTGCTCTTACTCCTAATTAATCGTAGGATACGACATTATGGTACCGACACGATATAGGTACTACACTTTCGGCAACACTGGCCAAAAATATTCGTGCTTGGCTCCCATTGGACGGCCCGCGAGGTTTCTGATTGGGAGTTAGCGAGTTCCGCCGAGGGACCGAGTTAGCGACTTCCGTACGAGGACGGAATTCGCTAACCCGGCTCTAGAGCGGGTTAGCGGGTTCCGGAGTTAGCCAATTCCGAAACCGAACAAGTTAGCGAGTTCCTCTCATCGACCAAATTTGAAGATAGGGCGTTTAACATGGGGTTAGCGAGTTCCAGAGTTAGCCAATTCCGCGGACCCAAAATAATGCATAAATATTTCGCCTAATACAAAATAAAAACCTAAAACGAACATTACACTGTAAAATTTGGGATAAAACCCACACTTCGTCTTTGTTATCGGACAAAAACTCACGACGACGCCGCCATTTTAGGTTAGACGATGACAAGTGTTCTGTCCCTTAAGCTTTGAAAAATCAAAAGCTTCTATTTGTGTGACCAGCCTAACAACATTGAATTCTACTGTCCTTCGTCTACAAGAGCGTATATAAAACAAAGTTTTTGTACTTTTCACATTGTATATATATGTGATTTAGAAATCGACATTTTATGTCGATCCGCCTTATGAACAATACGTAAAAATAGGCTATTTACAAAAATTGCTCATCAGCTGTTGGAATGTATTATGACGTTATACTTTATACAGAATAAAAGATTTCTTCATGCTTGTTACAGTGGTACCATTTGCTTTTGTCACAGACAAAAATTACGTCTGCTATTTAGTTTTGAAATGACTCATCATTGACGATTGCGCAACAAAACATGGCGTTCGCGAGTTCGCGCGTATTTTTCGTTTAAATGTAACTCATTATAAGATAGATGTATTTATGTTATAAGGTTTATTCTTATAATAAAATGAAACTTCGGACTTAACTTTTCGGCTTGAACTTTGGATGAAACTTATTTCCATTGGTATAAGAGTTATGTCATTTCACCGACTTTAAATGTGCTTAACATGCATAAAAAAACGTTACATCAATCGACATATTCTGTCGCCCGCCACTCCAGCGGCACATTTTGAAATCGACATTTTCTGTCGATCTGCCACTCCTAGGGTTAATACTGTAAACACCAGTTAGGCTAACAAAGGTTGTTCTACAGTGGATGGTGCAAACCAGTCTAAAATGAATTTAAACACAGTTGTTGAAAAATAAAGTTACTTACTTAACTCCAGATACTTTGGTTTTCTTATCCTGTTTTTCATCCTTTTCCTTCTTTTTGGTTACTCTTGGAACAATGTCAGGGAAAGGATTATTTAAAACTTCAGTTCCATTAATTTTTGGCGGATACAACGGTCTGTCATCCTAAAAAAATGTACACTAAGGTCAATGTCAGTATATATTTATCATTAGTGGTATAGCGTATAGCTGAGAATGAATAAGTTTACCATAAGGTAATACACTAGTACACCAAATAAACACACACCAAATATCCAAATTGGTAGTAGCTTACTAGCCGAACCGCTTACAGAAAGAACTTCAAAAACTTAAAACAACAGTAATAAGAATCAATGTTAAAGGAAGCAGAAACCGTGCTGGCGGCAAAATCTAAACCCTCTCCCACGGTCGTGTAGACATCATCATTGTCCTCCACCGTCATGGAAACATCGACATTGTTTTTTGGGATCATGACAAAATCAGGCACGTCTTTCGTAATCTTTTAGACATCGTCATCATTTCGTGCGGTCACAGAAACATCGTCATCATCCTCCGTGATTGCAGCAAAATGGTAAATACATGCCACCGTTGTGCACACACCTTTACAGTCTCCCGTGGTCACATAAACATCGTAAAAGTTTTCCATGTTTGTGGCGAGATCTTGAAAATCTTCTGCAGTCTTGTAGATTAAAAAGTATTTAAGTATAGACATAATTTTTGTCTCTCACAGTCACAGTAAATTGTCCTCTGCGATTGCAGCAAAAGTGTGAATTTTCACACATGTGTTCTGCGATTGTAATAGTAAAAACTCATCTCCATTCAGTCTATTTTCTCCAAAATACCTCCAATTTTTGTAAAAATCCAAATATAAAATTTTTGTACCGGTACTATCCAAATTATAGTTGGAGTTCTAAGTAAGGTGCATTTTTTGAGAGTCTAGATATTATAATCCTAGGCTACTAATATTATGGGTGAGAAAGTTTGTTTGGATGGATGTTTGTGACAAGTAAACGCGAAAAATACTAAACCGACAGGGTTGAAATTCGGTATGATGATAGCTCAAATTCTTGTATAACATATACACATATTCTTATCTCAAAAACCCTTTCGGGCTTTGCCCCAATGGCTCTGGAGTTTCCCATGTTACCCTCATGAGTATTCATATTTAAAAGATATTTTGTCAGCTGTTTCAACTGCACAAGTTGGTTCTATGATATTAAATAGCATTAAAAAGTATAAGGTTTACCAACAGGGTGCAGCACTATTATTTTTTTGAATTTATGACAAAAGTTACAAGAAGTTACCATATAAATTAAAAGAACCAAATTTTCTTAAACCGTATCCTCTCCCATAACTGCATTAAGCATTTTATACTTATATGTCAACCCCGTACGAAGGACGGGTACTCTGCTAGTATTTAATAAATCTGACTAATTAAATACTAAAATACCTAACTGTATACCTGATCCACCATTGTGTCTTCCAGTTTAATCATGTTGTATACAGTTTCTCCTGTAACCTTGGCAAAAATGGTGTGTTTGTTCTGCAAGTCTGGAGTTGGCGCCAGGGTAAAGAAGAATTGCGAACCGTTATCATCCTTCCCAGCGTTTGCCATGGCGACCAGACCTCGTCTGTTGAACCGCAGCCGAGAATGGATCTCATCCTGAATGTGGCAAAAGCAGATTTAGCCAGCGAAAGTTTTATAGAGGTTAGTAAAAAATAAAATATATGTACATAGGCTAATCAATTTATAGATTTCAGGATTATTTTTATAGTAGGATTACCTGAATAAGGAAGAGTCGATTCTGGCACTAGAAACAGAAACTGTAGGCTATACACACAATAATTAACTTATTTCACTGTTACTTGTTAGCATGTTCAAACAAAAAGGGTTTGATCTAGAAGAAAAAGTCAGGTCGAACCAAACTAAGAATACTTACCGGTAGGCTATTACTTTTATAATCTAACGTTTATATTTTGAAGGTTTTTACGCCAATGAGATTTTGAAGGTTTTTTGAAAGAACGGTCCAAAAATAATAAAAGTTCAATGTCCAATGTTGGGTATCAATTGAGTATATTGTTATTAGGTAGCCTATCCTATTGGGTATCCAACATTCATAGGCCTACTACTAAAAAAGGCCTACTCCTAATTAACTCCTGTCCTTTGTCAACTCTACTAGCCTACAGAGCAGCTGTTAGTAAGTGTCAAAGACAGTTCGTTGTGTTTCAGCGTCGAAAACTGTTTTGATGTCCAGTGTGTTGCCTACAGAAAATATTTAAAACCAAACAAAAAAAACCTGGAGTTTAAGAAGAATTTAGGCTAGTGAATCTAAAGATGGCACACTCGTTAGAACAAAACCTGAAGTACTTTAAAGTTACTTACCTTAAAAGGTTCTCCATAGATGGATTCGCCCCCAGTTCCACTGCCCGTGGGATCTCCCCCTTGAACGATGAAACCTTTGACCACACGGTGAAAAATAGTGCCATCGTAGTAGCCCTCTAAGCAAAGCTGGATAAAGTTGCGACAAGCCTTGGGCGCTTCCTTTGACCACAGTTCGATGTCAATATCTCCGACGGAAGTTTTCAATAAAACCTATAAACAGCATGGCATAAGTTCTTTCAAATAAAAAAAATGGTGTAGTAAATCATTAGAGATGAAGTAACTTACCCCCCGGCCTTATTGAGCCCCCCGGTGAACCCCTCCTTCCTGCATTTGTCCCCCTCAATCTTTTGATGCTGACGACGCCAATGGGCTATGTCTTACCCGCGGGGTACGCACGTTTAAGGGTTAAATTGCTAACATTTTAGCCTAGACTTCCATAAGTTATCTGTTGGCACAATCAACCGAATGAAGTATCGATCGATATATCGATTATTTGATATATCATTTGGTTAGTTGGTTGGTTATCTTATACTAACCAAACGATATATCGAATAATCAATATTTTCATTTGGTTGTTTGTGCCAACAGATATGGAAGTCTATACCCACATTTTATAGCCTGACAATGGGCCTATGTCTAGGATTGATCTTTCACATTTATTAAGTGTGTAAGTTACCCTAATGTAATTCACCAATTCATAGCACTTTTCTACAACAGTAAGTTAGTACTAGCCTAGTGGTAATAGGGGGTATCGATTGAAACTATCGAATTGAAAATATTGATTAATAATCGATATTTTTTAATATATTTATTATCAAATTAAACTATCTTAACCTAACCTAACCAACCAAACTTGCTGATGGTGAAGAAATCGCATGAAGGTTTACTAATCGAATCGATAGTTTCAATCGATATTAGCATAGCCCAGTTAAGAAACTGTACCCGTAATAGGCCTAAGTTAGTTCTAAAGTTACCTTCCCACTGGTTGGAGGTTCTTGGATATAAATGTTACTCATCGTAAATGTCTGTTCCTAAAAATGCTACCAATACTGTATTATATGCTACAATACATTCAAAATATTGTCTGCCGTTCCCGTTGCACCCGTTGTGTTATTTTTAAGCTTTAGGTTATGTTGTTGTTGTTGTTGTTGTTGTAAGCCACCTGTAAATCAAATCTGAACCGAACACTGAACAGACACTAGACAGACGACAGACGCACAGTGGGAGTGGAGTGTTTTTTTTCATATATTGATATTGATTGTTTCATGGAGCTTAAAAACTAGCTAATATTATTTTTCTTTGATTAATCTATCTGTTGTGTTTTAAATAAAGAATAGATTTGAATAACTTAATGAACTCATTTTATTAAGATGTAAACAGAAAAACAAAACTGTAAAATCAAAACATAAACAATCATATTAAAATAATGATCAGCTGGTATAACAATCCTCCTCCTTTATTTTTCTTCATATACTTACAATCTTCTTATTTGGTCCACATGTCTTTTACACACAATTCCTTCTTCCATTTTAACAAGATAAATAACATTTCCTATTTGTTTTTCAATTTTTCCAACTGTCCATTTGTCATTTGAATTAAGGGAGTAGTTCCTCACCAGCACTCCCTCTCCTATATTAAAGTGTCGCTTTGTTACTTGCATCTCTGTCTCTTTCAAATTAGGCTTCTCTACTAATAGATCAAGTTCTGTTCTTATATTCCTCCCAAACATGAGGCTATAGGGAGACTTCCCAGTCGTGGAATGCTGTGTTTTTCTCAACTGTTTTAGTATAGTGTTAATCTTGCTCTCGACACATCCATTTGCAATTATAAGGCTCTTCACAGTTTGGACCACCCTTTCAGCTTGTCCATTTGACTTAGGACAAAATGGAGCTATGGTTTTTTGTATTATTCCATACCTTGTGAGAAAATCTTTGAAAGGTTTTGAAGTTAGCTGAGTTCCATTGTCTGATACCAGGACATGAGGAAACCCGAAGGTTGTAAATAATCTATCCAATTGCTTAACACACCAAGCTGTGGTTATAGATTTTGTAGGTATAATTTCTACCCACTTACTGTAAGCGTCAACGACGATTAAGTACCACCAACCCCGCAGTGGACCAGCAAAATCAATGTGTATGCGTTCCCAAGGTCCGTTCGGGAGCTCCCATGGGTGAGTTGTCTCCTTAGGTGGATTTTTCAATTTTTGTTGACATATGAATGACAATGTTTCACCATAGCTTCAATTTCTTGATCCATATTCCTCCAATAACAGTAGCTTCTAGCTAGCAATTTCATTTTTGTCATGCCCATATGACCAGCATGTAATTCTTCCAAGACTTGTTTGTGTAAAGTGGAAGGTACACAAATTCTATGCCCTCTGAATATGCAACCGTCTTGTAGACAAAACTCATTATCATTCAAACTGAGTTCTTTTAAGCTTTTTCCTGATATAAGATGATCGTATACCTTTTTAAGTTCCTCGTCCTTTTGTGTTTCTTCTTCAATTTGTCTTCTTGATACAGGCATCATCTCTACTTGATTTATTAGATACCGTTCATGGTCGTCACATACATTTGATACTTCTGTAACAGGAAATCTTGATAAATAATCCACATTAGCATGTTGTGTCGTACTTCGGTATTCAATCGTATAGTCAAAACCCGATAAGAAATGAGCATAATTAAAAGTCCTTGATGCAGTCATAGATGGTAAGGTCTTTGTCGGGTTGAAGATGGCTACAAGGGGTTTGTGATCAGTTATTAAAACAAACTTCCTTCCATAACAGTATGCAAAGAATTTCTTTAAGCCCCAGTAAATTCCCACAGCTTCTTTATCTATCTGACTGTATTTGCGTTCTGTTTTCGTAAGCGATCTTGATGCAAATGCAATGGGCCTCTCAGATCCATTCTTGTATCTATGTGATAAGCAAGCTCCTAGCCCTGTAGGACTTGCATCTGTTGCTAGGATTAACGTTTCATTTGGGTCATAGTGAGCTAGAGTTTGATCACTTGTTATTTCTGCTTTTACTTTCAGAAATGCATCTTCACATTCTTGAGTCCACGTAAATTGTTTTCCTTGCCGTAACAAACCATTCAGTGGTTCCAGTAAGCTGGACATGTTTGGTACAAAACGTGTGTAATAGTTGGCAAGACCCAAAAATACTCTTAGCTGGTGTACATCACTTGGTCGTTTGGCTTTAGCTTCGATGTTCTTAAAAATGCAGTTCATACGGGGGTTAAAAGACAATGAAATTAGAATTAGACTTCTTCAAGAAAAAGATGGTAAAATTTCTTACAACGAAGTGGTACAAACTGCGATTTCCATAGAACAATCTAAATCTGAAAGTTATGAGATTAACCGGAGAGATGGAAATACAATGCTAAAAGAAACTGCAAACATTAACCGCCTACAATCTGGATACAAAGACAAACAAAGTCAATTTAAGGGAAACAAACCCATAGTTTCATTTGAAGATTTAAGAGGCAAGTGTTACAGGTGTGGCAGTGAACAGCACAAGGCTAATTTATGCAGATTTAAGAACGAATTCTGTAGGAAATGTAATAAGATTGGACATATTTCAAGGGTTTGCTTATCTAGAAGTGGAATTGATGTAAGAACTGGGAAAAACAAGGAATTGAAATCAAAACATAAACAATCATATTAAAATAATGATCAGCTGGTATAACACTATCCTAGTATATATATATGCATGTAATAAAATAATAATGCAATGATTAAATAAACAAATAACCAAATGAAACGTTCTTATTTATAAATTAGAAATCTTTTGGAATTTTAAAATAACTATAGATTTTTCCAAACACCACTAACTTGCTTCATCATTATGCCATGAATCATCGGTGATGTTATACGGATAAAAACACAAAGGTATGGTGGCGAAACTTAAGATTTTCAGTACACACATAATTATGTGTGTATCAATGACTTTGTGGTTATACTCAATTATCTAATTTAATAATATTGAGGGTAAACTTAACTTAGTCACTTTTTTTGAGTGAAAGTCTGGAAGATGAGTTAGTTTGTTAAAACGGTTTTATATAGCTTATTTCAAGAAACTTTGTTCCCATGGTGATTACAGCTAATCAAGCAACGAAGTTACTGATGTAAACTCAATATTATTTTAATCTAAAGCTATATCTAAGGCTATAGGCTAGTCAATGCAAAATGGTACAGTCAATTAAAACTGCCACATAACTCAGTTAAAGGCGGTCGTTCAATCACGTAGAGTTGCGTAACCCAGGTTCAAATATTATTAGAATTACCATTTACTATACATACCGTATATTAATATACTACCATAATTATGGTAGTATAGTAATATTGATTATGGTTTAACTGACACATATTTTTACATAAAACTAATTAAACTTTGTACTTTATAGTTTAATTTGTTTAACTTTACAGGGTTTCCTAGATTAATATACAATTCGTAATGCTTTATTATTGCCCATAATAATGTAATTAAAAAACCCCAATGATAAAGGTTTTAATGGGGTTAAATATTACTATTAAATAATTTACAACGTTATTTAATTATAGTGTTACAGATTAGTAATTTGTCTTTAATTACCGTTCCTAAAAAAAAGAAACTTCAAAAAATGTGGAACGCTTCACGATTTTGCGTGTCATCCTTGCGCAGGGGCCATGCTAATCTTCTCTGTATCGTTCCAATTTTAGTATATGTACTGCCGAAGCAAGTACGGAGGGCGTTGACAACCGGCATGTATATACGCGACCACAACTTGCTCAGATATCGACGAATGGGTTGCACTTTTAGTACACATTTTTAAGTATTAGTTTGTATTTTTATGTACTTTATTTTAATTATTCCATTAACTTTAAGTTCATTTTATCATTCGGTGGCGTTGAATGTTTGTTAAAGTCCATATTAAAGTCAACAACATGTTTTAAAAAGTATTAGTTCGCGATGAAGAAACTCAGTTCGAGATGAAGCTACGCTCTAGCGGCGCAAGCCGTTACTACTAGCCATACTGCTAAGCACAGTACCGTATTCGCAACGATATAAAGTAGTTCTTTACATCGTTGGGTATTCGTCGCCGATTATATATTATTACTAGCTGTGTACCCGTTCTACGCACGGGGATCTTATAATATTCAGTTGAAACCTTCTTATATAAAGAACAGCAGTTGGTTTGCATATTTTAAGATATGCTGGCCAAACTATTATACATAGCTTCATTTTATGTTGTTTTTTGTTGTTCCGGATCGGTATGACAATCAATAAAAGGTTAAATTACCTCTGTGTCTGCCGGTCGATCCTATAACGGTAGGCTTACTTTTATTTTTACTATCTGATCTCGTTTGCATGGCTCAATCACGTCCTGGTTGAAGTTCGTTCGCTACGCTCACTCACCTGTATGTTGGAGCTCGTTCGCTGCGCTCACTTTCCTTCAGGTTAGCTCGTTCGCTACGCTCACTTGCCTTCAGGTTAGCTCGTTCGCTACGCTCACTCGCCTCCAGGTTGCAAATTAGCTGTTGTCATAAATGTAAAAGAAATAATAGTGCTAGTGCTGCACCCTGTTGGTAATCCTTGTAACTTTAATGCTATTGAACATCACAGAACAGAACCAACTTGTTTAATTGAAACAGCTGTTAAGATTCAATAATTTCATTTCTCATAAGGTTAACATGGGCTTCCAGAAATTCAACGTCAAAAATCGACAAAAACTTGATTTTCAAGGGTTTACTGTTAAATATCTAACTGTCTCATATTCGATGAAATACGTCTAAAACCATCTCATATATGTATAGTATTTGGAAAATAAGTTTCAGGCGGGACAGTGCTATAGTTATTGAGGAGTAGTTGTAATAAAGTGCGTATTTTAGCGTTACCAAGAGAATGACAGATAGACAGACAGACAGACAGACAGACAGACAGACAGAAATTGAGATAAGGTTTGTGTTCTATTTCTTATTTAAATAAAAATTAAAAGATCAAAAGAAACTAAACTGTTTTAATCAAGACACTAATACAAGACAATATTATTAAAGAAAAGTAAATAAAATCATATGGTTAAATATTAGTTAAATAAGCATAGAGGTTAAACATCTTTCCCTTTGAGTTTCTTTTCAGATTTTAGTCAGGAAAACGTTTCGTAGGTCTTATAATTCTGCCTCTTGATGATTGTTTTATTGCAGCTTCTTGATTGGGAGTAGTTGATCGTGAAAAAGGTTTACTTTTATCTTGAGTTATTCTAGATGGTGTAGTAGTTGTTCTTTCAGTAGTATTTGATAGGGAAGAGTTGTTTTGAGTAACAGTAGTAAATGGCAGAGGATCTGACGTTGTATCTTTGATGGATAAAGGAATAGGATTGTTCGGTTTGGTTGTATTACCTTTGTAAGGCAAAAGGTGGTGTCGATTCCTTCTCAACGTAGTGTTTCCTGTCTTAACCCAGTATGACCTTGGCTCTTGTCCTAAGCTGATAATAATACCATCTCTTTTTAGGTCTTGGATCCATACTTTTTTACCTACAGGCAGCGATGGAAGTTCTTTTGTAGCGTAGCGCCTATCGTAGTTTCTCTTGTAAGATGCTTTGTAAGTATCTTCTTTTTCCTTTAGTTGAGAGAGATCGGGTTTGATTTCAAGTTTTTTAGGTAAAACAGGCAGGTTATCTCGCAGTGATCTGTTGTATATTAGCTGAGCAGGACTGTATCCACTTGTGGATAGAGGTGTATTGCGGTAGGTTAGGAGGGCTAAATATGGGTCGTCTTTGTTTTTCTTTAGTACACTCTTCGCTATTTTGACTGCAGCTTCAGCTGCACCGTTACTTTGGTGGTAGCTTGGACTGCTTGTCACAAGTTTAAAGTTATAGCTTTGAGCAAACTTTTTGAATTCAGAGTTTTCAAGACCAGTGTATCTGGTAGCAAACTGTGTACCACAATCAGATCGTAGCTCAATTGGTATACCGTGACGGCAGAATACAGATTTGCATTTTTCGATTATTTCAGCAGTTGACAGGTTCTTTAATGTAGCTATTTCAAAATAACGTGAAAAACAGTCAGTGATTACTACGAACCATGTTCCTTCAAGTTTAAAGAGATCAATCGCTGCCTTTTCCCAAGGACGAGATGGAAGCTCACTGGGCAAAAGGGGTTCATGATGTTGTGTTCTATGTTCAGTACATTTAGGACAATCATTAACAAATTTCTCAATGTCAAGTGACATTCCTGGCCACCACATACTATTGTTGGCTCTAAGTCGACATTTCGTTATGCCTAGGTGGCCTGTATGTATTCTTGTCAACATTTCTTGTCTAAGAGTTGTCGGGATTATGAGACGTTCTCCTCTAAGCAATAGTCCGTCACAAAAAGAGATTTCATCCCGAACTGTGAAGTATGGCTTAAGATTATCGGGAATCTTAGTTTTATCAGGCCATTCAGTTGAGCAGTAAGATTTAATTACCCTGAGTTCTGAGCTAGCCCGCTGTGCCGATGCAATTCTATCAAGAACCATGTCAGTTACATAGGCAATGTTTCTTGTTACTGTGTGGATGGCCAGTTCAACTTCCTCATCTAAATCATAACTCTCTTTAGCTGCTACAGGACTTCTTGAGAGACAATCAGCAGTGGCTAAATGTTTGCCAGGAGTGTATGTCACATTGTAGGAATATCTCATCAGACGAAGTCTTAGTCTTTGAAGACGGGGAGTCATATCATTGATCTCTTTAGTAGTCAAAATACTTACCAAAGGTTTGTGATCTGTTTCTAGCGTGATGTGCTTGCCCACAATGTAGTCTTTAAACTTGTCACAGCTCCATGTTAATGATAGAGCTTCTCGTTCAATGTTAGAGTAGTTTCGTTCGGTTTCGCTCAGAGTGCGTGAAATATAAGAAATAGGCTTCCAATTCCCATCTGATTGTTGTTGTAAAAGTACTCCACCCAGGCCTTGTGTAGAAGAGTCAGCAGAAATCATAGTCGGTTTATTTTTATCATAGAATGCAAGTTGAGGTGGAGAAGACAATAATTCTTTCAATTCATCGAATGCTTTTTGTTGTTCACAACCCCAACACCATTCGTTTTTTCTGCTTAGTAGGTCGGTAATGGGTTTTAGTAACCGGCTTTTGTTAGGTATGTATTTGCCAATGAAGTTCACCATACCAAGTAACCTTTGAACTCCTAAAATATCTGTTGGAGGAGCCATTTTTCGTATAGCTTCGACTTTGGTCTCATCGACTTTGATTCCTGATTCAGATAAATGGTGACCTAAGTAGGTTAGCGAGGTTTGAGAGAACAAGCATTTGTCTTTGTTTAGGGTGAAGCCAGCACCTTCAAGTTTGGTAAGTACTTCTTCTAAGAAATAGTCATGTTCTTGTTGAGTTTTCCCCCAAACAATTATGTCGTCCATATGCGCAAGTGCATTCATTTGACCTCTAAGGGTTCGATTCACGCATTCTTGGAACACTTCTGGTGCAGATGTTATTCCAAAGAGTAGTTTCAGAAATTTAAAACGTCCAAACGGTGTCAGGAACGTTGTCAAATCTTGGGATTCTTCGTCCAATGTGATCTGCCAGAATCCGTTATTAGCATCCAATTTAGAATAGCATTTTGCTTCTGAGATTTGGGCAAGTGTTATGTCGATGGGTTGAATAGGATAGTATCTTCGTTTGACGCATCTGTTTAATTTAGTAAGATCTACACAAATGCGAACTTTGTTAGAGTCCTTCTTTGGCACAACAACCATTGGAGAGCACCAGTCTGTGGCATGATGTACCTCAGCAATCACCCCCATTGACACCATTCTTTCAAGCTCTTCTTTAGTAGATTCCCAAAGAGGAAGAGGAATTCGACGAGGCGTGTTGATTGCAAATGGATTGGCGTTATTTTTCAGTTCTACTTTGTATTTGACATCAATGGAACCTAAGCCTTCAAACAGTTTGGGGTGTCTGTCATACCAGTCATTACTGGATGGCTGTATTTCGTTGATTCGATTAAGTAACTGCAAACTTGTTATTGCAGGTTTACCTAGAAGTGGCTGGGAAGTGCCCTTAGAAACATATATAGTCTCATAACATGTTTTGTGATTATGTGATAATTTTACAGTAGCAGTTCCTAAAATTGACAGAGCTTGACCATTTGCGCCACTAAATGTTTTGGATGTGGGAGTGAGCCTGATTTTCTTATTCAGTTTAATGTCGGAAGGCAAAATCGTTACGTCTGCTCCTGTATCAATTTTGAAAAGAACATCATCACTGTCATTCATATTTAACACTACAGACCATGGATCATCACGCAAGTTTTTTCCTACAATGCCAATGAATGTTTGAGGGTCTATGTACTGCGAGCAAACATTTTCAATGGGTGTTTCAAGGTCAGTATCATCATATTCAATTTGACTGACTTTGTTTGATTTGCAAACATTTGGAAAATGACCAACTTTTTTACAAAACCCACATTTGTATTGTTTAGCTGGACAGTTGAATCTTTTGTGTAAAACTGTCGAACCACACCAAAAACATCTCTTTTCGACATGGGACAGGCTTTTATTGTCATTAATCCGCTTAAAATTTTGATCATTGTTTGATTTATTGGGAATAATGTTTGTCTTAATTAAATGTTGAGTATTTTTATTTATTAATGCTATGTCAGTCAAGTTAAGAGTTTGTTTCTGTCTTAATAGTTCTTCAGATCTACGGATAGTGTTTATAGCTGTGTTTAGTTTTAATTCGGGTTCAAGTTGAAGACGATCACTTAGTGTTTCGTCCCGCATACCAATAATCAAAACCATCAGAATCATCTCCTCTTCAATTTGACCCCAATCACAGTTTTTTGCATGATTGTGAAGGTCTGTGATAAAGTTCTCAATCGGCATGGAACCTTGTGTAAGTTTTAGAAACCTAGCCCGTTCAAAAATTAAGTTCTTTTTAGGAAGGAAATGATCGTCAAACTTCTGTATAACAGCTTTGAAATTAGATTTGTCATTGTCATTTAAACTGAATGAATTAAGTATGTCCTCTCCCTTTTCCCCCATACAGTAGATAAGCATGTCAATCTGATGCTTTCCAGAATGTAGAGCTAAATTACTAAGAGAATAATACCTCCCAAAACGAGTCTTCCATGTCTTCCAGTCCTGAGGGTTGAAGGAAAAGGCTTCAGGAGGCTTAATGTTTAGGGATACGGGTTCTTCATTCGACTGCGCCATGTTCTATTTCTTATTTAAATAAAAATTAAAAGATCAAAAGAAACTAAACTGTTTTAATCAAGACACTAATACAAGACAATATTATTAAAGAAAAGTAAATAAAATCATATGGTTAAATATTAGTTAAATAAGCATAGAGGTTAAACAGTTTGATTCGGTTTCTCTGACCTATGAAATGTAAAAATAACCAAAAAGTTCGTTATTCTAAGCAATGTACAGACAAAACTCTAATTTTATTTATATAGATAGATGTTATCAAAGATAAAACTACACAGTCAAAAGAATAAGTAAATACTCAGTCCCTTTTCTGTGATTAAACCTACTCGTTAGTTGGTATATGTTATTATTTTGGCTATATACCATGATAGTTTAAATTTCTACGCCACAGAAGTAAAATTTATGGTATAGTCAATGATATGAAACATATTTTAAATCACTCTCTAGAAACTACTCGATATCAGGAGATAATCATTAACTAGTGCATTATGATGTATCGAGTTAGTCTTAGACAAAATGTTTCTCTCATGCGTTTAAATGGATAAAAAAAATTTACAGAAAACCCAAGTACTTTTTTGAGAATAGTATTATCATTGACTATTGGATACTGAAGTTGTATACTCGACGATGTCAAGGAACTTAGGTACCGCGTATAATGTAAATCTCCTTCAATTATTTTATTGGATAAAAATTCAAGTAAACAATTTGCTTGGTACAGTATATGTATGTAGGTTTGCTATTTCACTAGGCCTAATAATTATTTTGAGTAATCCTTATTGATGCAAAAACACATTTAACTTTATCAGAAATTGATTGGGAACATTAAAACAGTTTCACAACCAAATCTCTATATTTTATACGACAACTAAAGAGTGTGAGTGTTAGTGTTGTTGTTCACAGCTAATTTAACTATGGAAGTCTTATACACTTTTTTGAAAGACTTGGTCGAAGTTGTTAAACTTCTTACCACTAAACTTAGATTTTTTCTCATTACCTGACTCCTTTGGTAACTCAACCTTCAATCTCTTTGAGTAACAACAGAAGGGTCTATTTCCGTTGGATGTCATGTCATGAAAACATCTGTTTGTTGTACAAGAAACAAATAACACGCCACTGCAGAAAGGGTTGGGCGAGGCTTACTTATAAATAATTTGTTGTCTGGTTTTCTTTAAGTAATTTTCAATCCAAGTAGATTTAAAGTTCCAATTCCACGAGTGGAATGCATTAATTACATAATCATTGTTTGTAAATATCGTAACGTAAACGCACAGGTGAGGACTTAAAAGCTACTGTAGAATAATCGGAATATTTTTTTCACCACCATATGATTTTTTTGGCTGTATTACATACGTTAATTGGTGGCTGAAAGTTACGTTTTGCTGACCATGCCAGCTGTCATCGTAATTTGGGGACCGAGCAGGTTTTTACAGTTCGGGGCCGCAAAATCAGCTGTCCGCTTACTTAAAACATGAATGCATTCTAATCACTGAGCTATAATTCTAACTGGAGGTAGCACTGAATGTCAAAGATGCGTGTCGCCAGCCGCCATGTTTGCGTGAGGTGTGAGTTATAAGAAGCCATATTATTGCTATGGCTATTATTATACTTGGCTTAAAATACCTACTTTGTATGGTCGCCATTTCAAAGAAAATTATTAAAGTATTAAAAGTATTCAAGTATGACAAAAATACTCACTGCTATACCAACCTAGTTATAAGAAGCCATGTTATTGCTATGGTAAGAAAACTTACTGCTATACCAACCTAACAAAATCAGCGACACGCTTTTGACAGACTTCTGCCATGGCAGTGCTACCTCCAGTTATAATTTTAGCTCAGTGATTCTAATACACAATCAAAATCCGTAGCATTTGCAATAGAATTGTGTTATTGTCACCGTTGCCTAGCAACTATTTATTTTTATTTTGGCTGATTCCTCAAATTATTTCTTCACATAGGCTAACCTTAAAGTTGTAGTTGTGTTGACTATCAGTGTGCATTATTATAGTGGTGAATAGTGGTGAATAGTGGTAATAGGGTATAGTGTGGTGAAAAATAGCGTTCGTACCACGGACCGAAATGGTTTTGCAGCTCGAGATAGTTTTTAAGTTCGAGACTTTTCGGCCCTAGGTACTATTGCGTTTAATTGTGAAACATATTTCATGTAGAGTACAGTTACATTACGGTTCATTATATATTTGGTAGATTGCAAAACTATCGTCTTCTTCAATAATAAATCGGATGCCTTAAAAGGTGCAACACATTCTCCGTGTGTTTAAATACTTGTGAAAATACTTATTTCACATTTGTATCGCAATAAACATATTTTATATTCATTTTGAAATCATCAGAAACATAAAAGTTTGTTTAAATCAATAATGAAAGTGTTGGGGAACGCCGCCAACGTAGAAGCATAGATAAAGGGAGTGTCTACTCCTTTTATGTATGGTAGAATCATCTCGATTCACTGAGAAATAGATCCATTTCCCGAAATGTATTTTGATGTGCAACATTTTTCACACAACTACATAAATAGGATACGTAGATTTTTATTTGGAAGGAATATTTCAGTTTGATCGTGTTACTATTAACCTACAAACAAAAGTTAATATCTCTTGTTTTTATTCCCCGTTAAACATAGTTTTTTTAATTCATTCGCCAAGGACAATGAGTCCATGAAATCTCCATATTTGCGTGACAATGATTTCTCATTAAATTCATCACGAAAAAAATTTACTAAAGTTAAAATACATTTTCGGAGTATTTTTAGTTTCTTAATGCAACAATAGTTACACAGACTTATGGTTTGAGAAGAGGGGCGGACGGGGACGGTAACACCAGATAATTTACGCCAAGTCACTGTTTAGGTGATCATTATCATCGCAGCCTCTTTCAAAGAAAACGTTTGAGGGGCGGCTCAAACATAATTAGCCCTCGTTCGTAAAATAAAAGGACCCTCTCCTCGCTTTTATTTGGGGCATGGCGGCTTTGTAAAAAGTTGTTTTTCTGATGTCTGAGTCTTCGGTTTACGATCTTCCTGTTTCGAAACAAACTCTCTTCTCACAGCTACTGTATTACTCTATGAACAATATCGATTTTGGCTTCCAATCGGA
The DNA here is from genome assembly GCF_028750875.1 of Macrosteles quadrilineatus. Taxonomy (NCBI): domain Eukaryota; kingdom Metazoa; phylum Arthropoda; class Insecta; order Hemiptera; family Cicadellidae; genus Macrosteles; species Macrosteles quadrilineatus. The sequence goes on from NW_026542599.1 coordinate 62,351,376, forward strand.
AAGTATACAATGTTCAACCTAAAAGAGTGATTTTTATTATTGGAGTATGTTAAAACTAAAGAAATGTCGTAAATGGCAATAAAATAAAATGTACCAATCTCCTGTTGCTATAATATCAACGTGTCAGAAAGCCACCGAAGTAATCCAATCATGCTCCAATTATGCTTCGAAAAATATTTTTGGCAAATTGCCAGAAGAAAATTTTTAAGTGTTGATTTAGGATTCTACAACGGTACTTCCCGTCCTATTGTAGATTTTAATGTCCAGTCAAAAACGTTTGAAACGTATAAAACGTTTTCCTTTTTTGCAGGGTTTTCAAGAATGTTTTATTCTCATATCATCATAGGACTAGCAATATTGTGCAAATAGATAAATTCATTTCGTCTAAATAATTATAAAAGTTTGCAAAATGACAATAAATAAAGCGTAAACATTGAATCAACCCCTGTATCCACTGGAAATAAATCTTCATCTGCTGAACCAATAAAAATATTTAATCTATTATAGCCTAAGTCAGATATATTGACACAACAGTGACTACTCGGTTTACATGACAATGATAACCAACGATAGTGCCAATAGTCAAAACTGTATCAATATTTGTATTGTATCACTGGGTAATTTTCTCTGGTCATTCATAATTTTCGTAATTAGGACAGAAACTATTTGGAAAAAATATTTTCGACTATATTAATACAGCTAGACATTCCATCCCTATGTAAAAGTAATGGTTGTAGCCAGTTTTAAAATAAAAACCGTCATAGTTGATGTGAGCCACCGACAGACTACGGTGATGTATGTATTACTGATTTCTGTCGCATACATGAACATTTTTACCAATTAAGCTTATTGAAATACTTATTATGAGCTATAGCAATTGTTAAGACCCATAAACTATGTCAGCAAAAAAAATGTAGAAAATGGACTCATGCACATTCCGTGACCCCGTGACTGGCTCACACAACTATGTTCTTATTTATAAAAAAAATGCCAATAAATTAGATGTCTAATTCAGTATCGTATATTCAATGGCTATAATAAGAAAGACATATAATTAAGTCGATGATCAGTGAAAATTTTGCTACTGACTTAGATAAGCTGTTGTTTATCCAAGACCACTTTGAATACCAACGAATAAAGACAGCTTTGTCCAGTATCAAACCATCAAAAAGCTACTAAATTTTCTCAGAATAGAGCCAACGGTCTCCTTATTGTTGCTCAACCACCCAAAATCCAAAACCACCTCGTCACTCTCTCCCCACACATTCTTTCGGTTTCCAATCTCAGATTGACATCATTATTCCCGTCGCACCTGAAAGCGTAGGCTTCCGTGTTAATCGGAACCGGGTGGTCGGTAGAAGGTAGAAGCTAGACCGCTGAATTTACATCAGAATGCTGTCGGTATTTCTGAAACGTGATCCTAATCTGCTTGTGCCCTTGTCATCTCATTTTTTATTCTAGTGGAAGAGTTGGTCACCTCAGCATGTGTAATGAAAATAGACACACCGCTTGTTGATTATAATGTGTGTGGCGTTCAAGTTTTGATTAAGAGCATGTGTGTTTGTGTATGTGTGGGATGAATTTCTTTAAAGTTGTCATAAATATTTTCAGCTTCAGAGAATTTGATTTGTTGATTGTGAGGAAAATACACATCGACATTTAAAATGTGCAGTAATTTTTACTTGAAATTTGATAGTTCACAATGGTTAAGGTTTTGATTTTCAAGCTATACTAAAAACATAGCATCTTTTCTCTTTCTTATCCTCTTTATCATCACATGGAGACAGAACAGGGACAACCAAATCCATATATAAATCCCAAAGTACTCATGAACTTTTAAGAAAACTACAATCAACAGTTTTAATACTTATGAAGTACCTATCAAATCTGTGGTTGATTTAGGAAAATACTTACGTATTCCTGCCGTTTGTCACTGACAGAAGGTTGTTATTGAAACGTTGCTATGTAAATCACAAAACAACAACTTCATATGAATGAATATTCATGAAGATTGAATGCAACAATACAAAACTAACAGTCTGTAACTTTCATGTTTTCTCTAACTGTTTTTTGAATATATTTTTGTTTATTTTTTTATTCTGTAATATGTATAGTACATTTTACGACAGGGGTAGCTAAAAATTATAACTTATCATTTCGGTGCTTAGGTATGCTATCGCAAGATAAATGTATTACATCATCAGTGTTAGTTGTTAGTATATCATGAAGTAGTTTCTATAATCGATAAAATCATAAAGTCAGCATCAACTTATTGAGAAGTGTAAAATTATCAAGCTTGATTGTTTCGAATCAATGTTTCGGATATAGGTAATATTTGTGATCAGTACCATTTGAGGCAAGTAAACAAAACAAATATAAAGTTGATATTTTTCACTTTGCTGCCCCAAATACCAAGAGTATTTTACTTCTCAAAGCCCGCTCAGAACATCTTCCTGGGTAAAAAATTCAAAATTTGCTATACCGCATGACTTTCTGAGGCATGGTTATTTTGTCTAAAATTCCACCTGACTTAGTCCAGAGGTTTTGCACAATGAAAAACCGATAAGACCGAATTAATCATTACTCGTAGTATTATTTTAAAAATATATAATTTGATACAGTAATTTTTTTTTACATGTGAAAGATTCAAAATTAAAATACAGTTACTGAACATTGTCAACAATTAAATTGTAATAATTATATGGATTAGCACACCCAAGTGGGCCAGACATGACACAAACATACAAAACAGAGTTTATATTTTGACACAAGTTAAGATGTTAGTCTACTTGTGATATCAAAATTCGATGGTTTTGTGTAGGTGTAAATGTGTTGAACAAATGTGATCGGTCGTTGGTCTCTTAGCTAATGATCTTTGGTAGAACATCAATCAGTCTGTCAATCTGTCAGTCAACTCAAGGTATAGGCCTACTAACATAACAACTCTCCATTTATGTACGCAATATATTTGATTTTTATCTTTGTCGATAATATATCAGAATCCCACAAAAAGCTAAGGCGAGTAAACGTATTTTTATACCATTGGGGTTATTCTAAACGAAATGACTATGTATATTTTCTTTGTAAATAGATTTTTGTAAAAAATTTAGTTTAAATACTACAATTTGTATATCTTAAAAAAAGAAATAACTTACGTAAAGTGATTGGAATAATTTTTTTTTATTTTCGTTACATTTATAGCTAGAAAAATGTAGAGCAGAAATCTCTATACATCCGTATGAGAAATTATTTTGTGTACAAACATCGTCACAAACACATTATATTCTGTAAACGAAAAGCATTTTGTAAAGAAATAAGCAAGTTTATAATTTTTTTTCGTTTAGTATAATTGTACAATTTGTTATCTATTATAGGAATTGATGTACTAATTGATGAAGTAAAAATTGTAAATTGACAATATTTTGATAAGGCCTACCCGTTGAGCAATCCACACTCCACTATATTTTCGGATACGATAAATGTTTACATAAATAAATAAAACATCCCTATTGATACAAAATCCAATATTTGCCTCAAACTCTGTGTTTTTACTTAGACGTTTTTCCCGCCTGTAAGGAAATGGTCCAAACCTTTAATTATTTAATGCATCCAATTAATTAAACCGGAATTAATCTCTAAGCGGACAATTAATCAATTGAGAATGAAGCGCTCCCCACCCACTTCCCAATCACTGCTCTAGCAGCTTCAGTCAGTCGCGCGCGGGCTGTGTTCCTACGTACACGTACACCAGGGACGTACGTACGTGTACGTACATACGTACAGGCATGGCTACGTTCCACCGCAACAGAGGTATACTCGTGGATATCGCTTGCACTACTTTCGGTGAGTAAATAATATATTGACATTAGTTAGTAGACTATTGTAAACTATTCGACCTTTTATATGTTTCATGCTGGTAACGTTTGGTTTAGAATTTAACATATTTTCTACTATCAATGACTACACAAGCCTGCATAAGCTTACATACTTCCCCCAAAAAGAACCAAAAAGTTGTAAAAAATATTCTTTTTGCTTTCTGTCAACCTGTGAGAGTTTGTAGAGTAAAAAGACACCTGCAAAATGCAAACAATGTGTAAGTAATCATTGAAAAACACACATTCAGTTCACTCTGTTCAATTTAATTGTTTAATGCATCATGTAATTTCATATCTAACGCTACAATTAGAAACGATTTCAAAATTAAATCAATCAAAGAAGATATTTCTGGCCACAGCAAACAATATCAAGAAACACTTTAAGATCACCCAAACAGTCTAGCTGTCGATCAGCTGGACAACAGTGAATGTGTTTACAGATTGAAAAGTGTTTTTCACGTGTTGGACCTAAAATTCAGATTCGATGAAATTATCAACTATTTTGGCAAAGCATGTCGATTGTGCTTGCTCCCAACCAATTTTTTTAAAAGTATTTTACTTATTGTTCTAAAAGTTGATTAAACAGATTGTAAAATAAATTCAGAAAAAAATTTTCAGTAGAATTTGTATGAAACAAGAAATATTACATGGGTCAATTGCTTTCAACTTGTGACAGAAACAAATAATTACAGTATTAAGCGACAGTAAAATTTAAAGTGTTTTATAAACACCATATACCTTTAGTGCACTATAAAATATAAAACTGCAGTTCTAATTTAGAAGGGTTCATCACGACTTCAATAAAAATGTTGTTTTGTAACATATCCACATTACATAACATAACATAACATATCCTGATTGTTTGAATATAAATGTCATTAAAACTAAGAATATAGTAATCCTACTGTAAATATTGAAGTAAATTTGAATTTGAAAAGTCCATAAAAAAAAAATAAACATGTGATCTCAGAGATGCAACTATAATAAAATTAAATTTAATTTTCTTTATAAAACAATGATATTCACAATTATTGTGGAAATGCATATATTTATCGTGTTATAAAAATCAAAGGGGGATTTTACTTAAAGTAGGAAAATTAATTCCAATGTTTAATCATGCCCAGTGTTACCATTGAAATTCGACTTGGTGATATATTTATAAGAATGTATACGTTGTAGTTAACAAAATTTAACATTAATTAAATCAAGTTTTTTTTTCACTGAAACAACAGTAGTTTAGAGGTACAGTATATTTAGGATAATGTAAGCAAAGGCTTAATTTAGGGTAATGTAAAAACTCCTAAAGAGCATTGCCCTTAAAAAACATCAACATACATTGCGTGTGCATTGTCTTTAAAATGCGTAGAAAATAAAGGCAAATCAATGCAAACTGTAAGCATAGTAATGTCTTTACGCCGTATTTCTAAGGTAAGTCACCAGATGCATTACTTACCCAAGACTCGAGTGCTTGACCTATGACTTATAAATTGACTGATAACATTTTACGATCGTATCACTAATGTTACTTAAAAACAAATATTTAACATCTAGGCAGTTACCATCGACTACAAAATTTTCGGACAATCTTCGCGAAATCGTTTACTTTGTCAGCACCGATAAAATACCTTAATGCGTTTTTGAACAATCGATCAAATTAGAATGATTTTACATAATCTATATTTATTGCTGCTGATTCGAAAGCTATTGAAAGATAATTCAAGTGGCCATTGATCAATGAGCGATATATCTTAACTTGTCGCGACAACGTATTTTCTGACAATGCCTAAGTGATACATTGTTTGTAATATGGCACAATTGGACTTTTGTTTTAGTGATAAACTATTTTCTAAATTGTTGATATTAGAATAACTAATTTGGTTTTTGTTTGTAGTCTTCTTTTTCTACTGTAAACATTGTAAACTTTGATGTATGTTGGTTATGCTACTCAGCGCTATATAGGCATAAGGTTTAGTTTTACAGTGAATTGTGGCAAGGCCGTTCATGACCATCGATGTATAATAACTTGACAAACAATACAGAGAGTCTACAAAAGTGTAGTACAATCTCACTGTTTCTCAACGTGCATTGCTCTACCTGTGTTGGTACCACATGCTAAAGTTAAGTCGTATTCCTAAATTTTGCAGAGTTTATCTGAATAGATATTTTGACCTACAATCAAAATTATTGTCTAGCAGATATCATGAACGAGGTTGGCCAAAAAATAACTTTCTCGTTTCTCCACATCAAGCCATGTTATTTCCTCTTATTGGGCAAATTGCATCGTCTACCGGATAAAAACGTCTCAATTGATTGTGGTGAAATTACGTTTTATTAAATTCGAATGTGAATAACCAACTAAATAGTCTGGATGCAGACACCAACAAATTTTCTTTAATATCGTTTATTGGTGGCCTAATGACAAATGCCATGGTCTGAAATCGACTTCGCTTGGGATCGGACCAGCAGTCTTCAGATTGAAGACGAGCTATATAATCCACCAACTATAAAAATACAAGGTTTAACGTGAGTTTAGATCTGTTTACAACTGCACTGGCTGTACTCTTATCTGTAAATGGTGGCATCATAACAGGTAGACATCTGTTAGGTAACTGACACTTGTGAACAAACAGCTGATCTAATTCGTCTCCGACACGGTTAGATATAGTTAGAGAGAACTATTCTAAAAATGCGGTATGAACTAACGATTTTTGTAAATATGTTGAGAAAATATGTTTATGCATACAGGGAAATAAAATATCTCGTTTTCAAATGGTTTGAAGGTAAGAATGTCCAAACTTGGGGATTAGTAGTTGGAATCATAGCATGGTTGTTTGTTGGTTTATAATACAAATTTATTGTTGATTATAAACTTCTACAATGGATTAAACACGTACAGTATTTCTTATAGCTTTGCCATCCTTATGTGGAAACTGGATTCTAAAATTCCCCTTCATAACATTTTTCTGTGCGGTACAGTGTATATACTAGTGAGACGATTGTTGGTAACTACTAATTGTTTTATTTCACACCAGGCATTAGAACACTTTTTTACTATGTAAAAACGATTTTGCTTATAAAAATATCGTATCTTCTGGAATTTTAGTGGTAGACATCCACACTATATTTCATTTACACTCCAAAAATAATTTAGCTAACATAAGCATTCGCAAACGTATTCGGACAACAACAAAAACGGATTAACGATTTTACAATAAATAAATATACTTGGTCTACTTATAGAGGTGTAGTCAATGGTATAATGAACTTTTCGACAATCCAAAAATGTACCCAGTCTGGTTATTTTCACTTGACGCTCGCTGGTAGGCTCTGTGGTATGTTTCCCATTTACTACGTCTGCTTACTATAAGGTCATACTATTTTTATGAAAAAGTATGTACTTATGGTAAAATTTAGAAAAATCTTAAACTCGACGTACTGTACGTATACAAATGTAGCCTAAATCGTTACTGCTTTCAACTTAAATTAAAAATTAAATAATCCCGATTTGCAAAAGTCTTTTACATCTAGATTTTAAAATGATCTTGGACTAGAAAACCGCCGAGGCCGAATCAGGCAGAGTGGCTCAATGAGCCCAATACGTGTAGAGCATGTGTTATCATCTCGACCTTGGACCTGTAGAACTGAGGAGAAACCTGCTCTCGAGAGGGCACTACATCACACCTGCAGATGATCAAAGGGACAAAAACCCTCTCAATCATTTGAGTGGTTCATTTATGAGGTTTTACCGTGTTAAAACAATAGATTGAATAACTAAAGAGAGATCGTGTTTTGAAATCTTAATTTATCGTGAATAAGAGTGGAAGAATAATGGAATAATGGTAATTGATCGTACAGCTTTGAAGAGGATATTCCCACCTATTGCACATTAGGACTACCCAATGTGTTCAGTATAATGGGTCACAGGAATCAGAACTGTTTGGTAAATAAGTACCAAATTTTACATTTAAAACAAAAATATTTAGCTACGAAATTTTGCCAAGTTTTGGTTAATTTTTTTCGTCTCGGTGTAAGTTTTAAATGCATTTGACAACTCAACACAACCCCAGGGTTGAAGAGGATTTCTTCAAACTGGTAGACAGCTTGAAAGTGGACCTAGGTTTGAAACCTCAGGCTAAAAAACTACCATTGACAGGTTAAAAAGGTAAACCTTTTTATCTGTACTCATTGTTTATCACTCGGGTTTGAATCCGTCAAGCTTATCATATCCTTCATCAGAGCCATGGAATTACAATATCCAAGTTGCGAACCATTGCTTCCGAAGAAGCCTAGTTTCACCTAATTATTCTTTTAGACCCTATAATCAAACATTTTATCTATACCTCAAGAGTAATTCTATTATTCCATTCTCATCCAGTATATAAAATAACTAGCAGAGTACCCGTCCTTCGTACGGGGTTGGCATATAAGTATAAAATCCTTATTGCAGTTATACTCTAACTTAGCGTTTGGAATGGGGGAGAGGACACAATTTGACCAAATTTGCTTCTTTAAATTTACGGTATACTATAGTATTGCACATCTACAATAGGCATAATATTCTACCACTTCACCTAAACAATAGAAAAAAATAAATTGTTAAAAATTCGCAAAATATCACAAATTATACATGCAATTAAAAACATAAACATAACTGTAACCAATCCTACTTTGACAGTTCTCTTTGCCTATCACAGTTTTTTGTTGCTGCTTAGTTCAAATTAGCTGTTTTCATAAATGCAAAAAATAATAGTGCTGCACTCTGTTGGTAAATCTTATAACTTTTTAATACTTTCGCATATATCATAGAACCAACTTTGAAACAGCCTATACTCATAAGGTTGACATGGGGAACTACAGAGCCACTGTATATTTTTCGAGTTAACTTTTCCCATACACACATACACACATACAGCAACCACCTCTTTTTTATAATAGTATAGATAGACAATCAAACTATACTGCGCAGAAGAGGAAAGTACCTCTGTTAGGTAAAGGTGACTAACAAAGTCACATGTGCAGTTACGTAAGTTCAATGGAAAGTATGTTTTATCTATTGTTTTGTGTATGGTTCGTTTCAAACCGTATATTTCATAGCAAATTACACAATGATGAAACTAAACTATTTTCCTAGCAATCTACACTTAAACCAGTAATAAAACTGTTTACAGTTATTGCTAAGTAAACTAATAGATCATACATGGTAATTACTTATGGATTAGATTAAGACTGAAAGGAATATGTAAAACTACCATCGTATGCCTAACTTTTTATTTCTTTATCGTTTCTTTGGCACAGCTACGCACTTTGTGAATGTATTTCAAGCTGAATATGACCACTGGGTTGAGTTTAAAACGGAGATGATCTGTGTGGATCTGGTACTAAGATCACTTGATTTTTGACCTGGGTCAATTATTTAAATCCCCCATATAAAGGACGGCTATAGATCCACCTTTTGTTTCAGCTATCATAAACTACAAATATTTCAACCAAATTGCACTATCTATATACACAATGTTACTTGTTATGGGGTTTTATAAACAACAAGAAAAGCGTGTACTGAAAAATTTACCTTCCATATACTTCTTTTTCTAAAATCAGCGCATACAATAACCGTACTTGAGTAACACAAGAAACCAAGGCTAAGATTCTACAATAACATGACAAGAAGTCCAAGGATCATCAAAGTCAATGGTATAAGGTAACACTCATTTAAAAAAAGTAGGGCTATAAATCGATGAATTATTTTAAATTAGTTTCTTAAGCAAACCCCCTTACTATAAGGAATACTATAATTGAATTTTTTCATTGTATTAAAGTAAAATAAATGGCTATATCGATTTCAGTGAAGAAAAGTATAAAGGCATAATTTGCTTTTGGTCGCCCTACCATGAAATGTCAAATCCTGACCTATTCAACCCTGGGAGGTGCTTTTGTCTACCTTCATAAAACTGACCTGATTAAGTCCACAAGAATTCAGGCATCAATATTTTTTTCGTAATAATCATACTTCAATAATTTATTATTGATGTCTTAACATTAACGATCATCTATATTACTGACTAGCTGTGTACCCGTTCTACGCACGGGGATCTTATAATATTCAGTTGAAACCTTCTTATATAACGAACAGCAGTTGGTTTGCATATTTTAAGATATGCTGGCCAAACTATTATACATAGCTTCATTTTATGTTGTTTTTTGTTGTTCCGGATCGGTATGACAATCAATAAAAGGTTAAATTACCTCTGTGTCTGCCGGTCGATCCTATAACGGTAGGCTTACTTTTATTTTTACTATCTGATCTCGTTTGCATGGCTCAATCACGTCCTGGTTGAAGTTCGTTCGCTACGCTCACTCACCTGTATGTTGGAGCTCGTTCGCTGCGCTCACTTTCCTTCAGGTTAGCTCGTTCGCTACGCTCACTTGCCTTCAGGTTAGCTCGTTCGCTACGCTCACTCGCCTCCAGGTTGCAAATTAGCTGTTGTCATAAATGTAAAAGAAATAATAGTGCTAGTGCTGCACCCTGTTGGTAATCCTTGTAACTTTAATGCTATTGAACATCACAGAACAGAACCAACTTGTTTAATTGAAACAGCTGTTAAGATTCAATAATTTCATTTCTCATAAGGTTAACATGGGCTTCCAGAAATTCCACGTCAAAAATCGACAAAAACTTGATTTTCAAGGGTTTACTGTTAAATATCTAACTGTCTCATATTCGATGAAATACGTCTAAAACCATCTCATATATGTATAGTATTTGGAAAATAAGTTTCAGGCGGGACAGTGCTATAGTTATTGAGGAGTAGTTGTAATAAAGTGCGTATTTTAGCGTTACCAAGAGAATGACAGATAGACAGACAGACAGACAGACAGACAGACAGACAGAAATTGAGATAAGGTTTGATTCGGTTTCTCTGACCTATGAAATGTAAAAATAACCAAAAAGTTCATTATTCTAAGCAATGTACAGACAAAACTCTAATTTTATTTATATAGATATGCAATAAATAAATGCATTGTGTAGTGCCGTCTTAATATAAAAGAAAGGATCGATTCTAAGGTGCAATTTCATCACCTAAAATATGTAAAATGATGTATACACAGTTATTGGTAACATGAGCTCTTTTGCAGTAGCTATAGCCTACAGTATCCTTGTTACATTCTAGGTTGCGATGCGGGGGTAAAATCCTCCTAGGGGTAAAACTACTAGTTTAATCATAAGCTTAAAGACCTTAGAACTTGGAAACAGGTTATTAAACTTTATTTTACAAGCTTTTATTTTGTGTAGAATTTCTGACCTGGCCACTGCGCTTGACTGTTGATATCAGGATATTCACTTCCTCTTGGAGGGGTAGCGTTAACAAGGGGACTGTAAATGATGGCGCATCAAAACTCTCCTTTGAATAACAACATTCAATACATCATAGTGAAGTACTGAGCATCAAAACACTATTGAAATACCGAGCGTCAAAGCATTAGTGAATTAGTGTGCATAAAAACGCTGTTTTAAAAAATGGCGCACCAAAGCACAATAGTGAAGTACTCATAAAATACTCTAGTGAAGTACTGAACCTCAAAAACCTGGCCGTACATTTGTTATTACCGCTCAGACTTTAAATCACAAAATTTAAAGGCCGAGGCATATTTCAAATATTGGCAATTCAGTTTTAAATCGTTTATATCAAAATTAATTTAAGGTGGGTAACAATTTTCTTTAGTACGTTTGGAAAGGTTAAAAGAAAAGACATCTGTAAAGTATACCATACTTTTTGGCCCGATTCTGATGCAATATCCTATGAGTATTACCCTACCCTAACAATAATATACATCATAGAACTTTTATCTCTAAATGGTAAACTGAACAAGGAGCATCATTCATATCCAATCAAAGACTGGCTTTGATGACTCCCCTTTGACTAAAAAGATTCAGACGCAATTATAACGCTTTGATTTACAACAGACTGCGCTTGTTGGGATTTTCTCATCAATAGAGCTTAGCCAAAACGTCCTTCACGTATTCTTTTACATATGATGAAACGCCGTATTTCATACCGAAAAACATATTTCAGTATCTACCCTATTATGGTACTTTAATGTCAACAATCCAGTCCCTAAGATTATATTGGATACTTTGGTTTCAACCCAAGATTGCTTATTGGCTACTTTGGTTTCAACCCAAGATTGCTTGTTGGCTACTTTGGTTTCAACCCAAGATTGCTTATTGGCTACTTTGGTTTCAACCCAAGATTGCTTATTGGCTACTTTGGTTTCAACCCAAGATTGCTTATTGGCTACTTTGGTTTCAACCCAAGATTGCTTATTGGCTACTTTGGTTTCAACCCAAGATTGCTTATTGGCTACTTTGGTTTCAACCCAAGATTGCTTGTTGGCTACTTTGGTTTCAACCCAAGATTGCTTATTGGCTACTTTGGTTTCAACCCAAGATTGCTTGTTGGCTACTTTGGTTTCAACCCAAGATTGCTTATTGGCTACTTTGGTTTCAACCCAAGATTGCTTGTTGGCTACTTTGGTTTCAACCCAAGATTGCTTATTGGCTACTTTGGTTTCAACCCAAGATTGCTTATTGGCTACTTTGGTTTCAACCCAAGATTGCTTATTGGCTACTTTGGTTTCAACCCAAGATTGCTTGTTGGCTACTTTGGTTTCAACCCAAGATTGCTTATTGGCTACTTTGGTTTCAACCCAAGATTGCTTATTGGCTACTTTGGTTTCAACCCAAGATTGCTTATTGGCTACTTTGGTTTCAAACCAAGATTGCTTGTTGGCTACTTTGGTTTCAACCCAAGATTGCTTATTGGCTACTTTGGTTTCAACCCAAGATTGCTTATTGGCTACTTTGGTTTCAACCCAAGATTGCTTATTGGCTACTTTGGTTTCAACCCAAGATTGCTTAGTGGCTACTTTGGTTTCAACCCAAGATTGCTTAGTGGCTACTTTGGTTTCAACCCAAGATTGCTTAGTGGCTACTTTGGTTTCAACCCAAGATTGCTTATTGGCTACTTTGGTTTCAACCCAAGATTGCTTATTGGCTACTTTGGTTTCAACCCAAGATTGCTTAGTGGCTACTTTGGTTTCAACCCAAGATTGCTTAGTGGCTACTTTGGTTTCAACCCAAGATTGCTTAGTGGCTACTTTGGTTTCAACCCAAGATTGCTTATTGGCTACTTTGGTTTCAACCCAAGATTGCTTATTGGCTACTTTGGTTTCAACCCAAGATTGCTTAGTGGCTACTTTGGTTTCAACCCAAGATTGCTTAGTGGCTACTTTGGTTTCAACCCAAGATTGCTTAGTGGCTACTTTGGTTTCAACCCAAGATTGCTTAATGGCTACTTTGGTTTCAACCCAAGATTGCTTAGTGGCTACTTTGGTTTCAACCCAAGATTGCTTAGTGGCTACTTTGGTTTCAACCCAAGATTGCTTAGTGGCTACTTTGGTTTCAACCCAAGATTGCTTAGTGGCTACTTTGGTTTCAACCCAAGATTGCTTAGTGGCTACTTTGGTTTCAACCCATTTGTGTCATGGTCACATCATAAAACGAGAATATTATTCGTATTTGACAATGTACCGGACAAGAATGTTACATTTCCGTTTGAATCTGTAAGCCCAATTATCTTGAGTTAAAACCATGATAACCAAGTAATGTTGGGTATTGGTGAACTTTAGGTATGTTAATTACCAAAATTATTCTAGCTTATGAGTCTAGAGTGATCATGGAAAAACATGAATGCACCTGTAAATTATACAGAAATAACTCGTTCAAATCATTCAAAAACTCTGAATATGGAGCGATACATGTAAGCCTATAAAACATATGCTTAACTCATCATGGGAGTTAAATATATCTACTTTGTCTTAAAAATTAATTGCGTATCAAAAGATTTACTGAATATCATTCTAATCCAGTTTGAATACTGTACCAAAGGAACAGTTCCGTTCTTTTTAAAAACTCCCCAGCTGTTTTCCAACTAGCTTACCAAAATCATTACCAATTATTTAATCCGATTCCAATTCAGCAAACAGAATTTAAATAATAACAAACTAGGTGAATTGTATTATGTGGTTTTATCGACAAATTATGCTTGTATTTTATAATCCTTTCAACTCAAAGTGTTATTAGATAAGTAAAATTTTCTAAGCTTAAATGTGACGATGATTAATAAAAGCAAACCTTTATGTTTTTCATGTAAAATCAAATTCAAGTATAAAAGGATACTTTTAATTCACTTATGCATTAAATCAGAGCTCTTATCCTTATCGTCCATTAAGTTCCTTGTGGACTCCGCACTTGACTTAGTTCTCACAGTCGCCGAGAGTTTAAAAACACTTCCGATATCGTCACCGAAGAGTTATGCTCTTTACACCCATCGCTTCTATACATTCTCAAATGAAGTCACTGTCAGTAATGTGCATGGCTCATCGTGAGGGAATGTTTACAAAAAGTACTGCTAAATAATTTAATACTTTTTATTTAGCCATACAAATACGAAAATAATTTACATTTAGCAATATACATTATTACTCGTTTTTATGTGTCTAATTAACGTATGGTGTTGAGATGAATGGGACAATAAAATACCGTCAGTCAGCTTAGTTTCAAAGATTATACATTATACAACTTTCTGTCCAGCTCTGATTTTTCTGATAGCAGATAACTCACTTAGGTTTTTGATTTTATCAAGTCATAATTATATCCTTATACCAGAGCCTTCAGGAGAATGTGTTTGTTAAACTCCAAAATCCAGGTAATTCTCGGGCGAGTTAGATAGGTTTGATGGACAGATTGGAATATACATTTTATATCGAAGAGATATCACGCTAATCACAATGAATATTTCAAGAATTCGGTATAATAATTCAACGGGTTTTAAGAAAAGAATTAGGCTTGATAACGATCTTACCATTTCAACGTAATGGTTTTGTAAACAATATGTAAACAAGATAGTACAAGCTTTGTACTAATTCAAAAATAGAGAGTTTATTTAATAGCTTAACTTAAAACTTAAAACAAAACTTTTAACTTGAACAAAACTTGAACTTAAAAAAAAAACACTTTTGTTTATGAATCAATTGATGAATTGGTTCCAAAGTATTAGTACAAAGCCAATATTCACGGTTTCAATAAAGAATTATTTATTTTAAATATAGTCGTAAAATGGATGTCATTATTTGAGATGTTGTGCACCTGTTTATACGAATTCCTTTCATCCGAATATGGTGATAAGGTTATAGCACGGTTATTAGAACAGAAACGGTACGGATCTAAACACAAACAAAGATTTCACAGGTCCGAAAGTACACATGATTTTATTGATATTGGAACTGTCAAACCAGCTGTTTACAGATATTAGTATAGGCATTCGGGTTAATTACGTCATTTTTTACGATTATGATCCGTCCTGTTTTTGTCCTAATGTTCGTGGCTTGGTGTTCTATAGTTAATATTTGTACGTTCCGTATTTTCGTTTAAATTAATATTCGAGCGATCGACAGAAAATCTTCAGTTATGAAGTAGTTTCAAGTGTTTCAGAGAGGTTTGTTGAGTTCTTTGTTGGTCCTAAATCGAAAAGTAATCAAACGAACAAATAACCGGACGATTTTTGTGTAGTTTCCTCACTCTAGTGTTTAGAGATTTCCTTATTTTTTGACGGCACAAGTAGACTGTCGGTATACATTTAATAATAAATAACTTATTTTACAGAACTATCAATTTCTATGCATGTTTGCAAAACTTATAAATGCGTTTATAGAAAAATGTTTACATCCGAATATGCTCATTTTCCCAGGTCTATAACCCAAACTACAGAACATAGTATCATTGACTATAAATCCTTAATCCTTAAGGATTTATAGTCAATGATAGTATTCTTCAAAATATACCAAAGTGAAAATGATAATTTTAAACTATCCTACATACATTTAAAAAATAATAATTTTACAACTAGACTTTTTAAATGCCTACTCGATTAAATGGCAATATTTAGTTTTTCTGTAATACGATTTAAATGATGTTTTGTGAATGGTTCCAGAAGAATTATTACGCAAGGAACTCTGACGTAATTTCATCCAATTATCATTGAGTCATTTTTTCAGTGAATGATTTTCCTCCTATTCATTCATTCACAATTCAGATTCCTAGTCCTAGAAAGTTCTTGAAGTATATAATTAGACTAGTATGGCCTTAAGCGTTATTATATAATTTATGTACTCATCAACGACAATTAAGTAGAATAACTTTAATCGCTGTAACATAAGGAAATAACGCTTACGGAAATTTTTTCCATAAAAGTAATACGAGTAAAATCTATTTTGATGTTTATGTTGTGCTGAACCCCTAGGAAGTTTACAACAATTTTAAAATTTATCCTTAAAAGGTTCTTGGGACTTTGAAATATATTTGAAATACATGAGTAAAAGCACGTTATCCTACCACATGTATGAGATGTGTTACTCGTGCCGAGTTGAATGCACGTACGACACTTAAAACAATTAGGAGTCTAGCCCGCATGTTCAAATTAAAACTAGTGAAGATGAAACTAATTTACAGGAACATGATGTCATACAGGGGAGCTTCAAATTAATATCAAGCCGTTTGGATTGGATTTGCAGTGTAATCAAAGTTTAGTGGATTTTCAGCGTTTTGTGACTGTTTTGTAACCCCTGCCAAAGAGTTGAAGGCATTCAGAATCTTCGTTTTCGGTTAATTTAATTTGTTATTTTTTACTATTTAACGTCAATATAGGATGAAAGTGTATGTTTTTAAATCATTGTTTTACATACTAAGCGAGTTATGTTGCTTTAAAGTTACAACTTAATTTGATGTTGTGACGGATGGGAGGGGACGTAGCCTTCAGTGTTACTTACAAGAGTACAAGCATAAACAGTAATAATCAGTATAAACAGAATAAACAAGCTTACTGTTCTGCAAAATAAAAACTTTTTCTGACAATTTTGTAACTTTCTTACTTAAGCACCAAGAGGAAACAGTTCTTATGCTAGTTCATACTTCTTTCTTGATTTTTCAGTTAACAGGTTTAATGAAACATGATTTGCAGTGTCTGCTATTTATTCTGGTCTACTCAAAAATTCACAATCACTTTCACTGACTTCATTATTTAGGCCCACTTATCGTCACACTTTAGGTTATCTTCAAACCAAGCGTTGAACGAAAATATAACATAAACTATAAACACGAAATGACAGGTCATAGCATTATTAGCTTTAAGTGTTGCCAACCTATTTCCAAGCGTACATGGATTACGTGAATAAAACCACGATTTTTTGGTTGTTTGGTTGGAATCATGATGTGCGCCAAAGTATGCTGTACGACTAAGTAAGAAAATACAGCAATTAGCAGCTTTCTGTACTATAAACAGTGCAAGGAAGCCAGCTTTTTCGGGTGACTGTAGGAAAATTATTTTTTGTACATTAATTTGTTGATAGGTATAAAATAAACTGTATCATCATAACTATAGTCGGATTGAGGGGGTATATCTAGTCCTTATGCGAGGTTGACATATGAGTGAAAGTGCGTTTTGTTCAACCTCCTGGAGACATGTAAGAGTTGTCACATCATATGTCACACACATGCAACTCGTTACGACCGAGGGTCACCCCTCCCCCTGGTCACGTGAGGTCAGGTCACCATGTTGACTCCAAGGTCACTACAGAGTTCACATCTCGTGTTTGGTGATTTAAACTAATTGCCGTCCTACACAGTTATGTCTTCCTCGTGCCCCCTCTAGTGTACTGTTGGGAAGAGAGTTTCATGAGCCTAAACCAGTCAAGTCTGCAACTTTACACCACAGTGCGTATTTTAACCTATGGATGCAAGATACATAATGTTATGGGTTCAGTTACTGTCAAAGATCAGCTGTTTGATTAGCCAAAATTTACTAAAAGATCAATTATCATCTGGGGTCAGTTTCGAATAATCATAAAGCTTTCGATTACTCTCAGGATAAAACGGCGTTCTGATTGTCATTGTAGTCGTTAACTATAATAATATCATTTACCACGATCTTCTCGTTTATAGTCTACTACCTGAACAACGCCTCAGGATGTTGATTGACAGATACGAGACCTTATCCGTCCCAACATTTTTCTTTGTCCTAGGACGCTAGGCACGAGCCGGGGATTGTTTTTACTTTCTCCCCCTATACCATAGTATATGGAGAAAGTATTGTTTTCGTCAAAATTTTCGAGTTTGAGTTTTGAGTGGATATATTCGTTTTGGGTCCCCCTGGACCCAAAAAAGTGGTTTTCGAAGTGATGTCTGTGTGTGTGTGTGTGTGTGTGTGTGTGTCTGTGTGTCTGTGTGTCTGGATGTGTACAGAGCTAGAGACCACACCTGTGGTCCGATTTCGATGAAATTTGGTATGTAGGTTCTAATCCATGGTATCTCCAGGCGTTTTTTTTCATTTTTTTAAATTTATATTTTTAATGGGGATTTTCCCATAAAAACCCATAAAAAACCGGAAAAATCGGATTTTCTCGAAATGGGCCCGAACGATTTTGATAAAAATTTAGTATGTTGTAGCCCTTTAAATTCTGAATAAAATGGTACAAATTCCATATCTGTAAAAATTACGGTTCAAAAGTTATGGTCAAATATGTTATTTTCCCATAAAAACCCCATAAAATAACGAAAAATAGGATTTTTGAAAAAAATCCGGTTTTGATTTAACATAGTATGTTATAGTCTTTACAGTTTTGATAGTTTTTTTTTAATTTTTTAGAAATTTTTATTTTTAATGGGGATTTTCCCATAAAACCCCATAAAATAACGGAAAAATATGATTTTCCCAAAAATGGCCCGAACGATTTTGATAAAAAAATTAGTATGTTATAGTCCTTTATATTCTCAACAAAATGGTACAAATCCCATTTCTGTAAAAATTACGGTTCAAAAGTTATTGTAAATTATGTAATTTCCCCATTAAACAACAGAAAAATCGGATTTTCCCAAAAGCGGCCCGAACGATTTTGATAAAAATTTAGCATGTTATAGTCCTTAAAATTGTGAACAAAATTGTACAAATCCCATTTGCGTATATTTACTCTCACCACCAGTGGCGGTTCTAGGACCATGTCAAGGGGGGGGGGCAACCGGGGGGCTTGGGGGGTGTGGAGCACCCCCCAACAAAGAAGGGGGGTCCAGGGGGTCCTCCCCCGGGAAAATTTTGAATTTTCAAAGCAGTTTGGTGACTTTCTAAGGCCATTTTTAACACCCAAAACCGTGCCCAATTGTCCATAAACTCCCATTTCACCTGTTGTTTGTCATGAGCAAATAGACATTTTAAAAATTAAACTATGACGATTGCTTTCATGAATTTCAAAACACACTGTAGACTACGGCCATATCCTCCTAAAAGCCGTTGGGCGACTTTCTACAGCCAGTTTTAACGTCTAGAACTGTGTACAAAACCTCCCATTTCCCCATTTATTTGTCATGAATAAGTAGACATTTTTAATTAAATCTACAGTAACTATGACGATTGCATTAATTCATAAATCTCAAAACATATTGTAGGCTACGGCCATATCCTCCTAAAAGCTTTTTACTGACTTTCTAAAGCCATTATTAATGTCTATATCTGTGGCCAACTATTCAAAAATTTCTCATTTCACCTGTCATTTGTTTTGTCATGAGCAAGTAGACTTTAAAATAATCAAGCTATGACGAACTTGCATTCATGAATTCCAAAACATAGGCCTACTGTAGACTACGAAGCCAAATCTCCTAAAAGCCGTTTGGTGACTCAAAACATAACGGCTAGAACTGTGTCTAATTGTCCTATAACCTTCCATTTCTCCTGTTTTATGTCACGCAAGCAAGTAGACACGTTTATTAACCTTACGTTTTTCTCCATTTCATAGATCTGTCACAATATTTATAGTATTGAATTCAGTAATAGCATTGAATATATAAACTTTAACACTTAGTGTTTATATAGTCAATGGTAATAGGCTAGTGGTGCTACCGCTGATTGCTGATTGATGCCTGTGTAAAGTTAGTGGCTAGCAGACCATTTGACAACTAACTCAGGAAATCAGCTGTTTCCCCGTCCTCGCTCGCGCGCTCGGCGCTCGCCTTTGCCCTAGCATGTCAGCTGACTGCTGTAAAAATTGGATGATGCGTACAACTTTCCATAGCGTAATATTGTTTTATTCGTTGTGCTATTATTGCCCACAAAGTTTATCTATGTGAAACTTAATACTACTCCTGCCATCGCTCATTAAGTTTAATAAACCTACGTTGATGTCTGTTTTATGACAGTATTTAAAGGACGAAATGTACGTTAAAATTTATTTTTCCAGGGTCCAAGGGGGGGGCTTTAGCCCCTGTAGCCCCCCCCTTGGAACCGCCACTGCTCACCACTTACATATGATAAAGGTTTTTGACAAACTTATGGGAGAAAGTATGTGTCAGAATGCTGATACCGTTTATTTACATTACTTCAGGCTAGACCTAGGAGTTGCGGCATTATCACTTAAAATCCATTTGTGACTTGGTGGGGATTGAACTGGGGACCCGAGCTCTAACCACTACGCCAGCTCGCTCCCCATCCCAACATTAGTAGTATAGTAGGTGACTCGCTCCATAAAAAGTTTGTTTTATATTGGGTTTTGCGTCAAGTTGGTACTCACAACTGCAAGACATGCAAGTGAGGGCAGTTTTGGCATTTGTTTTAAGGACTGTGTGGCTTAAAATAAGCAAATCATCACTTTAGTGAATGGGCACCCTTTCCAACATTACCAGGTGGACTTGCTTAACTCCAAATCCAAATAATTTGCAGCGAAAACTATGATTTTGGAGCTATATTTGGTTTTTTAACAGGACCAATGTTTCTGCAAACCGTTTTAATGTTTTGAATCGATTTTATTGCCAAATTTGGTGACTGGTGGTGTACGCTTAACACATTATCTCTGACTCAGTTTTGTATTAAATTAATTTAGCGTATGGTTACAAAATGGTTTAGTAAAGCTAATTTTGTATAGTTTTCAAATACATCTAAAATAAATGTAGGAGGTTTGTTAAAACAAGATTACATGGATTAATTTACTAAGAATCGAGTGTGGTGGAAGAAGATACAGGGAATTAGTTAATTAATTTAGAGGCAAACCATCTTCTAGGTCTGTAGGTATATAAAGGTGCTATCATGCTAGTATATAAAGGTAAAATAACATGTTTCAAAGTTATACTGTTACAAGCACACACTTTCAACAGAAAATTGAGCAGAGGTAACAACAATTTATGGTTAGGAACCACATATTTTATTTGGATCGCAATAACCCTAGTAACTTTATATTTACATTGTTATCCTTGGGCAGGCTTTTTGAGAGTTTTTTGTTAAGGATATTGATATTTTGTTCGATTTTATCTAAAAAAAAAAGGTAACCTGCATTGTTTTCTATGGTTTTAAAACGCATCATGACTTTTTAGGATTGACTAATGTGATCTTTTAAATCTTCTTAAAAGATTACGCCTTCTCTGAGGATTAGCATTAACATAATAGATTAGATTATGGCTTATCTCATTATGCTCCCTCACCTGCTCTTCGAATTCAATGGCGGAAGTCGGTTTAGGGGGTTCGCTTAACCAGGAGACTGCAAGTAATCGGGTTACAGTAAAAATCTTAATTTTTATCAGATGTATGTTTCATGTCCTACAAAGTTACTATTAAATTGTCAATTATTCTAGTCAAATAGAAGTCAGTTAGTTTATGTTTAGTAAAACATTGCATAACTGTTTATTTACTGTTTGCATCAAAACAGGTGATAATTACTCTTCACAATTAAATCATACAGCAGAAATAAAAAGATTAATCAATGGTCATACATATATGAAATTAGTCATTAACAGTTAGATTTGATTGCGTTGATTTTGACTTAATTTATCTTTAATAATTCTAATGCAATTAATGGGTGCAATTCATTCTTGGCAAAAGGACAAGAGGGCACGCAATAGTTTGCGAAGCGAATATGTATTGTGTTGTTTGAGGTAATCATGTTTAAGTAACAGTTATGACTTGAACTTAAATATACCTTTACTTGGCCCTTAGGCCTCCTTAATCCTTAAAAATTATAAATCAGAGTGAGTGTATCATTATCTTCAATCATAAAAACCATTGTTAAAATACTGGTATTGATAAACAAATCTACATTTTTCATTTCAATACACAATGCAAACGGTTAACTGCACTATTTATTACTCAATCGTAATATAACTGCATCATATATTTATTACAAGTTAAAGTTTTGTTATTTAACTAACCCGACTAAAACTTCTGTGAATACAGTACTTCCAAATCCTACATCCTATATTGTCAGGATATTGGGTACATTAGTCCATTCACTATGCATATCAAAACAGTATTGAGTAGTTTTTATTCTCCCCAATATTTTCCTATGTAGCTGAAATATATTTTACTGTTTATAACTCAAATGTTGTACTCTAACCCCGGATATTTTGCTTACTTTATTTTTGAATTTGTAATTGGTTTGTGAAAAGTAAATCGCACTTAATCAAAAATAGCGTCTAGAGTTTCCACTTAATCTTTAATCTCCATTTTATCTTCACACTTAACTTGTATATAAAAACGTTCTTGTGTTTAATCATACATCTATAATTTATGAACCACTTCATCTAATATTTAAATTTAGAATCCTTATAACATTCGTATCATAGTAGATATTGCAAGCTTTACTTAGAAAATAAAAGGAAATACACTCATGGACACATTTATAATCACGTAGGATGTAAAAGGAAACTGAAAGTTTTTATGACTCAAGCAGTAATCCCCCATGAGTAAACAAACAGTCGTCTGAATCGCACGTATATCTCTAGACCTAGACTAGACGACGCCGGCTGCGACTAGAGGGTGCGTAACTTTATTGAATTGCGATTCGAATTTAAAGCTATTGGAACCACAATCCATAGTCGTTAAAGCAACAAACTTTGGGTTCGCCCTTTAGATTAGGGAAAGTGCACTAACTGTTGTAGTATGCTTTTTTAGGAATATATTTTGATAGAATTTTCCAAATTTTTTTATTACCTACTAAGCTATTAACATTTAAAAAACACACACACTTTACTTCCTTCCCTGTAGCAGCAAATCTAATTACTCATTACAATAATGATTTTAAATATAAAATTACTCTGACAATTCTACGGAAATATTTTAGTGAAAATCCAACCGGGTAAATGGAAATTCGCTTCGTCTGCAGGTTTGATGTGGTGGAGGTATTTATAAGGGGGTTGGGCAAATGTATGGACTCCCTCATAACTTTTTTATTGGTCGCATAAGGAACTAAACTTTGCTTAACTGTATATGACATAAAATTACATCGTTTCTTGGCATCCCAATTTTGTCTTGAACACAAAAATGGGATATTTTGGGTGCATCTCAAAAATGTTAAATGTAAAGCCTGAAATCTACAAACTGCCGACATTTTGTACTGGGTTGAGATAGCGACCTCTAGTTCCCTCCGATATTCCTTTAAAATGATGGCCTTTAAAATTAGGGTTATAGGGTTTTGCGTTTAAAAATGTTAAACTGCTCTCAAAATAGCCCATTTTGGAGTCCCGAGAAAAAGTGTCATAGCCTATAGGCCAAAAATTACCTTTTATTTTTATAGTTTCTGTTTGCAGTAATACTGAGTTTGGTTTTCCTGGTACAAATCCATTAAAAAGTTAATGGGTTTATAAATGTATATTTTTAAGTTGTATCTCTCAAGTTTATGCAAAATAAAAATTGACACAATTTTTAATATGATGAAATGGAGACCTCTAGTTTTCACCAATATAATTTTAACTGATGACCTTTAAAATGACGTCTCATTTAATGGGGCTTTACGTTTAACATTTTTGAGCTGCCCCCAAAATATCCCATTTTTGGGTTCCAGCCAAAATTGGGATGCCAACAAAAACTGTAACTTGATTGGATTGATAATGTATACACCGTAAATTATTTAAAGGTTACACCATATACGAAAAGAAACGTTACACATACACATACCCTACAGTATACTGTAATTACAGTAGTCTGGAACAGAATTTTGATTTGCTCACAACCTATTTTTCCTGTTTTGGTGAAATCGTGCAGCATTAGTTTAGTTTTGTAACTTCTGACTAAGTTAGGATTATACATCGATGGTTATGACGTCTCGGTGTGGTGGAGCGGAGCAAGAAGAGTATCAAATATCAATGATATCTGAGTCAAAGAATACTGAACAACCTTCAACGTTGTGTGGTAAACCTGTTCTTGCCTTTATCAAAGCCGTTGGAGGCTTGGAAGGTGCAGTGTGGAATACGCATAAAGAGCGTGATATAGTCTAGCGTATTATATTATGTGTCATGATAACATTTTATCTTTGATGTTACGAGTTTTCAAATGCTGAATTTATCACAGGATGAATCAGACCACCCGTGCATAAGAGTTTGGCCCAACAAGCGTTAAAAACTACCGTTTTTTATTGAAAATACGCCAAAACATTTTTTTGTGGGTTACAATTTGAAAATGTCACTTTGGCACTTTTTTTTCAATGTTGGAGTCATTAAAAGTATGTACAAATATATGTCCGAGAAGTAATTTAAAAAATTAAGAACACGTCGAAAATCCTAGACATTTTACAAATTTTAGAAAAATAGTTTTTTTAAGTTGAAGGAGTGTGATTTTCGAAAAAAAAACGCCTAAGAGTTTCTTAGAAAATTTAATTCCTGACCATGAAAATTGTATCGAACTTTGCTAGGTCTTACCATTTTCAAGCTATATCCATTTTATGAAAAAGACGTGTTTTCTCAAAAAAGGAGGATTTAAGGAAATTTTTGGGATGGGGGTTTGTTGTTTTAAAATGTAACTTTTTGAATTGTCTAGATGTTTTGGGACCGAGACGGACTTCACAAAAAATTTCAGATCCTAGCCATTCTAGAAGTGGGTAAACATTTGTATACCTGATCAGTGAGTTACACAAGCGGCTGTATGTTAATTTAAGTATGTGCATGGGTGGTATGATTCACCCCGTATAATTAATTTCCATGGCAGAATAAAATTCACAATGTCCAAATTTTTTCTTTACATTTCGCTCTATTTATCTTTTGATTGTATGGGTACCGAGTAGATACAGTACTCGCCTTCAAATCTGAAGACTGCGGGATTGATTCCGAGAGAGATCAATTTTGTATCAAGGAGCTCTTTGTCATTGGACTACCAATTAATGGTGTTTTCTAACAAAAGTGAATATTAATAATATGTCACGCGGAATAAAATATATTGTTCGTTTAAATATGTATTGGCAATCAATAACAAAAGCCAAACAATGTTCAAAGTTTAGATTGAGAGAAAGTTGTGATAATGGAACAGCCTTGGTTGTGGTGTGAACAATCAGTATTATCCGCCAATCAGGAGCAACGAAAACAATGACGTAACGTTGCTAACAGAACCGAGGTTGGATTAAAGAAATAAAAAGTTAAATAGCATGGAACTTAAGGTAATTTTATTTAATGTTAAATAACATTCTGGTAAATAATGCAGAGAAATTTACTAACCCATAAATATTAATAAAATGCCCTTCAAAGGGAGATAATCGTTAGGTAGTTACCTCGTCTGACACTTGCATGGAATTATACAAGGATCATACACAACAATATTAAAGTAATATGCTAAATGTAAACATTAGTTCATATACAATACTCGGTACTTTGGTATTATACCGACCACACCTAATAACCTAACCTAACTGAAGGGTGGACTATGTTTTAGGTTAGGTTAGGGAGATTTTGTTATTTAAACTAATTAAAATCTTAGTTGGTAGTTGACTCACCGGGGTGGTTGGTATAATACTAAAGTACCCAATATTCTCCAAATGTTTTCATGGACATATAATTTTATTCACAACAATTTTTCATCCAAACAAAGGTAATAATCATATCCATAGAAATGAAAAGGTTCAATTGAAAAATTGTGTAAGAAAAATCTACGAGACCCTTGCATTCATGCAAGAACAGAAGCTAAACACATGTTTTTGCTTTTTTGTTGATGTTATTTTTATTGTTTAAGTTAAAGTAAAAACATGTGATTTGCGTTGCGTTAATGTTTTTCGTATAGTTTTAGCAAGCAATGGTTAATTTGATTTTTGTGAACATAAAACAATATGGTTCAGCTGCAGAATATGTTCATTTTACTTTCGTTTTACCGTTTATACCAAACACAATAACAATTAAATTAAGTAGAAACATATAACCATTATAACTGTTTAACATTTTCTTGCGATAAAACTTAATGGTTCTTTCATCATCATCGAGTTTAAATCATTGTGTTTAGCAGTTCACCAAAACCTAAGTAAGAGGCAACTGTAACAGTAATGTGTCAAGTACTGGATTATTAATGACTAAGATAATTTATTGTTGCAATTATTGTAATTACCACCACCACGTTTCTTTTCGCTGTAGTCAACTTTTGAAGGTGGTTGTGTGGATTGTATGAAATGTTACGGATTCGAATTGACTGGATTACTTTTCTCCCGATGATAATTAAAATATTGGTCACAGGTAGGTAGGTAGTATGATTGTTATATTATTTTATTCTTAACCTCATGGCTGATTATTCTAATGTTTTCGTTTTTGAAATTGTCAATCTTCGTAATCTAAGAGTACAACTAAGAGGTAATTTTGATTTTACTAATTTATGTTAACAAACTATGTATACAAATGAAAAGCTATAAAGATTTGGATTTGTATTTAACAATTGTTTTATAAAAAATGTACGAATAAATTTACACTTCTTTTGTCTACGATTGTTAATGTACTTTTTTAACCTCAATATTTTATCGATTTGTGCTTGGTAAATATTTAGCTTTTAACGCACAGATTGTTCGGACACTTTATATACAGTAGAGTATTTTTTTAATTAAAATTGTAAAGTTACAACCTACATAAACTGCATATAAAAATGTTTTAAAACACATTTGTATGCAATTTATATGGTATCTCTTTTATTAATACGTGAGGGCTGTTTTTTGTGAACAAAACTCCTCAGTTATTTCTGGGCCGATTTTAACGTTTGAGGTGTCAAATAATTCGTCTCAATTCGTAGTTTTGCATAAAGGTTTTAGAATTTCAAAACTCTTACCCTTAAGGGCACGAGACGCTCTCAAAGGTCGCATTTCCCCCATAAGAATTACTTTGAAAACAAATTTAAAAACAAAAACAGCTGTATATAAAAAGAAACTCACCAGCTTTTTGGGAGTAAATATTGATGTTTGTAATATTTAGGAGGTAAGAGACAAATCTAACAAGTCAATTAGTTTTGTTGGAAGAACAGAAAATTTCTTGAGTTTAAAGGATCATCAGTTGGATACCTTTATCTTTCTTACTTCGTTTCTAAAGGCCGGTATTACACTATCATAGTTCTATCGTTCTATGACATATATCAATTATCAAAGACTATGGTCATAGTTCAAATATTATAATAGTTGGTCCATTACACTGTTATATTTTTCATCAAATACATGATAATAGATATGTCATAGAACTAAGATTTAACTATCGTATTTCTTTGACATATATCTGAGATAAACTATATTATAGATATAATAGGGATGTATTAGATAATAGATAGTATTTTCTCTCTAGGAGAAGATATTATCATATATTTGATAATAGATATATTCATTGACTATACACAGAATCTATCTGTGTATAGTCAATGATATTTGTCATAGAACTATGATAATGTAATACCCTTACTTCTTTGTACCGGTGCAATCTCTCTGCTGAGATAAAAATACCGCAATAGAAGCGGACGGAAAAAAGATAAGATAAGTAAATACTGCAGGGAAGATTCTTTCTATAACCTTGACACAAATACTACCTGCTTCGGTTGGCAAAATTTTCACCACCGTACTATCTCATGGATAACAAAAAACTCTTTTACTTTATCAAGAACGTTAACCTTGCAAGATTTTTATGTTTTAGATAAACACATGGCAAAAAAGAATGTATGCATATCATCCTACCTAATTGGTCTTTTTGTGATTTTTGCGATTAAGTAAGAATTGTTATGGATCAGCCGAGCTGGGACCCATTTCATAATAAAGTACAAACTAATATTATTAGTAAATCAGCTTATCGCCCAATGCAAATCTAATGGAAATTACAAGTTACAAGTTGTAACTTGTAGTTTATTATGAAATGGGCCCCTGAAGTCGGTTTTGATGTATTTTTCTGTACAGTGCATTTTTATGTTCAAAACTTATTTTGTATTTTTTCAAATTCAAAGATATTTTAACTAAATACAAAGTTTTGAGCAAACTTGATCTGAGTTGGTATAAGCAAAGATTAAATCAAATGCTAAACTCTCAAATGAGAAAGGAACATTTAATCAATATCCTCGTCCTCTTTGCCAACATATGCCTTTGCAAACATATAATGCTTTGTGATCTAACAGATTGAGTTGACATTCAATATATATATATATATATGAATTATTTTCTAATATTTTCCTCCATAATGTGGCTATATATGAGCACTGTGGATATTTGACATCATTATGTGAATATTTGTTTTAATATAATTAATATCTTTAAAAAATCTATATAATTCTGCGGATATTCTGTACAAACACGCCATAGGTATTTGTGATATTCTTAATGATTTTTTTTAAAATGTATTATTATACTATGGATATTTGACCTCATAATGTAATTATTTATGTATCATACTGCAAAATGCTGTAGACAAGGGTAGATATGTAATAATAAAAGATAAAATACACGCCGCTAGGTTCTAAAGCTGCACTCGTCACTGACAACACATGATTTATAGTGTTGCAAAACAACCGTAGAGAAGTTAGACTCGCCTTTGGCTCGCTGGGGGCTCCGCCCCCAGGCCCCCTAGCTGTTAGTCGTCATTAGCGGTGGGATGAAGGGGTGTGAATTAGTAGATAGTAGTTTAGTTGTAACAAAGAGGGTAACAAAGCAGTCAATGAAACAGTTCCCAAGAATTTACATAGATTGGGAAAAGTAGCGAAAATTGGGGGTAAAATTTTGTAAGTACAAATGTGCCACAGGGCGACAGGGTGCAAATTTCAGGATTTTTAGCTAATCTAGAAATTGGTAAACGTGATTTAGACCGATGAATCTGTGGTGGCTATAGGATAGATATAAGGGGGATTTCGAGAGGGGGGGACTTTTTAAATGGTCCTTATTATATTCATACCTTGGTGTTAGCTCTAATACAGTAAACTTTGTATAGTTTTAATAACCTTGTGCATACAGAAAAGGTAAAGAGTCTATTATTACCTCGTGAAACTGGTGAAACCTTTTAAATTTTGATATTCAACTTTTAAGTTTTGGGGGTTAAAGAGTAAAGTTACGAAAAAACATGTATGATTAAAACCGAAATTAAGCCAAGGAAAATACAAAGCATTAATAACATTTGCAAAAAGTGATTATTTAAGTATGTAAAAATAGCGAAAACCAGTAAAAATTTGAAAAATACCAATTTCTGATAGCCGTAAAAAAACGTGTTATATCGTCTTTAGATATCCGCCATTTTGGACTTTTGGGGAGTTAAAAATTTTAAAATGTGACTTTTGCAAATTTCACCCTTAACTTAGTATCCCATACTACAATACTGCCAAATTACAAGTCTCTAGCACGATTCTAAACGATTCTGATGACCATAACAAAGTCATTAAATTTCAATGTTATTCTCCATAATAATAACATTGGGCTCGTAGTTTTGGGGGTCAAGGAGTAAAGTTACGAAAAAAAATTAAATGAGTAAAATTTAAAGCAAAGTAAGGGAAAAACAATAATAATATTTGCAAAAATAAATTATTCAAGTATAAAAAAATTGCGAAAACCGGTAAGAATTTTATAGAAATTTACCAAATTTTGAAAGTAGGGGGAAGCTGAAGCAGTGCGATTTTCGGGTAACGCTTAAAAGGGTTTTGTAGAAAATTTAATTCCTGTTCATGAAAAATCTTTCAAATCTTTTCTAGCTCTTACAGTTTTCGAACTATAGCCGACTGAAAAAAAACGTGTTTTGTCGTTTTCAGAGGTCCGCCATTTTGGATTTTTGGGTGTGTTAAAATTTAAAAATTGGAATTTGCAAATTTCACCATTAACTTAGGATCCATTACTAGAATACTAACAAATTTCAAGTCTCTAGCACATTTCTAAACGATTCATTTGACCATACCAAAGTCATCAAATTTCAATCTTATTCTGCATAAGAATAATATGGGGCTCGTAAAAGTGGTAAAAACTTAAGTATTTTGGGTCAAGGAGTAAAGTTACGAAATAACATGTAATGTGTAAAATTTAAAGTAAAGTAAGGAGAACACAAAGCAATATTAATATTTGCAAAAAGGAATTGTTTAAGTATGAAAAAATAGCGAAAACCGGTAAAAATTTGAAAGAAATTTACAAAATTTTAAAATTAGGGTGTTTTTTTAAGCTTAAGGAGTGCGATTTTTGGAAAACGCCTAAGAGGGTTTTGTAGAAAATTTAATTTCCTTTCGCTTAGATCCTTTCAAATCTTTTCTAGCTCTTACCGTTTTCGAGCTACATCCGGTTGAAAAAAAAGTGTTTTTTCGTTTTCAAATGTCCGCCATTTTGAATTTTTGGGGGGGTTAAAATTTGAAAATGGGACTTTTGCAAATTTCATCATTAATATAAGAACCCCTACTACAATAATACCAAGTTTTAAGTCTCTAGCACGTTTCTAAACGGTTCAGTTGAGCACACCAAAGTCTACCATTTTCAATGTTATTCTCCATAAGATTAACATGGGGCTTGTAAAAGTGGTAAAAAAACCTTTAAATTTTGACATTAAACCTAAGTTTTGGGGGTTAAGGAGTGAGGATACAAAAAAACATTAAATGAGTAAAATATAAAGTAAAGTGAGATTAATACAGAACATTAATAATATCTGCAAAAATAAATTATTTAAATATGAAAAAATAGCGAAAACCGTTCAAAAAAATTTACAAAATTTTGAAAGTAGGGCGTTTTTTGAAGGTTAAGGAGTGCGATTTTTGGAAAACGCCTAAGAGGGTTTTGTAGAAAATTTAATTTCCTTTCGCTTAGATCCTTTCAAATCTTTTCTAGCTCTGACCGTTTTCGAGCTACATCCGGTTGAAAAAAAAGTGTTTTTTCGTTTTCAAATGTCCGCCATTTTGAATTTTTGGGGGGGGTTAAAATTTGAAAATGGGACTTTTGGGAATTTCACCGGTAATGTAAGATCCCATACTACAATACTACCAAGTTTCAAGTCTCTAGCACGTTTCTAAGTGGTTCAGATGAGCATACTAAAGTCGGCTTTTTTCAATGTTTTTCTCCATAAGAATAACATGGGGCGTGTAAAAGTTGTAAAAAACCTTTAAATTTTGACATTAAACTTAAGTTTTGGGGGTTAAGGAGTAAAGATACAAAAAAACATTAAATGAGTAAAATATAAAGTAAAGTGAGATTATTACAGAGCATTAATAATATCTGCAAAAAGAAATTATTTAAATATGAAAAAATAGCGAAAACCGTAAAAAATGTGAATGAAATTTACAAAATTTTGAAAGTAGGCCGTTTTTTGAAGCTGAAGGAGTCCGATTTTTGGAAAACGCCTAAGAGGGTTTTGTATAAAATTTAATTCCTGTTCCTGGATATACTTTCAAATCTTTTCTATCTCTTACCGTTTTCGAGCTACATCCGGTTGGAAAAAACGTGTTTTGTCGTTTTCAGAGGTCCGCCATTTTGGATTTTTGGGTTGGTTAAAATTTGAAAATGGGACTTTTGTAAAATTCACCGTTAATTTAAGATCCCATAGTACAATACTACGCAAATTTCAAGTCTCTAGCACGTTTCTAAACCGTTCGGATGGGCACACCAAAGTCGGACATTTTTAATGTTATTCCCCATAAGAATAACATGGGGGGGAAACCCTTAATTTCGGGGGGGTTAAAATTTAAAAATGTCACTTTTTGGAATTTTCCCGGGGGTTTGGGCACTAGACCTACAAAACACCGAAAATTTCAAGTCTCTAGCTCATCTAGAAGTGGGCTAGAATTTGTATCCCCCAGTGAGTTACATATGCGGCTGTATATATATTAGACTCGCCTTTGGCTCGCTGGGGGCTCCGCCCCCAGGCCCCCTAGCTTTTAGTCGGGGGTAAATGAGCCACGGGGGACAGGGCACAAGACCTACAATCGGGCCAAATTTCAGACATCCAGTTAATCTAGAAATGGGTAAACGTGATTTAGACTTACGCACCTGTAAGAATAACATTGGGGCGGGGGAGGATATAATATTCGGGAGGGGGGGTTGGAAATACGATAGGGGGATTAAACTTTAAGTAAACCAGAGTATATACAAAATATTAATAATGGTTGCAAAAAGAATTTACTTAGATTGGGAAAAGTAGTGAAAATTGGGGGTAAAATTTTGTAAGTACAAATGTGCCACAGGGGGACAGGGTGCAAAATTCAGGATTTTTAGCTAATCTAGAAATTGGTAAACGTGATTTAGACCGATGAATCTGTGGTGGCTATAGGATAGATATAAGGGGGATTTCGAGAGGGGGTGACCTTTTAAATGGTCCTTATTATATTCATACCTTGGTGTTAGCTCTAATACAACTTTGTATAGTTTTAATAACCTTGTGCATACAGAAAAGGTAAAGAGTCTATTATTACCTCGTGAAACTGGTGAAACCTTTTAAATTTTGATATTAAACTTAAGTTTTGGGGGTCAAGGAGTAAAGTTACGAAAAAAACCGAAATTAAGCCAAGAAAAATACAAAGCATTAATAACATTTGCAAAAAGTGATTATTGAAGTATGTAAAAATAGCGAAAACCGGTAGAAATTTGAAAAATACCAATTTCTGAAAATAGGACGTTTTTTAGGGGTGAAGGGGAGACATTTTCGGAAAACACGTGTAAAGGGTTTTGTAGAAAATTAAATTCCTGAACATGAAAATCCATTCAAATCTTGGCTAGCTCCTATTGCTTTTTAGTTATAGCCGTAAAAAACGTGTTATATCGTCTTTAGATATCCGCCATTTTGGATTTTTGGGGAGTTAAAAATTTTAAAATGTGACTTTTGCAAATTTCACCCTTAACTTAGTATCCCATACTACAATACTGCCAAATTACAAGTCTCTAGCACGATTCTAAACGATTCTGATGACAATAACAAAGTCATTAAATTTCAATGTTATTCTCCATAATAATAACATTGGGCTCGTAGTTTTGGGGGTCAAGGAGTAAAGTTACGAAAAAAAATGTAATAGTAAAATTTAAAGCAAAGTAAGGGAAAGCAATAATAATATTTGCAAAAATAAATTATTCAAGTATAAACAAATTGCGAAAACCGGTAAAAATGTTATAGAAATTTACCAAATTTTGAAAGTAGGGCGTTTTTTTGAAGCTGAAGGAGTGCGATTTTCGGGTAACGCTTAAAAGCATTTTGTAGAAAATTTAATTCCTGTTCATGAAAAATCTTTCAAATCTTTTCTAGCTCTTACAGTTTTCGAACTATAGCCGATTGAAAAATACGTGTTTTGTCGTTTTCAGAGGTCCGCCATTTTGGATTTTTGGGTGTGTTAAAATTTAAATGTTGGACTTTTGCAAATTTCACCATTAACTTCGGATCCATTACTAGAATACTAACAAATTTCAAGTCTCTAGCACATTTCTAAACGATTCATTTGACCATACTAAAGTCATCAAATTTCAATCTTATTCTGCATAAGAATAATATGGGGCTCGTAAAAGTGGTAAGTATTTTGGGACAAGGAGTAAAGTTACGAAATAACATGTAATGTGTAAAATTTAAAGTTAAGTAAGGAGAACACAAAGCAATAATAATATTTGCAAAAAGGAATTGTTTAAGTATGAAAAAATAGCGAAAACCGGTAAAAATTTGAAAGAAATTTAAAAAAATTTTAAAATTATGGCGTTTTTTGAAGCTGAAGGAGTGCGATTTTAGGAAAACGCTGGAATGGGTTCAGTAGAAAATTTAATTTCCTTTCGCTAAGATCCTTTCAAATCTTTTCTAGCTCTTACTGTTTTCGAGCTATACCCGTTTAAAAAAAACTTGTTTTATCGTTTTCAGAAGTCCGCCATTTTGGATTTTTGGCGGGGTTAAAATTTGAAAATGGGTCTTTTGCAAATTTCATTATTAATATAAGATCCCTTACTACAATAATACCAAGTTTCAAGTCTCTAGCACGTTTCTAAACGGTTCAGATGAGCACACCAAAGTCCACCATTTTCAATGTTATTCTCTATAAGAATAACATGGGCTTGTAAAATTGGTAAAAAACCTTTAAAATTTGACATTAAACCTAAGTTTTGGGGGTTAAGGAGTAAGGATACAAAAAAACATTAAGTGAGTAAAATTTAAAGTAAATTAATGGGAACACAGAGCACTAATAATATCTGCAAAAAAGAATTATTTAAGTATGAAAAAATAGCGAAAACCGTAAAAGATTTCAAAGAAATTTACTAAATTTTGAAAGTAGGGCGTTTTTTGAAGGTTAAGGAGTGTGATTTCCGGAAAACGCCTAAAAGGGTTTTGTAGAAAATTTAACTTCCTTTCGCTAAGATTTTTTCAAATCTGTTCTAGCTCTTACCGTTTTCGAGCTACATCCGGTTAAAAAAAAAGTGTTTTTTCGTTTTCAGAGGTCCGCCATTTTGGATTTTTGGGGGGTTAAAATTTGAAAATGGGACTTTTGGGAATTTCACCGGTAATATAAGATCCCATACTACAATACTACCAAATTACAAGTCTCTAGCACGTTTCCAAACGATTCGTATGACCATACCAAAGTCATTAAATTCCAATCTTATTCTCCATAAGAATAACATGGGGCTCGTAAAAGTGGCAAAAAACCTTCAAATTTTGAGATTAAAATTAAGTTTTGGGGGTCAAGCAGTAAAGTTACGAAAAAACAATTCATGAGTGAAATTTAAAGTAAAGTAAGGAAAATACAAAGCAATAATAATATTTGCGGAAAAAAATTATTTAAGTATGAAAAAATGACGAAAACCGGTAAAAATTTAATAAAAATTTACCAAATTTTGAAAGTAGGGCGGTTTTTTAAGCTGAAGGAGTGCGATTTTTGGAAAACGCCCAATAGGGTTTTGTAGAAAATTTAATTCCTGTTCCTGGATATACTTTCAAATCTTTTCTATCTCTTACCGTTTTCGAGCTACATCCGGTTGAAAAAAACGTGTTTTTTCGTTTTCAGAGGTCCGCCATTTTGGATTTTTGAGGGGGTTAAAATTTTAAAATGGGACTTTTGCCAATTCCACCGGTAATGTAAGATCCCATACTGCAATACTACGCAAATTTGAAGTCTCTACCACGTTTCTAAGTGGTTCAGATGAGCATACCAAAGTCGGTAATTTTCAATGTTATTTCCCATAAGAATAACATTGGGGGGGAAATTCTTAAATAAGGGGGGGTTAAAATAAAAAAATGCGACTTTTCAGAATTTTCCCGGGGGTTTAGTACCAAGACCGACAATCGTGCCAAATTTCAACTCCCTAGCACATCTAGAAGTGGTCTAGAATTTGTATCCCCATTGAGTGAGTTACACATCGGGCTGTATAGTTATTTAGATTAGATTAATCCCAGAAGATTTTAAGCTTCAAAACTGTCTTAAGTGATTTTAGTATTTTGTCTACAGTAATATTATTTTCCATTCCGAAACCCATGTAACGAATGAACCCCACCACCACACACTACCAGTGGAGTGTAATATTTAAATTTCTGATTTTATTGTTTAAAAATGGATATTTCAACGCTCGTGGACTTGTCTATGAAATTACTTGACCCAATTGTACGAGTTGTTTCCCCGACAACAAAACCTAGACCTGATGGTGGGGACAACTGACCTGGGGTCTGATGAGTTGTTGATTGTTGATAGGTCCCGAAGTGCCTTAATGCTGATACTTAACAACTGATTTAATGGTAGCCTATGGTTTCATGTTTCAGTTGGACTCCTTGTCGTTTGCATCAACTTGTTCACGCAGCCCACCAAGAGGGGTTTCTTCTGTGACGATGAATCCATCAGATATCCTTTTCTACCCCAGACCATTTCGACCGGACCTCTAGCAGCTTTCTGCTTCACCCTACCAGCCTTTGTTGTAAGTAAACCTACCAGTCTAAGTAATTTGAATAATCAATAATCAGGCTGCAAACTGAAAAGTATAAAAAGTTTACGATGTGAATGAGAAATTGTTGTCCAAGATAGAATCTAAATCAGCTTAATTTTTTGTCTTTGTAATAGACTTGAGTAAAAACTTATCTGTGGTATCCTTATAAGTGCGGAAAGGAAAGGACTAATTGGAAAGAAGTGAAGAGGGTTGTTGATGAGAGGGATTTTACTGAAGCCTCATGCTCCAGTGGGAGTCAAAGGAACAACGGCAATTGAAAAACAGTGTTAAAGTTTTATCTGTATCTTAAAAAGTTATTCATATTCATTATAGGATTAAAGTTCATGAACTCTTTTCATTTTGTAATACATTAAGTACCGACTCTAAACAAAATTTCAATTACATGATGGAATTGCCTAAAGGAGTGCGCTCTCCTGAGCGACCCATCATTGGTTTGTAGGACTTATGGTGAATGAGTGCTCTGAACACCGGGTCACATCATTATCAAATAGGTAAAATACCAGCGTCTTCAGTACAAAAGATAATACACCCTAGCCCCTGTATTATCCAAACCCTCTAGTAAAATATCCGGTAGAAAGAGTAGAACACTTTTTAACTCAAATTTGACAGTTAAGTCTGAGGAATCTCAACGAACTAACTCCTAGACCTCCGACACCTTGGATGGCCATAGACCATCGCCGGAAGTCATGCAGACCGGAAGTGCAGTCATTACCATAGCAGGTCACCGGAACCTGCCTACACTTGGTGATCACTAATCAGCTGTGATCTGAGGTCCTTACTGCATCCTCTGTGCAATCATGCAATCACTGTTGCCACAATAGAATGGCTGTACTGTAGAAGATATCGTAGACGAAGGCTATTACAATAAACATACTGTACTTCCAACTTCCAATGCACAATCTATGATAGCAATTGCGTTGGTTTCTACAATTTGTAATGGTTCTGCGAACCAAAAGACTAAGGTTGTGTGTTCCTTCAACTCCTTGAATTGTGTTTGACACTTGAGAAATCGTTCGATTAGTATAGAATCGATAATTTTCTTTAACACAGGCATTCAATTCTTCCTTCAGTTTCTTCATGGCTGGCATTCTAAGCACGAAGCCAGGAGCGATTTGGGCAAAAGATCTCACGACTAATGGAACCTGGAATTGGAAGGATTCCAAGTTTTTGCAGGACCTCTCCTTCAAGGTTACGATTTTTAGAGTCAGCCTTATCTTTTTATATTACTAAATGTTATGTATCTATTTATGAGTATGGTATGTCCTGAATGTTTTATTTTTCTGTAATTAATTTTTTGACATCATGTCGTAATGGAAGAGATTCTCGTCCTTTTCATTCCTAGACACCAGGCAAGCCTCACGTCTAATACTCTATGTTCTGTATGTGAACGTGTTGCTGTTCTTACTCTATGTTTTATTTGACAGTTCCTTGTGGTGGAAGGGTTCCGATTATTCGACACCAGCACTCCTCGAGATTCTTGGCACTCTGTGTCTTCCAGTCTGCTCAAGAACATCTACGAGCTCTACGGAATATTTCTGTTCGGCGTTGGCCTCATGCAGATCACTAGCGATGTGGGGAAATACACAATAGGTAAACAAATGTTTACTATGAATCAAGCGTGAAATTAAGTACTAAAATAGCAAAAGTTGTAAAACCATCCTACAGCTATAATTTTGATCTAATATTTTTGTACATATTATGTTATCTTTAAACAAACTACTAAAATGCATGATAGTTAAGTTGAAAAAAATCCTTGGCGTATTTATATGTATACCTTATACTACAGACAAGCCTATGGATTTGACTCTTTTGTAAAAGCCTATACAGCTATTGATTCCTTGACGATATTTGTATCGATTAATCGCTTAATTCGATATAATCTTGATAAATCAATTAATCAATTAGTTTACTATCTTTCCTAAGATCAGTCAGTAAAATTTTACAAATGACCATCTTGGAACTGGGATTAAGAGGAGGCTTTGATAATCCCTCAATCACAATGTAATTCGTAGACCCATGCATGAATAGTTATTTTGGAAATGTAAATTATCTTGATGTATAATTTCGGCCGATTTGGTATATCTATTTTGTCCAATTTTGATTAATTTAGGTATGTACTAATCCATATTTTCTCCAAGTGTTCTTCATTATTTTAAATTTTGATTTTTTAATGCGATTTTTTTAACTCCATAAAATAACGGAAAAGTGGTACCTATTTTCACAAAAACGGCTCAAACGATTTTGATTAGAATTTAGTATGTTGTGGTCTCGTAAAAATTATGGTTTAAATGTTATTATTTCCTAAAGTAATTGACACTAGCCTATAATCAATGGTTAAATATCGGTACTACAAATACAAGTAGTCCACTTGTCAACGCTAGGTGTATTTAAAGATAGAATTACGAAGATAAAATTCAGATTCTACAACTAATCCTACAATAATAACTCCAGATATCATCGTTCTCTAAATCCAGTTTATACAAACTCAAATCATCCTCAATATGCATTGTATGGACTCATTTAAACTCGAATTACTATATTAGTCATATCTCTATATTGACACTTCATATTT
Organism: Macrosteles quadrilineatus; assembly: GCF_028750875.1. NCBI lineage: Eukaryota > Metazoa > Arthropoda > Insecta > Hemiptera > Cicadellidae > Macrosteles > Macrosteles quadrilineatus. The sequence continues at coordinate 62,390,028 of NW_026542599.1, forward strand.
TAGCTTATTAATCATATCATACATCGTACTTATACAACATTCCTTATCTTTGTCTCAGGACGTTTAAGGCCTCATTTCTACGACGCCTGCAAGCCCTACCCGGAGGATGTCTGTGGTCCTGGCAAGGACCATGTTTACGTCACGGACTACGAGTGTTCTGGAGACCCTGACGTCGTAGCAGAAGCTAGGTATGCCAAAAAAATATCATAGAGTATAACGCGCTAAAATCTACTTTGAATACCTAGAGTAGCAAAAAAACCTAGTTGGCCTCTATTTGACTCGAACAAATTTTGTTTTAGGTTATCGTTTCCCTCTGGACACGCGTCTCTAGCTTTCTACTCAGCGATTTACACAGGGGTGAGTTTGTACACTTTAGTCATTTCAAATTTTCTTTTATCAAAAAATTAAGCAACATATTTGTATCTACTGTGTAATCTTAAGTGTCCTTGAAGTCTAAACGTTCTAACTCATAAAAAAAACTACAAAGTAAATTTCTAATCTCACAGTGCACTAATTACAATCACTTTGGTATTTGAACAATTATTTTGAAATAGCAAATAACTCTTCAGTAGCTGTTTGAAATTTTCGAAGGTGGCCACTAGCGTCCAAGGACTCTTAAAACGAATAGGTGCTGAGACTATTTTTGAAACGGAAAAAATGAGCAGTGGTACGAAACTTCACTGAACGGGAAAGGGAAATTTTCCTTACTTTTTTGGCTATACCGTTATGGATTCACAAATTTTAACCCTATGTTTCCAATTACATACTCATTTGTGATTTTTTTATAGCTACTCGAACAGTTACAGTTGAATTTGGAAATACAGTTGCTTTCGTTTCAAAATATCTGGCCCTGATTTGGTCTCTTTGCATAACAAGTGGTCTGGTTAATGCTTCCTCTGCGTAACATAGTGTCCTGATTTGGTTCTCTTGGCCCGATTGTCACTGTTGTATACCGGTGCATCTTCCCGCCAGATGCTCTAATCTCTCTTAGCCTTGGCAATGAGGTTGTTGAACCTGTCAGACAATAAATCACATGTTCTAGCTATGACATAACGTAGGAGGTGCCTGTGTAGGCACTGATTGCCTGTTAATATAATCAGTCTATTTTTGAACTTAAAGAGTGGGCTATGGTTTTATCCACGAATATTATAAAATAATGAATGAATGATCCAAAACGTTGCCAAAAGAAGTTTCAAATTATAACATTGTGTACGGTAGCTCAATAAAAAAAAATGTAAATGCAAAAAAGACATATTGTAGTTCTTAAGTTCGGTTGTTTTCGGAATCAGCATGGACATAGACAATTAATGTATGTGCAAACGCTGAGGTTTTGACAAAATTAAATAATATTTGTTTCGAGCTTGTTGAGAGTTTTACCGTTTTACTGTTAACCTACTGGGAGTGTTACTGTTTTAACGAACTTCCCACATAAGGATTTAGTCCTTAAAATAGCTGTTTGCCGCCAGCTTAATCAAATGGGGTTTCATTACGTACTACCATAGATAAAACATACTCCCTTATATTTTATTGTTAGTTCTGTACGGTTTATGTAGAGGTCGTGTTTTGTTTACAATTTGTTTCCCGTTATTACAGCCATTTAAAACCTCGTTTAACCAAATAATACGATCTAATCATAAACAATAACTTGTCCCCTAGTTATATAACCAAACAGTAAAGCACAAATCAAGAAAATAACCCTAAAATAATAGAAACAAAGTTTCGTCGACACTAGCGCCTTTCACGTACATGAACTAGACACGAAAAACGTGCTTCAAAATTTATAATGGGATGAGAAGTCTACTTGTGTTGGTTAGTCTATGGTACTACAAAGGTACTACCATTGACTATTGGCGTCAAAGGTACTACTGTACTGTAATTAGTTTTTACGCCACACTACATTATTTTGACGAACTTCCCACGCAAGTAATTAGTCCAGAAAACAGCTGTTTGCCGCCAGCTTATTCAAATGGGGTTTCATTGCGTACTACTGTGCTGCAATGAGTTTTGCCGGACACCAATCAGCTGAGTATACTGTATTTAGGTGGCAGTGAGTAGTTATAAACAAAAACATAACCTCTCTTAGAGGTTATGACTAGTGATTTTTAGTCCTTAAGGATTTGTACGGATTTAGTAGTATGGCGTAAACTATCGTACGTAACTCGTCCAAAATGTGTGTACCGGACTCGTATGGTAATCCCGTACTCGACTTCGTCTGGCACGGGAACGACCACACTCGTCCGGTAAACACTTATTTTCAAGACTAGTAACGTAATATACTATTACGATGGTTTTTACCAGGCACCAACCAGCTGATTATATTATATTTGACAATGAGTGGCTATAAACAAAAACATAACCTCTAGCGATGAATACAAATTACTATAGTGAGGAGTGAGTGATTGTTAGTTCTTTAGTCGGTAGGAATAAAATAGTTATTTGTGTAACTAGTGGTGAAAGTGGCACTTTGCTGCACACGAGAGCAATGTTTACGCACGAGCCGCAGGCGAGTGCGGAATGATCTCGAGTGCAGCAAAGGCCTTTTTCACTCGTGTTACACATTATATTTTTCCTACAGTCACTATAAAGTACATAAATAATTAGTCATTCAAACACTATACAACACGTTTTTAGGTTCAGCTGGCAACACAAATAGGTGCCCTAGAGAAAGTAGTACGCGCGGTCCGTTTCTCTCCGCTATTTTTCCTCGGCAAGAAATGTGCTCCGCGTTTTAAGAATATAATATAGTTCCGTATGTTTTTGTAATTTGAAGTGGTTTCCGCGCCTAAAAAAACGCTTAAATTGTATTTTCTTATTTATTAAGATCGTAGGAATGTTTTAAAAACGTTTAAAAGAAAAGTCCAGAAAGTTCAGAAATACCGAAACTATAAACACGAAATGACAGGTTAAATCGTAGTCATAATAGTCAATCAGCTGCTCATAGTATTATTATCTTTAAGTGTTGCCAACCTATTTCCATGCGTACACGGATTACGTGCATAATAGAACCACGCTGTTTTGTGTTGTTTCGTTGGAATCCTGATGTGCGGCAAAGTATAAACCGTACGGCAAAGTATAAACCGTACGGCAAAATATAAATATGCAGCAATTAGCAGCTTTCTGTACTATAAACAGTACAAGGAAGCCAACTTAGTCGGGTGACTGTAGGAAAAAGGATTTGTTATGTTTTTTTTCTATTGTTAGGTTAGCTTAGAGTATTATGGCGAAAATATCGTACGTCACCCGTCCAAAATGTGTTTACCGACTCGTATGGTAATCCCGCACTCGACTTCGTCTCGCACGGAAGCGACCACACTCGTATATATCTTTCAATTCACAACACAACGGCGGAATTTAGTTAGATATAGATACTTTTAGTACTTTTAGTGAATATCCCATATTTCATATATTAATCATATATTATCGCAGGTCTTATGGTAAGACCTTGACCCGGGGACGATTTTTTTTAAATTTTGATGTCCTCAGAGGCAAAAATCATTAGGTACCATAGATAAAACATACTCACTCGTCACTCTTAGGAGTAGGTTTTATCTATTGCATTACCGTTCAAATATTGTATTTCTATTTATACATTAAATGAAATGGTCATATATTTGTGTGTCCGTATAAGCACGATAGCTCGAGTAAAAATCCTCTGATTTTGATTAAATTTTGTTCAAACCTGTAAAATCTAAAGAGATCGCGAACCAACATGATTGGACTTCAAAAATGGGGTTTTATGGGGTTAAAATTTGTTTCCCATGATTTCACCTCAAAACCTAAGATTTTGCAATTTCGCTAAGCCATGTTGTAGTGCTAGAAACAAATAATTTTGTATATTAAAAAGTAGTTTACGCATAATGGTTACAAAGAAAATTCCATAAATCTGCAAATGTAAAACTCAAGGAGAATAGCCAAACCGTTGTAGTTTGCTCGTTTGTGGATTTTATATTCTGGTTGAATTCGGCAAACTTACTTTTTCATTCTAAGCCATCCTTCATACCTTTCATGAAGATGCAACATAAGTAGCTTGTTTAACCTAATGTTATTTAAATAGGGAATGTATCTGACATATTTAAGCAAATATTTAAGTGAAGTTCAATCAGACTAGTAGAAATTCGCTTAGTCTACAGATAACTGCGGCGGGGTTTTCTTCTTTTTTAATTTATTGTACCTTTATCGTATTGTACTACAAGTTGTTCTAAATCATTAATTGAATAACTCTGTGATGTTACCCCGTTGCCAATTGCGGGCAAATGCACACGGGTTAATTTTGATACTGAGCCAGGCAATTAAAAACCTTTACCAATGTACGATTTTTCCATATTTATCATCCGCTGTATTTGTAGCCTGAACAACCGACTTGTAGTGTTGGAGCGATGATGTCCCAATCGTTAGCTACTGATATTGAGGACCAACCCAGCCTACGCAAGGTCTGGTAAATCTTCACCAAGGAGTGGCGAAGAGTTTAATATGCACCAGACGGTCGGCGTAGGAAGCCGCCTACATAGTGCAGTCTGCAGTGACAATGCAACTGCATAGTGCAGTCTGCAGTGACAATGCAGCTGCATGGTGCATGGGTATACAGCAACAAATGTCAACGAACTAGTGGTGTTGGAGTCGATGGCCTCTATTGGGTAAAAGAGTTATAACACATAATGGTAACACAGACATATAATCTTGGGGACGTGTAAATACTGTAGAACGAAACTGTTGTGTTATCGTGTCTCTAGAAACATTTGATTGTTCATTCTGCTTTAAATCGTTAAAATCAAACACACACATACAAACATACATTTGATAGATGGTTGAAAATAACTCCTGAACAAACTTTAAATTATCAGGAGCGTGTGCTGAGAACGTCGGCAAATAAATTTACTCCTGAGGAATAAATTAGTAAGTCGATACGTTTAGGTCCAACCAGAAACTACCAGAGCTTAAAATCCGCAAACATCACTAACTCATTTAACCTCAGAACTTATTTGTTTATTTCTTATCTAATTTCCAATATCGTTTAAGATCAAAACAAAACACCAACTAGTGGACATTTCACACATCTTTGAGATTCCTCCTTATCTTTCTTTGTAAAGTGACTGGGATACGATTACTGCTGTTAATGGCCTTTCCAATCCTGATTTTCAGGAAATCGTGAGCCCACCAAGAAAGTCTCCTGTTGGTTTCTCACGACTACGACACCATAATTAACTAGTCTGTTTGGCTTTATTGTCTGGCTCTGTTGTTTTTCACTACCCACCGTTCATTGTGGTCAGACACGCTGAGCCTACACTTAACTAGGGTAATGAAGCACCAAAATGATTTACTATGGAAGTTGCACACATAAGTTTTTTTGTGGGATATGTTAATGCATATTGTTCTCTTTTAATTGTCAACTGGTTAATATACATAGGAAAACAGATACAATATGACTGTATCATAAGCATCATAATTATCATAAACATAAGCATCATAAGTATGACTCGTAACGTTTTCATCATTTTATTATACGCAACGGATTATCATTGTGTATGCAACGGTAGACATATCCAATTTTATCTTACACTAAAACTTGTCTTAATACATTCATAAATTATCATGAATATATTTTAAAATCCGCGAAACACATTGTATGCGCAGTGGTGAATAATTTAAATTGACACAATAACTTGCCAAATGATTAGTTGCATACGATCTTTACACAAAAATCTAGTCGATCTCCCAAACTATTAATCAGTTCACGTGTTAATAGAACAAAATGTAGTGTTTTGATTGACTACTATCGATAAATTTTTATTTTAAAAACTTGTTATTCCAAGATTGATAGCGTGGAAATACTGTGGATAAGCTATGTGATGAATAGGTTCTGTTATTTTCTGACGTCAGTCTTTTATATAATACTGTACCTAGTGTGAAAATTACTAGTTTCGGGTAATAAGACTCTCTTTCTAATCCCTTCAAATCGATGCACTATAGCAGCTGACAAAGGCCTCAATCAATGAACACCTATTTCTACACGTTTTTTTTATATTTTTTTATCACAAATTTGTTTACAATCCGTTCAGTTTTTTTTTTTATATTAGCGTTGTGTTTATTGATTAAGACGTAAACAAGTAAGTAATCATCAGACAATTTAAAGGATTTAAGACGGACAAAGGTACGCAACTTTACATTTAATTTGTCATTGTTTTCAATAATGATTGAATACATAACATTATTTTAGCTGAACATTACCTCAAATAATTAAAAGAAAACTGCCATATTGTAGATTTCCTTTCAACGGATCAACGTACAAAAAATAGAACCAAGAGTACACTTAAAATGTCTTGGCCACTTAATCGCATTAGTAAAATAAATTCAATTTAAAACAGACCTAAAATGTACTTCATGACTCCAATTTAACATTAGATTGTTTCGCATAATATTTAAAAACTTGATGAACAAAACTCACACATACCCGAATGTGAAGGTCAAGGAAAAATGATTCTAAAAGAAAGAATTAAACTTTTATCCAAACCAATGAAAGAATATTTAGCCGGTGAAAATTAAATAACTTTGGGAAAATCATAGACTACTAGACCACTATGAAATTTATTATTGTATATAAATTATAATAGTATAATAATTCAAAACGTCAATTTTTATACAGACATTCAGGTGTTATATAGTCGTAATTATATTCAATTATATATTATTTAAGATGGGGATGCCACTATGTGCATATTTTAACTCAAATATGAGTGTAGGATAAGTGACACGATCTTGTAGTCTTGTCAGTGACTAAGGCCGACATATTCCATATACACAGCTGGTAATTAATAGCCCATACAGATAGTTAGGGGAATCCAAACCACATTCTTGCCTTGGTATTAACGAATTGGTTTAATTATCAGAATAGTACTGCGGAAAGTCGTAGTACTCACTAGTGCGGACGTTAATCCACACCAGGGAGGATCGCATCCATAGTGCAGGCCTATAAATATCCACAATTCGTGACCTCCTAGAACTGTAGCTTGATTACAGGACGACTAGTCAATGTAAACAAAACAATGAGTTGCAAGAGTTGATACCAGTTTATTTTGTAGGCCGGTTATTGACCTAGTCATCTCAAGTGGTGTTATCTTGGATAAACAATGTTATGTAATACTAAGGCCTTTCTATAGACAAACGTTTACATTGCAATATGTACATGTCGCCATTGATTACACCATTGACTTTGGATACTGCTAGTGGACTCATCCGGTTGTAAGATGTGAAGCCTGCTTAACATGTTTTTCGTGTCCCTAAACTTGTTCTGTTAGTTTAGGAAGAATATTACAGTGTGCGCTTTTCATCAATTGAAATGCCGGAGAGTGAGTGATAGTTTATAAATGTATAGTTCATTCCGTTATTTTCTACCATCAAACATACTCCGTTGTATATTTTTAATTTAATTCATTCCGGTATGTTTTTTTCTTGATGGTATTATTTATGTTAATCTTACCACGACGATTACGAAATAACAACGGAAATGTAAACAAAAGGAATCATAACAATGATTGTAACTAGCCCATATAGGAACACGTTACTAATAGAGTAAAAAGAAATTTACATTTGGGTGAATACGATTAAGAAGGTATATTAAACAACTACCTAGCTCAATTGCTGAGGATTTGATTATAACTCGTAATAATTGAGTGAGTAAACTCGAAATATACCTACACATTTTTTGTAAATTGTGTATACATTTATTTATATGATGAGTAGCCAACAAATCAAGATTAACATTTTTAATATACTAATCAAATCCTCAGCAATTGAGCTAGGTAGTTGTTTAATATACCCCTTCTTAATCGTATTCACCCAAATGTAAATTTCTTTTTACTCTATTAGTAACGTGTTCCTATATGGGCTAGTTACAATCATTGTTATGATTCCTTTTGTTTACATTTCCGTTGTTATTTCGTAATCGTCGTGGTAACCCGTGAAATATCAAAATACGACATTTCCTGAGGTCTGTTCGCCGATCGGACTTTCAGACCAAAACGCTCTTTATCCCAACCTTTTTGCCAACCCCCCTGTTGAAATTCGAGAGAAGTTTTAGGCTACAAACATTAACTTAACAGACATAGCCTGTATATGACTAAATGTTTTAACTGAATATAGCAATTTATCTTAATACAATAACAATCCTTTATGGGAATGGGGGCCAACAGGAAACTATTTTAAACATCAAATAGTGGTAAGAAGCATAACAGAAACCCGGATGGATGGATCAGATGCTGTTACTGGCAATAATGTTACCGAAAGCAAAGGTTTTTAAAAATATTTAAAATTAACATCTCAAAATCGTCCAAAATAGATGGTACGGTCATAAATACGCGTAGGACGAGTCCCGTCCTTCTTACGACGGGTACACACAGCTATTTTCTCGTGCTTTGCGTTTTGCAATGGGGGTCTGGGGGAAAACGCGATTTTGGAAAGTTAGGGTTTTCAAACTTAGAGTATGAAGTAGTTACATAATTGATTTTAAACACAAAACTCAATTATCATAACATTTATAATTGATAGTATATTCCTTGAATTCAAGTAGGCCTAAGTGGTGAACACTTTTTAGGCAACTTAGTGCTATATAGTGATACAAGGATACTGTAACTATATTATGATTTAATTGAGATAATTAAAAGCTGAGCTAAAAGTATAATTATTCTTAAAGCCTTCCTAGCTTTCAAGTCAAAAGATAAAACAATCTTATTACGTATCGGCATATTATACGAAGAAATAGGCATATCACAACTCTTACTAACTTACCTTAAAGACGCATATTATTCTAACTAATGGCAATTTCATTATCGTTAATTAAACATAGATGTTAACTGCTTATTAGTACCAATGGCAACTAATTTTCATGGTCACTTTGTAGCAACCATAATGTTTATGTTCTATCTACCACTGCTCCCTTTATTTGTTTAAGTCAGCTGTGTGGCATTGGAAAAACAATCAATCAGCCTTATTGAGTTTAGTACATACGTGTTAGGGTTAACTTGACTCTAACCTCCGTTTTGAACATATGATTTGTACAGCCGTGTCAAGATGCTATGCTATAGAGCCGGAAACATTTTCCAGACCTGCGACAAGCAATAACTGAGCATCTGTGAACTGAACAGCTGTCTGCTTCAACAGCTGTTCAATAACTTAGCACGCCATCGCAATAACAGGCGGGGATATCGCAAATAACTCAATAAGTCTAAAGCCAGCTTTCTTAAAGTGTTATTTTGAAAATACTTAATCACTCAATTGAGATTCAATTATTATTTACCAGAATTAGAAACTAGTAATTATGTGTGTTCTGAACTGAAATAGAGGCCTCCCCGTAGTTCATTACTTGCATGGGATCTATTGTTGATATATTTATTCGTGAAATGTGTTAATTTATTTTAAATATGCGTCAGAAAATACCGAGTCAATGAAAAGTATTAAAATAAGTACCAGTAAAGAAATTGCTTCGATCAATTGATTGCAGTGATATTAGAAAAGAAACTATATGGATCATAAACATAAACAAATGACGTCACTGGCCCGAAAACAGTTGGACTGTGTTGATTGATCTTTTTGTTTAATTTCATGCCATTTACCAGGGATGATGTGTAAACGCAAACAGCACAAATACGAACATAGGATACGACCCGACCACAAGTGTATGCTTAAAACTTTGTCCAGGGAAATCCAAAATACAACGTTTGATTAAAATATTATGACTATGAACATTGTCATCCATCTAGTATGTAAAACTAACAGAATGTATATATTGTCAGTACATAACCGGCTAAATGACAACAATAATAATTGGAACTTGTAGATATATAAATCATATTATTCACGGCACCTCACTCATATTATACAGGGTGTCTCAGACCACCCGGCCGGCTTGTATAGCTCCAATATGAAAGCAAATGGAAACCTAATTGCAACTGGAACCCCCTATTTTGACCCCAAGGAATTCAGCTAAATTATTTTCAACCCCAAAAAAGCACCCCAAAGGGCAGATTTTGGGGGGTGGGGGTGGTTTTTGGGAAATTTTCAAATGTAAAGGGGGGTCGTGTTATACCTCTTTTTAAAGGTCCTTTAGTCCTGAGTATTTTAGTGGAAAAAGATTTAAATTATCTTCATCCCTATTTACAGGGTGTTCAAAAACGTACAAAAAATAGCCCTTTGAACTACTTTTCACTGTAAAGAAGTGGAATTTTGTGGGGGGTTCAAATTTTGATAACACTTTAATTGCTAAATGAGCTTTCAAAAAACTCTGGTTTCAACCCTTTTGCTATCTTTTTACTTATGTTACGCATTTTCAAACTTTTTGAAGTTTCAAAAGCTGTTATCTCAAAAATTTCAAATGGCAACATGGGTTTAATTACAAACCACATTGTAGCCCTTAAAATTTGCTATAATTTTTGTATTTAATGTTTTTTGGTATCTTCATTGGTTAAAGAGATATAACGAAATTAGTGTATTTTAATGGTTTATTAAATGGTATTCAAAGTGTTTACTGTGGCAAATGTACACCTCTAGGTCTCAATTAAAACAAATCTTGTCTAAAAAAATAAAATAGTACTCAGATTGTTGATCTTGGAAGATTGATAAAGGAAAGAACACAACTGCAAATGTTCTTAGTTATTTAACAATTCCATGGCTCTAATAGTTCTTTGAATGAATAATTTGTTTGAATCAGCATTAATAGCCTACATACTGATGGACTTCTACAAATGCTTAAATTGCCTTCCATTTTGTTCCATGCAAACCCCAACTTTGTTATGCATGTAGTACTTCTTCTCCACTATTATGGTACTGTATTGCTGTTTTACTACCGCAGGTGCATTCACCTCTCGTACAAATCCAGTAAGTTCCTTATACTGTAATTTGATTTATCTAATCAAACGTGACCAGTTGCATGCACACGCTCATTGATTTCATGATGATTTTTTTATTTACCAGTAGCATTTATAGACAGTATTCATTCAAAGCACTATTAGAACTTTGTAATTGTAAAATAACTAAGAATATTTGCAGTTGTGTTTTTTCCTTTATTAATCCTCCAAGTTTAACAATCTGGGTAGTATTTTAATTTTTTAACATAATTAGTTTTAATTGAGACCTAGAAGTGTACATTTACAACAGCAAACACTTTGAATACCATTTAATAAAACATTAAAATACACTAATTTCGTTATATCTCTTTAACCAATGAAGATACCAAAAAACATTAAATACAAAAATTATAGCAAATTTCAAGGGCTACAATGGGGTTAGTAATGAAACGCATGTTGCCATTTGAAATTTTTGAGATAACAGCTTTTGAAACTTCAAAAAGTTTGAAAATGCGTAACGTAAGTAAAAAGATAGCAAAAGGGTTGAAACCAGAGTTTTTGAAAGCTCATTTATTAATTAAAGTGTTATCAAAATTTGAACCCCCCACAAAATTCCACCTCTTTACAGTGAAAAGTAGTTCAAAGGTCTATTTTTTGTACGTTTTTGAACACCCTGTAAATAGGAATGAAGATAATTTAAATCTTTTTCCACTAAAATACTCAGGACTAAAGGACCTTTAAAAAGAGGTATAACACGACCCCCCTTTACATTTGAAAATTTCCCAAAAACCACCCCCACCCCCCAAAATCTGCCCTTTGGGGTGCTTTTTTGGGGTTGAAAATAATTTAGCTGAATTCCTTGGGGTCAAAATAGGGGGTTCCAGTTGCAATTAGGTTTCCATTTGCTTTCATATTGGAGCTATACAAGCCGGCCGGGTGGTCTGAGACACCCTGTAGATTCATATCAATGAAGGACATTTTATTAATTGTTGCATCTACATTACTTTTACTTATATAAAGTGTGTTGATGGTATAGATAAATAAGTATGTCTATGTGCCAATATTGTTCATCTTTTGAAAGATAATTCCAGCTTTTAGACTGTCCAAAACAATTAATTGTATACTAGTTGCTATACCCGTGCTTCGCTACGGGGTGAGAATACAGAAAAGAATAATTCGGGTTTACTTTGAGATACTATAATATACTATAAGAAACAGTTACAACACACTTAATAGGAAACATGTAGGCAAAGGCTCAATCGTGCTTATTGATTATTCAAATGAAGATCTCTCAATGTATTACAATACTATCATTTTATATAGTGTATACCATTTAAAATATATATGCTAAAGTATAATTCATTAACCACATGTCACCAAGAAACAATTCTCCTTGTAAACAAATTAAATTAAATAGCAGAACAGCATTTCTGACAACAGCTGGAGTTTCATAACAATGTTTGTTCCCCATGTTAATCTTATGGAGAAATTTGAAACTTTAAAGGGCCCCAGGGCCTCATTCTTTAATTATTTAGCTAAAAAGAAAGTTTCCTGCACAACTTCAGTTACGCTCTTTCCAATGACACCAAAATCATGTCAATCGGTTCAGTAGTTTTGGAGGAGTAATTGTCACAAAAAACTTGCTTGCATATTAAATAAGTAATAGATACTTTTTTAGGGAAATGTGTTTACACTCAAGGTGGTACCTAATCCTGTAGTGTGAGACTCACAAAGAAAACATTAATCGTACACCCAAGCACTAGACGCTGATGTTTAGGAAAACTTATACAGTAGCTAGGTACCTATAACACACAGCCAATCGCCCTCATGTACTATACAACGCTCATGGTGGATGTGATAGAAATACCCACACAGTGCTCCTCACTAGGGACCTTCCTTGCTCGTCACAAGCATATTTCCTGCACAACTTACATATTAGAGCTGAAAGCACACGGTTGGTCCATAAGCAAGTATTCTCTGTATACCTTACTCCTCTGTGGGGACTCATATGGATTTAAGACCCATAGACAACCTATTGAAAACCTTGTGTAGTCTTCAGACGCTTGTCTGGCTTCTTATTACACATTTATATCTAAACTGCAATGTTATCTAGGTCTTTCTTTTAGCTAGGAGGATGTTCTAGACTAAGTGCTACCAGAAGTCCAAGCTGTCCTCATCATCCATTATGCCCTCAAAAACCGATTCAATGAACATATACCTACAATGTAGAGTGTCCTCCAGGCGGAGCATATGCCGAGCTGGACAGCGGAAGAATGTGTTTTCTGCGTCGTCAGGAACACCCAGACAGTTAAAGCAGTCTGGTAAACTGCGGACTGGCCCATCATGTCTGCAGATACAACTGAAAATAGCCGTGACCTGAATGTGACTAAGATCGGTTGCTTCTTTAGCCAAGACCATGTATTGGAAGCTTCCATTAAATAGAGTTCTAATAAGTTTTACTTTCAGGTGTATCTCCACCACAGACTGTACTGGAGGAGAGCTCGACTGTCCCGACTCCTAAGTCAGTTTGTGCTGCTGATGTTGGCCTGGTACACGGCCCTGTCTAGAGTCATGGACAACATGCACCACGCGACTGACGTACTCGCTGGCATCGCCATAGGCTCCATCTGGGCACTTTTCATGGTTGGTTTTTTTACCTGAGAGCTAATCTTAGGCATTACTAACGCTACCGCTTTTTCCAACAGAGATGGGTGTTAAAATAAACTTTATCGAGTACCAGTATGGTAAATGGACTATTATCTATTATTGTATACAACGTTTTTACTAGGAATAAATGTCATGTAGAATGGCTTTGACTATAAACTTTGTCTTGTAGAAGGTACTATAGCATACAAAAACTTTACTTCCCCAAATATACAAGATGCATATTGTATTATATTCAAAATATTGTTTCTTGAGTACCTAACTGAACAGTGATGACCTAGCTCAAGTCAAAATTACAGCAGTGTTTGTTTACATAGATTTACTTTATAAAAATACAAGTCGCCATACCCGTGCTTCACAGTGGGATGAAAACGCTAAAGAGAGGTTATCATAAAAGTTGTTCACCAATCTTGAATCATGGTACCAAGTAACTTTTAAGTTTTCTTACTCCACACTCGATGACCGCAAAAGAGCTACTAAGGCCTCTTTTAATTGTTGCAGGCCATCTTCGCAATCGACATGCGCTTGGGTTCCAACAACGTAACGAAAGAGGAGTTACGATCGTTGAGGGCCACTCCGCTAGGGACCCCGGGACCTAACCAAGTGTAGCATCAGGCCACTCCTTGTACATATGCACATAGTGTCATTTTACATGTCTATACTGACTTAGCTGATTAAGTACCCCAGTCATTCCAGTCTCAAGCTTTGTATTATAGGTTTAGTTTTATTTATGTGATTAAATTAGTGTTAAGTTGCTGTTAGTGCTAATTATTGTAAATAGAATATTTTATACAAATGGAATTCATGTTTCTTTTTTCCTTAACGTTGTCAATCATGTTATTGTAAATGATATTATGTAAATAATTGTCTGTGTAACCCCCGTGGTTCTAGTGTACACTTTTATATCTGAAGGCCAAGTGGAATGAAAGAAGACACAATCTGTGTTGGAAGGACAAAGTGAAGAAAGACCTGAGAAATCTTGGCATGGCTATGGAAGTAGCAGGAGACTGAAGAAAGTGGAGGCAGTCTTGGTAAAGCCAAAACCCAACTTGGTTTCTAAAGGCTACATTCAAGTAGAGAATCCTAAGTAAGTAGGAATTAATGAAATATAAAATGTTCTATGTGGATGTGAATATTTCGTAGGTAAATACCCAAAAGGTATTTAAAAGAAATGGGAGTCCACACAATCACCTAGAAAATGCACAAACAGGAGTATTTATAATGTTTAGAATGTTTTATCATTAACAATCTTTTATGGATAGTATGTCAACAAAAATTTTTATTTAAGGCTTTAGTATCACAAACAGGTTATTTGAAGGAAGAAAAGTAAATAGATTTGGTAACAACAATAAAGTTAAAACATATTAATTTTGAAATAAGTTACCTTCGCATCTTTGTAGATGAAAAGTGAAAATGATGTATCGCAGTTTCAGTATCCTAACTCTAGTTTTCAAATAGAATCATTAGGCCTGTAACTTATCTTCAAATAAAAACTTTTTAGAACTGAAAAAGTGAGCAAATTACTATTGCAAAGTCTGGAATCTAATCCCCTTTGATTGTTCTTAGAACAAAAGGTAATGCTAGATTAAAGCACAAAACAGTGTCACATTGTGTACCTGAAATCTTCCTTGAATTTATCCTAAGACATTGTGAATATCCGTTTCATTAAACTAATAATGGTAGGAAGAGTTTGTAATAATTATTTTAAAAAGATTTACACTCAATCACCAATAATATTTCTCTACTAAAGTAAGTATGATATAGTTTAAAGAAATTAAACACCAAACATTAAGGTTTTGATTAATTCACATGGGTAGGTATTTAAAAAAAGTTATACCTTTATTGATACAGTTAAAACATTACAAAATATTCCCTACTGCTTCATAAACTCACACATCTGTTTAGGTTTGCTGAACCAAAACCTAATCAAGTCCACTTCTATATCAACAGAACTTTTGGTGTGAAACTTATAAGTCTGAGGCAAGTCAAATTTCAGTTCAGCCACCACCTTAGCCTCGACCCCCCACGCTTTAGCTTTACTCAAAATGTGTTCTCTAGTCGATGTTTTATGAAGTGAATACACAGCCGTGTTTGCCAGCCTAAGTCCTACCTTAACAAAGTCCAAGTCAATGCCCTTCTGCCTCGTTCCAAAGGGTGGGTTCATGACAACAGTGTCAAAGAAATTGTTCCACCTATCATCGAGCTTACACACGTCACACAAAACACTATCACAATCGTCCACTCCTAGATCTTCGCGGTTCTCGCTAAATATATCAAGAGCTTCATGGTCAATGTCGAAACCGATGCATGAGCCGGCTCCGAGCAGAACTGAGCCAAATGTCAACATACCACAGCCACAACCCAGGTCTGCCACTACCTGAAACATCAAATATGGTAGGCTAGTTTAAACTTAAACAAACATTGTAGATACTAGAGTAGACATCCCATCTAAAAGGACCAGCTGTAGTCAATTTTCCAATCCCATCTAAAAGGACCAGCTGTAGTCAATTTTCCAATCCCATCTAAAAGGACCAGCTGTAGTCAATTTTCCAATCCCATCTAAAAGGACCAGCTGTAGTCAATTTTCCAATCCCATCTAAAAGGACCAGCTGTAGTCAATTTTCCAATCCCATCTAAAAGGACCAGCTGTAGTCAATTTTTCAATGCCATCTAAAAGGACCAGCTGTAGTCAATTTTCCATACAAATAGTCGAATGAGCCACAACAGGACCTACTTGAGGATTGAGCTCACTAATGAAAAAAATATCAATTAACTATCAATTATTGAGATGCAGATGCCCCCCTATGTGTGTATTTTAACCCAAATATGAGAAAAGGATGAGTGTAGTATAGAGTCTGATGATCAGTGTAGCTTTGTTACTGACTAATATCAGCTGTTTCATTAGTCAGGATCTTTATTTAAAGCCCAATGCTCAGGAACAGCTGGGTCCAGTTTTGAACCATCAAAAAGCTACTGACTTTTCTCAGGATCGATCCGGCAACCTTTTGATTGTTAGTGGGAGCACTATAACCACTAAGTCAGTTTATATTTTTCTCTCTTAACTTCTGTTAAGATCTTTTATGTGACATAGAATATGTTATATATTAAATTGTCCTTTTAGTTTGGCATGGTTTTAAAATCGGTGAATACAATAAATTAGAAGTAATTGATAGAACACACTGGACCATATTCTGATAAGAGTGTCAATTCAACTACAGTACTGTACTTTCATTATCTTGCAATAACTTTTTCATTGCATAAGGTGTGTTTCTAGCCTAGTGGTTAGCGTCTGACTTCGGTGCGGGAGGGACGGATTCGATTCCCAGCATGCCCACAAAGCATATAGGCCTATGGGTTTGGACCGCTTTTCCCAAAAAGTGTTTTAATATCATTCTCTCTCATCTCATCTAACAAATGCCAATGGTGTAGACAAGAGAAACAACAGGGAAAACACAGTGTTGTATGCTTAATGGTTAGGGAGAAAATTCCCAGATTTTAAAAATTTAAAATCCCTGTATTATTCTTATGGATAAAAAGTAGACTGTTGTTATTACATGAATATTTGACATGATTTGTTAGGTTATGGATATGTTTTTATCAAATTTGGAAAATTAATTAGTTTTATACTATACTATAACATTTTGATCAGAATACACTTTTTTCTTTACCCTGTAGTAGCAAACTTAAGTAGGCTAAACGTTACATATTAAATGGGGAATGATTACAAAATTAATTAGAAAGTTTCAAAATGTTATTTTTTGGGGTCAAATATGAGAAACACTAATTTTTACCCTGTAAAACCTGTTCCCGCAGTCCTATTATGCTGGTTCAGGTACTCATTTGAGTACGTAAAAATGAAACAACGGTTTATGCGTTTTTACCAAATAATTTCATTGAAGTCATCATCTCATCTCGGGATAGGCTATCATAACAAAAACAAAAAAAAAAAAACGTCCAGGGTGTAGGCCTTACTATGAGATCTACAGTTAAATAGCTTATTTCCTATAACTATTCAAGTATAAACTTAAAGTGGTCTTTTTTTCCTGAGCAATCCTCAATTACAATGGTTCTTGATGCTTTCAAAATTTATACAAGATTAAACATTTCTGCCACAAATTATGTACGGTACCGGTAACTGTGATTTATTACACCAGTTACAAAGAATTATGATGTTCCATTGAATCTAAGAAACCACATATTTTACCTTTCCCTCCAAGTCTCCAAAGCTAGTTTGTATAGTGTAGAGCATACAAGCCGCCAAGTGTGGACTAGTAGCATACTGCTCAAGGTGGATCTTGGGGTCCTCAAACACTTCAACCTGTTGCAAATATTGCTCTAGCTTCTTCAACTTCATCCTCGCCATTCTCACGGTTTGATGTCGTAACGTGGAAGTACTGGGAGAATCACGTTGCCGAACAGAGAGTCTTGAGGGACAAAAAACCCGAAGGACGCTTGTGCTTGTATAACAGCTCCTCGTTGGACCGAAGACAAGTGTTCAGATCCTGGGCTTGGTGCCTGAAACACAATCGTAGATGAAATTTGAGAAATATATGTTAAGTTAGTATGTGATGGACTTGGTTAAATAGGAATGTTGACTATGGATAGTCACTGACTATTGGATACTGAAGTAGACATTCCATCTATATGGACCAGCTGTTGCCAATTTTTTTACTGAAAAGAACGCAAGTTAGTTGTGTAAGCCAGTCACAGAATGTGCTGCAGTAATGTCTAAAATTCAATGTTCTGCCTTAATTTTTGTTGCTTACCAAGCTTATGGGTCATAACTTTTGATATAGCTCACAATAAGTCATTCCATTAGTTTGACTTGATAAAAAACTGTGTGTATTCAAGCAAAATAGGTAATTTAGGTATATCAGCAAAATCTGTCGGTGGCTCACATCAACTATGACACTATTGATAAAAATGGCGACAAATTTAACATGGGGATCGGGGATGGAATGTCTAGTTGTATCAAAAGTCAAAGATACCTTAGGTGCAGCTTGAATAATTACAAGGTTTGACAATAAACATGAAAATTTAATTCGGTTTATGAGTAAAATTAGTTTTAGTTTTTAAAATTTAATTATGTTAATTTAGAAATGCTTTGTAATACATGTTATTATTAAGATTGTTTTGTAAAAAATATGTTGGAATAAAAAAATCTTGAATCTGGAATTTTTAAATAAGGATTACTATTATTAAGTTAGGTTGTGCTTTTAGGTTTATGCTTCATGGTGAGTTGTTAGGTTTTACTTTTTGCCTTACACGGTAAGATTTGCCTTACATTTCCTGGTACTGAAGAGATGGCTAATGGGGTTGATGTTAAAGGTACAACTCCTTGCTTTAAAAGCTGCAGCTTCTTCAATTGTAAATCTTCTAGAAGAATTTTTCTATTTTCTGGAACATAACAAAGTATTTCCGACATCAAGATGGTGGATAGTTAACAAACCTGTAAAAGTGTTCTCTTTTGAAAACATAAAAAAGTCATTTTATTCCCAAATTCTAGTAAAAAAAGTTATATAGCGTAGTATACACTTTGTGCTGCAATAGTTTATAAACTAATTTACCTTTTAACCATCAATAAATAAACTCAAATGTTAGGATAGTATGCACTTCTGAGAACTGATAAGTGAAAACCTGATAAGACTGGAAGTTTAGAGCCTGCAGTCTGGTCAAGGGCATTGGACTATAGTCCGTCCGTTTGGCTATGTTACCCAGCGGATTAGGAACCTTCTCGGAACTCGACTCACCCTTCAGACCCGCTCGCCAGGCTGGCCGTTGATATAATGTTTACCTACCTTACCACAGATCTGTAACTTTTTGTTTATTTTAAGTTAAAATTAAATTGTTCTTTGTATATTTGAGTTCTACATGAAATTCCAAGAATAATGAGTCCAAACACGATGTGGATACTTAATATCTACGATCTGAAAGTCGGGCAAAGCTGGTGACGATACAGAGTAATTGTAATACTTTCAGATCAAGTATCCACATCGTGTTTGGGCTCATTATTTTTGGAATTTCGTGTAGAACTCAAGTGTATAAAGAAAAATGTATTTTAACTTAAAACAAAAAAAGTTACAGATATGTGGGACTGTGACAGTGGGTGAGTCACTGTTTGTCTCCGGCCAGCCCGACGAACGGGTCGAGAGGGTGAGTTGAGTTCCGAGACAGTCCCTAATCTGCTGGGTATCATAGCCAAACGGACGGACTATAGGTCAGGGTCACATGCAGCTGATAGTGGCAGGTAAGTTAGACTACAAAGGACTTTTATTGTTGTTTTCATATTGAGATCTAAAAATAATTTATTGTTTTTGGTTGTTTGATTTTACTTGGTTGATATCTAATAAATACAAGCACTTGTAACTTGCATAACTGTTTATTCATAACTGGGAAGTAAAATATTATTGTATGAACAATGTAAATAAATAATTAACATATGGCTTAATACTAGGTGGCGTTCGCAGAGGCATCCACAAAATTGAGCGGAGTCATCAAGGGTTCATATTAAGTTATATTGTTTTTGTCATACTGCAGTAAAAACAGTCGTCATTGGTGCATGCTTTGCGGGTCTAAAGTAGCATTTTTACTCTTTAGGGAATAAAATTCGTTTTTAGCCTCTATGGAGTAAAACTCAGCTGTTGTCAACTCAGTTGTAAATTTCTATTGTAAACTATTGATTACGTATCGAAATATGTATCGATTCGTGCTTCGTAATCATTTTAACATACAGTCTACAGACTCTTCCCATAGCATTTTAGCATTGCAGATACATTAATCCATTCTTACACTCAACACTGCTCACTAAAGGTGCTACTTCCTTCACCACCCCCTACGTCGTGGACCTGTTTCCCTCTCTTCCCATAGCATTTTAGGATTGCATATACATTTAATGTAATTGCCAAACACAGTTCCCACACTCTGCACTGCTAGCCTTACTACTTCCTTCACCATTTCCTACGTCATAGACCTGTTTCCTTCCTTTCTCATAGCATTTAAGTATTACAGATACATTTATCAAACTGCACAAACGGTTCCCCCACTATGCACTGCCAGCCTTTACTACTTCCTTCACCACTTCCTACGTCGTGGGGCCTGTTTCCTTCCCTTCTCATAGCATTTTAGGATTGAAGATACATTAATATAACTGCCACAGACGGATCTCACACTATGCTCATACTTTACCACTTCCTAAGCCACTTCCTACGTCGTGGACCTGTATTCATCACTTTCCATAGCATTTTAGTATTTTAGATACGTTAATCTAATTGCCACAAACATTCCCTCACTTCGTACATCTAGCCTTTACTACTTCTTTCACCATTTCCTATGTGGTGGGCATGCTTCAATCCCTTCTCATAGCATTTCAGCATTGCAGATACATTGAAACTGCTACAAACGGTTTCCAGTTCCTACACTCCACACTGCTCACCTTACTACTTCTTTCTCCTCTTCCTACGTCGCGGACCTGTTTCCCTCTCTTCCCATAGCATTTTAGGATTGTAGATACCTTAATATAATCGTCATAAACAGATCCCACACTCCAAACAACACGCCTTTACTACTTCCTTCACCACTTCCTACA
The DNA here is from genome assembly GCF_028750875.1 of Macrosteles quadrilineatus. Lineage (NCBI taxonomy): Eukaryota > Metazoa > Arthropoda > Insecta > Hemiptera > Cicadellidae > Macrosteles > Macrosteles quadrilineatus. The sequence goes on from NW_026542599.1 coordinate 62,411,112, forward strand.
TCGCTGACCTGTGTTCCTCCCTTTCCTTAGCATTTTAGGATTGCAGATACCTTAATCTAATCGTCATAACCAGTTCCCACACTCCGGACAGCTCGCCTTGACTACTTCCTCCACCACTTCCTACATCGCAGACCTATTTTCCTCCCTTCCCATAGCATTTTAGGATTGTAGATACCTTAATCTAATCGTCATAAACAGTTTCCACACTCCGGACAGCTCGCCTTGACTACTTCCTTCACCACTTCCTTTGTCGCGGACCTGTTTTCCTCCCTTCCCATGGCATTTTAGGATTGCAGATACCCTAATCTAATCGTCACAAACAGTTCCCACAGTCCGGACTGCTTGCCTTTACTACTTCCTTCCCAAATTCCTACGTCACGGACCAGTTTCCCTCCCCTCCCATAGCATCATAGGATTGCAAATACCTTAATATAATCGTCACAAACAGTTCCCACAGTCCGGACTGCTTGCCTTTACTACAGGGTGGCGCAGAGAAACGGGAAATTTTGAAGTCGTTGTTGGTACACCTGTATGTCTTGTAGGAATAAGAAACTGAAGTCATGACACCAAGTAGTAATGGACATTTAGTTGAGATGGAACAGTGGAGTGGTGCGGAGCGTGCAGTCGCCGTGAGAGCGTACTACAAAAATGGTGACAGTACAACAGCTGCAAATGTTTGGATGTCTATCATTTTCATTTAAATGGACATGTCAATAAGCAGAACATGCTTTACTGCGCTGAACGAAATCCACTGAACTTCATCAACGTCCGTTACACAGTTCCAAAGTTACTGTATGGTATGCAATGTCTTGTCTTGGTGTGATTGGACCTTACTTTTTTGAGGATGAAGATGGTTCTACTGTAACTGTCACAACGTTACATTCATATGCTGGAGACATTTTTTTTCTCCACGGCTTCATGCTTTTCCAGATATTGAAATTCAGCAAACCTGGTTTCAACAAGACCACACAAGAAACCCTCACACACTGCTAATCTGTCAATGGCTGCATGGGGACGTTTGTTTGGAGAGCGCATCATTTTAAGGAACGTTAACGTCCATAGTCTCCAGAAATCTCAGTGCGCGACTTCTTTTTATGTGGACATCTAATGAGCGTTGTGTACCTGACTAGACCAAGAAATCTTATTGAGCTCAAGACTCAGATTGAAGAACACGTTTCCAACATCCCAGAGGACACATTGCGTTTCACAATGTTAAGTCTTCAAAATCGATTGAACGAATACGCCCAAAAGACAGCCCTTAATTGATGGGATTTTTAAAATGCGATTTTTAACTTTTATTCCTATTTCAAACATTTCTTATGTATTTTCCACACTTGGCCAATACATTTTCAGCATTAAAGATTTTTTTGTAAAATTTTCTTGGCATATTATGATTATTTCAAAATTTTCCGTTTCTCTGCGCCACCCTGTAGCCTACTTCCTTTACCACTTCCTACGTCACGGACCTCTTTCCCTCCCTTTCCATAGCATTTTAGGATTGCAGATACCTTAATCTAATTGTCAAAAACAGTTCCTAAACTTCGGACAGCTCGCCTTGACTACTTCATCCACCACTTTCTACATCGCAGACCTGTTTTCCTCCCTTCCCATACCATTTTAGGAATTGTAGATACCTTAATCTTTTCGTCAAAAACAGTTCCCAAACTCCGGACAGCTCGCCTTGACTACTTCATCCACCACTTTCTACATCGCAGACCCGTTTTCCTCCCTTCCCATGCCATTTTAGGATTGTAGATACCTTAATCTAATCGTCACAAACAGTTCCCACAGTCCGGACTGCTTGAATTTACTACTTCCTTCACCACTTCCTACGTCAAGGACCTGTTTCCCTCCCTTCCCATAGCATCACAGGACTGTAAATACCTGAATCTAATGGTCACAAACAGGTCCCACACCTCGAACAGCTCGCCTTCACTACTTCCTTCACCATTTCCTACGTCGCGGACCTTTTTCCTTCCCTTCCAATAGCATTTTAGGATTGCAGATATCTTAATCTAATCGTCATAAACAGTTTCCACACTCCAGACTGCTCACCTTTACTACTTCCTTCACCTCTTCCTACGTCACGGACCTCAAGCTAGTGTTGATTATATTTATAATCCATACCGTTTCAGTTCTAATATCTGTGAAATAATGCTTATCAGCTATTTATTTATCTACTGCATTTAAAAGTCAACAGCTGATCATATGTCTTTGTTTATGTGACAAATACTGCTTCCATAAGGATTACATTGAAACTTTGAGACCCAGTGGGGCGGATTCCTGAGAGACTTTTTCAACGTCATATAGATGTTGGCACTCACCGATATGGTCTTTATTGCCATGCAAAATTTGAAAACGATTGATTCAGCCGTCTAGGAGGAGTTTGCGTATTACGAAATGCATAAGAGTCGACGTATAAGAGCTTCGCTCAAAAATTTAAATGTGATACTGGACTTAGGCTAAATAACAACTTAGTATTACTTACCCTAATGAAAACAAGGAAACTTTTTTTCGGTTAATGTGACTTATCACAGAACTAACCACTACCTACACAACCCTCAACAATAGGCCTGTACTCTGCCATTGTTGTCTCAACTTATTGAACAGCCGTCCACATATATTTATTATTTATATAGATTGATCTTTGAACCCCACCACAGGGCGAGGCTCAAGTAGGCTAAGCGAGCTGACAGGAGAAAACTCATGTCCCATGGGAACCTGGCATTAAAACAGCCTTAACAACACAGCCATTGCCCAGAATAGGCTAACTTATATTTACTGTGAAAACCCTCACAAAATCTAAGGAAACGATGGACCTACTAAGTTAAAACTAGAGGTCGTCCAGTGGTCGAAGCTTGACCAAAAATATTTAATGTACAGACTTCTTCATTTTCATCCCACACTGTGAATAAAACATGTGATTGGAATTTCTTCCATTTGTTTTGATTTTCTGTTTATATTTCGTCACCAGCATGGCAACTCATAAGATCCATGTTAATTTTTTCAATATATTTTAAATTCATTTTTGTGCTTATTTTTGAACCTATTTTAATTTAGGGATTCTTTAACCTATATAAAGGGATTCTGCACATCTAACTTACAGGTAAATATCTTTCCAACAGTACTTATGCGTAAATTTTCCCTGCAATGCACAATAGCTGAGAAAAAAGGTTGGTAATTATTTGGACGTAGTGACTACTCGCAAAAGTGAAATTTTCTTTTTTCATAATGACCTAAATTTCACGCTGAATCCGAAAATGACGTTTTTATTTTTCGGAAAATACCGGAAATTCCCGAAAAAAGGGAAAACGGGGAATTTTTATTTTACTCAAAATACGTCATGTGGGTACTCAAAATACGCGGAATATTGTGTAAATTAAGAATATGCAAAAATTGATCCGATGAAAAACACCGGAGATAGGGCGAAAAAACTGAATAATCGGTTAGGTTAGGCTTGGTAAGGTTAGGTTAGGTTTGTTTAGGTTAGGTTCGGTTATAGGTTAGTATAGGTTAAGTTTGTTAAGGTTAGGTTAGGTTTGGTTAGGTTAGGCTAGGTTAAGTTAGGTAAGGTTAGGTTTGGTTAGGTTAGTTTGGATTTGGTTAGGTTAGGTTAGTTTAGATTTGGTCAGGTTAGGTTAGGTTAGGTTTGGTTTGGTTAGGTTGGGTTTGGTTTGGTTAGGTTAGGTTTGGTTAGGTTAGGTTTTGTTTGGTTAGGTTTGGTTAGGTTAGGTTAGTTTACTTACAATACTCATGTTATTGATAAACTAACCTAACCAAACTTAACCTTAACTATTCAAACCGAACCTAACCAAACCTAACCTAACCTAACCGAACCTAACCGAACCTAACCAAACCTAACCTTACCTAACCTAACCTTAACAAACTTAACCTATACTAACCTAACCTAACCTAACCGAACCTAAACAAACCTAACGTAACCTTACCAAGCCTAACCTAACCGATTATTCAGTTTTTTCGCCCTATCTCCGGTGTTTTTCATCGGATCAAAAAAATTCTTGCATATTCTTAACCCTCCGAGTGTCACGCGTCATAAAAATGACGCACAACACACTTTGTGTAGGGTCATGCGTCACTTTTATGACGCACAAACATCGTTTACGGCGAAGGCTCTATGACTGACTGAATCGGATTGAACTGGATCGAGTTAGGTATCGTTCTTTCCGTAATATTCTAAGCTTTCTCCAGAGGTCTGTCTCTAAGCGCTATTCATTTTAGTTCCGAAAATATTGTAGCAGACAGCTGACGTGCGTTTATTTGTAAACAGCTAGGTTCCCCCGGACCGATGACTGATGTGTTTTATTACGTTTATCATTGTTTTAGTGTTAAAAATCAAAAGTAGTGATATACGTGGTGCATTATAAGAAGATTTAAGTGGTTTTGAAGTGCTGGTTGATGATCCTGAAGAAGTAGGTAGTGATATTGATGTAAATTATCAGCCAGATTCCTAGCTATGGTTAGGCTATGCATTCTTAGCTAAACGCTATGTACTGAAATCCGTTTTTCGCTCATAACTTATTTATTTGATAACTTACCTCGCTATATGATTATATATTTGTAATCCTCATTAAATTTAGAACAAAGTGGCTATTTTCAAATATTTATAGGCCTATAATTTATACAATTTCATTGAGCGCGAACTTATTTTTTTTTTGAAAATTTTCGAAATTATATTTTTTTTTTACCTAAAAATTTTTTTTTTGAAAAAATTTTCCTTATGTTTTATATATAATATTGAAGCCCATGATTTTCCAAACAAAATGGTATATAGAACATTAGAATTGACATTGTTTTAAGCTTCTCAGATCCGTTTTAATAAAACCTTGCAAAGGGGCCAAAAATAGGTGGACATTAAGGCCTAAACTATGGACACTCGGAGGGTTAATTTACACAATATTCCGCGTATTTTGAGTACCCACATGACGTATTTTGAGTAAAAAAAAAATTTCCCCGTTTTTCCCTTTTTTCGGGAATTTCCGGTATTTTCCAAAAAATAAAAACGTCATTTTCGGATTCAGCGTGAAATTTAGGTCATTATGAAAAAAGAAAATTTCACTTTTGCGAGTAGTCACTACGTCCAAATAATTACCAAAAGGGTTTAAAGAAACATGCTTGCCTATTAATATATAGATAGATATTTAAATTAGGCCTAATTTAGTTAGGGTAGGCCTATTTCAACTTACAGCTAAAAAGGGGTACACTTCCGTATCTGTTGTCAAAAACAACTGAATGAAAAATTATTTAATAAACTAATAAGTTATCGATTATTTCATTCGATATATCGTATGGTTAGGTTATTGATATTTCATTCGGTTGTTTTTGACAACAGATACTTACGGAAGTCTACCCCGAAAAAAAAACTTACCTCTTGCAGTTTGAGTCTGAAATGCCATACTAAGCTAGGCCTAGTTAGACCTTGCAAAAAATATGAGATAGGCCTATCAATGACACACTGGGATAAGGCCTAGGCTACTTAGGTAGGCTAGTTAAAAAAGGCCTTGGATCTAGGCCTAACTTAGGCTAGTTCTCTTGATTAAGCTTTTCCTAGGCTATTTTTGTATATTTAACAAAAATAGTAAATATGCACCTAAAATCTTCATGCTAAATCAAACACTAACATTATTATTTAAATAATTAAATTGAACATGGAACAACGTTATTATTGTAGGTCAGTGGGAACAACACAAAACAAAACACCTCGTAATAAAGATAGACCAAACGGAAAACGGAACGGACTTACACTGACACTGACACTGACAGGACAGACTGACACTGACGGACGGAGTGAAGGAGCTTGGATTGGAAGGAGACGAACGGGGACGACCGACGACGACGTACAGATAGGAGACAGGGCGACGGAAATGGACTGAGGAGACTGGTGGACTGGACTGGAGCACGGCACGGCCGCCTTTAACTACAGGACGCGGCCTGGTAGAATTGGCAACGTCGCAAGTAGTGGTGTTGTTCAGTGACATTACGTCCCATAAGATAACATGGCAGACAGGTGACATCAGCTCATTAATTCGTACTTTATTGATTTAAATTTATAAACATAAATTTATTAAAATATTGAAAATAAAACATACAGAATTGAAAACCGAAACAATATTAATTAAAATCTATATCTGTACATTTTCAAGCGGAGTCAATATAGTTGCCACTTCAAACTAGGCCGCGGACTGGAGTTAGTTACCGAAACAATATGAATTATAAATCAATTTTTCATTTCATTTTTTCTTTTTCGTTTCATCCTTTAGTTACAGAGGAGTGTGACGGTAAGTTGGGAACGTGTATGATGCTCATAAATTACCATACACTACAACATCTTAAACATTGTTATATTATAGATGACACTCTTCTTCATATGAAGTCCTCTCCTCTCAACATTCACTAGAGATTTTAAAGTGTTGAAAAGCCGACTCGCCCAATGTGAAGAACAAGACAAAAGCTGTTTGGTGCCAGTCTTGACTGGAGTCAACAAATTAGTGTGGGGAGAACGAAGTGACTATTCTGACATGCGATTATTCGCACCGTGCGAATAGCCACTGCCTTGGGAGAATGGGGAAGCACTACACCGTGTCACGAATGGGCAATGGGCATACATTGCCCAAACCAAATCAGTAAGAATATTTTCTAACCAAAATCTTAAAAAATTCTCAAATATGCTGAGTCAGGAGGGTTGGGAGGAGGTCTACTTTGCACCAGTAGAGTTGAAATTTAACATCTTCAACAGTATTTTTATGTATTACTTTGATATATGCTTTCCTATTACTAAATGTAGAGATACTGATCAAAAAGTCCCTTGGAATAATCATGAGCTAGAAACCGAGAGGAAAAAAATTATAGAAAAAAAGCACATTAGGGAGGATAACAAAAAATGAATCTTTAGTGAATTCAGCTAAAGAAATGAACAAAGCATTAAAAAAAAAATATTTTCAAAGCCAAACAAAGTTATATGGATGGAAAAATTTTGAGATCAGGGAATGTGTCCAAGACAACTTGGAATTTAATTAATTTAAATATAAAAAACAAAAAAAAAGTTGTGAAGAGCATAGATGAAATAGAGGTAAATTCAAAAGTATATAATGACCCTACGGTTATATGTAACACTTTTAATGATTTTTATGTCAATGTAGTTGATTCTGATGTAATTCCAAAAATAAATACACCCAATTTTTCAGTACCTAATTTAGTAATAAATAACCAAAAAAATTAATTTAGATGTGAACCAATCAGTGAGACAGATATCAGTAAAATAATTTCCATATTTGATAATAAACTATCATCAGGCTTCGACGATGTTCCCATAACAGTAATAAAGCATGCCCAGAGTTCACTTAAAAAACCATTTGCACACTTAGTAAATTCATCATTTATATCCGGCATATTTCCAGATAAATTAAAAATTTCTAAAGTAAAACCTCTTTATAAAAAAGGGGACCAATTAGATGTTTCAAACTATCGCCCAGTAGCCTTGTTACCTGTCATGTCTAAAATTTATGAAAAAGCTATGTATAATCAGCTTGTTAACTTTTTAGAAAGTAATGATCTACTCGATAAAGAGCAGCACGGTTTTAGATCAAATCATTCTGTAATATCAGCGGCTGCTACATATATTGAGTCAATAATTGATTCTGTAGATAGGGGAGATAAAGTAATTGGAATATTTATGGACCTAAGCAAAGCATTTGACAGTGTATCTCATCATAAATTGTTAAAAAAATTTGAAGGACTAGGGGTTGTAGGAATTTCACTAAAATGGTTTCAATCATATTTAACTAATAGGAAACAGTTCGTAGAAATTACACACTTAAACAATCATAACCAGATGGTTAAAACAAGATCGCAGTTGAGAACAATTAAACATGGTGTACCACAGGGTTCTATTTTGGGTCCTCTACTATTTCTTACATATATCAATGGATTACCCAATGTTATTTCAAATTCAACAATGAATACCATCTGTTTATATGCCGATGATTCTAATCTTCTTGTAAGCGGAAAATCTGTTCATGAGATAGAAAAATCTGCCATCGATAACTTGATGAACATCAATAACTTTTTTCAGATCATCAGCTATTACTAAATCTTTCCAAAACTAATTTTACACGCTTTAATCTAAAAACTAATACCAATTCAGATTACCCAGCACTAAAATTAGCCGGTGAAGATATACAAATTGTTGAGAACACTAAATTTCTAGGATTATACATAGACAGTAAATTAAGCTGGAATGATCATATTGATCATGTGGCAAATCGAATGTCAACAGGCCTATTTGCACTTTATCAATTATCAAAATTTTGTAAACTTGAATCCCTAAAATCGGTTTATTTTGCTCATATTCACTCACATTTATCCTTTGGTATAAGTATTTATGGAGGAACATCACAAGCTAATTTAGACAGAATTTTAATTCTCCAGAAAAGAGCAATACGCATTATGTTAAATTTGGATTGGCAAGATTCTGTTAGGGAAAAATTTGAAGAACTAGGCATAATGACTGTATATAGCTATTATATCTATCAATGTGTACTATATACTGTCAAAAATTCAAATAATGTCTCACTGGTAGGGGATTCTCATCAATATTGTACCAGAAACAGAAATAACTATGCAACACCTTCACATAGATTAAGATTTTTTGAAAAAAAAAACCAATGTATATGGGTATAAAATGTTACAATGCTCTTCCAACAAAACTAAAGGACTACACAAGGACTACAAAATTTAAAAATAATCTAAAAATGTACTTTTTAACCAATCCCCTTTATTCAAAGAACGAATTTTTCCTCTTACATAATATATTAGAATAAGAACTTTTTCAATAGTGATTATATCTTTTGTACTTTTTTAGGATTAAACATTATGATTTTGATCCAATGTAATGACGCCATTCGTGCACATGTTTGCAAAGTATGAATAAAGTTGATTTCATTTCATTTCATTTCATTACATGAGGGACGATGGCTAAAGGTGTGGTGACGTCATATCTATAGTGGCTAATGTCTTCTCTTGAGGCAACACGATGACCGTAACGAGACGAAGTGATTCCAGTGGCGGTCGTGGCATAGTTGGTAGCGTTTCGGACTAGTTTTTCAGGAGGTATCCAGTTCGAAACCAGCCGGGGCCAATGCGACTACTTCTTAACTTAGAATTTGATGCATTTATAATTTTATTAATGAACAGAACTTATTTTTTAATAGTACCGGTAAACCTTTTTTCGATTTTTATCTTATAAATTTTAGCGAATTTCCCATATAGGGGAATAAGCTATTACCGTAGGTCTCATGGTAAGACCTGGACTCGGGACCGATTTACTTTTTCATTTTGTATATATATATACAGGGTGTTTCAGAATTCGTGTCGGATATTTTAGGGTATTGTTCCTGGGTATGAAACAAATCCAAATATCATATTTAAATTGACCGGAAGTCCTTAGTTACTCACACAGCCGCCATTTTGTTTTTTTCACTTATTGTTTTCTAAAAAATGGTAAGAGATAAAAAATTGAAACTTTGCAAAAACATTTATGACAACTAGAAAAAGCTACAAAAAAATTATGAACATTTTTTAAATTCATAAAACAAAATGGCGGCCATTTAAAATTTTGTTTCTTATAATACTCATAAACCGCTGAGTTTACAAAATATTTACAAGAATAACTTTTTTAAGATAATTTAATTACAAATCGTTTGACACCTTAACCTTTTAGATTGGATGAATATTAACTTCATTCAAGTTATGGCAGCTTTAGTAATACGTGACCGCTGGAGGTTAGATGTAGTGCATGTGAAGGCATGCGGCCTAAGTCTGCCACAACAATGCAACTGTCTGCGTCCGCTTTGCAAGTTATTTTTAAACGATTTTAGATTATTTCAAACAGTAATAAAATATTACATAACCCCAAGTGTCATTTTTTTTATAAATTATCAATCATTAGGATGGCTTAAAAATTGCACACCTATTTACTGTTTATAAAATTCACACTAAACAACCTATTTCTTTTAAATCAGCTGTGGTTAAATTAAACATACTTGTTTACAACTAATCAGCTGATTTTATTTGGTCTTCAGACAAAATAAAATCAGCTGATTAGTTTGTAAACAAGTATGTTTAATTTAACCACAGCTGATTTAAAAGAAATCGTTTGGTTTAGGTTTATGGTATCATGGCTAGTAGACCTACTAGACAAGAGTCATCAACACATCAACCCAAAGACCTACTCTAAAGTAATATAAAAAACCTAAAAGACAACCATTGTAGTTTATTATGCCTGTGAAATAGACAAAATGGATAAACATCTCTTTACAGGTAGTTCTGGTAACCAATGGAGCACATCGTCATTCGGAACTTGAAGCTCTTTAAGATCGGGACATTTGCGTCACCTTTGCCGTTTGCTTTCCCATGGAAATTGTCAGTGGTCGTTGTGGCACCTCCAGGTCCGACCAATCCAATATTGTCTCAGGTAAGAGCGAAGATGGCCAATGAGTATTGTCATAGGAAAATCATAGTTTTATTGTAAGGTCCTAGTGATGCTCTCAAAGCACAATCATTCACTTTATGGTTCATGTGTGAGTGTCTGCTCCATTGTCAAATGACTAGGGGTGGGCGAGTACTCCACTGTTGAGTAATTACTCAAGTAGTTGGCAATACTCCACAATCCAGTCGAGTAGTTAAAGATACTCGCAACTCGAGTCGACGTTAAGCCGATTTCGTTATTTTCATTGATATTTGACAAATAAATAACAAGAAAGGAAAATGTTTGGGTTTTATTTAATCCCTAAACCCCTTTAAATATTGACATACTAGGCCTACTAATAATCGGCAACCTAGACATCGCTTGCATCATCCATTTCACTGACAGCAACAGCTGACACTGGGTGATAGGTAGGCCTAGTGGTGTGCGAGTGCGATGCATTGAAATTTCGATTTGATGCATCGAATCCCAATTCGATCCAGCCCATGCATCGAAATACCGATGCAGTTCTAAAAGGGGATGTGTCGATAATCGTCATCGATACCACCGATACTTGGATATTGGTATCTGTACTAAGACTCGATTGTCAAAAGTCGATTCCGATGATACCGACACCCGACAGGGATTTTATTTGAACACTTATTTACTTTAGCTACAGTATTAGTTTTGTAATCACGGTTAACAATTTTCATAGCCAACTTAGAAACTATCTAGTTCAAAACAGCGACGGTGCCGGTGACTTTGTTTAGCTTCAGCTCAGTGCACAGCACAATCTACATTTCAATTAAACGAAAGTATTGATTTTTTAAAATATGAATCACAATACCACAATTCATTTATACAATATTGTAACCAACTGTTAGGCCAACCCAATTTTATAATATAAATGACTAAAAGACCCTTTACATATAATCATAAATGGGTAATTGAATATTTAGAAGAAAACAAATTCTTTAAATAAAGCCGAGTGCACTTGTAGAAGTTTTGTACATTCAATCAAGATAATTTATTTAGTTACTGTCTCTCTATTACTGTTATTGATCTGCAATTAAATTATTGTTAAGGCCTACTCAAAATGTATGTATTGTTTAAACCTAACTTCTTCATCACAAAAGATATATAGGTAAAAAATTAAACATCCTGAAAAATATACATTTTACTCAGTCTTACACATGGAATGATACTTTGGTTATTTTGGTATAAAACATACAAATGTTTGTAATACTGACTAGAACAAAACACACCAATGTCTGGGCTGCCACGTAGAGCAGTTTGGGTGCAAACACTGTCCAGACAAATAGATGATATCTCTGTATAGTGATGACTAGGAGGCAGACAAACACATGCAGTAGTTGTAAAAACACCATCACTGCAACACTGGTGCTCAGTTGAGTCTCCCAGTATCTGTAACAATAACCACCTTGTAATCGATGATCACTTATTGAGTATTTGGTTTAGAAAAAAACTGCAAGTGCTATATTAATACAGTAAAAGTAGCACAAATCACACAAGGTGAATTTTGAGTTTAAAATCATTCCTTAATCATTTTCAAATAATTATTTGGAAGTACTGACTTTCAGCTCATGAATTGTCTTGAGGTTAAAGCCGGGTTTTCCTAGGCGTGGAAGAGGAGAGCGGCGAGAGGAACGCGGAGAGCAGACTCCACTTGTCTTAGGTAATTTCATGTTACTGTTTTCCTAGAAGCGGAGCGGAACACCATGTTAATCTCTTTTCCGCTCTCCACGTTCCTCTCTCCGCTTCCACGCCTAGGAAAACCCAGCTTAAGATAAAGTTTTATTTATAACTCAACTACACTATGACATAGGTTTTGTCTTAGATGACTAATTTTTAATTTTTAAGCATTGTTACATCTTTGTCAAATTTCATAAGATAGTAAAAAATAAATATTGTTTGACGCACAAAAAATGTTACCAAATGTTTAAACTTGACATGATTTGTGACAGAATGTAGGCAATGGCGGTTCTAGGATCTTGTCAAGAGGTGGGTCCAGGGGTCCTCCGCAGCAAGGTGGCTTTCTAAAGCCGTTTTTTAAGTCTATATCTAGGAGAGCGAGCTGGTCTAGTTGTAAATCAAGGGCCTTCAGTGCCCGAGGTCCTGGGTCCAAATCGCGCCAATCTCCAATGGATTTTATCTATGTGATAATGTCGCTACCCTCTGGACTAGCCTGAAATATTGTGTTTGTGTGAAAACAGTTCCAGGCTAGAATCCTAGTGTCCTAGAATGTGAAGGTGGGACATAAAAATAAATGTCTAGAACTGTTTTCAAAAACCTTTGTTACGTTTTTAGGACAAAATGTAGTGCCTATGTTAAAAAATTTTACTTTTCTCCCCATCAAATATCTGATATTGGATTGACAATAACAAGGTACATAACCAAAATTATAGTCGTGACTTGGCAGTTACCTGGAGGAGAAAATGAATAATCAACTACAGTAATATTCTGTTGCCCAAACAAGTCAACTTCATTGTAGCCTTACCTTGTTTTCTCCACTATCGAGTGCACGTGCACTAGGTATGCTAGGACAGGCATGCTGTAGGTGTGGACTATCAGTAGGATGCCAACCACAGACACATTGTAATCCTCCAGGCCTACATAGCCAGCTGCCAGGTCCACACTGGCTAGACTGTTGGAGTTACCCTGCAACAGTATTGTGTCTTAAAATGTCATAAAGAAAGTATCTTTGAGAAGTCCACGAATAAGACGTTACTCAATTTTTTACATTGTTTTAGACATATATTCTGACACCACCATAAACAGCCTAGAGCAATCAAATGATGATAGAAATTAAAATAGCTTTAATCCACCATAAATACACTTGGACATGATTCTCAGCCATTGTGAGAATGTACATTCTATATTGTTTACCATATAAGGGAGCAAACTGTGTCTCCATACGTACATTTCATAGCCTGATTCAAGGTGTAGCTAATAAATACCGGGCCTGTTTTCAGTGTTTTCCAAGAAATAAACTGCTTTAGTCTCAAAGCCAAACGCCATTTTGCTTGGTCACCTGACATCCCCTCCACATTCCAGCTGGTTTGACAACACTCAGGTTAGTTTGGTCACAGACTTTAATTGTCTTTGCAGATTGTTTGAAAAATTGTGCAATTGAGTAATGTGTCATTGTGAAAGAATTTATTTGTGAAGCCTCAGTAAATCCGCAACAGAGACTAACTTTCTCTAAGTGTATGGGGATCAAAAAGTATGTTATGTGCAAGGGTGGCGTAAAAGACTCAAGGGAGAGAAGATATCAAAGTGATCCGTGCCAAGGTCTTTTTTAAACAGTTATTTTAACTGCTAGTGAGCTTCACAATACATTTTATTTTCATGTTAACACATTGCTCAGTTAACTTTCACTGTTTTTCTAATGAGCAGAGATTAAAGGCTTAACAAGGATCATCTATTAATTAAATGCACCAAAGCAAAAGTTTCAAGGTGGTACGTTTGTTTCAATAAATTTAAAAAGTAAACAAAATGTATTAGGTATACTTTACAGGTAAAAAAATATTAGTTTTCTCAATCCACTAGAAAATTCTTTTGATACTCATACCTGATAAAAGTAGAAGACAGAGCCGAGCCACAGCGGCAGCACATTGCTGGAGGTGGCTGATACAGTTCTGCTGACCAGATACAGCACAGGAACCAGCACGGTGTTGTACGACCTAAGCAGCAGACAGACTGCTAGCAGCCAACAGACCAGCAGACTGCGCAGAACAGAGCGACTAAGAAGTAGCACCACTAACAGCAGACACCAGCAGACTCTGGCTAGTGTTATACTCCTGGAACACACCACTGTTATCAAGTACAACCTTTGACCATTGATAGAAGTAGTCATCATGTGCCTATAAATAAAGCTTCAGCCTTTTTATTTAGAATGAAAATGGGCGGAATTGAATTGAGCCAGCAAGAGTACTGATGTCAGTTACCTATTTTGTTAGATACAGACATTTTTTGATCAAGCTAAAACGAGAGGATAACTTATCGTAAACTACTCATATAGCATTTTATGATACATCAAATATCATTAAGGGAAAAGGAAATATGTCTTGATATCAGTGCACTCTGTGAGTTTGAAATTGTTTGTAAACAGCTACAGCTGGTATATAGATTATTATGTCTATTTCAGTATCGGAAATGCAATGGTACAACACACAAAGGTCCTTAAATTGACTGGGCAGCCTCTTTTAACAATGAATTAGCCTGTCCACATAGGCATCAGGCCTGTTCAAATAAAGCAAAGCAAGGTGTGAGCTGGTACAGTACAAGTATGAACTGTATAGCTTTTAAACCATCAACATTGCTGTTTTTGTTTTACAGTTTGACGCAGTTTTAATTCACCAGACAATGACAATACATTAGTCTTACTTGTCCAAACATTCCAAAGAAGCTATAGATGGCAACATAAAAACACAATCCTCATCTATAAAGCCAAAAGTACCCATGAACTTTTGAGGAAACTACAAGTCACATCCTTATATATAATTCTGTAAGACAAAATTTTTACCAGAAAATTGTGGACGTCTGGGAAGTCGTAGAAAAGTGGGAGGGGTCTTAAATTAAAGGTCTTGACCCCAGGGACTCGGGAAAAATAGCAGAATTTCCATAAAGATACCAGAAAACGAGATATAACGTAAAATGTTCTCCATACGAATAGCATTAGAAGCCATTTATTGCACATTTTTGTTTACTTCAATACAGCTGATCGTGATTTATCATCAAGCCAGTACGCAATGTTAACATTTAAATAACTTATTTGCCAGTCAATTCTGAAATGTATACTATATAAAACCAGGGATAACGTTACCTATAATAATTAAGACTTTTTAGTTACGTTTTAGAATGTGGAAAAAAATTATTTTACTGTGCAACTTTTCAAATTTATGTATTTTTAACGTTTAACACGAAATAACCACATTGACTAAATAATTACCGATTGAAGATTAAATAGAAAACTTCTGCTTTGTTTTCATTTCAAAACATATGTTTTAGATTTATTCTACACTTTCTTCATTTTAAATTTGATATTTATTGAAGTGTTTAATCAATATTTTTTATGAAGTGGAATATCCTCAACGGCTACTCTTAGAAAATAATCTGGGAAAAAAGATTCAAGATTTAAGATTCAAGATTCAAGATTCAAGATTCAAGATCTTTATTTGTCATTAAGCAATACAAGTATTACAATAGACATCGTCAAAGTTGTGTTTTTTTTTTTTTTTAATAATACATACAGTTATTTCCTGTTAGAGTAGGCCTAACAGCAAGAATGCACCAAGCGAGTAGCAATCACTCTTTAAAATATAACAGTTAAACATAATTAGCTCTAAAATAAATAAATTAACAATTTACATGTCAATGATCATGTAGATGGAATTGGTGACGAAGATGGAATTGGTTCGTACAGGAAATATGTATTTGTTAGTTAAGTAAGTACTAACTTATGACAAGTTCCAATGGGAGGAAAACAATATTGTTTGGAGATTTTCAGGTCCTGTCTGTTGCTTGCAAAGGAGTTAAGAATCAGCCGATGATTAGGCCTAATTTGATAGAATATGTAACTTCAATCTCACCTTTAAGAGGAATACTACCACATACACTAATTGTTGTTTTTTTTATGTTGATCAGAAAAATCTAGGGTTAAGTTTGGTCAATGGAATGCCTTTACTCTTCACTACTGTAATAGTATAAACTTAGAAATATTTACTGGGCAGGGATGCTAATTTAGCGCGTTTGGCCAAGAACGAAGCTTACATCAACACACCTTTATTTGCCTTTTCATATTTGACGAAGAGAATTTCCAAAATTCAAATTTCAGGAAAGTCTTTTTTTATCACCCACAAGACCAAAGCTAGCCTAATAAACCAGTATTCATTCACAAACAATTATATGTTTGCTACCTTTAGCAGGGTTAAACCTGTAGGGATTCGAATGATTTATTGAAAATAACATCAACAACGGCTAACAAAGACAAACAACAAACTGTTTTTTACACGAAAGATATGGCTTATATTATGACACATAGATAATATATTACTTAGTTTGTTTAAATATTAGATGGTTTGTTTTATATTATTAAGCTTTTTAGGGACTTATGTCCCTACAAGCCACTAGTCTATATATAAAGCCAAAAGTACCCATGAACTTTTGAGGAAACTACAAGTCACACCCCCATAAACCATATACTTAAAATGTTCGTCATGACGAGAAACCTTGCGCAAAATTATCCATTATTTCTTAAATTGCCCTATAAGGTCGTAATTTCTTTCCAAAGGGAACTTTCCATATACCTAATGTTAAAAATACATCAGCTGTAAGTATGTTTTGTTTATTTCAGCTAGGGGTCTGCGGGTCAGACTTTTTTGGTTCGGGTCGGGTCGGGTCGGGCCAATAATTTTGATCCTCGGGTTTCGGGCCAAAATCGGGTCGGGCCAAAAATTATTAATTACCAGATTTTTTTTCTTTTTTTAACTCCTATCTGTGTTTATAATATTACTTAAAAATAACATATGAAAAACGGTTGTATTTATGTATATTATTTCATGTTCATAACTTATTTACAGCTTAGGAGTTGCCTCAACTGCAAGAAAGAAGAAAATAATTTTTTTTATCAAGCCATTCTTTCCCATTTTCATAACTGTTGAAATATCTAAACAGCTATATTACAACAAGTTTGTAATGGAACTTAATATAAAAGGATCATAAACAAATCAATTAACCTTATCTCAAGTTTAGGGCCTGTGGACTGGCTTAAAGACTGCAAGCAAGAAGAAAATAAAAATTCTATGTTTCCACCATGCAATATGAATCATTCATTCCCTGCCTCCTAACCTCCTAAGTATAAAAACCTCACACTTACAATAGCATTATTAGTTACATCATCATAAATAAAGAATTATTTATTATTGGCATTACTAGGCCTACAGCTTTACATAGGAATTATTTTTTATAGGGCCTAAAATAGTAATAGACTAAGCAACATGACAAGTGGAGAACTCATTGAAGAAAAGATTGTGTGTAAACTAATTCACTTTAAAAACTCTAAAACAGTAAATAACACACATACATTGTTTATGGTATAGTTAGTTATAGTAAAGACTGTAAAAATTGCATATATCATGTCATACACAGTTATAGACCTACGGTATTGCAAGAGATTAAAATCCTAAAACAACTGATTTTAGCTAATAAATGAAAAGAATTAAAAATCCATAAACTCAAGTCAAACAATATCACAATAATTAGGTACCTGAAAAGGAACTCTTAATATATAGAAAATTATATTAAATCAAGAGAAAAGAAAGTTAAATGCTAATTTGGCAACATAAGCAGACAGCAGAGACATTATAGTGTCCTAATTAGCAACACAACTCAATGTTTTTATACTGTAAGTCGATGTTTTTGAAACTGTAGGGTCTTTTTCTCGGAAGGAAGGGGGAAGGGTAGTAGAATGTAAACAAAAAACCATGAATCACTCTCACAGCCGGGCCCGGGGACACTCAAGGTTACAGACCCTCCCCCTCCCCTCCCCGCCCCTCTTACACAACCAGAGCCAGGCCCGGGGACACTCAAGGTCATAGACCCTCCCCCTCCCCCACCCCTATTACACCACCCGATTGTTCCAATTGCTGACAAAATGCAAGTAACGAAACAAGGAAGTAGAGACAAAAAGATATATTTTCTTTATTCAAAAATATAAAACTGTTACAGATAATTTCCAAAGAAATTAATTCATGGTAGTTTGTGTCTTGTAAATATTGTATTAGATCTTAGAAATATCTTTTTTGAAACTCAATCTAACTTAAGAAAAACATAATTTTACTGATAAAAACTTTCATAAAATTATAAAATATTTAGGCCTAACCTCTTTGTAGACTTGCTGATACTTGATACTTAAAAAAAATTAAATGGTGACCATACAATGCCGAACCAGACGATCAGAAGTGTTGTTTTGTTTTGTTACTGAATGACAAAAAGGACACAGGAAAATAAAAGAACAAGATACAGATCTGTACACTATATCAGATATTTCTTTTGTTTATAATTTATTATGTAAATAAAATACTAAAATATATTTTAAACTAGGTATGGAATAAACAATAAATAATTAAACTGGTACCTCTGGATAAATAGTCTTTCTTTTGACTTCGTTTTCTTTGCACTGTTGCGTCACGGCTTTTGTTTTGTCAGTAGACGACTGGCTCTGACTAGTGACAGTACGGCATTTGCTCTGTTGTGTCTTTGTTCTTAAACGTGAGCAAACTTAATATTTAATTATAATTTTAACGTTTTAATTCCTCTGTAATAATATATATAAGAGTGTTTCTTTGAAAATTACTTATTATAACTTTGAAAATAATAATTTTTTTTTTGGCCCGACCCGATCTTGGCCCGAAAAAATCTCTGACCCGACCCGGTCTCTCGGGCCTTCCGCTGGCCCGACCCGACCCGAAAAAATCGGGGACCCGCAGACCCCTAATTTCAGCTTAACCTAACCAATCAATAGTTTTATTAATACTTATGAAGTCAAACGGGGTGAAGCCCGTGGGTAACAACTAGTTAGTCATTATTGACATTTCATACAAACAATTTAAGTATTACTGATGGGATAGTAGTGTTACCTTAATAGGAAAGAGTCCATCTTGGCATAAACTGTCTGCTATTCAGGTGATCTTGCTGTCCCAAAAACAATCCTTAATACCTATGTCTCTAAGCACTATATTACATCATTACAATTTATACATGTTTGATAATAACAAACAGAGAAACTTACGAAATTTGCCAAGGTAGAAGAGAGACCTGTAGACTGGCTGCTTTGTGTTGGTATATAAGAGAGGCAGTACAAACGTACAGAAACACTGAGGAACGACTGTAATGTACCTTAGTACAGCACCAGACCACACACAATAGACCTGCAACAAAGTTTGTAATGAGATGGCAGCGATAAACCTCAATATCACAATATACAAATGACTTCAGTACAGAAATATGTTCAGCCCTGTTTCCTTTACTTGATTCCTGATCAACTGATAGATTTGCATTGTTGTCTACAAGGTTTCAAGGACATAAAACCGTAAAACGTTTAGGGGCGCCAGGTACACTGAAGGTGGGGGAAGTACCCAGTACTTGACTTGGACTTTCTCCGAGTACTTTACCCAACTTACACAGGTATTTAGCATTTTCTACAAAGGAAGGTTGGAGTTTTTAGATGTTGTAAATACTTACTAACACCACACACCACAGACAGCAATGGTTTCTGCTCAGCCTGTATCAGCCAATCACTAGTGTCAGGTAGATGAGCCCACTTGTCTCCAGTACTGTTTAGTCTCCGCAGCACTCTGTGAGATGCCAGGACTGCCAGCCACTGTAGAGGTGCCTCTCTGAGCCTCAACACTATCACTGTTGCCCACAGGAAGTACCTGGCAAATTAACTGACTTCAATTTTCAACACAACTCAAAACAAAAACATTACAAAGTGAATCATTAGCTTGAGGGCAAAACAGTGCATGTGTCAATAAAGAATCTCAAATGGATTTCGAGATTCGTTCAGCAGGTTTTGAAACTAAAATTGAGTATTGACTCAATAAAGTATTGTCATGTTATTTATGTCACTTTCATGAGTTTATTTAGTTCAGCGTTTAATGTATGAAAAAATGGTTTATAATTTTTATTGGAATATGTTTTTGAAATTCCAATCATCACATGTTTTATTTACAGGGTAGGGTGAAAATAGAGGAGTCTGTACATTATATATTTTTGGTCGAGTTTTCTACCACTGGACGACCTCTAGTAATTTCTAAATACTTACCATAGCTGGTGTTCCTCTTCTATTAGACTTGATGAAAACAGGGAGATGCAGAAAAGAACGGTCCCAACAGCGATGATGGCTTGGTTCCATGATGAGACTGTGTGTCTGATTCTGAAACCCTTAATGATAAGGATTTTAATTAGAAATCAGAGACATAATTTATTACTCGTCACTTGTCAGTTACAAGTGAATATACTTCTGCAATAAATACTACACTATTGACACTGGCGGGTGTCATTAGACTTTAATACTGTATAGACAAGTGTGATGACTGAGAGGGAACCTGTTAATAAACAAGATTACTTTACCATACAACCTACTGTTGATTAACACATTCAGTGCGAGTGACGGGCCGGCCCGTCATGTTAGCTTAGCAACAACCAGGGTGTCTACCAGATTTCTCAAATGGATTTCCCGACTTTTTCCCGACTTTTCATTACCATTTTTATATAAATCCCGACCAAAAACTCGGTCCATTCTCCATGTTACTACACCTTTTTCCGTCTCGTGGTCAGGGTACCTTCGTCAACATATGTTGTCACTCGCGACGCAGCGAAATCACTGACGATCGAAACGAATCACATGCCGAGAAAATCCTGTATTAAATGTAGGGGTGTGTGAAGCAGCAAAACATTTCAATTCAAAGCAACGATTCGATTAAAAAAAATTTTGATGTAACTCGATTCGAAGCCAAAGGAATTTTTCTATTCATACTTGTCAGTGGAGTGAAATATCTGTTTTCAATCATACATTAGAAGAAACAGTATTTCTAGAAATATCAGTGAGCTTCTTGCCTAGTTCATAATTTTTACTTGCAGCATCATGTTTTTAAGCATGTCACCTATTTTATTGTATTGATTTTATAAATAAAAATATGTTTGGGTGTAAACAAATAAAAACCTTTGTAAGATTTAAATACTGAATCTTTCAATCGGTTTACATTGATAAAATAAGAGGATAGAATCAGAACTACAAGGTATACATAACTTCTTGTATGGCGAAGCAATGTCTCAGTGTGAGTGTATGCCATGTACTTGGATGGCAATAACATGTATGGCGAAGCAATGTCTCAGTGTATGCCATGTACTTGGATAGCAATAACCTGTATGGCGAAGCAATGTCTCAGTGTGAGTGTATGCCATGTACTTGGATGGCAATAACCTGTATGGCTAAGCAATGTTACAGTGTATGCCATGCACTTGTATGGCAATAACCTGTATGGTGAAGCAATGTCTCAGTGTATGCCATGTACTTGGATGGCAATAACATGTATGGCGAAGCAATGTCTCAGTGTATGCCATGTACTTGGATAGCAATAACCTGTATGGCGAAGCAATGTCTCAGTGTGAGTGTATGCCATGTACTTGGGTGGCAATAACCTGTATGGCTAAGCAATGTTACAGTGTATGTCATGCACTTGGATGGCAATAACCTGTATGGTGAAGCAATGTTACAGTGTATACCATGTACTTGGATGGCAATAACATGTATGGCGAAGCAATGTCTCAGTGTATGCCATGTACTTGGATAGCAATAACCTGTATGGCGAAGCAATGTCTCAGTGTGAGTGTATGCCATGTACATGGATGGCAATAACCTGTATGGCTAAGCAATGTCACAGTGTATGCCATGTACTTGGATGGCAATAACCTGTGCTGTATGGCTAAGCAATGTCTCAGTGTATGCCATGTAGTTGGATGGCAAACACCTGTATGGCTAAGCAATGTTACAGTGTATGTCATGCACTTGGATGGCAATAACCTGTATGGTGAAGCAATGTTACAGTGTATGCCATGTACTTGGATGGCAATAACATGTATGGCGAAGCAATGTCTCAGTGTATGCCATGTACTTGGATGGCAATAACCTGTATGGCTAAGCAATGTCACAGTGTATGCCATGCACTTGGATGGCAATAACCTGTATGGCTAAGCAATGTTACAGTGTATGCCATGCACTTGGATGGCAATAACCTGTATGGTGAAGCAATGTCTCAGTGTATGCCATGTACTTGGATGGCAATAACCTGCATGGTGAAGCAATGTCTCAGTGTATGCCATGTACTTGGATGGCAATAACCTGTATGGCGAAGCAATGTCTCAGTGTGAGTGTATGCCATGTACTTGGATGGCAATAACCTGTATGGCTAAGCAATGTCACAGTGTATGCCATGTACTTGGATGGCAATAACCTGTGCTGTATGGCTAAGCAATGTCTCAGTGTATGCCATGTAGTTGGATGGCAATAACCTGTATGGCGAAGCAATGTCTCAGTGTATGCCATGTACTTGGATGGCAATAACCTGTATGGCTAAGCAATGTCACAGTGTATGCCATATGTACTTGGATGGCAATAACCTGTATGGCTAAGCAATGTCACAGTGTATGCCATGTACTTGGATGGCAATAACCTGTATGGCTAAGCAATGTCACAGTGTATGCCATGTACTTGGATGGCAATAACCTGTATGGCTAAGCAATGTCTCAGTGTATGCCATGTACTTGGATGGTAATAACTTGTATGACTAAGCAATGTCTCAGTGAATAACTTATAATTAATGTCAATCATTTGAATAATGTCAATAAGTTATATGGATACTGATAGTCAAAGTAACAGTATCAATGTAACAGTCAACTATGTATATGGATGGAAGTTTTGCAACCCGTTCATCCCTAACTTTGAAAGGTTAGATTATTCCCGACTTTCGGCCGAAATTCATGACTTTTTCACGACTTTTCCCGACTTTTCAAAATCCTTGACTTTTTCCCGAATTTCCCGGAATTCCCGACTGGTAGACACCCTGAACCTTGTTTTAATGTGAGCTCAGCCATTGTCGGGGAACGTTGTAATCTTTACCAGCCTGTAGCTTATAATGCGAGCTTTATTCTGGTTTAGGTTGGTACAAAAATTGTGCGTAAAATCCCGCCTGGCAATGCTTTTGTCCCGTTTTCGGGGATTTTC
The DNA here is from genome assembly GCF_028750875.1 of Macrosteles quadrilineatus. NCBI lineage: Eukaryota > Metazoa > Arthropoda > Insecta > Hemiptera > Cicadellidae > Macrosteles > Macrosteles quadrilineatus. The sequence continues at coordinate 62,434,400 of NW_026542599.1, forward strand.
TCAGTTCCAGCCATATTACAAAGACTCTGGTTATTGATCCAGGCAGTGCTGCTACCTTTGGGTGTTTCAGTGAACTACGTCCACTTTCGGAGTAACGCAGAACAATCACCACTGCTCTTTTGTGATTCGTCTTACTGAGATATTTCAATACCAATAGCGATGGCTGATTAAGTTAGCGCGTCGGGGCTCCGCCCGGGCCTCGCCGCCATTGGCGAGCGCCTGTTTAAAGGTTTTCAGCAGCGAATGTGTTAAAAAGTAGATTATAAGGAAACCTCCGTGGAAAGAAAGAACAATATTTTAAAATCAAAATAATTATAAAAAAATCATAAGCGTTTATTGTAAGTGTATCACGTCATTGACTATACACCTCTACTAGATTGAACACTATGCGGTCGCTTTGTTAACAATACACTGGTTCTGCATTAGTGTATGGTCCACGTAGTTATGTTAGATGACGCTAGGCGCTCTTCAAGCGCCTTTAGTTCCCTTAGATAACGTAGGATCGCGCTGCGAGTGCCCGTCGTCTGTCACTGCAGATAACCTCGGCTATGATGCGAATTGCGACTGCGAGCTGCGAGTGCCGAGCAGTGACGATTACCATGTTGATTAGCGCGTGGTAAAAAGTACAAATTGCTGGGTCCCCCATGAGATATTGCGTGATATACAGCTTGCTTAATTTCTTTGATTGTGTGTCTTCGTATCCATTGGCAAATGTCAGCTGATTTTCATTAAAGCAAAATAGATTATAATTTCCAGAAACTTTTCCAAAACATGGCATATTTACGATGGTAGGCTCTTATAACTTACATTCTCATTATCTTGGGAGTTTTATTTGACCCATGGAACAATACCTAGAAGTATTCGTCACCAATTCTGAAACAGTAAATAAAAAAGTCCCTATGTTGTCACCAACATACAGTACGTTAAACACACACACTCGAAATCGACACGACACACCGGTCAAAACTAACGACGACGTGCACAACCGTTACGACCGTCGCCATGCTCAAACATTTGCGAACTGAAGTTTGGCAACAATACAGCTTTTAACATTATGGCGTCAAACTAAGGGATGAAGGAGATGGCACAAAAACTTTATGACACGTCACTCAAAGGTAGCGAGCGGCATGTCATGTCCCAACGAATTGAGACGGGGCAACTCGCGCCCAACACCGTCAGGTGACGGAATACTTACACATGCCTAGTCCCCTAATTCAAATCTGTGGTTTTGACTCATTGTAGCTATTTCTCAAGTTCCTCACAAAAAATAAGTATCATAATTACTCTATTAAAATTAATTAGAAATAGCGTCCAAGCAAATATTTGTAACACTTTGCATTCCCCATTATTTCAACATATTGAGATATTATGAGAACTACTAATCAATAGTGTACAGCACGCTGTTTCATAAACTATAATTATTAATGTTGATTTTTGCCATTTTATATTGTATAGTACAGTTAATGAAAGGTTTATTTTAAAATGTGTATCCGGTGTTGAAATAATCAATTTATTATTGGTGAGGCCTTACCCGAACCGTGTCATGTTGAAAACATCAAGGAAGTTGATACTTTTGTCCAATAGTTTAATGTTTCATTAATAAAAAGTTGCATAGTAACAGCTGACTATCGTTACATGAACACGGTGTCAGCAGTGTCAGAGGCCAGAGTTATGTCACTCGACGTTGAGCCCGGTGTGGGTGAGATAATGGAAGTGATGGTTTTAGTTTTATTTACATCACTTCCGCCGTCATCGTGCCCGGGCGACTGCCGAGTGCCGACTAGTCTCGTCTCTCCTCTCATTGTAGTGTGCTAGTAGCTTTTACATTCTCCGCGCGGGGGCAGCACCAGACAGAACACATGTTTCCGTTATACAACGATAGGTTGCGTTGCCACCGCACCGCTATCTGGTTATCTACTAAATGCATTACATGTTCAATCTAGTAGAGGTGTATAGTCAATGCTATTACCTATTATCTATCTATCATTTATTATCTATAATCTATTATAGACTCTTAAAAACTGTTGTGAGACAGTTAGTTATGGTATGCATGTTGCAGTTTTACATTAAAGATGTCTTGTTTTCATTTGATTTTTTAAAAATTTTTTTCTTATTTAAGATTTTATAACTATTAAAGTTCTGTAAGCTTTTGTTATTTTCAACAATCTTTTTGTATCGACTTTTGTAATAAACTAGGTAACGTTCGCAGAGGCATCCACAAAATTGAGCGGAGTCATCAAGGGTTCATATTATATTGTTTTTGTCATACTGCAGTAAAAACATTCGTTTTTAATGCAAGTGTTGCGGGTGTAAAGTAGCATTTTTACTCTTTAGGGAGTAAAAATCGCTTTTAGCCTCTGTCGAGTAAAAATCAGCTGTTGCCAACTCAATTGTAAATTTTGATTGTAAACGATTGCATGTATTGAAAATATTCACCACTTCCTGCGTCGTGGGACCTGTTTCCTTTCCTTCTCAAAGCATTTTAGGATTGAATATACATTAATCTAACTGCCACAGACGGTTCTCACACTATGCTCATACTTTACTACTTCCTAAGCCACTTCCTACGTCGTCCATAACTTTCCATAAGAATTTAGTATTTTAGATACGTTAATCTAATTGCCACAAACATTCCCCACACTCCGCACTGCTAGCATTTAATACTTCTTTCACCATTTCCTATGTCGTGGGGATGCTTCCATCCCTTCTAATAGCATTTCAGCATTGCAGATACATTAATCTAAATGCTACAAACGGTTTCCAGTTCCCATACTCCACACTGCTCACCTTACTACTTCCCTCACCTCTTCCTACGTCGCGGACCTGTTTCCCTCTCTTCCCATAGCATTTTAAGATTGTAGATACCTTAATCTAATCGTCATAAACAGTTCCTACACTCCGGACAGCTCGCCTTGACTACTTCCTTCACCACTTCCTACGACTCGGACCTGTTTTCCTCCATTCCCATAGCATTTTAGGATTGCAGATACCTTAATCTAATCGTCATAAACATTTCCCACACTGCGGACTGCTCTCCTTTACTACTTCCTTCACCACTCCCTACGTCTCTGACCTGTTTTCCTCCCTTCCCATAGCATATAAGGATTGCAGATCCCTTAATCTAATCATCATGAACAGTTCCCACACTCCGGACTGCTCGTATTTCCTACTTCCTTCACCACTTCCTACGTCTCGGACCTGTTTCCCTCCCTTCCCTTGGAAAAATTAGATTGCAAAAACCTTAATCTATTGGTCATAAACAGATCCCACACTCCGAACAACTCGCCTTTACTACTTCCTTCACCACTTCCTACGTCACGGACCTGTTTCCCTCCCTTCCCATAGCATTTTAGGATTGCAGATACCTTAATCTAATCGTCATAAAAAGTTCCCACACTCCGGACTGCTCCCCTTTAGCCTACTCCTTCACCACTTCCTACGTCACGGAACTGTTTCCCTCCCTTTCCATAGCATTTTAGGATTGCAGATACCTTAAACTAATCGTCATAAACAGTTTCCACACTCCGGACCGCTCACCTTGACTACTTCCTTCACCACTTCCTATGTCGCGGACCTGTTTTTCTCCCTTTCCATAGCATTTTAGGATTGCAGATACCTTAATCTAATGGTCATAAACATATCCCACACCTCGAACAGCTCGCCTTCACTACTTCCTTCACCATTTCCTACGTCGCGGACCTTTTTCCTTCCCTTCCAATAGCATTTTAGGATTGCAGATACCTTAATCTAATCGACATAAACAGTTTCCACACTCCAGACTGCTCACCTTCACTACTTCCTTCACCTCTTCCTACGTCACGGACCTCAAGCTAGTGTCGTCATTTGATTATATTTATGATCCATACCGTTTTTGTTCTAATATCTGTGGAATAATGCTATCCGCTATTCCTTTCAAATTCAAATTCAAATTCAAATTATCTTTATTTATATTATGTACAAAACGTACAATAAATAGTGTCAAGCTTATAATTACTATGTACAAATACTTAACCTAAACAAAAAATACAGAAAATAAAACTATCTATAGCTGTATACATTCATAAAAAGTTCATCTATTGAGTAGATGGGTTTTTCTATCAAAAATTCTTTAAGTTTTTGTCTAAACTTTTTTTATCCTTAATATCTTTTATTTCATTTGGTATTAACTTTAAAAACTGTACACCGGCATATGAGGGCTTATTTTTATACATTTCTAAGTTGGGTTTCGGTAGAACTATATTATTTTTGTTTCTAGTGTTGTATTGATGGGTTTCACAATGCGTTTTAAATTTTTCCTGGTTATTTTTTACATGTACGATACATTCCAGTACGTACAAACTAAACACAGTTAATAGTTTCAAATTGACAAAATGTTGCTTTACAGACTCGTTATAATCTAGATTTAACATTATTCTTATTGCCTTTTTCTGTAAAACAAGTATCTTATCTAAATTTTTCTGGGAAGTGCCTCCATACACTACTATTGCATAAGATATATGTGATTGGATATGGGCATGAAAAACTATTTTTAATGTTGCTAGGTCACTTAAATAAAACATTCTTTTCAAGGCATAGATTCCAGAATTTACCTTACGCACAATGCTTCCTACATGATGATCCCACCTAAGACATTCATCAATATGGATACCTAAAAATTTTGTACAATCAATTTGATTTATTGTGTTTTTGTCAATAAAAATATGAGGGCTACACTTATTTTTGTTCTGCTTAGTGCTGAAAGAATAATAAAATTAGTTTTTTGTGAATTTAGCATTAATTGATTGTTTACAAAAAATTCTTGGATTTGTGATAATTCTATATGAGCTGCTACTTCCAAATCAATCTGACATTTAGCAGATACAATAAGATTAGAATCGTCAGCATACTGTACGAGTTTAGAATTATATATTACATTGTTACATAGACAGTTTGGCATATTCTTAACATAACAAATGAAAAGCAAGGGTCCAAGAATAGACCCTTGCGGGACGCCATGCTTTATACTTTGTGTTGCGGAGGGAATTTTTGAAATTATAGCGTTGTTTATATGACTAATTTCTGTAAATTCCTTTATCTACTGCATTCAAAAGTCAACAGCTGATCATAAGTCTTTGTTTTTGTTTATGTGTCAAATACTGCTTCCATAATTTATTGATCATTAAAAAAGTGACATTATTAAATATTATGATTTACAAACTAGCCAAACTATAACAATAAAATAAGTATCCATAGAGACGGCTCATTTTCATTATTTTGAGAATTGCCAACACAAGCTAATTTCTTTTACTAATAATTAATTCTATTCTACTTTTTTTACACGTAAGTAATTACAATGAGTCATATACTTTCTATTGCGGTAGGTGTAGGTGTTGGGTTGGCAGTTAGTTGGCTGTTGGACCAAGTTTTGGGACCTCCTCCTCCTCCTGCTGCTGCTCCTCCTGTGTTAGGTGGGGCAGTAGAGTTTCACGGCCACCCTCAAGCAGCCGGGGGGTAAAAGAGCAGGGACAAGTGCGGGGGTATGGCAACGACAAGAACAGAAAACAAGAACAAGAACAGAAAGAAAGACCCAGTAAGGGTAAATACCCCCGCCGCAGCAAACCTGCAGACTATTTAACAAGCCACGCCTTAAAGCTAAAGCTACCTGTAAAATGAGCATAAAATTGGTGAGACACTAGATGATCAATGGAGTCATTACTTGGAACTGTAGAGGATGGAGAAAAAGCTGAGGAACAAGAGACTGCTGAACAACGATTGAAACAGATCACAAATGGAGGATTGACAAGATAGAGGAGGATTGACATCTTGATCAAGGACTTGAATCCCACTATGAAAAAACATAATTTGTCAAGGTAAATAAAACCAAGAAGACGAACAATGAATTTTGCAAGACTTGTAATGATGACAATTGCATGGAAAATCCAAACCTGCTCAGTCTGTGAACGTGAGACCTACACCAACACTCCAGCTGAAGGGAATCTAAACATGTTTAAAGAAAATACACGTTGATACATTGTTCCTTTAAAATGTGTTTTTATTGTGCTTAGTATTTGGACCCGAGCAACTAGTTTCTCTGCTAGTTTACAATAAGCCTGGCATCCGTTTTAGCTCATGGAATATCTCTGTTCTGCGTGTTTGTTAAGATTGTGTGACGCTAGGATCGCTGAACTACCTAAGTCGCTTGTCCATGTGCAGGACCCATGATGTTAAAGGTTTTTATTAATGATAAAATAAATGACTTGGAGATTTTATTTTTTAAATGTTGTTCAGACAAACAGAAATATTGTATAGTAAAAACTGAAAGTATAACATAATAATTATGGAATACATGACCACGCTTGTAGCTAAAATTTGGTCTAAGCTATCTGGTTATCTACTTAATGCATTACATGTTCAATCTAGTAGAGGTGTATAGTCAATGATCCATGTAGTTACGTTTTAGTGCACTAATGACGATTTCTTTTTAGCAACTTTTAAATTGTGCGCTTTACTCTGGTTATAAAGCCAGAGACTATGGTCTATGATAATGTTTTGGTTCAGGTAGTTAGTTGGTTAGGTAAGTCAAAACCTTTACCTGAAAAAATATACTGTGCTACAAATTTTCTTCAACTTATTGGGTGACAAATCTGCAAAGATGTACAGCATAACTCCAAAAATCCAAATCAATTGGGACCAAATCACATTCGGATAGTTAGAAATTTGGATGATAGAATTTTTACCGAATTGCGGTATACTTTATAGAAAATAGGCTGAGTCAAGCCAAGCTTTTACTATATTGCAATTGCAGAATGTCAGCAAAAAATCGAAAAAGTCACGCTTTTGGCGCAATTGTGGAGGACCACGGCGACTTTCTGAGAGCGCGGGAGACGATACACAGGAACACCACGGAAGACGTTCAATATTTGTCTGCGATCACGGCTTCTGCCTTCTTTAATACAATTCTTATTACTGTAGGTTTTAAAATTCTTTCTGTAAGCGATTTGGATAGTCGTCAATACGGATGGTTGGAGTTTGGATAATTGGAGTTCTGCTATATGTTTGAAATATCATATGAAAAGTCTCACTTCATAACAGTTTATGTATGTAGCAATAACACCTACATAGGAAAATAATTTCCCAATCTACTAAATCAGCAACATTCGTCATACCTACATTTTAAAGAAGATAAGTTATACACGTAAAGAAATTAATCAAGTAGAAAGCACATGTTTTGTCAATGAACATTGTTTTACACACACATAGTTGAATGACAAAATGTTGAATTACCTTGAAAAGAAAAGGTGTCTGCTGAAGTTGTCTGTGTATCACGATGATGTTGAATATGAAAATCAAGCCACAGGTGAGCAGATAGGACTGTACAACAGACGACAGTACAACTGCTACAAACACCACTGACACAACACAGACCAGTATAACTGTAAGGTTTGGTCTCACTGTAATCTCTTGCCTCACCGCCATGATGCACAGCACCTGCCAATATAGATACTGATTAGGCAATAAACTAACAATTGTAAACCAAAACTTAAGTTATTTCAAGTAAATTAATCCTACTTAACATAGCTCATGACAATGTTCAGTATTTTGGGTTAGAATTTTCATCTGGAAAATAACCTCTAATCTGCTAGTGTTTAATTCTACCTTTGTCTGCCGATAAACTACTGTGACCGCTTTCCATTACATCTTCTTCCTTTTCAGACTTCAGCCACTTACAACCCTATTCCAGACACATTTTGTGTCCCTAAACCCTAACAGCACATCTCCCTTCCCTTACCGCTCTGAGAGATAGGGATTATTGGGATTTCTAAGTCCTGCTGTAAAATACACGAGGGGTCTGCGGGATTCCCAAATCATCGGAACAGGCACGAACTAATGTCTACACTATTAGCCGTTACACAAAATAATTTTTGTGTAACAGCTAATACTTGGGACATAAATGAATTTTGTGACATTTTTGGACAGAAAAGACTATTTTTAAGGTTTTTGAAAAATTGATAAGATATTTTCAGTTGCATATACAATCACTATTATTGCCATTGTGTATCATAAACGTAAGCCTGCTTATCCTATCCTTTCTCACACCTATTCTCAGGCAATTAGCCCTTTCTCTCCAAACCTAACCTCAGAAATGAACAATGATAGACTTAATCTATCTGAGTTTTTCTCAAGTCTAAAAGTACTAATGATACAAGCCAGATTGCACAACGGTTCAGCTTAATTTTTACCTCCCTATTTTTCAAAATGTATATGAGAGTCAGAGAGTGCTAAATTCACCTGTAACAAAATGCCTATTGCGGCAACCATTGCTGGCATGTTGTAGTTGGCTAGGACCTCAGATAGGAATCTAGACATCTTCAGCAAACTTTGATGATAAAGCTTTTCCACTTGTGAGTGAGACGACGATGAGTTGACCAACCACTCGTAGTGTGCAGATTTAGCCTCTTCAAACTTCTGATAGCCCTCTGAAAACAAGATACACTTCAATTCCAGACTTGATTCCAGACGTTCACAGGATTTTTTGAACCATTCATGAAAAGCCGAAGGTGAATATGTTGTGCAGTAGTCCTACTATTTTGCATTTCCCCAATGAAACTGCTAAATTTTACAATGATATAAATTCTTATTGTACACAGCTCTCCCTATGTTTAAACGAATAAAACAACATCAAGCTTTTGATAATGTGCATGGTTCTCCACAGGGCCTTGAAAATACAGATCTGACTACAGACTTGCTTAAAATAACTTGGACAGTTTGGTTTTTATTGAGGAATTATCTTAACCATTATATTTTCTGTGTCTTAAGTGTGGAGGAGGTTGAAATGTACTTGATCTCACTTAAGAACTCATCATCCCCGGACAACTGTTTAGAGCTTGTAGGCAAAAGATGTAGCCCACTTAGAGTTTAATAAATACTTTCTTTCTTATATTCTTAACTTATTAATCATCGCAAATATAACGGTTTCTAATTCCAGACTCAATAGACTCTATCGTTTATACCTATTCACTGCTACATTGATTCTTGTAACTGTACCCAGCAATGCAATATCCGAGTTGCAACCTAACAGTGAAGCACTACCGTGTCGTCTGACCGTGAGTGGTGTCGCCGCCATTGCGCAGGAAGTTCCCACTCAGCTGTAGAGCGTTGTGCAGTAGAGCGTAAAGTCGCTGAGACACAGTCAGCTGGGAGAGTAATGGAAGAGTCACCACACCAATGTTATCAGCTGGTATAGGACTGCCCCACAGCACACTCAACGTTGCGGCAAGGTCAACCTGTAGAATTTCTTGGCTGTGAAACATATTGAAGATTGTAAATAGATTTAGATCACTTAAATCGTACTGAAAATCTTAAAATTCATAGGCGAATGGATAAATTATCAGAGTTTATATAGGAGAACCGGATATTCCGGCATTAGCCCAAGAGGTACAATAAAATACGCCTTCCAGACACATTCAGAATAGTTTGAAGGCGCCTGATGTTAAAAGGTGAAAAAAATACCAAAGTCAGACAATTACTCTGATTCCGTAAGTAATATTAGCAATTTTTATGATAACACCTATTTTTGGACATTACTCGGTATTCCCAGCTTTGTTTAAATTCTGAACAAGTTGAACTAATCTTTTTCTACTATGAATTAATTGTGACAGTAACAAAATAACGCCTATCATTACTTACGTTGATTCTGTGACACAAGGCAGTCCTAGGACTATGACAGGCACCAACACTTCAGGTAGAGATACACCACCGTGACTGCCAGAGTCCTTCATACCATGGTCACCACAGACCACCAGCACTCCTTGCTCCTAAAACAAGGCAGAGAGGTTGTGTCTAAGTTTTTAATAATGACTGGTAGATTGTTTTTCATTGCTAGTTCAACAAAATTTGTGGTATGAAAACGCTTCTAGGGAAAAGTAGGCCCTACGAACAGTAGGCCTATGAGGAACCGTTGTTTAAATGTCTGTTCTGGTAGGCTGTGCTTTGGTACCAACACGACAGAGACCTATCAATTATCAATTATCAATTATCAATTAGTTAAGATGGGGACGCCACTATGTGCGTATTTTAACCCAAATATGAGTGTAGGATGAGTGTAGGATGAGTGGCGCGATCTTGTAGTCTTGTTAGTGACTAAGGCCGACATGTTCCTTAGACACAGCTGTTAATTAATAGCCCAAACAGCTAATGGCAATTAGCAGCACAGTCTGACAATGAAAGCTACTCGCCAGGCACAGAGTAAGTTGCAGGTGCTGCAACTGAGAACGGCAAACAAGGTGGTTGCCGTTGTACTATTTTACTAAGAATTAAGTGAATGCACTGTTTTATGTCATAACTCAAACTCAACTAACTTTATTTACCTTTTTACAAACATAGAATAACAAATAAACATATGATAATAATTAATAGAAATTAACATGTGTTATGAAATAAACTGTTCTCACAACATCCTCCCTTTTAAGTTTGAAAGTTCTTCAACCAGCTTGGTTTTTGTATATTTCTCTTTGGACGGTTGTATGGTTCTGTTTGATGTGTATTTGCTGACAAATTTTGTTCACTGTTTTCCTCTCTTAAATAAGGGGCAAGTTTGAGGTGGAATCGATTTCTTCTCACATTCCTCTTATCAGTTTCAACAATATATGAACGAGGGCTGTCCAGGATTTTCACAATTTTGCCATGTCTTCTAAGGTCCACAATCCAAACTGGGTCTCCTATATGAAGAGGATTGAGAGTTTGCACTTTGTGCCTTCTATCATAGTTGTGTTTGTACTTCTCACGATATGTTTCTTCTCTCCCTTTAAGATCCTTTAGATCTGGTTTTCCACAAAGCAAATGTCCTGTCTGAGGCAATGTGCTCCGTAATCGGCCACCAGACTGACTCTTTTGCACGTAAACGACACTTGGTGATTCCAAAATGACCTTCATGTACTCTTTGAAGTGCCCAAGACTGCAGAGCTGGCGGAATTACAAGTCTTGAACCTCGTAGTATCATCTCATTATCCACACTTAGCTCATCCTTAACTGAATTATACGGTTTTAGGTCATCTCGTAATGATGTCTTAGAATTTGTTCCTCCAATACTTTAGCAACTATGCAGTCGTTTATATCGATGGACGACAAAACCATTTGAACAAACGCTTGAGTTTCTTCTTCTAACTCACGGTCATCAGTACCTGAAAATGGGAGAGGTGCTCTTGAAAGAGCATCAGGAACTAGAAGCTGCTTTCCAGGAATATAAGTAATTGAAAAATCATATCTCATGAGACGCAATCGAATTCTTTGAATTCTTGGAGACAATTCATCAAGATGTTTGGATTTCAAAATTTGAAGTAGTGGTTTGTGATCTGTTTGTATTGTTATTCTCTTGCCAATAATAAATTCTTGAAACTTTTCACATGCCCAAGCAACAGCTGTAGCCTCCCTCTCGATGTTTGCATAGTTTTTTTCAGAAGGAAGAAGGCTTCGGGATGCAAATGATACTGGTCGTATAGAACCATCATCTTGAACTTGAGAAAGAGTTGATCCTAGTCCTTGAAGCGAGGCATCACAGGAGATAATTGTTTCCCGATTTACATCGTAAATGGCTAGGCAAGGAGAGTTAGTCAAAATGAGTTTTATTTCATCAAATGCCTTCGCCTGCTCTGGACCCCATATCCATGGAACGTTAGCTTGAAGTAGTGAATTCATTGGGGCCAAAATCTTAGCTTTGTCAGGAATAAACTTACCAAGAAAGTTTACCATCCCATTGAACCTTTGAAGTTCTTTTACGTTTTTTGGGCAGTCCATTTTGAGAATGGCGGAAACCTTTTCCTTATCAACAGAAATTCCATCGGATGAGAGGAAATGCCCGAGGAATTTAATACTGGACTTCCCAAACTCAGTTTTGTCTTTGTTAAGTGTCATTCCTACATTTTTAAGCTTTTCAAGTACTTGCCGAACAACTGTATCATGTTCTTCTTTCGTTTTGCCCCAAATCAGAATATCGTCCATATGGACTGCGACATTTGACTGGTTGTCTAAGATTTTGTTCATGCATTTCTGAAAATGTTCAGGTGCTGATGTGATTCCAAATGGAAGTTTGAGAAATTTAAAACGTCCAAAAGGGGTAAGGAAAGTAGTTAGGTCCTGGGAATTTACATTTAAGGGGACTTGCCAAAAACCACTGTTTGCATCAAGTTTTGAAAACCATTTTGCTCCTGAGATTGAGCTGAGAGACGTTTCAATTTTGGGAATCGGATGATAAGACCGCTGGATGGATTCATTCAACTTTGTTAAGTCAACACATATGCGGACATCTCCATTAGATTTAGGCACTACTACCATTGCTGAGCACCATTCAGTAGCATGCTCAACTGGTGTGATTACATTATTTTGTACCATACTTTTTAGTTCTTTTTTCACTTGACACATTAGGGGTAAAGGTACTGTCCTAGGAGTGGTTATTGCGTATGGCTTTGCACCATCCTTAAGTGCTATTGTGTAGGGATCAGGAATGACGCCCAGACCACTAAACATTTCATGGTATTCGGTAAAAAAGTCACTGTCTACCTCTGCAACTGAATTAACAAAAGTTAAAATCTTCAAGTCCTGTATTGCTGGACGGCCAAGCAAGGGTGAAATGAGTCCCTTCACTACGTATACCATGTGATTTATTTTAACATCTCTGTATTGGATATTAGCTCTAACACAACCTACAGTTTCTAATTTTGTTCTACCAGCCCCAAACAACTCAACTAGAGTCGGCTGGATCCTACTTGGATCAACTATGCCAGGGGGAATTACTGTTACATCTGCCCCTGAATCAATTTTAAATGTTTGTGGTTTTCCCTCAAATACTAATTCTAGTTTCCAGGGCTTACATTTTGACCCATCCCCAAGTGTACCTATGAATACTTTATTATTTGAAGGTCCAAGTTCACTTACTTCATTTTCGTCAGTTACTTCCTGTGCTTCTTTAGATCTGCAGACCTTCGAAAAGTGACCAATCTTTTTGCATAAGTTACATGTTGCGCTTTTTGCTGGACACGTGCTTCTTGGATGGGACGGTTTATAACCACACCAGATACATTGCGCTGGGTATTCTTGTTTCTTTTGACGAAACCTATATCCTTGATTTTGGTTTGAACTCGATGACGTAGTTACTTCAATTTGAACTCTTTTCTCATCACATAAATCTGCCTTCTCTTTCTTTACGTTATCTGCATGTCTTATTACTGTAATGGCATTGTCTAAATTCATCTCGGGATCTAGCAACAAGCGATCACTAAGTTTCTCATCATTTAAACCCAGTATTAGTACCATCAACACCATTTCATCATTAAGTGAACCCCAGTCACAGGTTCTAGCCAAGGAATGGAGACTAACTATAAACTCTTCAACTGTTTCATTAATTTTTTGTTTTCTCTTCAAAAACTTTGCTCTTTCAAAAATTAAGTTCCTCCGTGGAATAAAATGTTTGTCAAATAAATCTAAGACTTCTTCAAATGTTAGCGTTGATTCGGTTGCTAAATTAAAAGATGCAAAAATCTCATCAGCTTTCTCACCTAATGTGTATATAAGAGTGTTGATTTGTTTGTTCTCAGACTCTTCAGATAGCCCAGATGCTGACCGATATCTTTGAAATCGTGTTTTCCATCTTGGCCAATCTGCTGGTACAAAGGAGAAACTAGCTGGAGGTTGAATAACTGAATGAGTGTTAGATACAATGATTGACTTCATAGTTGAATTGTTGTATTCATTTTCTCTGCTTCTTTGATTTTGTTCTTGTTCATTTTCATTATCTTCATAGTCAGATTGTTTCCTTCTTGGATTTCTCTTCTGAGGCATAGCTCTAAACCGCTGCCACCATGTACTATTTTACTAAGAATTAAGTGAATGCACTGTTTTATGTCATAACTCAAACTCAACTAACTTTATTTACCTTTTTACAAACATAGAATAACAAATAAACATATGATAATAATTAATAGAAATTAACATGTGTTATGAAATAAACTGTTCTCACAACAGCCGTCTAGTTAATTCACTAATATTATTCAACTATCTAAACCTAAACCAAAAAAATAAACCACCGAAACATTGTAAAAGTGATTGTGTCAGCATTAGTGAACATATATTGCAATCTCGGCTACAACATCATCAATGATCACAGCAACATCCATGATCGTTCCCTGCAATTACGGTTAAATTGTTATCATTTTCCAGAATTGTGATTTTCTCACTTGACTCGACAATGTAAAAGGAAACCCGTAGGAGTGCTGTTAATGAATACACACTCGGCCATGAACTATAGGAGACAATTATTCAAATATTAAAAGTTGTTGTCCCATACAAAATTAACATACAATTAACAGACCGTTTCCAATCACTCAGTATCATTGTTGCAATTGTAGCACAGACTACAGACACATTGCTAGTTGTATGTAACAAATATACTACTCATCTTGAATTAACTTTTCCTGTAAAAAAAAACTCTTATTGCTAACATATTGAAAAGGTATACAATTTTCACCATTTTGATAGCTAAACAAATGAGTTACCTGTTTCAACAAGTGGTTATGTAGCTGTTTTATTACTCCGTCCATCTCCCTGAGCTTGGGTTGAATTAGAGAGCTCTTGGGACCCTGGATGTGGCCAATGTGGTCCAGTCCCAGGTAATGCAGAATCATCAGGTCCCAGTCAGACATGGAGAGTTCTCTGTCTAGATGACGTGTCACATTGTCATCAACCTACAACATAAACAAGCTATCAAACTACAAATCAAAAAAATCTCCCCTTAAAAAAATCTGTTGTTGTATTACTTGATGGATTGTTACAGACGATTTCAAATTTTGTTGTTCCTATTATTAATTGTGAAGGAAAACATGTGCAATAAATAATCCCTAAAATATCATGACCGCACCATCACCAAAAACAAACTTCAATCACAGCACTGTTGCTGGAGGTGGAATGGTAAGGCTGCAGTCAGAGCTCGCTACTTTTTTAGGTTTCAATGACTAAAACATTAAGTGAATCTGAATAAAAGAAATAGAAGATTTATCCCTCAGGAATAATTAGTCTTAGGAATATTCATAAGGAGGCAGATTCGTACAGTAAAAATGTAACTTTTTACTAACTGTTAAGTAGCCTACCTGTAAAATTAAAAACCATTTTTTAACATCAAAAAACTATGAATGAAATTGTAACCAATAATAAACATTACCTCAGTATAGTCATTGACAAAGAAAGACGAAGTTCCATCATTCCGTTTAAACTGACGAGGAAATAGTTTGACCCAAGTGTCATCTCCATAGAACACAGCTCGCTTGGACTTGGTGAACTGTCTTACAATGTTGTCAGATATTAACTCCACTGTGCCCAGGTTGAGGACAACATCTATGAAGCCTGACACACTTCCTGTAACAATAGCCTGGAAAACAGCTTCATGACAATCAGTAGGCCTTGATGTAGAACATGAAAAACTAGTCCAGGATAAGAATAACAGACGGTGTATGTAACTTATGAAAAACCATTCCCACAAAAAATATTGTCAGTTCAAGTGTTAGGCCTATAGTTTAATGTTTTAATAGTCAGAGGTTTAATTGAATTGAGTTATTTTGATGTAGGCTAACCCCACAAATAAATTTGATCGATTTTAATGAATTTTAAAATTTTGCATTTGGCTACATTTCCACTTTTAAGCGGTGTATTCAGTGAAGCTTGACTTACTCCAAAGGCCTGCCTAGCCATTGGACATTGTTCTACCCTTCTGGTCAGATAGCTTAAACCTCAACTTAAAATGAGGCCGGCAACAAATTTATTAGATATAAAAATAATACAAAATATATGAACACAACTCTTGATACCGTACATGTTTATTTCTTAATAATAAATGTAAACATTGAATTATTTACAATATGAAATTATTCCAGTCATATGATCAATATTAAATAAAAGATAGATATTTGGAATATATAACAACTAGAGAACCCATGCGGCTCAATGAGCCGCATAGTATGAAACATAACGCCGAGGAAAACGTTAAGCTTAAATTCGAGTAATTCTAGTTATATCTTAAGAGTTGTTTAAACACTTGTTAGAAAATAATTTTAAATATCTCTATTTGCGTCGTCTCGCCTACATTATTTCTGCTCTCAGTTTTAACTGATAACGTCTAATGAATGCCAAACGATATGCTTCAATTCGAGTAAACATATTGCTACAAAGTTTTTCCAGCATTGAGAATTGAAGAAAACTGTTACCTTACTGATAACCTGTGTTAAGTAATTTAAGTTGGGCCATTTTATTTCTTTGATTTGAGACATCCCCCTAATCAAACGAATTTTCTCCGTAGAGAATCCTGAAAAGTGGGGTGATATCAGCAATTTCCTGTGCTCCATTTTTTACCCACAAAACTGGACAGCCATAATCTGCTTTGAATAGGCTAAAGCAGCAACACTATTGAAAGTTGGTTAACGTATTTTAATGTGTTGTCTGTCAGTCACAGTATATGCCCCGCATCAGAACATTCTCACATTGTTTAGTGGAGTCTCTCTTAATACCTGTCCCAAAGTTTTGAAAGTGTCGAAATAGGCCCATTGATTTGTCGAAATAGGTTAACTCTTGTAGCTATAAGATTTGGATGACAATTTTCATTTTCTCTTTTTGAACAGCGTATATTATTAATATACGTAATATAAGCGTTAATATACGCGTTTATTTTTATTTGCCTCTCCTGAATCATAAAAATAAACTTGACCATAACTACTCGATCGTTGAATACATGAACTCTAATTCCTTCGTTTGGTCTAATATTGCCACTAAGACTTTCAATAGCAAATGAGTTGTTGAAACTTCTTATTTTGGACTTCAAATGTCTGGATTGTGTTGGTATATTCAGTAAAAAAACCTTGTATAAGTTTGTCCGAGGAACTGGCAACATAACCTAGAAGTAAACAATCCATTTGCGTTTTTTCTCAGTTGAAGTAGAGCGAGTAATACAAAAGTTTACAATAAAAACGTAAGGTCCGCCAAGATTTGGTATAATCCTACTACTTGAACTTATCATAGTCAAGGAAATAATATAGTTTGTACTAAATGTTTTGAAATATCTCGATCTGTCAGTGTCCGAAGTAAATATTTCTTGCAAGCATTTATTTGATCTGGCATTAGGCAAGTTTACTTTACCACCATGACAACACTATGTGCTTCGTATATTTTTTCACTTCCAAAGTAAGTTGAATAGCAGAACTGGCAAATATTATTCATCTCACCAAGTGAATGTGTATCTGGATGGATATCTGTTAGACTTAGACCAGACCTCTCTTTTTCTACTCTCCTCATACGCATAAGATATCTTGTTATTAATTATCTCCTCCTCCCGTTTTCAATATTTTTCTTTTAACTTGAGGCATTTTCTGTTCTTCCAACAAAACTGATTAACGGTTTAACTTGTTCTTAACCTACTGAATATTACAAACAATACTATTTACTCCCAAAAGCTAACAATTTCTTTTTATAAACAGCTGTTTTTGTTTTTAAATTTGTTCTATGTATTTCTTATGGGGAAAACCCGACCTTTGAGAGGGTCTCACGCCCTTAAGAGTAGGAATTTTAAAATTCTAAAACCTTATTGCAAAACTACATATTAAGACGAACCTTTCGACACCTTAAACGTTAAAATTGGTCTACAAATAAGGGAGGAGTTGCGTTAACAAAAAACGGCTTCACGTATTATATATATAGATTCCTCCCTACTTATTTAAGAGAATGTTCATTTACAAGTTCATCCTTTTAATTGGTTTTCTGATTCTCATTGAGCTGCGAATTTTAGGAACAGGAACATCTGGTTGTGAGTTTGCATTGGACACTGCAAGAAAATGACTGAAATACAAGACCTTATATCTACTTTGAACAGTTTTATGACATTAATGACACAACATACAAGTCAACAGACAGAACAGCCTAGATCAAAACATAGTACCAAGGAACTACTACAGAGCAATGCCTTGATGTTTGATGCTTATGATGAAAGTAAGGAAACGTTTGAAAGCTACACTCAGCGTTTAGAAATATTTTTTTTTAATTAAAGGATTGACAGACAATGATTCAGAGACTGAACAATTGAAAGGTTTATTTTTAATCAATTGCTTAGGTGCTAAGCAGTAAAATCTGATCTGCAGTCTAACATCTCCAGACAAACCAGACTCAAAAACATATAAAGAATTACTGATGTTACTAAATGAGCACCTAAGCCCAAAGAAAAACATACTTACAGAACAGCACAAATTCTTATCCCGTTTACAAGATGGAAATGAATCAATCACAAATTATGTCACAGTCCTCAAACAACTGGCTTGTTCAGCAGATTTCAAATCTGGGTGTAAAGAAGGAAAATGTACAAAATCAGTTATAAACCTCATGCTCAGGGCTCAATTCATCAGAGGCTTATATGACTCGGACATCAGAGAAAAACTCTTACAACTGGGGGAAATATCATTTGACAAAGCCTTAGAAATCGCCTTAGCTATAGAGGCATCAAAACTTGACAACCAGATTTTATATACTAGTAATAACCAGAATGATATTCACAAAATAAGTAAAACAACAAAGAACAATATCGGCCCTAAGATAAAAAGTTTCTCAACCAAAAACCATTTCTCTAATGACTCAAGCAAAAAGAAAGACAGGAAAAACAAAAGGCTACAAAGACTGGGACTTTTAGATGTCTGTTTGCACTGTGGATGGAATAACCACGAAACACAAAATTGCCGATTAATAGATGAACTAAATTGCAGGTATTGTCATAAAGATGGACACATAGAAAAGGTTTGCATAGCGAAACCAATACAGGAATTACAGTCTTCAGAGAAAAATGTAAAAAGAGTTGATGAAATTGATTCTGAATATGAATACGATGTTCAACGGATCATAAATGTATTGAAGAATGACGAAGGAGATGACAGAATGATGATTAACGTATCTCTAAATGGTAAACAGCAACGTTTTGAGTGTGATTCCGGAAGTCGTGTTAGCATAATAAATAATGATGACTTCAAGAAACTAGACTTACATGTTCCAGTTTGCAAAACAAGTGCTATTTTTCGATCTTATACTGGACAAATTTTCAAGCCAATCGGGGTCTGTACCCTAAGCATATCTTACAAAGGGAGATCTTGCAGAGAAGATCTATACATTGTAAATCTACCTAAAAACGCTATTCTTGGAAGGGATTGGATTCGAAAATTGAAAATTAACTTACACAATATTAATCTTGTTAATATGAAGAAACCAGAGGTTGATACCAACACTGTTGTCAAATCTATCAAGCAAAGATTCTCAAGCGTTTTTGAACAATGCATTGGTAAAACACCCAACTTTACATGCTCTTTAAAACTAAAGGATAATTCAAGACCTGTGTACTTAAAACCCAGACCAGTACCTCATGCTCTTCGAGAAGCTGTTGAGAATGAACTAGATAAACTTGAAAAAGAAGACGTAATAGAGAAAGTGGATCAATCTGAGTGGGGAACACCGATTGTTGTGATTCCAAAAGCAAATGGAGCGGTCCGTATTTGCGCGGATTACAAGGTAACTGTGAACCAACAACTACATGACAGTCGTTATCCAATACCAAGAATAGAGGATATCCTTAACAAAATGAGAAATGGAAACTATTTTTGCACTTTAGACATTTACAAGGCTTATTTACATCTTTCAGTGGACTCTGAAAGTTCTAAAATCCAGACAATTACCACACATAAGGGTACATATCTAGCAAAAAGACAGTTTTTCGGAATTAAGACTGCCCCAAATGAATTTCATAAATTTATTGACCAAGTTGTACAAAATCTTGAAGGGACAGTGGCTTATTTTGATGATATTGTTGTACAAGGCTGCACTTTTGAAGAATGCAAATCCAGGCTCATAAAGGTCTTAGAAAAATTGTAACAACACAATCTACATGTGAATGTTGAAAAATGTAAGTTTTTTGAGAGAAAGGTGCAGTATCTGGGTCATATCATCAGCAAAGACGGTATCCAGAAATCACCAGAAAAGGTAAGGGCAATCCATGATGCTCCCCGTCCAACAAATATCACAGGAGTGCGTCAATTCCTTGGACTAGTACAGTACTATTCAAAGTTCATCAAAGATGCATCTACACTGCTAAATCCCATCCTCGTCGCCAAATTATTAGATATAAAAATAATACAAAATATATGAACACAACTCTTGATACATGTTTATTTCTTAATAATAAATGTAAACATTGAATTATTTACAATTTGAAATTATTCCAGTCATATGATCAATATTAAATAAAAGATAGATATTTGGAATATATAACAAAATTTATTGAGACTTTTGAGTCATTTGATAGACAAAAAGAGACACCTTCAACCTCTGTATACCACCATACACAGTATGTCTAAAACAGTGGTTCCCATCTGTGGTACGCAGAGGCCGATGCAATGGTATGTGGTAATCTTCTATCTTTGAGTATTATGTCAGGATATGCTCTCTGAAGTAGTACGCCAGGAAAAAGGTTGGGAAAACACTGTGTAAAAGGCACACAAAAGCTTATCTACACACCTTTATCCTG
This sequence comes from Macrosteles quadrilineatus, assembly GCF_028750875.1. NCBI lineage: Eukaryota > Metazoa > Arthropoda > Insecta > Hemiptera > Cicadellidae > Macrosteles > Macrosteles quadrilineatus. The sequence continues at coordinate 62,454,966 of NW_026542599.1, forward strand.
GGCAGAGTGACAGTAGGAGCAGCCACCCTAGCAGTCATTTGACAACCCCCTCCTCTCCTCAACACCTCAGCTGTGTAAGGCATGTTCTGTTGTGTTATAAAGTCAACTCTCACACCATCAATAACCATCAGAACAGTCTTGGAGGCACTGCCGTTGTACAACTTCTCTTTGTTGAATCTAAAATCAGAATATAGTATTCTCACAGGGTAATCTTCATTGTGGCCATCATAGCCAGGCTGAGAAAATCCTAGCTAAGTTACTGAAGATTCCTCTTCAAAGTAGAGAAAGGTTTCTTGAAGCTATCTCAAACTGACAGTGGTTGACGCAAAAAATGGATTCAAATTCTCAGTTTATACACACAAAATGCTGTGCCATAGCTCATAGACTCCTAATCTAGTGAGTTAATTACACTGATTTTGGCTCAAAGCAACAAATGATCTTAAATCAGGACTTGTAAGAAGCCAAAACCCAGGTCATCAACTACAAGGACGAGTCAAAGGTGTGCAGGAAAATTTGGTTTGTCCTTTATTACATTAAACAGCTCTTGGCCAACTACAATGAATAATCTGGCAGTTAAAACTTAGACAAATTTGCCTTTGTCTTTCTCAAATTTGCCTTACATTAAACAGCTCTTGGCCAACTACAATGAATAATCTGGCAGTTAAAACTTAGACAAATTTGCCTTTGTCTTTCTCAAATTTGCCTTACATTAAACAGCTCTTGGCCAACTACAATGAATAATCTGGCAGTTAAAACTTAGACAAATTTGCCCCTCGTGTAGTTAACTTACAGGCTATTACTGTATACAGTTACCAGAACCAATGTTCTTAATTATCAATTGACAAAATTTCTGTTTCATTGTTGCAAGGCGAATCTGGCTCCTTAGAAACATTCCAGATTTCTTTGGCAGTGACTATATTTTTAAGGGTTTAGTTATATAAGATAGCAGCTTATTTCTCTTTAAAATGTTGGCCTAAAGAAGTCGGTACCTGTTTAAAGGAACCTTCATTATTATCGATGAATTTTTTCAATTTATCAATATTTTAATTTTCGATCCAATTTATCAGTATTAACAAATTGAAACATTTCAGCTGACAACTACGATAAATAAATTGTTCAGTACTGTATCAACAATCAAATTAATAAAAAAACATTACGTCTATATTAAAATCAAACTGTTCTAAACTAACCAAACTTGCTGTACCATTTTAAAATTCTGTTTGATATTACCCACAATTTTGAAATTGTGAAGCAAGTTTGGTTAGTTATGTTACCGGTAGGTTAGTTTAGAACAGTTTCATTTCTTAATCCATGTACCTATGTATCATTTTGCCTAAGCAGGATCAGTTGTCAATTTGTAATTTAAATGCGTTTGAAGTTATTAAAACAGTAAGGAATATGTATCGTAAAGGAAAACAATAATTTTGACAAATCAAAAAAATAATCAATAATAATGAATGTTCCCTTACCTGGAAAGTACCAAAAAGTCTCCATTTTGTCGTCACTATCTTAAACACTATGAGAGTAGAAGAGTAGATTAGAAGCTATGTGCTGGTTAGAATCGCTCATAATGCATTTTTAATGGAAAATAACTTACAGATTTTAAAAAATCAACATCGGCCATATCTGCCAAATTTAAATAGGACCTAGTCTGAGTTTCTTGAAGAGTTTATGTTATGATAAGTTAGAATTATTGGCATTTAAATACTACCTTTAGGTAATCTTACCTGACATCTTGCAGAGAAGTTGGAAGATCATGTTCCGATGAGAAGACGTCAGATGATTTCTTGATTGGGAAAAACCCATAGAGGTATAGCAAAACACACAAAAGTCCAACAGTAATACAATATTGACTGAGAGCCAGCCCATAGCCTTTCATGTCACTTGATAACAGCTATAGACTACATTAGTAACTAGCTCCACCTCTAATCTTTTAACTTATTATGTCACCAAGAGGAAGCAACTTGTAGCAGCAACCTAAAATTGAATGTTTTTATTAGATATATGAGTTTTGTAGGCTTAATTAATTAAGTTTAACTTACCGGTAATTTAAACCAGAGAAAAATATTTATTTTATTAGTTTCCACATTAGCCTATTTATTACAGTAGGCCCATACTAACTTATAGATCCTCGGTACTGGTACTATTCTGCATTGTACCGAATCCTAATGTACTATTAACTTGTAGCCGGTGGGGCGGAATTAATGACATGAAGATGGTGGGGGTGTTAAGTTAATGGTATGATATGGTGTGGGATGGGTACATTGGTGGGAATTGGGGTAATCAGGAGGGAATAAACAGGGTAATGCTAATAGGTTAGGAATAGCTGTGTCTGGACCAAACTCAATTTAAGCGTGCTGAATCTGCTACCAATAAAATTAGGAAGATTGCTGGGGACCAGAGGGACGGAGATCTTTTACCCGGATCAGAACACCTGCCTAGTCAGCTTTGATTTACACTAATTTAACTAACTATCTAGCTGTAGACCTATCCTTCCAAGTATGAACTGAACATGGATAATTGCTTACTAATATTGATGAGTGAACGAAATAATATGTAATTGAATACTGAAGGTGAAATACCTATATTAATTTGATTGAAAATTGTTAAGCTACATTCTGGGAACATGTGATTTAATATTCAGGTTTCAGAAGGTTTCAACCGCCTAAGTTGTGATTTCCTACATCTCCATGGTCGGGGGTGAGCCAGAAGGGCTCCCCGCTTGTTTCCTGACTTAGCCAAACATAATTTGAACTTAATTCCTACATATTAAACTAAAGTCACTTATCCATAACATCGAAGAGTAGGCCAGGAGTTTTTCGGGTTGTTTTCCGTGTTGAGGTTCGTTCAGCAAGAAGGAGGAGAGGATTCGACGTAGGTGGGGAAGTGGGAACAGACGTTGATGCAATCGCGGCAGGCAACGAGTTGGTCATGCAGCCCGGCTTCGCGAAATGCACACACTATAAAAAATATAGTGTGCCGCTATGTGTCACAAACTTACTAAGTACTAAGTACATAAATCATTTATTTTTAGCCAATTTAATTAGTTTATAACATTTTTGACGCTTACTACTATTCTTAATGAATGTGTAAATAAAGATTAATTGTCTATTAAGTCTACTGTCTATAGCCGTTATGTGATAAGACATCTTTACCTTACACTTCTTAAAGAGATTGTCTATATATTTGACAGAAGATAAGTAACTTACACCCACCGGTATGACACTTGGCAAGCCCAGTGATTATTAGGTAATTAGGTTAACCTTAAAGCCTGGTTTACACGGGTCGAGTACGGCGGGCGAGTCAGTGTGCGAGTTGCCACTCGCTCTTTAGCTCGCTTGGTGTAGACATGCAGGCGAGTCGAGCAACGGGCGAGTTGATAAAAAGAGGTCAGTTGAGAGCGAGTCGAGTGATTTAGTTAAAAACCGAGTTGCTCGGCCCAGTAGCTACCTCCACCACCACGATTTGCCCGCAAAACATCTGTTTACTGCTCTCAAGTGAGTCCAGCGACCACAGAATAAAAATATTTTTTTTATTTTGTGGTCGCTGACAATGAGTCGATCACAACGATCAGTGTTTTTGCACCCTCAATACTAAATGGTTCATTTGAACAGTTGGCCCTGTGTTGCATTGTCTTGCTGTTCGTAAATCTACTCACTCTTATAAAATTCAGTTTTCAAAATTGTTGTACAACTTAAGATCTACAGTTCTACTGGAACGATTTTATTAATCAATGGGTTGCTAGAAAGCTCACTCCATAAAAATGTTTTCTATCAGAAATACATTGAAAACGGTGTTTTCACATTTTTTTATTTGGAGGCAACTTTTGGTTGCCTATATATTTTATTTTAAAGAAATGCAGTACCGGTAAAGTAATTTGTAACAAATCTTATTCTTTTAGAATATCACCTTCCAATTTGGTCCATCGTATTTGCAAAAAAAACTTGTAAGTAACCCCTGAATTTAATGGATCATTCAGTTTTAATTCTAATAATCTAATTCAGTGATTTAATCAATTTATAAATTCAGCATTAAACTCTTGAAGTCCCATTTTAAACTCAAACAACATTTAACACGAAAGCTACGGTATACGGAATACCCTACAGATAAATTATAAAAATTTCTTCTCTGTGCCTACACTGTCGCTGTTCGAAATAGGAATGCGTGTAGACAGTCTAGTCAAGTACCGGGCGAGTTGAACAAATCAACAACTGGGCCTAGTAACTGGGCCGAATAACTCGTCTGACATACTCGACCCGTGTAAACCAGGCTTAACTTACCTAACTAACCAAACGATATATCAAATGAAACAATCGATTAATCGATATATTGATCAATATTTTCATTCGAATGAGTGTAGGACCTAAAGTAAAGTGCAGCCCAAGTATCAAGTAGGCTAGACCTATTTCCATAAACCACTTCTAACAAAAGAACTTTGAAAATGGGCCTAGGCCTGATAATGCATATGCATAGGGTACCTATAACCACAGACAAGGGAAACTAACTTAGCTAGGTAACTTAACTATATTTCCACACTTTTTAGGTACCTACGGTAACGGTAATATAAGTTAACTCTAGCCTATTCTTTAGACAATTGTTTAAAGGTCAGAGAACAAAGTGTTTAAATGCATTGGGCTCAAATAAATTATAGATTTTTATTCAAATAAATGTCGAACTGGTGTCAGGCTTAGATTTACAACAGCCATCATAAACAACGATAAACACTAGAAACAAACTGTTTAACACTGTCGTTAACATTTACATGCAATCACACTTACTTACTCAAATTATGTTGGTAAAATTAGTACTGCAGACTGTAATTGACAAAATGTAAAATTATCAGAGACAGAGACTCGAAGAGATAAGATTAGATATACACCAACCTATATTACCATTATTACCTACCTAAAGCCCAAAGCCTAGCCTTCATGGTAAACAAACAGAATATTGTTATGTTATGTTATGGTTATCATCATCGCTTTTGTTTGATTTTTTTCCCCCTCTAGTTTGCTTAGCAGGCTTTGGTTTAATAGACCAGGCAGCCTCGATGTACACTGAGTTGGTGAGTTGTGGTTGCTTCCAATAATTCATCCTGCAATCTATCTATATATTAATAGGCAAGCATGTTTCTTTAAAACCTTTTTTCTCAGCTCGTGTGCATCGCAGGGAAAATCTACGCATACTGTTGGAAAGATATTTTCCTGTAGATGTGCTGAATCCCTTTATAAATTAAAATAGGCTAAAAAAATAAGCACAAAAAATGAATTTGAAAACTTAAAAAAAAATAACATGGGAGTTATGGGTTGCCATGTTGGTGACGAAATAACAACAAAATATAAACAGAAAATCAAAACAAATTCCTATCACATGTTTTATTTACAGTGTGGGGTTTACACTGTACATTACATAGTGTAAGAAACGGCCATGTGGCCCTAACCGTGGGGTCCCAGTTTATCGACATCCCAAAAGATCGACACTGAAATAGTCCCACTTTGTCGACAACTCAAAATGTCGACAGTGTCGGTAATATGGGATGTCTGTAAAGTGGGATGTCGGTTATGTGGGATGTCTGTTATGTGGGACGGTTGTGTAAATTTTCCCACTTTATCGACACGCAAAATGTCGACAAGCAAAACAGATCGACAAAGAGCGGGAGATTCAAATTGAAGGTGAACAGCTCTTGCTGAACAGATCGGTTGAGTATAATGAGAGTCGTTCTTTTTTAAACTCCGAACGACTTCTATTCACGGCGCTTGCAGTCTCCTTCAAATTTGTGAATGCTATCTTAACTATCTTGTGTATATAATATGTGTTCTTCCGTTTGAAGGCTTAAAATAATTTGACATTTGTCGCACTTGATTTATTGACTGTTTTTTTTCGTGTAAGAAGGTAGTTAAAACGTGCTACCTAGGCCAAACTTTGATAGAGGATGATTATGGTATCCATCCAAGTTTTTTCAATCATACATTTATTTGAAATTATAATGATATAGTACATAGTTTTTTTCATTTAACTTGCTAGCTTAGTGTTAAAACAGATTAACCCAAATAACAATTTTACGTTGTTCATTGTTACACTTTGAAATATTAAATGAGTTGTAGTACATTTGTATCAGCAACTTACACCGGAAATGAGAAAATGAAAAAACTGCGTTAATTTGCCTCTGCAGATGCTTTGATTCTTTTGTTAACCTTTCCATTGCCAATATGGCGATCCAAGCAATGACAACATAAAATTTTGCAATAATTTCTTTCCAAACTATTTTGTAGAGCTTAAAAACAAATTATTTAGTATATTGAAGCATTATTATGCGCCTATGGTTACGGAGAAAACTCAAACAGTTTTAAATTTAAAATCCCTATGTTATTCTTATGGAGAATAAGTAGGTAAACTGTTGTAGTTAGCTTGTTTATGAACATCTTTTGATCAAAATTTGAAAATGCATTTATTTCATACTAAACTACCTACATGTAATAATATAAAAAAAAAAAAAAAAAAAAAAAAAAAAAAAAAAAAACTTTAAAACCCTCCCTGTTACAACATAGGTACCTAACTCCTAAGTACTTGTTAAACTAATGCAATATTGAAATAGGGAATAATTTTGTGATATTTTAAGGAGATAGTGTAAATCCAATCAAGCAAATGGAAATTCGTTTAGTCTGCAGGTTTGCTGCGGGGGGGGGTATTTAAAATAAATCATAGAGTTGTTGCAGTATTTAGAAACACACATCAGAACCACCTGTAAACTGTAATAGCTGCTTAAGAAACTTAAACACCTTATCTAAATGCAGTAGGTATAAAGAAAATAATAGTATATGCCTACTGTATTACGTTACTAGCCCGGTAAGCGGTAAGGTGTTTTATCGAAGGCGTAGCCGAGTACGGGATTTTCGTGCGACACAATTTATTTAGGACAGAACATAAATTAGATTTTTTTCTGAAAATAAAATAGGCCGCTGAAATTAGCTGTTTATTTCAACAGCTGACTAAGTACACGGTAATACGATATTACGTTACTAGTCCTGAAAATAAGTGTGTTTACCGGACGAGTGTGGTCGTTCCCGTGCGAGACGAAGTCGAGTACGGGATTACCATACGAGTCACACATTTTGGACGAGTTACGTACGATAGTTTACGTGATATTTTAAAGGAGACACTTTAGTGTAAATCCAGTTAGGCAAATGGAAATTCGCTTAGTATGCAGGTTTGCTGCGGCGGGGGTATTTTACTCTAAAGTCATAAGTGATTTATTCAACCAGATTTACATAAGTTATGCATTGGTTACGTCAATTACAGAAATACATAAAATATATACAAAATTCCTTCTGCATGCCATACATAAGCTATTTACAATTGGTTAACATTTTAAATTTAGTTTGGAAACCCTCTAGCACAGTTTTGAGAAATTGGTTTTGAGGTTACTGTTAAAGCTGGAATTCCTTGACATGGGGGATGTCATAGTTAGTTGTCTCAGCCTTATCAGTTACATAAAGTTGTCAATATAATCTCTCTACGGATTGTTAGGAGCCTCCTCATTTATATGGTCGTGCAGCTTCATTGGAAACAAATAATGCGAATGACACAGTAATGTGGCATTTCCAAAAAGCAAAAAATAATGTTAATTGGCTGTTACGTAAATATTTACGTTTACATGCATTGTTAATCAACGTATCTTATAAAGAATTATGTGATCTAGTTTAAAAGGAATATGACCTTTCTGTCATGACAGTAGCTGCTTGAATAGTATTTACTCAATGGGCCATTTTACAGCCAAAATCGTCGTGTTATTTTCAATAATGTTACCAACCCAGTGGGCCACGGTCCGTAATATAGGCCACTGAAAATAATTTGTCAAGACAGGTACCATTTTAGGCAGGGTTTCTGTGTTTGGATGTTATTAGAAACGGTAAGAGTACAATAAAATTCTTCTGCTGATGAATTTTCTGTTGGAGAATTATAAGCCGAATTATAAATGTCACAATGCGAGTATGAGCATTTTGTAACTACTGTATATTATAAGGGCAAGTTACATCGAATTTTTAGGCTGCTGCTCAGTGCACCTTAAGAATATATATTTTAGAGATAAATTAAATGGTTTTTGTTGCTGAGTAGCGCTAGTAAACATGCATAACCCTTTTTGTTAGTATAATAACATTCAAAGGCTCTCTAAGAGTTGAAGTTCTTATTTGTATACAGAGTTATTGTGATAAAAGGATTTTCCACTGATTTCGTAATGGAACTTTATATTGCAACCAATTGCAACACATGACATGATACAGAAGAAAATCAATTTTAAAATCAGAAAATAACATTGCAAATAATTCTTTTAGACAATTCAGTGTGTGTTGTTTAAAATACAATTTTTAAATGAACAGCTGTTTTTATTAAAAATTATTATCCACATGACCGAAATGTAAACAAATCTGTGGAGGGATCTTTAAAGGCTTCTGGGGCAGAGTCCTAAGCGAATTTATTTCGTTTTTCTTTTGATAATGATAACTCATCTACAGACCAAAACCTTTCTTTGGACACCTCCTACCAAGTTTCTACGCCCAGCCGTTCTCTCAAATAAGTGGAAACAAAGTTTCCAATTAAATATTTAGATTCCCCCATGTTAATCTTATGGGAGAGAAACCAACTTTGATGGAAGATCCTGCCCAAACTAATAAAGATATCAAAAAACGAAAAACACTTTGCACAACTACAGATCAGGGCAATTTTCTTTTACCCTAATCATCAAAATCGGTCCTAAAATGAGGGAGGAGTTCTGGGCTGAAATTTGGCACAATGATAGCTTTACATTTCCGATTAACATAAATGTATAGGCATATTCTTATCTCAAAAATCTTTTCGGGCTCCGCCCCAGTGGCTCTGTAGTTCCCCATGTTAATCTTATGAGTATTAATATTTAAAGGGAATAAAAGAATTTAGTCGGCTGTTTCAAATAAAAAGGTTTGTTCTATGATATGCAAAAGCCTTAAAAAGTTATTAGATTTACCAACAGGGTGCTGCACTATTTCTTTTGCATTTATAAAACTGTGATACGCAATGAGAACTGTCAAAGAAGGATTGATTACAGTTATGTTTCTGTTTTTAATTTCATGAATAATTTGTGATATTTTGAGAATTTGTAATAATATTTTTTTAGTGGTAGAACATTATGGCTATGGTAGATGTGTAATACTATAGTATACCTTAAATTTAGAGAAGCAAATGTTATCAAACTGTGTCCTTCCCCATTGCAATCAGAAAGCTTATGAGCATAACTGCAATAAACATTTTATACTTATGCCAACCCGTACGAAGGACGGGTACTCTGCTAGTGTTTTCATAAAAGTCAAGGGATTTTAAAAGAATGTGACTACATACAAGAAACTTTAATACAACTTTTATTGAAGGATTCGCATTATTCCCATTTAAGGGAAACAAAAAAAACCATCTGGACGACATTAGGCCTTTCAATTCTGCATTTTTGTTTCATGTAAATATAATTTACGATATAACAGTAACTAGCCAATGAATGCCAATTCATGCAAATAAAATTGCGACAGAGAGGTTAAGCAGAAAATCAGGTAGTAGGGTAGTTCTTAGTCATGTAAACAAAATATTATCGCTATAAAGAATTGACTGAAATTTGTAAACGTACTGGCGACAATGGGTGGTACCATGCAGCCATACATTATCATTGACGATGATCAACACGGACAACCTATTACGGCTATAGTGGGAAACATAAAAAAAAACCAGATCAGCTTTTGAAAAATGATAAAATATTTACAAGAAATGTTGTTTATATGGAACTGTTAGGTACGTAATCTATGAGTTGAGTCTTTTAAACTCATGGGAAATTATGATGACTTTTATTTTTTTTAAATAACTACTTTACTTCTTTGCAATTGCTCGATTTCGAGCGACGTGTTTAGTAGTTTAAACAAATTTGCATATGGGCCATATATGGGTTGCCATGCTGGTGACGAAATGACAACGAAACATTAACAGAAAATCAAAACAAATGGAAGAAATTCCAATAATGTTTTATTTACAGTGCGGGGTGGAAGTAGAGAACTCTGTACCTTATAGCAGATTATTTTGGTCGAGTTTTTGGCCACTGGATGACCTCTCTCGTATATGGTATACATAATAAATGGTAGATACTTGTAAAGTTGAATTAACGTAACCCCATCGACTATTTAACACTTTAGTTTTACTCAAATTTTATTAATGTATTACGCGTTTTTCACAAAGGCCATTCAACTTACAGTTTTTGGACCAGAATAAAAATTAGAAAGAAGCTCTCTGTGTACGCACGCCTCTAATTTGGAGTCTATGACTTATCCAAAATTTCTTGAAGGCCTTATTCAACCAAAAGTACTAGTGACCATTATGAGGACAATTTTCGGGTAGCCATAGTAAGAACTAATAATATACTAATTTTAATATTAGTTCATCTATGGCTACCTATAGTTCACTAACGCAGATTTTCCAGACTTGTTAATGGACTTTGTGTATTCGGCGATAAGCAATTTTTATGTTTTACGTATTATTTCGTGCAATGTATAATCAACCTGATAATGTTTGTTATTTAATAAACAAATCAGTTTTACCGCGTTAGAACATTTTAATACTCTACTGAAAGATTAAAAGTATGCAAACATTAGTACTAACGGGTACCCCTAAAAAGGGCTGTCGGTCGGTGCAATCGTAGGGTGGACCTAATCCCTGGCCATAGGTGCAATCGGGCAACTACAGGAGGAATAGTTTGTTAATGAAAGCAATAAAGATTACGTTAACGACATGTTTTATTGATTTAGCGAATAACAGTCATATATAGACTTGGACTTGGATGTAGTTTTTATTCTCACTATTCACTAGTCCCGTCTCCTGTCAAGTTAAGACGTCGTCGTCACATATACAATACATGCTCATATCCTGCGTACAGGATTTAATCCTGCGTAGCCCATTTCATAATAAACTACAAATTACAAGTTACAACAACTTGTAATTTCTATTAGATTTGCATTGGGCGATCAGCTGATTTACTAGTAATATTATGTACTTCATTATCAAAGGGCCCCAGTTAGTATATGTTTTCTGTGTACAGTCGGGAAACGGTCCTTATCATACGAACTGCGCCTCGCAGTTAAAACGCACCCTCGAAAGGGGGGGGGGTCAACGTCCTAAGGTTGTTTAGGCCTAAATTAATATTTCGGTTGAAAACCAATAATTAATTACGTTATTAATATATGTCTCTGTTTGAAGTAAAGTAAACTATCAAATAATTTTTGATTTGTAATTTATACATATTTGAAATGATTATTACAGTACAAGTATTATTTTAATAACGTGCCAAAGTTCCGCATTGACCTACCTAGACAATTTGAATCATAAAAGTACAGTACTAGGTTGACTGCAACTGTAGCCGTTGGGAGGCTCACTCACATCGTTGGAGGGGCCTTTATGATATCAATGGCATTTCCGGCATTTCCGCTCGGGCATTGTATACTGCTGGAGAGATAGACAGCAATTGAGATAAGACTTGTTTGAGTTGTTTCGGCTTCTTTAATGTATGAAATGTAAAAATACACAAATTTTCAATTACCTTCACCTATTGAACTAATGTATTATTATCAATTGCATGCACCCAACGTTTTTCGTTCTAAATCTTAAGCATTTATACTCTCCACATATTTATAATTTATTTTGGTTCCAGTTTTTAATGGGTTTGGATGTTAAATCTATTTCAAGCGTCTATATCAGATTAAGACAGAGGCATGTAGAAAATCTAAGGTTTATTTGAGTGTCTTTTCATATAATTATATGTATTAGATTGAATGTATGGCCTACCTAGTAACTAACTATAAATATACCAATCTACTAGCAGAGTACCCGTCCTTATGGGGTTGGCATATAAGTATAAAATGCTTATTGTAGTTATACCATGCATGGATAAAAGGAGTATAGACATATATACTCAAGAGTTATACTCAAGCTTTGTGTATGCAATGGGGAAGGACACAGTTTGATACAATTTGCTTCTTTAAATTTACAGTTTACATAAACATAGCCATTATGTTCTACCACTTCACCTAAACAATAGAGAAAAAAATTATAAAAATTCACAAAATAACACAAATTATTCATGAAATTAGAAACGTAAAGATAACACAATCCTACTTTGACATTTCTCATTGCGTATCACAGTTTTTTTTGCTGCTTAGTTCAAATTAGCTGTTTACATAAATGCAAAATAAACGGTATCGGCAATCTGACACATACTTTCTTCCATTAGCTTGTCAACAACCTTTATCATAGGTAAGCGATGATAGTGGTAGGCCGGTAGGCCTATTTAATAGGTAAAATCTCAAAAGTTTCATTAACTTTTGAACAGTATTTCAACAGGAACTAGTGTACCTGTTGCTCGAAATCGAGCAATTGTCAAGTACCGGTATTATGCAGGAGTTATTTTAAAACTACAGTAATAACAGTCATAATTTTCGATGAGTTTAAAATACCCGACTAAATGCTATGGTAACTATCATAATTGAAATACTCACGCTATTTAATACTGCTTTGAAATTATAAATAAACGTTTCTTGTAAAAATATTTTAGCATTTTTAGGACTCAGCCTTATTTTTTAGCGTTTTCTACAAATGTTTCCCGACTTAAAGCTGATACCAGTAAACATTTCTTGCATGTATTTCTTTGATCTGACTTTAGGTAGGTTTACTGTGACACTGTGACAACACGATGTGTATATTCTTCATGGTTTTTTTATTTACTTCCAAAATAAGTTGCTTAGCATAACTGGCAAAAATGATTCAACTCCCTAAGTGATTGCGTACCTGGATTCCTTACTGTGAGAACAGGCCTCTCCTCTACTCTTCTCATAAGTATAAGATTTCCTATTAATTGTCTCCTCCTCCTGTCTTCAATATTTCTCCTTTAAATTCAAGACATTTTCTGTTCTTCCAACAAAACTGATTAACTGTTTGGATTTGTTTATAACCTCACATATTACAAACATAAATACTTACTCCAAAAAAGCTGGTGAGTTTATTTTTATGTACAGCTGTTTTTGTTTTTAAATTTGTTTTCAATATAATTCTTATGGGGGAAATGCGACCTTTGAGAGCGTCTCGTGCCCTTAAGAGCAATGGCAGAACGCCTAACAGAAAAATGGAAGAAACCTTTTTGTGCGACGTTAAGGGCCAGCAGCATGTGTCTAAGGAGGACAAGGAAGAAGTGGAGGACCCTTTTAGAGAGTTTGAAGATGGGGCTGGAGTACCAGTTATTTATTAATTTAAATAGCAAATGTTTTATTATTTTTCCATATCAAAATTGTGAATTATATTATTTAGTATTAAAAAAATTTACAAATGACTTAAATGAATTGATATATTTACATTCTTTCAAAATGTAAACATGGAAAATTTGGAAGGCCATGGGGCGTAGCCGAGGGAAATGTGAAAATTAAATGATATAATATTGCATTGTCTTCCATTTGGGAGCTATATGTTTCAAATTTCAAGTCTCTAGCTCATCGGGAACTTTGTTTAAAATTGATATCAAAATTTGTAGGAAAGCGACTAGCGAGCTAATAAAAACAAGCCCATTGGGGCGTAGCACAAGGGAAATATGAAAATTAAATGATATAATATTGCATTGTCATCCATTTGTGAGCTATGTTTCAAGTTTCAAGTCTCTAGCTCATCGGGAACTTAGTATAAAATTGATTGCAAAATTTGTACCAGACAAGAAATAAGCGAGCTAATAAAAAACTTTTTAATATATAATTCTGAGCAATTTGCAGACAAAACTCTAATTTTATTTATGAAGATTTATTGTTTGTTTGTTTACTCTATTACTGAATTATTAATTATAATTATGAATCTTTGATTCTCAATTCTCATTTTTACTGTATAGATGATGTTTGCATTACATTACCACAAAGTTATTGGTTTTTGTTCTGTCATACTGTTCAATGCAAACACAAGGTTGCCTGCATATTCCAACCATGGTAAAAGTGTGTAACTTATTCAGTTATATGCTAGTTTGACTAGCCAGAAAACCGGGCTGACACTAACAATGACAGTTTTTTACTTTCCTAACCCTATTTTCACAAGGTCAGTTTGTGTGGTATATTTTCCAGGGTGGCTATTTCAGTGACATCCATATCCATGTTAATCAGACACAAGAACAAACACTGAAAATCTTCAAAAATATTGTTCAAAATGGTTCTTTGTGCTGGAAATATGTAAACACCTTACCTACCCTATGTTAAAAAAATCTAAAATCGTATAACTCATTGAGCGAAGCTCTTATACGTCGACTCTTATGCATTTCGTAATACGCAATCTCCTCCAAGATGGCTGAAGTAATCATTTTCAAATTTTGCATGGTGATAAAGACCATCGGTGAGTGCTAACAACTATATGGCGTTAAAAAAACTCTCTAAGGAATCCCCCCCACTGGCTCTAAAAATTTTTATGTAATCTTTATGGAGCAGTATTTGACACAAAAACAAAGACACAAGATCAGCTGTTGACATATTAAAGGACTTAACTGAAACGGCTACTTTAAAAAAGGTCGTAGGTAAAAGGAATTACTGTAAATGTTATCACCGATATTAGAACAGAAACGGTATGGTTCATAAACATAAAAAATGATGTCACTAGCTTTTTATTATAATAATAGTTGTTTTATTACAAATCCAGTTATTTTATTATAATAAACCTTTTAATTGGAAGTCAACTATACTTTTTATACTAAATAAATTGTTTTTAATTTAATTCCCTCATCAGTAGATTGAAATATATAAAAATAGTCACACAATGTCCACAAAATGTCAATATCAAGCAGCTGATTCGAATCCTACGTGGTGTTTTCTAGTTATGTTTAATTTTTTTACTCGTATTATGGATACTATAATAAAAAGTGTTCCAATAGTTACATGAATAACGAAACCCGGTTCTTATAAAAAAAAGTTGACCCATAAATTGAACTAGGTATATGTTGCTCGAAATCGAGCAATCGCAAAGAAGTACATAAAGGAGCTATTTAAAAACAAATAACTTGTTTAAGAACAAATATAGGTTATAAATTCCGATGAGTTTAAAAGAGTCAACTCAAAGATTACGTAACTTATGATAATACTCACAATGTACTTACCAGTTCAACATAATCAACATTTCTTGTAAATATTTTATCATGTTTCAAAAGCTGATCTGGCTTTTAGCATGGTGGAAGGAAAAAACATAGGTGTGCTATTCCCGTCATATTCTGACGTCACTTGGATTGCAAACAAAAGATCACCTGATTATAACTGTCAAATTAGTATATGTATTTGTTTTGATTTGGTTGTTATTGTTTTTATAATGTGTGTTTTTATAAAAAAAAACATTAACAATCAAATCAAAACAAATACATACTAATTTGACAGTTACAATCAGGTGATCTTTTGTTTGCAATACAAGTGACGTTAGAATATGACGGGAATAGCACACCTATGTTTTTCCATCCACCATGGGCTTTTAGTGTGTTGTAGAAATGTTTCCCACTTATAGTCACAATAGGTTCTCCATGTTGGTCTTTGTCAATGATAATGTAGTTTGCGTTGTATCACCCATTGTCGCCAGTACATTTACAAATTTCAGTCTTTATTTTAATAGCACCAAATAACCATTAACTACCTGATTTTCTGCATAACCTCTCTGTCACAATTTTACAATTAACATATGTCCTTCTTCTCACTTTAAATTTCTGACAACATTTGGAGTTTCACAACAATGTTTGTTTCCCATGTTAATCTTATGGAGAAATACGAAACTTTAAAGGACCCCAGGTTCTCACTCTCTAATTATTTCCCTAAAGAGAAAGTTTCTTGAACAACTTCACGTTATGCTCTTTCCAATGACACCAAAAACATGTCAATCGGTTCAGTAATTTTGGAGAAGTAATTGTCACAAAAAACCTGCTTGTGTATTTAATAAGTATAGATTTAAAAAAATTTGGTACATCAATCTCCTTAAAACCAAATCACAATGCCTTCAATCACTCAAAAGTCACAATAAATCATTAATAAAAACACAAAAATTAGCTGTTATAAACTTTAGAATATTGTTATGCCTTTTTAATAGTGTGTCATCAAAATATATAAAAAAACAACATTTCATTTCATATAATTTTATTCATTTCAGTACATCAATACAGGAATAGCGATCTATACTATATAAAGTTGGAAATGATTAATTTACCAAGTATCGAAATATAAGAAGGTTTCTACTGACTTATACAACCCCATAGAACAGGCACCCTGTTAGTTAAGTATCAAGATATCTCTTGTTACCCAAGACAAGGTCAGTTAGTGAAAGTAATCATTTTAACAAACATAATAAACGGTTTTTTTTTTACCAGGCAGAAGTACAAACAAATATTAAAAATGTAAGAAAACATCTTCATAAAAACAATAAAATTATCTTAATTTAATAATCTAAATGAGAATAGTTATTTGTGCAACTAGTGAGAAAAGTGAGCAATTGACTCACTCGAGAGAAATCCTTACTCACGAGCCGTAGGCGAGTGAGGAATGGTTTCTCGAGTGAGGTAATTGTACTTTGAACTCGAGTTGCACATTATACTTTTCCTACAGTTACCATAAAACAAATAAATTGGTGAAGAAACATAACCTATTTTTACACAGAAGTGAACTTTTAATATAACATTAATTTAATGTGAAGTGACAAATACAACAGTACAACAGCTGACCAGCTGATTTACAGCCAGTGCTGCCAACGTATTTCGCGCGCATACGGCGTTGCCTGCATGTTACGCGCTCACTATTTCGTGCCTTCACGTTGAAAATCTGGAGTGAGACAAAGTAATTAGAGTGAGACAATGTTAACATTGTCTCACTGATGAGCGAATTGGCCACTTTGCTTTCTCAAATCAGTGAGAGAACATGTACATTGTTAGGTAACTGTAGGAAAAAAAATTTAAATACTGATGTTCAAAATAAATGTTAAACTAATCAACATAATGGATCCAAACTGATTTGTCTCCACTTCTTCAGCCTCCTCTCCCCCAACCTCCATGCCTCCATCGCCATCCACCCTGTCATCAGGCCTGGATATAACAGAACAAAAATTAATATTAAAAACAGTATTCTGAACAAAGAGTCTTTTTATGCATACTTCTATCATTATTTAATGTAGGCTACTCAGTGGCGTACTGAGGGGGGGGGGGACGGTTTGCACCAGGCCCCACACCAACATAGGCCTCCAAATCAGGGCCGTATTCCCCTAACAGTGGACACTGCGATTGCCAAGGGCTTCAGCCTGGGAAGGGGACTCACTTGGGGCCTCAAAAGAATGCTTTTTCTCTTGGAAAATTAATTTTCCCACAATCTGTTAGAATTAGGGGGTACAATAATCCAACTTTGTCTTGTATTCTCATGATAGCCGAAAGCGTCTGCAATGATTGTGTGATCGAAATTTACGACTACCAGCGATCGCGGGTGACGATAATCAGGCCTCGCAACCGCGAAAGATGTTCACGATTGCTCCGAGGATGCCCACAATTTTAACCACTGGCGACCTTGGGAGATGAAGATGATGACCCTGCAATCACGATTTGGTCATAACCGAGGACAATATTGTTTAATTTTGCCACAATTGCAGTAAACGTTTGGATCAATATATAAGAGCCGACCCATATAACCCATTTTGTATAGGACAAAATATAATGTACAGAGTGTGGCAAAATTATCTGACAGTTTTCTTTGCTGCCCTGTCAGGCGAGTGACTGGCGAAAGGTGGTGGGGATAGGGGCGCTTCAAGGCCTACGTGCGGACATTTTTAGTTGCCATTGAGCTGGTCATCACTGAAACAGAAGAGTATTTTGAAGGCTTTTCAAGTTTGTAGGGTACTATTTATTTGGACATAATTTGAACGAGGTTGGAGAAACTTTAAGATAAGTGTATAGAGCTAAATAAAATGAAATGAAATGAAATGAAAAATCCTTTATTTTTTCAGGCAAAGTTAGGGCCACATGGCCCTTTCTTACACTTAACCTGACATTAAAAATATAACATAAATAATGTGACATAGGGATAACTTAATCTAATTAAACATAAAATATTTAACAATTCAAGTACCTACATATCTAAAAAAAACAAAAATTTAACAAATAGAAAAACACATTCACACACTCTCGCATACACGCATCAGCAAACGCGCAAGGTAACAGTAGCCCTAGGACACGCCAGCCGAGACCATCTTCTCAAAATAGAGCTTTTTCAGTGCCGCCACAAACTGGGAACGTTTTTCAATGGTCTTAATGTGTTGGGGTAGGCCGTTCCACAGACGACAAGCGGTAACAACAAAAGCCCTGCCATAAGCTGTGGTCACATGATGAGGTATACGCAATGTGATCGAAGAATAACGAGACATTCGTGAACTACCATGAGACACAAATTTAAAATCGGATTTGAAATATTTTGGGGAGCCTGTTTTCAAAATTGAAAAAACCAATGACAAAATTTTAATGAATCTTTGATCATTTAATTTCAGGATGTGTGCCTCAAGGTAGTATGGCGTGATATGCTCCATACGTCGCAGACCATAGACAAATCTCAAACAATAATTCTGTGACCGCTGGAGCATACCCGCCTGAGTCGCAGTCAAGTCATTGATCAATGAGTTGCAGTAACTGAAGTGGGGTAGTACAAGTGATTTGATCAAATGTAGTTTAGTGTGTTGTGGTAAAAAATTCTGTAATCTTTTCAATGAATGTATGGAGGCAAAAACCTTTTTTCGTGTGTCCGTAACTGCTATGTCCCAAGTAAGTGAAGAGTTGAAAGATATACCAAGATTCTTGACATTGTCGTAGTATGGAAGTGCTTTGCCATTAACTGTGATTGGGTTTATGGAGTCTAAGTCAATTGAAGGTCGAAGTCGAGAATGGCTAATGACAATCGGTTTCGTCTTTTCGTGATTTAGTCTCAGTCCAAGTAACAATTCGGTTGACATCTTCATTGATCCTTCTGACACAGTCGTTTTCGTTGTTTGCAGTAAAATGGTCATAGATTTGTAAGTCGTTAGCGTACATGTGGTGTTTACAGTTGACCAAGGTCAAGTTTATGTCACTGACGTACAGTACGAAGAGCAGAGGCCCAAGGATTGACCCTTGAGGCACACCGCATGTAACAGTCACCCAGTCTGATCTCGTGTCACCAATCTCCACACATTGCTGCCTATCTGACAGATAAGATCTCAGCCATTTAAGAGAATTATGGGAAAACCCTAAGGCCCGTAATTTCTGAACCAGCAGGTCATGATTAACACAGTCAAATGCTTTAGAAAAATCAAATAGAGTTAGAATCGTTCCTTGTCGACGCTCCATAGCAAGTTTTATGTCTTCAGTCACTCGAAGGAGTGCTGTCTCTGTACTGTGTGCTGTCCTAAAACCAGATTGATAGTCAGATAAAATGTTGTTTTCTGTGATGAATTCAGTGATTTGACAGTGAACGATTCTTTCTAGGCCTTTAGATAGAGCGGGCAAAATACTTATCGGCCTGAAATCCCCAACCAAGGTTGGGGCTGAGATCTTTTTTAGGGGACGGATAATGGCAGACTTCCAAGAAGAAGGGAAAGAATGGTGCCTTAATGATGCATTAAAAATGAACGTGATAGTTGGAAGGATGGCATAGAGGATGTCTTTGATAAAACGAATAGGGATACCATCAGAACCGACAGCATTGCTTCGGATTCTGCGGATAGCCATCAAAACATCGGACTGAATAACTGGTTTAAAATTAAACTCAGGATATCTCAGGTGTGGGGTTGGAGAGTTAACTAGTTCATTTAAGTAACTGTCAACTTGATGCTGGTTGGTATTTTGACTGCAAGAAGAAAAGTAAACGTTTAACTCATTTAGAGGAATGTGTACCGGTTGAGAATCAAATTGTTTCCCTAGCCCAAGACTTTTAACCTTGCGCCATAAAACATTTGATGGTTGCTTTTGATTTTCAAAAAGTTTCTGAATGTATCTGAGTTTTGAATTTCGTAGAAGCTGTTTAACTCGGTTACGATGATTCCGATATTGTTGTTTTAGTTCTAAATTGCTGGAGCGTCTAGCCTTTCTAAGTAAGCTATCACGTTGAGCCATCAAACTTTTAATTTCAGGGGTCATCCACGGAACAGGTCTTCGTTTTGTCACACGTTTTGAAACGATGGGAGCATGCTTGTCAAAGAGATTCAATATGGATGAATTTAGCTCATGAACCATTTCATCGACAGAATTTAAATTTTCAATGAAGTGCCACGGAGTTTGTTAAACATCTAACATGAACTGAGCGACATTCATATTTTTAAAATCCCGATATTTAATAAACTTTGCTTTGGGCTTGGGAGATTTGATTGAGTACACACAGAAAATTGAGGTCATGTTTAGATATTGCAGGGATTGGAAGCTGCCCATGATGAATGATATCGTGGTCATTGGACACAACTATTAAATCTAAGAGGGTGTCAGAATTGGCAACATGATGTGTGGGATCGAGTGGTAGTACAGTTAAGTTGCACGATTCAAACATGGTAGTCAGCTGCCTGTGTTCAAAGTTATGAGTCAACGATAGTAAGTCAGTGTTAAAATCACCCATGATCAAAACATGACTGTATTTGAACATCTCGTTAAGCAGAGCATTTTCAAAATCAAGCAGATGCCCTGATCTTGGTGGGCGGTAGCACACTCCTAGTAACAGCGCATCTGCTCCAGGCAAACTGATCTCAATAAATAGGAATTCTGGCCCAGCCGAGTACTCCGATGGTGAAGAAAAGACTGTTTTAAACTTTAAATCCTCCCTGATATACACCGCAACGCCACCGCCCTGTTTACCAATCCTGTCATTACGTTGCAGCACATATCCAGGGAGGGACACCTCATTTGAATGAATACTCGGCTTCAGCCAGGATTCAGAAATGCAAATTAAATCAAAATTACCGGGACAAAATATTTCTCTAACCTCATCAATGTGAGCACGCAAAGACTGGGCATTGATGTTCGCCGCTTTCAGGTGTTTGGGATAGGGAGATAAGGAGCGAGAAAGACAATCAGCGGTGGACAGTGTAGGGTGATGGGTGGGGGAGGGGGGAGAGATAAGCGGGTCGTTGTGGCGAGCACTGTGCGGCTGTGGACTCGCTATCACAGGTCGCGACGTCACGACAGGCGCACCCAAGACCACTGCACAAGCTGCGATCACTGATTCACACTCACACACATACATACATACATACCTACTTAAATTATTAAAGTAAATCAAAATCACTGTAAAGAATAAAACAACACGCTTGTCTGGCTCCGCTAACAATTCACAAATGAACAAAAAATAAAAGTTTTTTTCCCCTATTTTAGAATAAAATACATCCAAAGAAACTAAACTCAATGACATTAAATTCAACAATAAAACCTCATATTCATTATACATTTGTAAACAAACTGATTTTTTTTCATATTTATTATTTGAACGTGAACTTTTCCATGCAAAGAATATAAAAACAAATGTTAATAAATAAATTAATTTACTGTTTGCAATACCATATTACACACTAAGATAATAAATATAAATAAATTGAGAACATAAACTTAACTTTCAAACTTTAAGTTCATAAAATATATTTTATAATTTAATTTAAAAAACAAAATAACAAAATCTATTTCAGTTTAATAGTAATATTCATTACTATTCTTTAAAAGTGTAAATATAAAAATAAACAAAATATTAAAAAATATATTAAATGTAAATGTATAATAACATAATAAAATTTAAAATGATAGAAAAGTAGCTGGTGATAAAAATTAAACAGAATCTTAACTGTTAACTGAAGCAGTGTTTTGGGCCAAAGCTGGTAGGTCGGTCAGACTCGTCGCCACCTTCTTCTCCCCGCTCTTGTCAACCCAGAGCACTCTGCCATCCTGGGTCCAGACGTTTCCCACGCCGAACCTTGCCACCGCCTGCTTATACAGTTGCTGGCGAAGGTGCGTCAGGTTCTCCTTGATGGTTACGCCTGTCCCCTTTAGCCGCTTCTTCACATCAAATACAGTCCGTCGGGCCCGGTATGTGCTGAATCGGACGATGATGGGCCGATGCCGCTCCCTGCCGTCGTCTCCCGGTGTCTGCAGCTTGCCGACTCGATGCGAACGGGAGATTGCGTCTTTTGACAGTTCCACACCAAGTTTTTCCCGACATAGCTTTACCACAATCTCGTCAGTGATCTCATCTTTAGTCTCCTTGACACCAAAAATACGAATGTTGTCCCTCCGCTGATATTGTTCGAGGTCATCCGTCCTTTCAACAAGTCTGTTATTTACTTCCTCTATCTTCTTCTGAAGACTCGAGGAGATTATAGAAATATAAAATATTATAAAAGGAGATTAATAGCAAAATAAATCAAATTTATCACAAAAAATTGTGTTATTCTATATTCTTCTAAGGTCTTATTGAACCATACTAGTACTAAAATAAATACCTTATTGATGTATGAGAATTTTTATACTTGTTTCAACTGCTTCTGTTGACAGGGGCTTTTCCATTTGTCTTAAAATTATTGTTGTTTCAGTAGGCCTACTTACCAAATGTAAAAACTATTCAGAACAATTATAATTATGGTGTCAAAAAATATAGCCTACATTTCCTAAAAAACAAAAGCAAATTTTTGGGCACCTCACGAGTTAAAATGCTGGTTAAATACTAGTAATTCAGGAGGGTTATGCGACATAGGCTTGGGGGCAATGGACACGGCCCTGGATTTATAAGTATTAAATTTAAGTAAATGGCAAAACTTACCATTAGTTAGTTCTCTTCAATCTTAGTCTTTACTTCGCCCCATCCTCCATCTCCTCTTTCTCTGACACCTCTTCCCTGTATTCTCCAATGTCGGAGGATATTAATTGCAACGCCCCCATTTTACTGGTAGGCTTCAGTTCTGTACAGAAATATTGCAAAAAATAGTGTTATACAAATAATTTTAGTCCAACAAATAATACAAGTGTGTACACTCCTTTCTATATTTGCGATATTCAAATAGGTACAGCTAATAGGAAAATGTTTGAGCAAATCTGGGTCAAGTTAGTACAAATATTAGAATTTGTAACAATAATTTGGTTTAGACAAAATAAATTGGTTTAACTTGTTCGCTACCACAATTATATGGAATTTACGTTCGCATAGACCAGCGACGCAATTGTGCGTCGACTCGTTTCTCACAATAGACCACCGACGCATATTTGCGTCAGCTGATCACATTGAAATAGACTAACGATGCACACTTGCGTCGGTGTTCAATGTTATTAAAACTCCGAGTGTCCCTTGTTTTGGCCTTAATGTCTGCCTATTTTTTGCTCATTTGCAAGGTTTTAATTCAAACTGATCTGAGAAGCTTGAAAACAATGTTAATTATACTGTTCTATATACCATTTTGTTTGGAAAATCATGGGCTTCAATATTATACATAGAACATAAAGAACATTTGTTTCAAAAAAAAATTTTAGGTAAAAAAATATTTTTCAAGGAAAAAAAAAAAAATAAAAATAAGTTCGCGCTCAATGAAATTGTATAAATTATAGGCCTATAAATATTTGAAAATAGCCACTTTGTTCTAAATTTTATGAGGATTACAAATATATAATAATATAAGGAAGTAGATTTGCAAATAAATAAGTTATGGGCAAAAAACAGATTTCAGTACATAGCGTTTAGCTAAGAATGCATAGCCTAACCATAGCTAGGAATCTGGCTGATAATTTACATCATTATCACTACCTACTTCTTCAGGATCATCAACCAGCCCTTCAAAATCACTTAAATCTTCTTATAATGCACCACGTATATCACTACTTTTGATTTTAACACTAAAACAATGATAAACGTAATAAAACACATCAGTCATCGGTCCGAGGTTAACCAAGCTGTTAACAAATACGCACGTCAGCTGTCTGCTACAATATTCGGAACTAAAATGAATAGCGCTTAGAGACAGACCTCCGGAGAAAGGTCTGAATCTGTCAAATAAAACGATACCTAACTCGATCCAGTTCAATCCGATTTTGTCAGTCATAGAGCCTTCGCCGTAAACAGTGTTTGTGAGTCGCTGCAGCGATAAATAACACTCGGAGGGTTAATCCGCGAATTTCTTAGCAACGGTCTATTTTAAAGCCCTGATTTTATCGTATCGGTCTAGAGGGATATCTGCCGCAAATGTGCGTCGCTTGGTCTGTGGATATGACGATTGGTTACGCCACACAACAGTTGGCAACATTGTTGTTTACATTGTGCATTCCGCGACATCTCAGAACAGATGTAAAGGTTATAACCTTTGCAGTTTTGGCGAGTGGTGGAGTTTCTTTATTTGTTTGTGTAAAAGCTTGAAACAACCAAATTTACAACGACGCTTAAACGTGTGTCGCCTGGTCTATTGAAACGAAAATGTAGGTAATCTTTTTATCTAGATTTCATTAAATAGACTGACCAACTCATATATGCAGCGTTTTAAAATTTGTTAAAAACGATAAATAAAAACAATATTTATTGCTTACTAATTCACTTAAGGTTAATATGAAGTAAATTTGTCCATCTAAACGATATTTCTCTTTTGGTCTGTTGGCAATGTTATTCCTATATCACTTGGTCTGTAAGCAACGTCATGATCATTCCTTTTGGTCTGTAGGAGTGACCGGACCAACGCATATGTGCGTCGCTCGGTAGCGAACGTGTTAAACATTAATTATTTGTTATTTCCCAATTTGCAAAAATGCAAGCTCTAGCCTAATTAAGACATTTCCAAACAACATGTTTCGAGATGTATCCAAATACATTTTAAGTAGGGCCTAGTTTTAAATTTTTATAAAAAAACTATAAATTTGCATAAAGATTATAATTAATTATCCTTATGTTCCAATAAAACTATTAATAATAGTTAGTTTTGTGTAGGTAACTACTACTACCTACCTACTAGGTAACTAGTGGGCGAAGTGGCACTTTGCTACACATAAGAGAAATGTTTACGCACGAGCCGTAGGCGAGTGTGGAAAGTTTCTCGAGTGCAGCAAAGGCAGTTTGCACTTTCACAAAGGGGAAAGAATGTTGACTCACCTCACTTAAGTTATGGTTAGACCAAGTAACATTATCATGGCAGTATGGTAATTGCCTCCAGGGTCCACAACTCTGGTCTCTCTTTCTCTCTCATCTGCAGTGATGTCAATGGCAATGTCGTCCAGAAAGGTTAGTCCTCTTAACTTATTGGTTCAAGACAATATTTAAAATAGAGACCAATTTGGGTTCAGGTCAAATTACAGCCTTTGCTCCAGGATCATCTATAAAATTAACAATTAACATTGATGTCATGAGCAATGAATTACATAATCCAAGTCTAGTCTTACACCAAATACAAACAGCTCTAGAATATTTGACAGCACATAATTTTACGTCCTACACTCATTCCAATGAATACATTTCTTTAATACTTTCTTTCTTATTACTTGGCGACCATACAAAGTAGGTACCGTATTTTAAGCCAAGTAGGCTATGAATGGAAATGAGTGTAGGATGAGTGGCGCGATCTTGTATAGTCTTGTTAGTGACCAAGGCCAACATTCCTTAAACACAGCTGTTAAATAATAGCCCATACAGCAATGGCAGCATAATGGCAATTAAGGGACCTACGGTTTATAGTGGAATCCAAACCACATTATTGCCTTGGTATATACGAATTGGTCTAATTTTTAGGATAGTACTGCGGATAGTCTTAGTACTCACTAGTGCGGACGTTAATCCACACCAGGGAGTATCGCATCCACAGTGCATGCCTATAAATATCCACAATTCGTGACCTCCTAGTAGCTGGATTACAGGACGACCCCACCCGTCCCAGTCATATTGATTATTTCATTCAATAAACTTAGGCCTAGATCAATTTTGGGTAATGTTAGGGTAAAACCTAACCTAACGGAATGAAATATTCAAAATATTAAATAGCCTATGTATTAATATCTTTCATTTGAATGAATGTAGGACATAAACTAAAGTGCAGCCAAATATTTTTACAAATTCTTAAAGTTGACACTGGGTCAGTGGGAAAAAGAGACAATCCTAATAGCCTAGGGATAATGCCTATTCAAACATTTGCTACAATATTGCTTGATGATCCAGAATTAGCCTACGAATAAGCTGTAAGGTATCTTAGGTTCTTGTTGGTGACTTACCTAAGTTAGTGTCTGGTAGGACTACTTAGGGCGGGTTTCTGAGTCAGGGATTTATAAGTCCAGAACTAGGCTAGTCAGGGATTAAAATTAGTCATGTACTAAAAATTCACTTTCTGAGTCAAGGATTAAGGACACACGGACTAATTTAAAGCGGGTACTTGGTTTAGTCAGAGATTAAAAGAGCTCATGATTTTCAAGGGGAATGTAGGGTAATTCGTGCCGCCGTGCTGGCAACACTGTCAATTTGATGTGCGCACTGCTCTGAAAAAGTAAAAAAACAACGATCTTAGTCAAACCTTGGTTTTGACTGTTTTGAGGTTTAATTCTGTTTTAATTCATTTATCATTGTAATATATTTATTACAATTTATTACAACTAGTTTATTGTTATAAACTAGTTGTATCGTAAAATTTTAAAGGTGTTTTAAAGGTAGTAACTTATTGGTGTTTCATCCTATTTCTTTTGGCTGCACTTTACTTTAAGTCCTACACTCCTTCGAATTAAAATATTGGTTATTCGATTGTTTCATTCGATATATCGTTTGGTTAGTTAGGTTAGGTTAACCTTACCTAACTAACCAAACGATATAACTTATTGAATAATCAATATAATTGATCGATATTTTCATTCCAATGAGTGTAGGACGTAAAGTAAAGTGCAGCCATAGTTTGAATAGGCTTATTGCAATAATGCTCAGGTAATATCAACAGGGAGTCATAAGTTACCGGTACTAGCTTATTGGTCTACCCTAGCGCCCCAAGCCTTTAAAAAAAATTTGTCGACCAGGCTAATGAAATAATCGAAATATCGAATAATCAATTATTTCATTCGGTTGTTCTTGACAACAGATAAGTTACGGAAGTCTCTTTACACACTGTCTAACTTACTTAGATACTAGCCACTTTAGGCACATAGCGGCATGCCGATGATTCTGAAATATTAGTTAGATAAATATTAGGCTACCTGCAAAAGTGTTCCACTTGCAAAAAAGCGCAACGCTACCAACACTTTCTTCCACAAAGGTAACCTAGTTCCCCTTGTGGAAGTGCCTTCCAAACTAACTTAGGCCTTATCAATTCAATTAGTTCTCTCACAGAGTTTTTTGAAAAATCTATACCTAACTTATCCTTGAATTCATCCTCACTTAAGTCATAAAATGGATTGTTTTCCCGCTCACAACGAATTCGCGACCCACGAAAACGGTAAAAATCATGATAATCAATGTAATCCATAATCACCATAAACTTTAACACACAAAAATGGCTTAGGTTAAAAGTGGACGACTAAAATTAATCCTACCCCTATGCAGGATTAAAATCTAGCATGTTTTAGTCCGTGGACTAAAGCATAATTTCTTTAGTTCAGACTTAAAAACTAGTTCTTGACTAAGATTAGTCGCTGACTTATAAGTACTCGAATCAGAAAGATATTTTTCTTAGTCCAGTACTAAAATGAGCTTTAGTCTAAGACTAGCGCTAATACCTGAATCAGAAACCCGCCCTTAATGTTAATAAGTTATCATGTTGATTAAGTTTTCTATCCTATAAAAATTAACTTATTTCACATTATTCCAAACTATTGTTTGTAACACTCGAGTCATCTATTTTCTTGTAAACAAGGAAAGAAATAAAAAAGATAAATAACTTATTTACAATATAAAAGTTTTTAGTCAATAAATGGCCAGCTTGAAGATGTCCGTCGGAATTCGGATTTCGGAATCAACAAATATTACGATACGACTCATGAGTTGAGGAACTGAACGATGAATTAGAACAACTCCTTTTCAAGAGTAGCTCCGAAGAACGGGTGCTTGTCGATATACTGGGACTATTTCAGTGTCGACATAGTGAAACTATTTCATTGTCGACAATATGGGATGTCGACAATTTGTGGTGTCGATCATTTGCGACGTCGGTTATTTGGGATGTCGGTTAAGTGGGAATATTCCAGTGTCGACAAACTGGGAATAATTCAGTTTCGATCAATTTCTACGGTTGTCGATATTATGGAACCCACCCGCCCTAACTTTGTCTGAATAAATATATAATTTTTCATTTCATATAATTTTAATTTTTTCATTTAATTTCATTTACATATTTTTGGTCGAGTTTTCGACTGCTGGACGACCTCTAGTTAAGGTTTATTTGTTAGTTTACAAACATTTGTTATTGAACATAAATGTGCACAATCAATGTTTCATGTTGCTTTGTTCTAGTTTTGTTATTGTACCTACCTAATTATGTATTTAAAGATATGATTATCTAAAGGTTCAAGGGATTCTTTAGGATGGTAGAGATATGATCCTCTACTTGCCAGGGGCCCATCAGGCATACCTAACTACCCAGAAGAGGGGAGGAGGGCCACGGATTAAAAAACCCAAGAGTGGACAACATAAATAATGTGATACTATGTGTTTGTGTTCCTTTGTTCTTTTAGATTGTTTTTCCTATTTCCTTCAAATAATTGTTCATTTCCTTATGATCATTTACAGATTTCAGGGCTTCTTGTAGGTTGTTTCTATACTGTCTATATGTTTCTTTAAGATGTTTATCTCTGAAATAATTATAATTTGGACAGTCCCAAAATAGATGCTGCAATGATTCATATCTTCCCCTTGAGTGCATTTCAAGCAAAGTGGGGTAAAGTACATGTTCTTAGAATGGAGATACTTATTCACTCTAGCAGCATGGCCTAGTCTAAGTTTGCATATATTTGATATTTCCATCCTGTTGAGTTTTGATTGTATGAACCATGGTTTTGTAGGCAATCTTTCCTGTTCATTTTTATGCCATAGCCCTTTGTTGGATTGTAAAATTACATTATTGTAGAATTCTCTATGGACTTTCTTTCTGAATTTCTTGTAGTCTGAGAAGGGAGTGTGTATGTCTACACATCACCATCGCTAATAGCTTCTCTTGCTAATCTGTCAGCTATTTCATTGTTAGCAATGTCTGAATGTCCTGGAACCCAATGAAGTGCATAGAACTTCTGGCTTATTGTCTAGTTCAGATAATATTTTGTTGACAACTTCATTTGAATGCTTAAGACCTTTGACAGATTTTACTGCAGATTGTGAATCTGAAAAAATAACAATGCTCTTCATTTTTGAGAGAATTTTCACAAAATATGATGCCTTTGTATATAGCGTATAGTTCTGCGCTATGATTAGTCATATATTCTGGCAACTTATACTTTAGGCCCAGTTTTAGTTTGGGAATATATAAAGCGGCTCCAGTTCCATGGTTAGTTTTTGAGCCATCTGTAAAAATGTGGATGTAGTTATTTAGATATTATTAGTAATTATACTAATATCATACATTTGTTATTATTGTGGGAATACTACTCTTTTGGTAGTAAGAGGCCCCCGCTGAATGTTAACATAGGGGGCATTGCACCACCTATGGCTGGCTCTGGGCTCAGTTGGAATGTAATGAGAAGGGTGGATTATTGTTATTCCTTACTTACACATTTTTACTTTTTCATAAAATTGACATAATCTTAAATCTAGGTACAATCATAGATAAAACATACTCCTCAATGGTACAATTCAGACCTTCTCACTTCACTGCCTGCAGTTTATTTCATGCGGGCCTCTCTTCAAGCACAAACACCCCCAACATCTTAACATCTATACTTTAAAAAACCATAACTAAATATACATTTTTCGTCACACTGAAGCAAAAACAGCAGTAGAAAGTCTTTTTGGTCCCTAGGGACTAAAAGCTAGAGTCCTAGGGGAAATTCAGCTGTTGTGAATTTCCACTGTAAGCAACGGCTTGTATAGAAAAATTCCGAATTTATTATTTGTCTGCAGCTTATTGTTGCATTCTTGTAAATATTTCAATATATCGATGGTAATGTACAGTTAACAGTCGTCATAGATTAAATGATTGAATAAAGTACTTAACAGCTCTTGATTCGAATTAACAAATTTGTTTCCTCACTTAAAGTTTGTAAAATAATGTTGCAATATGACAAAATGTATACTTTAATACTTTTCAATGAAATGGCGAGTGGCGACCATACAAAGTAAGTATTTTAAGCCAAGTATGAATGGAGATGAGTGTAGGATGAGTGGCTCCAGTTCACCACACAGGCAAAAAAGAGTAGCTTTACACCTTAGTGATGAGCCACCATACAATTAAATACCTAGGGTAATTAAAGGGGAATTGAAAATTAATAAATAAGAATATTTAAATAGCGTGTATTTGTCAAACAGTGTACAAAATTACAATATAGACAAATATTTACATTATCGAAATAAAGAACGATTTATCACCTTAGAATCAAAGTTTCATGAATACTCAATAAAACTACTATCACAAAATTTAATAGATCTCTAAAAGCTCTACTGACTAGAAAATAATAATTGAATGTTCTAAAGAATTTACAATAGTTAACTAAAGAGATAAAATCTTACATAAACTTAAAACAGTGTTTATGCTCTTATAAAATTATATTTTTGTCTGTAGGCCTATACATTTTAAAATAGATTTTTCACCTACTAGTTCAGAAGTAAACAGATATACTAACATAAAAAAAATAAATGCTTCTGTCTAAAATCAAACATATTTAACACTTTAGAAAGCACAAAGGGAAGGAGGGGATTCTAAAGTGATAGTGATGTTAAACTTTTAGTAGTTTCCTAATACTGCATGATGGGAGGAAAACAGCTGATAAGACTGTTCAGTGTTCACACATTGTTTTCACAGCCACCTAGAATAACTAATTGTTAAGTGATGTGTCAAATGTATCACTAAGAGAAACAGATAACTTATTGTACTTTTGTACTCATTTTAGTGTAGATAGACGCATTATTCTAGGCTCTCTAAATTGAATGACATAATCAGCTAAGAAAAGCCAGAAATAAAATACAGTACATGACCAACATATTCTCTCATAGTATTAACAGAAAATAAAAATAAAAAAGTGGAAACTAACAAATATAGCAAAATGTTTAATTAGGCAAGTAAATATATAGTTTTCAACTATAAACTATTACTTAAACACATTTATTCTAGTTATTAGAGATTGTTTTTTTTTAGTTGAAAACTATACAATACCATTTTTACAAGGAACTCTTTTGGTATTGCTTTTGAAACAGAAAACATTACACTTACTTTGTTCCAGGAATAATAAGATTTTATAGACGTTTTCATCATGAAACATTTTTAAATTATACTTTTCAAGGTGGGTGTATTATTTTACAAGAATCTGCGTTAAGCTTATTTAGCTAGACTACTATTACTATTTGATTAAAACCTTTTTTTAAATTGCTATGATTAATTTTATCACTGGTAAAATGAGTCAGCAATTTGGAGTTTAACTGTGTTATGCATCCATCCAACATTGACCTTTCTATAAAAAGCAAAAGTAATCAACAACCCCATTGATAATGCAGTTATGTTATCCATCTAACAGTGATAAAAGTTAATGAATCACAAATCAACAAGTATAATTTGGGTAACAAAAATAGCTGAGCTAACCAATCTGATATATAACTAGCAAAATCAATGTCTGTACTTTTAACGAATTTTCCCTATGGGGAAGAAGCTGTGATTTTAAAGGCGACAATTTTAACCCAGACATCTTTAACTGATCATTTAAATATAGCCCTATATATTATGTTCATTAGATAGCTAATAAGTCAGTGTATAATTCCTATAACTTAAAACAAAATTAAAGAAAATTTCATAAAAACAAAGTTATCTTTTTTTGATCGCAATTGTCAATTATTGCGATGGAAACTTTTTACATTACCATATTGTGGAATGTTAACAATACTTTGGACCACTTTATTTACTAGTTTATCCCTTTATTTCAGCCCTAACATTATTGCCTGCAGGTCCAAATAGTCCTGACATTTCTGAGCGGTTGTCTTTGGTTTTGTAAGCGCATCAGCTGCCTCCTTGAAGCTCTCCTCGTTTCGTCGGTAGTACATCAACGCATCTAGCTCCAACCTGTTGATTTTCTCCGGCCTGATCTCGTCCATGGAGACGATCTCCGTTACGTAAGGGTTGAAACGGTAATATACATTGGGTGGCAGCAGATCGTTCAGCACAGTGTGCACAGCTGTAGCAAACAAACTATTGTTAAGAGAAACAGTTAGTTGATGCTAAAAAGCGTTAGCAAGGATTGACTTAAGATCCGGGTTTTGCTGGATTTATTCACTTATACTTATACCTTATCATTCCCTTATACCTTATCACAGATACCATTTATTATTAAGCTATCAATTAATTATGCTATTAACAAATGTGGATGTTAGATAGGTAGTAACAAGACAATTTGGGTTGTTCTCTAACAACAACAACCTTAGAAAATTACAATAAAGTTATACTGCACTGGTAAAAAAAGCTTTTTGTTAACACATAAAATACAATTGAGATGTAATATAATTGCCTCTGTCTAGGTTATAACAAAGTCTCATGCTACATAGATTTATTTTATTACCATGACATGTCTTAAGAATCAGTGCAAATAAACTCACTTTATAAAAATATTAGGCTGACATATAATCTTAGTGTTCCTTTAGGAAACCTATTCATTGTGTTTGCCTACTATAATTTCAACAAATTGTTGTTTTATTTTGATATTCAATTGATTTTGATTTGAATTTTATACAGTTCTCTGTGCTCTTGTTTGATTTTTGAGCTTTGGCTGGGTTTATACTGTACTCACAGGGTTTTCAGTAATATCTAACCTAAAAGGACAGAATCAGATTTGAGACCACCCCTCAAAACTTAAACATACTTACTAAATATACGGGAAAAACAACTGTTAACTGGGTGGCAGAATTAAAGCACTGTTACTTTACCTTCAGTGTCTGTAGCACTGTCCAATATCTTGTCAAAGATCTGTTTCCACGAGGTGCCCGTGGTGGGAGCCACAGCAGGCTCTGTGGTGTGAGGTGGTAGATGCCGTCCAGTACCAAAGGACACCACACACTGTATAGGTGCGTCGGGCCACAACTGTTTTGCCTCGTGTATTGCCAGGGCTGTCGGATTGTTCACTAGAATACCTCCGTCCTACAACAGGAGAAATAAGAATAAGTATTCACCCGAGGTGCACCTTGGTTGAGATATATTTCTGTACATGACCAACAAAATTTGAAGAATAAAGGAATAGCTGCTAGCTTACCTTTGAAAAAGTAAAGTGTCAATTAGAGTGGGACAATATGAGCGCACACAAATTTCCTTTCCCACCATCACTGCTTTAGTTATTTTGCTCAGTCATTTCAACAAACGGATTAATTTATTACCACTAACATCAATTATCAATCATTCACGTAGCATGATTCTCGGTGTTGCTGGGAGTCTTTCCCTCATCACCTCCAACACATCTTAATTAAATCGATCTTTACAAGTAATTTGATAGGTACCATTAATTCAATAATTATTAATTTAACAATAATTGATTAATTTAACACCACTAGCATCAAGTAATGTGACTCTCATCGCCTCCTACACCGATAATCCTAATAAAACTGATCTTTACAAGAAGGTCATACACGCAGAAGACACACTAAACATGTTGTCAAACTCTTTGCTACACTTACAAATTTCAACAAGGACAAAACAATGTGTATTTTCGGTGCCTTGTGTGCTTATATGACCTATCTCTACGTTTTCAACTGGTAAGCTAGCTTCTATCCATTTATTGAAAGTTTTCTCATTATAATAATAAATAGCAGAAATCATAATATTTTTCTTTCTTTTCTTTGAATAATAGTAACATTTAGTTTACCAGAAAATGTACAAAGCTTCATTGAAACCTGTACCTCGCAACAAAACTACTAAGCGCCTTATATGTTTAAACAACATGGTTTATCAGGTAATGCCATTAATCCAATTAGCTACTTTGCACCTTGTTGATGAAATTTTCGGACTACAGGCGGAGGTAAGCCTAATTTATCATAAAAGGAGCCTAAGGCTAAGGCAACAGTATGACTTGTAATAAAAATTATTTCTTAAGATTAACATAGTTTAATCATAGTGTTAAAATTAGAATTATCACAGTTTGTTACAAAAATCTGGTACACCAAAACTTATAATACAACCTTGACGCTAGTAACCAACCTGATGCATGAAGTCGCCAAGTTTAAACTCTTCAAAGATGGTCGGAGCCGCAGCCGAGGCACGCACAGCCTCAAACAGTGTATGTCTGCTACTTCCTACGTACTGGCTCTGACGCTGAGGTGGCAGAGAGTAGTTACGGAACACATACGGCATCACATTGGACTTGTTAACTACTGCAGATATAGCCGACATCTGAAAACGGTGGTAATAGGTGTAATGCGAAAAATTTACAGCTCTGGACACTTTCTTGTAAATTTACCAATTTGTTTTCAGCTCAGTATTTTAGTCATTAGCCATCACTGTCGACTCATTTGTAGCCAACATTCTTTTATACTTAATGTTTTAGTTACTCAAATTAGCTACTCTGCACCTTTTTGATGAAATTTTTGGACTACTGTCGACTCATTTGTAGCCAACATTCTTTTATATTTAACGTTTTAAAATCTGGTTAAGAAAACCATAATTTATTTTACTATAGTAATTTAAAGTAAGTAGCAAAAATGTAAGTATTGCAGTAGTGATCTTTGTTTAAAATAATGTGTCTTCACACAGTTACTTCATTCCTAATTTTATCTTTCCTAGCACCGGTAATGCTCTATAAATAATTTCTGGCAGCACTGTCTGAACTGTGACCAAGTGAACGGTAAAACTTGTCGGTAAAATTGAAACATTTTCCAGTTAATGAATATTAATAATATTTGTTTAAGAAACTAGATTTTATATTTTGGAAAAGGGCCTTAATTTACAGCTTTTTAACGAAAAATAATTAACTCTACTATAAACTATAAATTCACCGAGATCTCATTTAATGTTAACAATGTTAAATAAAATCACCGGTTACACTGTGGATTAGTTTAAGCAAACCACTTTAATATACACCAATTTTAAAGAGTCTGCAATTCAAGTAAACAAGATCACTTTGGTGCTATAGTTCAGTTAAAGTTACCCACTGTAGGTGTGTGAACATGCAAAAAGTAGGGTAGTCACATAATGCTACTACTGTACCAAAACATCTGCTAGCTGCCAACAGGACTTTGTAAATACTCAAACACAAACATAAACCAATTCTTTAAACAACCATCAATTTCAGCCCCCGAGGTTTTGAGTTTACTTTAAATACCACAAATGTTTAATGGCTTTAAAGTTATGAATGCTGCAACCAGTGTTTCCACACGACAAAAAGTCCTGCATTTATGTCATGGAAATTCCGTTTTTTGTGCATGGGTTTTTGTAAAAAATCCTGTTCTATCCCAAGCAAAATTATTGATGTTATCATTAAAAAATTACTTATCAATTGACAGTTAAACACCTCTTTAAAGCTTGTTTTGTTTTTATAATCTCATTTTGTCTTGCATCCTGTTTTAATCTCTCGCATGGTCTAAAAAATCCTGTGTATGCGAACACTGTCTACAAACCTCTAGGCCTAGCTTAGATTAAGTGTGTAAAACGGTTCCGGGCAAGATACTTGTGTGTGAAGGTTTGACATTCACCTTGGGACAGTTGGCCGCTCTGTTAGTCTCCAGAAAACTTCTGTCGCCCAGGTAAGACTTGAGCAGAGCCTCCCAAACTGAAGTGTCGTAGTACGCGTGGTTCCACACCATCTTGGTGGTGCCCCAGAATGCACTCTGTGTGAACACCTTGATACTCATCTCCTTGTAGATCTTCTGTACCTCGTCCAGCGTCTTGCCTGGTGGAGGCCCTGTGGATCAAACCTCAGATTAGAACTCTAAAACGCAACATATAAGATGTGCATTCTGAGGTGAAGGATTAGATGCTAGCCTTGTTACTGACTAAGATCAGTCAGGTCATTGGCCAGGAACATTTATTAAAAGATCAAGTACCAATCCATAAAAAACAACTGACCTTTTTCAGTATCAAACCAGCCAGCTTCTAACTATAGTCTGTTCACAAAATTTAGGTGGTTTGAGGGGAAGTTCCCCCACTACTTTTCTTTGCCTAATTTATATGTTGCAGCTGATTGATGTTTTGGCAAACCTCAGCTGTTGAGCAATGTTTTTTTACACGGTAGAGTTTCTACTTTTAGATTACTTAGAGGGGATTGATTTCTTCCTCTAAAACCGCCTAAATTTTGAGAAAAGAGTACAGTAGGTGTGCACTATATTGACTCAGCTACCCAGCTGGATAATTAGTTGATATATAAAATATATGTTTGTAGGTACAATTTCTCATAAAACTCTGCCTTATCTTGTTTATTGTAACTTACTGCATGTCAACATCTAAACCAATATTTGGATGACTTCCCTAACCTGAACCAACCTATCTGGCCTGAGGGGAGATTTTGGCTCAAAAAAACAATGTTTGGACTATTAGACGAAATGAAAAAAGGCTTAGTTCAAACTTTCATAAGCTAATCTGCTACCGTTGCCGGACTTGTTGCACAGTAGGATAGCCATTTATGTTTGCTTTGTTTACATTTGTGTTTTGGGTAGTGTTTAATGTATTATTTTCATGTTTTTACATTGTTGCAGCCCCAGGAACTAGACCAGTCAGTAGCATTTTATTGACAAAGATTTGGAATGCAGATCGGGGATAATGTGTATTTAAATTTTTCCTTTCCAAAATCACAAAACTTTTTTAAAGTTTTTATGATATCAGTAACTCACCGACTCCACACATCAATATGGCCCCTGTGCTGACTCCACAAATGTAGTCAAAAAGCATGTGAATTGGTTGGCCAGTCAGTTCTTCCAGCTTCTTTAGCATCTGAATGACCACCACTCCTCTAAAATAAAAAACGCTAAATTGAAAATCTGTAAATTTACATGTAACAGTACTTAATACAGGTACAGCTTATGGTGGGTTCCAACCCCAGATGGGTTGTTAAATAGCACAGCATGTTTCCGTTAGTGGTTAGTGTGATTATAACTCAAGCTTCCTGGGCAAAGTCCCTATTTCTGGTCTAACTAGTCCAGGGTATGTTACTAGCCTGATTGCCAAGTGGCCTTATGGCATATCCACACATTTTGAGGGATTTGGACCACTTTCCTTCCAAGCGTATGGGTCAAAATGCTACTGCTAACATAAGTTTAACTGGCAAAGAAACTAACAAAAATAATAATAGCCTGTTAGGTTATATATTAATTAGCCTAATATAGTAGATGGATGTACCTGATCCCACCGCCGTCTATAGCCAGTATCCGGATACCTTGGCCAGGAAGTGGTCCTGCGTAGCCCAGCATTGCAAACGCTTCTCTCAATACTGACTGTGTTGCTTCATCCCTCGTCTTGTGACGCACATTTAGTAACAGCCGGATAGCACCATCCTTCACATATTGAGAATGTTATCAATACGCTAATGATTTATTAAATCTACTTTATAAAAATGTGTTTTAAACGAATTATTATAGGCCTAATTATTTTAGACTCAAATTGACAAGAATTCAAGTGGGTGGTCTATTTTATTGCAATTTGAATATGGATGGTTTGTATGAGATACATCTTGAGTTTTTTTTGGAAATTTGTTGACAGGAACATGAAGTGGAAGAAAAATATAAAAACAATCCTGTCAAAGGTTAATCATCACCCTTTACCTAATGGTTGGAAAAATTTACCATTATTGTAGGCTTAAAATTTTAATTTCCTGGATTAGGCTATTGAAAACATTTAGTTTATTTTTTATTTGTGATAAAATTTACCTTCACTGCAAGTCTTTTAGCCTGAGGGAACTGGTGTAGATGAGCAAGAAGATCTTCAATTCGTTTGAGTCTGGACTGTGGATTCTCAGCGGTTGATATCAAGGACAGAACATGATGTGTTCTCGACTTGACACTTTCCTGTAAATATGATCTCAGATAAGCAAGATGCAAAGACAAGATCAAAAACTTTTAAGTTAGCTGTAAAAAGGTCAGGTGATCTAGACACATTTTGCGAAAATATTTTAAATCGATGATTACAATTTGATTTTCTAGGATGATCTTCAAAAACTACAACGCAAGCCAGCTTCCAAAACTGTCATAATTTGTAGCCTATTTACAATAAACTAGCAGTTACCCATGGGTTTCATCCCGTTTGACTTTATATATGTATTAATAAAACTATTGATTGGTTAAGTTTATCTGAAATAAACAAAACAGAATACAGTATTACAAACAAATAATTACACCTGATTTTAATAAGGTAATAAATTGAAATAATAACAAACAAATAAGTACAGCTGATGTTAGTTTATGGGAGTGTGACTTAGTTTTCTCAAAAGTTCGTGGGTACTTTGGGATTTATATATGGGTCATTTTCAAACTGGATGCAACTTTACAGTCCTAAACATTTTAGGATTAAAAAAATATATATATCTTAACAATTTTAGTTAAAAAAAAGTATTGAGTGAAGAAACACATATATAAGAACACACTTTTGAATTGTCATTGATTTTTGAGTCATAATTTCTTTCATATAAAATTTTGAATCTAGGTAAGTCATTGTTTTACTACTGTCCTTTAACATGAACTTAACGATATAACTTTTAATTAAGCTGTTTGCAGCAAGTATATAATGTAAATACCTTATTAACAATGAAGTATTTTAACCATAAAGAAACATTGATAGCAAAATTCAATTTTAATATGCATATATTTTTTTATAACAATTTTTGAACAACTGTCCCCCACAATCGGTCCTGAGTGTTACTTCAGGAATGTTACCCAATGAAAACAGGTAAAAAAGGGAAATTTTGTTTTGTTTTGTTGGCAATAAGCAGCCATATTGTTTCTAGTTTCCAGCAATGTGGAAGTTTATGATTTAAGTTAGAAGAAAACCAGAATACATCAAGAATACGTTTTAATAATGATAAGTATTTTAATTCATTGTCAAGAGTGTTACTATTTTTTTAAAGTGATATGCATACTTTAGAAAAGTTTACTTAATATCAGTTGTTTAGTGTTGATGTACTATGAATGTAAACCTAACCTCCAAATTCTGGTCTTTACCCAGAGTCCACTTTTATAATTGAATAGTAACATTAGTCAGGAGTGTTACCTGTCAGGAGTGTTACCTACAGTCATGAATGTTACTGAATATAAAAATAATATAACTGAATATAAACTTTTATATAGGCCTATTTACTTTTTTTGTTAGAAAATACACTTTTATAATTAAAAACTGGCTTTATTTTATTGAATTCCCAATGTATAATTCAGGAGTGTTACTTATTGTCATGAGTGTTACCTACAGTCATGAATGTTACTGAATATAAAAATAATAAAAACTAGTATAGAAAACTCTAAGTTTGTATATTTAGTCGTTTGTTTATATTAAGGAAAGATATCAATACACACTAACAACAATCATTGATAATCGATTGAAATTTTCTTGGTTATGTTGAGTAAATTAAAAAAATATAGTTTCTTTTCTGCTGTCAGGTAACACTCCTGACACATAAAAGGTTAATAACAAAAAATAAAATAAAAAAATTCTAAAAACAATATATTATAAGGTCTAGTAAGTTATTAATGACACCATGTTGTTCCAGTATAAATTTTTTTTATTCAAAGAAACAGTTTTTCCATAATCTTATTACAGTAACACTCATGACATTTTAAGGGTATTACCCAATAAAAAACAGTAAAAAATCATAAATTACTGGATAAACTAAAAAAATTTCTATTAGGTAGTGTTTATTAATATATGTTGAAATGTTGTTTGTAAAAACAAAGGGGCTCTAGCAAAGTTTTTATTTAATCCATTCTTAACTTGAAAGTTGCATTCAATTTGAAAATGACCCATATGGATAGATAGATGGATAGATTAAAGCCTATAAATGACATTAAAAATCACAGAAAAAATCTGATGAGAACTGGCTGCAATTTTCTGAATTTCTATAAAATTTAATAAAAGAAATAAACAGCTCTCACAATTCTTATCCAACTCTTAATTGTGCATTATTCTATTCTAGCAATCGTTAACTAGGCTGCAACCAACTTTAAAAAATAACACACAGCAATTTCTTGGTAGCCTAATAATTTAACTGTGAGGATTGGATCATACCTTGGAAGCCACTGCATCCGTCCTGACTTTCCACTTTGGTACTAAAGCTTGGCTGTTTGGTTTTTCTGTTATTTGTTGCGCCCCAGAAAGTCGCTGCTGGATTCCCTTTATGACTCCGTAAGCATAATCCTGGAAAGGCTCTGAGGTTCTCCCTACATCAGGAGGTTGAGGATCTATTGTTTGTGTGGTCGAGACTGACTTTACACTTGCGACGTCACTCTGATTCAATGGATCCACACGGTCTGGTGAGTTGGGATCTTTTTGGTCCACATGTTTCTTTCTAGTTGTTACAGGAAGTGTTTGCATGACACCAGTAAGATGTGGAAATTTCTGCAGCAAATTTATCCATTCTTTTGATATGGGATACATGTTGCTCTTTTCGCTTTGTGACCTGGTTATCAAATCACGCAGCTGGTTTATTACTTTCCACTGGCTCAAAGACATATTCTTCAAATTTGTCTTGAGACGGAATTTGGAAGTGGAGGGAAGTGTCTGTTGTTGACTGGCACTCTTTGTGTTAATATGCCTAAAACAATCATAAATGCCGTTTTAAAATAAAATAAGTTAAGTTAACTTACCTGAGACTTTGTTTGATGTAAGTATGGTTGCTTTGTTCATGAGTGCCAAAAGGTCTAGTTGACTACCGGTACATTTTGGACTAAGATTGATCTAATAGGTACTCATACATAATGAACAAGGTAGGCTACTGTATTAAAATGGTAGGCCTACCCTGCACAACTAAGATTATAAACAGACTTTTTAGAAAATATAAATAGGCCTACAT
This sequence comes from Macrosteles quadrilineatus, assembly GCF_028750875.1. NCBI lineage: Eukaryota > Metazoa > Arthropoda > Insecta > Hemiptera > Cicadellidae > Macrosteles > Macrosteles quadrilineatus. The sequence continues at coordinate 62,496,082 of NW_026542599.1, forward strand.
CATAACTTAAACGAATTGAAGTTTTTAAGTTACTGTGCTAGCATAACTTAGTGTCATAGTCATAATTAAAGGCATTGACAGGTCAATTTCAATTGAATATGCTTGGTTTTTTTTCACAGACAACAAGTTAAGCGTAGGCCTAATCAGAAGGTAAAATATCAAAATTGTACTTAGCTACTTACGTACGCAAAGGCCACAGTCAACCATATATATAGGTATATATTTTAATCCTAACCTAGGTCTAACCAGTATTACTTACATTTCTATAGCCTACAGTTTCAGTCCTTTAGTGCAGGGTTTTGCCTGCTCTACTCTGCCTAGTTATTAAATTACTGGGAATGCTTATGAGGATTGTTTACCATTTGCATTATGACGATAACACTTAAAAAAAAAAACAAATAGGCTATAAGTAATAAATTAACAAACAGGCTTAATTATGTTTGTTGTTAAGAGCAAAAGACTCATACAATATGTTACGTAACGTAGGACCTTTGTAAGACCCTAGATGTGTTTGTGCCGTAACATGGACAATAACTACGGCGATTTTACGGTACTAATTTATTTGCTTGTTATGTTATGTATTTGTTAGCACTCAGTAGGCCTATTCATTAATTTTTGGAGTATGTGAATAGTACCTAGCCATCTTTCTTGTATTGTTATGTAGGCCTATAGCCTAATGGTTTTGCCGTTGGAATGAAATAAAATAAAATAAAAAATAAAAAAAACAAAGTTAAAGGCTAGGGCTAGTAGGCCGAAACTAAAAGGCTAAATTAAGTTAGTAAGGTATCAACTAACAGTGCAATAATTCAATAGGCCTAGGTTTTAAATCAACTTCGTACATGAACCCTAATGACCATAAATTAATTTATCTACCTTGATCAAACAAATAACTTGCTAACAATCTGAAAAATAGAAACCAGACCAGATTGGATCTTTGTTCTAACGTTGGTTCTAACCAAAGTCTGACATCAGTGAGAATATAGACGTTATTATACAAAAGCATTTTACTCACCGTAGCCAATTGCAAGTTCCATTATGGAGATAAAGACTAAACTATGATAATTTCGACATAATTTCTTGCTAGAATTCCTGATTTTAATCTAAATGTTATCACCATTCAACATACAAACTGAAGGAAGATTGACTAACCAACCAACTGTCAAAATGTCAAGAGCAGAAGCTACTCGAAGTCGAAGTAGAAAAACAAATCTCGCAATCCTATTGGTTGAAACCATCGTTGAAACCTAACAGCTGTGAGAAAGTGTTGTCGTCGTATGGTCTGATTTGACGTCATGGGATCGCACCATTTACAAGGTCATCCATATACTTGAAGAGCTTCTTGGATTATCATTATTGTCAATGCATAAAATTGTTTATCCATTATTCTCCCTAATATTGCTCTCCAAAAATCGATATAAAATCTGTATACATAATGCAATATGTATCGATATTACAATATTTTTTAATTGTTTGATTTTTAATAACTTTTCACATAAGTATTAATTAACTAATATAATCAATGATTTAATATTATATATTTTTAATTAGACATGTTATTGTAAATTTATTTTGCTCCCTGAAAACGCTTTTTAGAGTGAAAGAAAATTCCTATATTTAGTACTACATTTCATTCCTTTTAGCGAATTTCCCCTTATAAAGATTGCCATTGTACTCATGGTAAGACCTTGCCCCAGGACCGATTTACTTTTTCGTCTTGAGGTCCCTAGAGAACAAAAACACCATCCGTTCAAATTCATATATATATATATATATATATATATATATATATATATATATATATATATATATATATATATTATTTGTATTTCATTTATATTTATTACTTATTTATTTATTTTATTTATATTTATTATTTGTATTATTTATTTATATTTATTTGCACCCTCCCTGTTGCAGCAAACCTAAGTACTTGTTAAACTAATTCTATTTAAATAGGGAATAAATGTAATATATTTAAGGAGACATTTTAGTGTAAATCTAAAGAGGCAAATGGAAATTCGTTAAGTCTGCAGGTTTGCTGCGGCGAGGGTATTTTTTATTACTAGGTAGACGATAAAATTCTCTTGACAGAAATATCAAGAAATTACAAAAATGCATTTCAGTTATATTTTAATTTTACTCACCTACTCAAACAAGTACACCTCCTGTACTTCGAAATCCCTTTGCTGAGAGACATTTTCGTGAAGATGAGAATTTTGGAATTATTTATTACTATTGGGTAGTTCAAAAAAACACTAAACTTGGTTGTCACTATTCAGATGAATTCACTGGATTCGCGAAAACCAACGAACAATTGACAAGTTGCACTGTTCTAAAGCACTATCCTCCTCCAACTAACTGACATTTGGTGGTTCTCGTTGCTTTTATAACCTCAAGGCGAGCCCCCACTACGTAATGTTGTTGTTGTTGTTTACTACTTAGCTCATTCATTTGATACGTAGGCTACTGATGTGGATGTTGTTTACTGATAAATTCACATGCGAATGTGCTAAAATTGGAACCGCGTTGTCGACATTTGCAGTTTCAGCAATCAGCATAACATCATTAAGGGGATTTGATATAATTTCTAGATTAAATTGTGATGTACGTAAATGCAGTTATGATGTAAATGTTAGTGTCAAAACAAAAGTTCATTAGAGATTGTATACTCGTTTGTACATTCCATTTAGCTACAAAGCATGCATAGTGTTAAATAGTATATATTTTTAAAGAGTTTATATTTATTTATATAAAAAAAGTGTTTATTTCTATATCATCTAATATTTTGAATTGTTATCTCATTCGCTTATAGCCAAAGAGGCCTGATTTAAAATACCCCTGCCTAGGGTTTATTTATAAAAAAAAATAGACTTTCTCTTTGAAACACGTTTTCAGTTACTCCATTACATAAAGAGTAAAACGGTTTCTTAGTAATTTTTTTAAAATTTGAGTTAAACTCTTTAGTCGATTAGTGGCCAATAATTAATACATTAAGTACTGATGACATATTGTATTCAGTGTTTCCACACTACCAAAAACATAATCCCGCTTACTAGGTCAAGAAATCCCGTTTAATCCCGCTTTTAAATTGTGAAAAAATCCCGTTTTATCCCGCATGATTTTTTTTGTTCAATCCCGTCCCCGAGTATTATATTTGACGTATCATGTTTGCAAATTTGTTTAAACCAAAACCTTACTATCGTATTTTGCTACAGTATTTCAATCAATTGGAGTTGGTTTTTCTCTGAAATTAAGCAGAAAAAAAATCAATAATAGTCTTGACAGCCGAAAATCCCGTTTTATCCCACAACCTGTTTTAATCCCGTTCAAGCAGGTCTAAAAGTCCCGGTTTCGGGATAATAATCCCACGAACGGAAACACTGATTGTATTGTTACATTTGACCAGATGACATTAACTGTCATTGGGCTATGAACTATAGTTCGGCCGCATAGAAAACGACCTGCGCGCTAATGCTAAACCAATGCTAGAGGAGGTCGCTTTCTAAGCGGCCGAACTATAATAATGCTATCCAACAAAAAGGTTGACGATTGATAGTAACAATAAGACCAGGGTTTGGTCAGCTCCCTTTCAAAATATAAAAAATCCATTAGACAAAAATTATAAGAACAATATAATTGGACAAATTATAGCACTTCCAATTATGCGGCATTAAACCACAAAAATCTCATGTTATCCCGAAACAGGTGAAATATCCCATTATTGGGATAAAATCTCCCTGGACTCGGTCTAGGTTGGTCTAGATTTGGGAATCGCGACGGGAGACTGGCACAGATAAGGTCTGTATTCATTGCAGATACACATCACGTGATCTCTTCAGCCAATGGGAACTCACTGAAATGGTCCGATAATATACGTCATGATTCCAGAACTAACAATACGCCATCCTTGTTATATGTTACCATAAAAATGTTGACTACTGAATCTACGGAGAACATTTTAAAAGCAGCTTTTGAAATTGACAAATTTGACTTTTTACTGTTGTAAATACCACGTTTAATTTTGTTAATCAATTAAAAAATTCAATAAGTTTTTATTAAATTTACAGATTTTTACCTTTAGTAGGTATAGTCATTTTATAACAATGTACAATTCATAACTAAGTTCATTATAATTCATTGATTATAATTCATTATAATCGCAATTTATAAGTTAAATAGTATTACCATAATAAACTTCCCGTATGGGTTTGCCACTCTTGTGGGTACGTTATCGTTATTTAGGTATGGTAGTTTAGAGTGCATATGCACTGTTTGCACTAAAACTAGGGGATTGGCTCATGCAATAATGTTTTTTTAATAGGCTACAGTTGATCTATTAAAGATGTGATGTCTTCTTCATCATCCAAAATCCAATGGAATAATAAAATACATTATCTTTCCAAGCCGCGTGCTTTGTACTACAGTATGATCCCAGACGAGAAGTGCTGGCTGCGGAGCGATACAGAGTCTACCTCAACAATGCTGGCGGTGGCGGAGGCGGAAGATAAAAATAGTTCCTCAGGCCGCCACAGCCGCTCGTGGCGCCAAGGTCGACATCACGCCACTCTTGTGTACTCTATGTGGAGGTCGGCGAACTTGTTTAGCATATCGCACCATACTCTGTACTACTTTGATATAAATAAAGCTGCTAAGACCATTTAGACTTTAACCTGACAAGCATGATTGCTTATTAAAAGATTAGAAATGTTGCATGTCTTAAAAGTGTGATAACTGACTAATTTTTAACGACACGTTTCCGGATTCTTTCAAGATACAGTATAGAGAAATTATAATTAAACTTTGCATCAAACATGTGGCAACATATCAATAGTTTCACGGCAGGAATGGGGTACAAAACATTTTCACTACTTCATTTCACTAAACTTTATACTTTAAAAGGATGGTCGATGTGATTTCACCTTCTGATCTTAGTCAGTAACTCATAGTAAATTTGGGCTAAAATAGACCCTACACCTTGGTGTCGTCTCCATCTTAATTGATAATGATACTGATGTCACGGTTAGAAAGGTGCTTTTCTTGTCCTGAAAACATGATAACTAAATATAGGTATTTTATTATACATTTTCTAATGTATACATTAGTTGTAAAATTTCCATTGGATATTATAATAGCTTCTCAAGAGTATTTACACTAATAAATTACAGTTTTGTATTCTATTTTACCCTCAAAAAGTCTGATATTACGTATTTTGCATAACGAGGTTTAGCATACAAGGCCGCTGCGCTGGTGTATGGCAACTTCGCAACGGCCTGTTGCCATGGAAACAGTAATAACAACGTGTAAACATAAAGATTGCGCAGAAGTTCCATTGTTAATAGTGCAACAGCTGTTTCGGTAGGCCTGGTCTGCGGCGTTGCCACTTTTGTCTCTCCATGGCCTTGTATTAGAGGAAGGCATGATTTAAGTAATACATGGTAATACTATAGACTAAAGGTGTGGATATCTACAGTACTAATTTAATCTATGGTGATGCGAACAACAATAAATCACCTCCATATGTAGTCAATTTCGATATCCAGCCGTATCGCTAACAGAACTGTTGATACTCAGTCGATTGTTATCCGACCTCGTAACAAATTTTTAACCTTGAATTGAGTTTTATCTGCCGGCATTGGTATGTTCTTGGGGCATTTTAAAACTTGTGTGTGTCAATAAAGTACTGTAATTGTCTTTGTTTCATTAATTTGATGCATTTGAACATTCATTTCGTTATTTAGTCAGAATTTAAAATGCTGGCAATATAATCGATTATCAAATTGTTAAGTGTTTGAAGAATAATAAATACAAATGCAAACAAATCATCATTTTAAAAATGCGGTCAAAAGATGGTTTTTATTTATTTTTTAGTTTTGACGAATGCATAATCTAAATAGTAATTTAAAATTTACGCCAATAATTGATATTTGAAAAAAACTAGTACCTTAGACTAAATTCTGAAAGTAAAAAGTTCAGATTTTCCAGAAACGTTTACTTATCTATTTATTTGTTAGTGACTACAAACGCCAGTGGCAACTGTCCAATCCCTAGAATTGAATTCCTAAAAATCCGTAACTTGAAAACATAACTGCATATCTAAATTTTACAGATAGTTATGCAACACGAGGGTGGTTTTTTATTTGATATAAAACTAATTAAAAATAATCATTAGAACAAATAGGTACCGAATTGGATAAGTTTTATGAAAGGCCTACACTGTTCAAACGCACATGACACAGGAAATATAGTTATATATATCGCTGGAAATTAGTTGCTTTCCAAATAGGATAATAGTGTTAATTCTACGAGATAACTAGAATTTAATGTACAAATTTACCTTAAGCGAAACAAGTGAAATAAAAAAAGATAGACCGTTGATCGTAGTGTGGATATTGTAATGGATTAAAAATGTTTAAAGACAAATGACACTGTTGGTTAGTTCATTGATCAACAATTCACATATTACAGACATAGTGGCATCTTGGTTTTCTAAAGGGTCCAATTTATTTCTGTTACCCCTTGGACACTGATTGCAGAGCTTTCCCTTAGGACATAGCCGGCAAATAGAATTTTATTCAATGAATTAATTGTTTAAATATTTAAAGCTCTTGGCATGATAAGCTCTTGAGATAAAGCAAACCTTGCTGGGTCGAGACAGTCCGCCCCTTGCACTGTCATATCACTGCAGTACCACTGGCAAGGCCATGTGACTTATGGTATTTTTCTGTCTTCAGAGAACTGCTCAGACCAGCGAGTCAAAGCAAAGATGTAATAGATGTATAGAGTACTTTTACTCTATACACCTTTGCTTTGACTCGCTGATCTTATAATTGAGGGTATAAGCAACTGAAAGATGAGGTTTAAGTTATGTTGACAGTCTGAGTTTCACTACCTTTGCTAAAGTAACGTAATTAACTGACTGTTTTTTACAAGTTCTGAAAACAGGTACATAGCTGTATACAGTAGCTCACTACATAAACTATAGGTACTTATACTTTCATTTCGTATAATGGGACCACCCTTTACAAATGTTTGCGATTTCAACACATTAGTCAGTTAAAGGGCATTTCCAAGAAGATGGCTGCAACTATTAAATGTATTTACTCTATAATGAAGGTGTTTAACCTATTTCAACCTTAGTTACTTTGTATACTTGCTTCCTTTATCTTTGACCGAAATTTCGTATATATATCGTCAATTTAATACATACTAAACAAAAGGGCATTTTTACAAATAAAACACTAAAGCTGTGGTGGAAATATTAAGAAACCTTGCATTATGCCAAATTAAACTACGGCTCCTTTATATAAAAAAAACCATGCAACTACGAGCTACACATGGATAACTGTAGATGAATACAAAATAGAGTTATGCGTTTTTAACTGTGTTTCTCAGCATCTATCTATCTATCTATCTATCTATATATTAATAGGCAAGCATGTTTCTTTAAAACCTTTTTTCTCAGCTCGTGTGCATCGTGGGGTAAATCTACGCATACCGTTAGAAAGCTATTTTCCTGTAGGTGTGCAGAATCCCTTTATAAATTTAAATAGGCTCAAAGATAAGCACAAAAAATGAGTTTCAAAATTTGAAAAAATTAACATGGATCTTATGCGTTGCCATGCTGGTGACGAAATAACAACGAAATATAAACAGAAAATCAAAACAAATGGATGAAACTCCAATCACATGTTTTATTTACAGTGTGGGGTGAAAATAGAGAAGTGAGTAAGTTTACATTACATATTTTTGGTCGAGTTTCGACCACTGGACGACCTCTCGTCTATATATTAATAGGCAAGCATGTTTCTTTAAAACCTTTTTTCTCAGCTCGTGTGCATCGCAGGGAAAATCTACGCATACTGTTGGAAAGTAATTTTCCTGTAGATGTGCAGAATGCCTTTAAAAGTTAAAATAGGCTAACAAATAAGCACAAAAAATTAATTTGAAAACTTCAAAAAATTAACATGGATCATATGGGTTGCCATGATGGTGACGAAATAACAACAAAATGTAAACAGAAAATCAAAACAAATGGAAGAAATTCCAATCACATGTTTTATTTACAGTGTGGGGAGAAAATAGAGAAGTCTGTACATTAATTATTTTTGGTCGAGTTTCGACCACAGGGCGATCACTAGTACTTATTTAATACGCAAGCAGGTTTTTTGTGACAATTACTCCTCCGAAACTATTGAACCGATTGACATGTTTTTGGTGTCATTGGAAAGAGCGTATCGTGAAGTTGTGCAGGAAACTTTCTTTTTAGGGAAATAATTAGAGAGTGAGGCCCTGGCGCCCTTTAAAGTTTCGTATTTCTTCATAAGGATAACATAGGAGATAATTTTTATTTACAAAAACATATGTTTGTTACTTGAACATAGTCAAAGTCTACTACATAATAATTGCTGTGTATTATGACTGTTAATGTATACTACATTTCAATCAAGGAGTGTATACCTTAAAGTTTACTCATAATGGATCTTACTACTTTATTTTAATTCTTTATTTAATTCGGGAATAGTAAAATTAGTTGAGATTAAGATACCATGATTTAGAAAACTTTACTATGTACTTTTTATGTATTTAAAATCACCAATCTTTGACATTATTAATTCATTTGAAACAAAACAGCTGATCGACAAATCAAACAAATAATCTACTTCATGTGAATAATGCTGTTACACAAAATAGGTTACACAACCAATAACTTGATTCTTTTTTACTTGTGGGTGAATTGTGAGTTTGCAGTTATGAAAGCACCAAGCCATGTAACTTAAGCACTTTAATTAAAGATCAGCACTGTTCTTACCCAGACCGATTTCAGTCATGAACAACTATATTATATGTTGTTTTAAGTAAGGCTACATCTTTTAATAGGTTACACGGTTACACATATTCATTATGGGAAATTTTGACGAGGGTAATCTTCCTGAAGGTAACTTCAAGACTAAAATCGTAGTATTCATGGAAGTGCTGTTGTGGTTAAAATATTGTTTTTAGTGTTTATTTTTAAAAGTGTTTTCTTCAAGCAGCATTTTTATGATCCTCAAAATACGCTACACAGGCCTATTGGTTTGATATGATAAAAAGTTTTTTTAAATGTGTTTTAAAAAAAATCTTTAAAAATAACAGCTCTATAACATACTTGAACACTTATTAATTTACTAAATAAAATACACATACAGCTATAACTGCTTAAATGGCTGGACTGCTTCTCTTCTAAGGATTTATTATTACTGTATTTATTTTTTTACGTTGAGCCAATACATTTAACACGATGAATTTGTCTTCTAAATTCATATGTAATTTTGCGGGGCATTGAGCCGCACAGGTTCACTAGTAATGATTACTTCTCAAATGTTTTTTCCTAACTGACAGTTTTATTATTTCATAGTTGTGTGACGGAAAACAGCATTGCATCATTGCATTTCAAGTATTTACAGCTTATCAGCTGACTAACATACGTTAGCGTCGTCTGCTGTGATGACAAACAGATAAACAGACTATAGAGGCAGTTGCGTAGTTGAGACACAAACACAAACAAACATTGCTGATTGTTTTGATGTTATTTGGCAGTTAGCACGGTAGTCTCAGTACCTAGAAGTGTGTAGGCAAACTTAGACAAACAAATCTTATAAAGAGTATAAGATTTGTTTGTCTAAGTTTGCCTACACACTTCTAAGTGCATGTACGGACAAACTTTTATTTTCGTCCTAGGATTTTTTATTTTTATGTTTACTATGGGGTATATGGCCACGAGAAATCGATTGGAGTTGGTCACAATGCTGGGAAAAATCCAGTTTCTCCGTTAAATTAAAATTTTTAAACTATGAAATAACAAGAAACAAATTGCAAACAAAACAAAACCCCTACAGTCCAGCAGAAAGAACTAGTTTATTGTTTAACAATAAAATTGTCTTCAGCTGATACATAAGGATGAGAAATTTACTTAAGGAAGCATGTTTTATTTATAGTAATACATTTGACTAATGGTAATACTGAATTAGTTGCAGTAAATAGAAAGTTCATGTCGGTTGATAAATTAAATATAGTTTTACTATTAATTTGATTTAAAATTTTAAATGAAGATACGAATGATAGACGCAAAAATAGTTTGTCACACTTAAACGACCATAATCCGATTAAGTGTATCGATCGATAGGTAAATATAGATTATTGACGTATCATTTAATATTAATTTGCGCTTCAGTTTCAGCCAACAATGTACAATATCTGGTACTGCGCCATATTATGACCAGGTGTTTTGACTGACTAAGTCGTGGCGAAATGTCGCTAAATTTACCCCGCGGACTGGGCTGAGTGAAAACAGATATTTGGCAAGGAAGTGTATTTATATACTTGGCAGACGTCTGTGTTTTCGAGTTTAGTTTTGATTGATTTACATGGTTTGTAAAGGTTCGTTGGTTAGTAGTATTGATTGGTAATTTTGTTTTGACAGCTGGCATGGACAATACGTAGCTTTCGGCCTCCAATCTACGTTTGTAAATTGGTTAAAAAAAACTTAGTGTGGTGAAAAATTATTTACAATGGAAGCTCTGGATTTGCTATAAACAAAGAGCAAAATGTATTACATCCTACAAAAATACTATTTTGGAAAATAACTAGCCTAATATGTTTGTATTAAACTCAAGACGACAAATTATTGTCTATAATGAGAATATATGTGTAATGAACCTGGAATAGTCTGTCCATCTGTCAATTTACCATATCTATTGAGGCACTGGATAAAACTACAGTAGCTGAAATTAAAGACTTCGAGTATATTTAATAGGTACTCTAAAAATAGTATATTTCCCCACTAGGGCGGAAAGTGACTCTTTTCAACCCGAGAACAAGTTTCACGACCGGTCGTAAAATGGGAAGGGGTTAAAATACACCTTTTGTCCATGGGATGAATAATATTTTTTTGGAATATTGCATAATTAATTAAAAAACTAAGCTAGAAAACGAATAATGCTTTTAATGTAAAGATACCCTGTCAGAAGGACTCCAGCATGTTTTCAATTCTGCTAATGTAAATAAGTAGCTGTTTTGTAAGTGATTCAGTAATTTTGTCTATTTTAGGCCTACAGTAATTAATTGTGTTGGTGTACATTATAGTATCGATATGTCGAACTAGAACGCAACAATGACAAGAATGCATCAATACTGTAAGCGATTACCTTATAAATCAATCGATACAATAATTTCGATCCATAAGATTGCGTACAATCGAAATTTTCCAAAAAGACTAAAAAGGCTATTTACTCTAGCGACCACAGAATTAATATTTTAATTCTGTGGTCGCTGATTCACTCCCTAGGAGTCCACAGACCCGCAACGCATGTATTTAAAACGGCTGTTTTCCAGCAGTTTGGCGAGAAATTATTTTTGTCTATTCCATTTTTCTAAATGACACATTACCACTTTACACATGAGGGCTTTCCAAGAACTAGTATACAACATCTCCCCTAATTAAAAATTAGAAATTACCCTAGTTCTTACATTATTTATTTTTTACTAGACCAATTCAGTTTCAAGGTAGTTCAAACACTCATTTTATCCATTCATTTTACATTAAAAAATAATTAAATATGTTATTTTCGCGTTTTCTCTTTAGCTTTTGAATTTCCACTACAAGTTCATTTTCACTTCAACATGAAAACAAAAAAATAAAAAATATCTAAACGTTAACAATTATTATCAGTATCATATAAAATATGATCTTATTTACTCCTTTATGCATCATATGAACATTATAAAATATGATGAAGGAGGGAATACTTTACTCAAAGACGCCTTCTTTTTATGAACGCAACAAGAGTACTGCAATGCACTGCAGTTACGTCGGGCACTTGGAGGCGTTATGTTTAAAAAATAAATTGTCGAAATACTGTTAGGCGTATACTATTTTTGTATGCATACTGTACTGTATATTTAAATTCACATATATACCCAATGAATTAATTGGCCGCGAATCTATGTAGATTTTTTCATACTTGTTATACAGGGTGGCACAAAAAAGGTAGGCATATTCATAATTTCATGGCAATAATTAATTATTATTTATAAGCTCTACTAACTTACTCTATCGTTTTCACCGTTGTTTATTACATATTCCATTCGTCTTTGCAGTTTCTACCATTCCAGAACATTATTGTGGAGTGGTGTCCATTAAAATAAAAGTTACGTTAAAGCAACAGTTTAGATGAGTACCTTTTTATTGGGCCATCCTGTATTATTATATTACCAGTGACCAATAAGAAATAGTTAAAGATGTGAGTGTGTAAAGAATATTCCTTGTGTAGGTTTGTTACTGACTAAAATCAGCTGTTTCTAGGCAAAAACCATTCAAAGGTCGACTGATCAAGGACAGACGGTTCTTGTTTCGAAGCATCAAAAAGCTACTAATTTTGCTCAGGATCGAACCGGCAAACTTTTGATGACAAGGCGAGCACTATACTTAAAACTATACAAAGATGATACTATATTTAGATGACATTTTTTGAAACAATACATAGAACTTTATAAGATTGTGCTATCACTGAAAATATCATAACATGGATTACGTCAATAAGACGTAACAATTATTAGGGCTTATTACTTATGTATGGTAATAATGTAGAAACTAACTATACAAATCTGTTTTTGTGTGTTGGACCTTTTAATTAGAACAAATCTTATCATCCTATTGCTAATTTTGTGGCCGGTTTTTATGCCCGCTTACACTCGAAGATATATGTATCATCCCATTTCAGGTAATAATAAAATAGAACAAACGAAATACCAATGACAATCTTTATATTTGGTCTTAACAGTTTCAATGTTGGTAAAATAACAAGAAATATATGGCAAATAAACATGCACCTTATGTTGGACGGACAAATATTTAAAATCTTCAGTTAAAGGTACATTTAAAGAAATGTGTTTAGAACGTCGTTATCATGTGTAATTTACAGAATCTTTGAAACATGAGGTCTTGACGTACATTATTGGTTAGAATATTCAACTTATTTCTGTAACAATACAAACAACCCACTTATAACTTCAGTCCTGCGTATAATATTCTTAGGAGAGAGTGATCTATTGTTTGGGACATACGTCAGCTGACAAAGCAACAAAAACTGAAAAATAGGTCTACTTTCGAGGACTCCTCCTAGCTACCTGTAGGGAAAGGGAACTTTCAAGTTCATTTTCATTCAATGTTTTGCTTTTGAAACCATAGTGGTCATTCCTAGAGTTAAACAAAAGTGACTATAGTTACAAGTTGTTCGATTTAGGAGCAAAAAGGAACTTATTTTAATGCATCGGTAACGGACTTCCCAAAATTTTCTACTATAGCTGTAAAAAAATTTACAGCAGTATCGTCAGTTATTTGATGAGGAAATTTTTGACCAATTAATATGTACAATGTGAATGCATGACGGGAGATAAAATGTGGGAAGCTTACTTCACTTCAAAATGTTTTTCTAGTAAAAAAAAAACAACAGAAAACAGTGTGAAAACTCCTACCAATAACCCGCTACGTGACACGAATCCCTATTATTTATACAATCACTATTATACACGAAGTCCTGGTTATTTTGAGTTAGCAGAACGATTCCCAAATTTGCATTAGTCAAACTATATTTAACACTTCACTGAACTCCTGGGTTTTGTTTAATACAACATGATTCTAACAATAACTCGTAAAAACAAAAATTAATTGATAGATTGTTTAATTTTCTTCGTTACCATCATTATCGTTGTCGTCTCCAATTTCTTCTCTCTCCACAAACAGATGTTCAGGTTCGAAGTCCCCGGTGTACGCATAGTAAGTCACTGCTGCTAAGATGGCACAAAGTACGGGATAAAGCATGGTAGATTGTTTATGTTTATCCACCGGTTCCCGCGGTTTTGACGTCTTAGGTCCCTGATGATCGTGTGTTCCCGGGTTTTTAGACGTTATGAACTCTTCCTCTTTCTGCCATTCTCGCTGAATCTCTCTCAAATCGTGACTGCACTCTTTGGCAGAATCTACTTTAGGAGGAGAACATTCTGATTTCCTCTCATTCTCACACATATCTTGTGAAGGTTTATTTTCTGTATGACAAACTGTGTCTTCCTTTGTTTTAGGGCAATCGTTTTTCTCCATTCCGGAATTCGTACCGCAATACCCACTCTTGCTCGCTTGAAAATGATCATTGCATTCATTTCTGCAGGTTTCTTCAGGTTTAGCGACTGGTGTACAAGGATCACATACATCTGTTCCACGTGATTCAGTTTCAAGGCAACTTTTACCTGTTTGAATGCTTGCCTCGGGTTGATGACAATGTTTCGTATCTTCAACATCACAGTGATCGCTGCAATTAGGCCTACATGTCTGCGGATCACATTTATCCGCATTGTATTCTTTACAGGTCTCTCTATCAGGCAACAAGATTGGTCCATAATACTGGTTCCACTTCCCTAAACCTTCATTTATACAAGTTTCATTTTCCATGTGCCCGCAATTCGCACTTTTCTTCTCTACAGGCCAACAAGAACCGTTTGTCTTTTGCGTTTCGCAATTTTGTTTTCCAACTTTTAAATCAGGGCCACATCCTGTTTCACTAATTTTCATCTGTAGAGAATCCAAAGGAATGGGATTTTCCGTGCAATCTGATGCATTTTTCCTTACATTTTCCTCGGCACATTTTGGCGTAGCATACGGTGGGCAGTTACAATCTTTAGATCCCATATGGTTACTGCCACCATAACCTTCTCTATCTAATGGTGTACTAAATTTCTTCTCAGATTCTTCTAGCTTATACCCTAGCGTTGAGCTTATCGGTCCACATGAACTTGTGCCCTGTTTATCTTTTCCTAACAAGTTATCTCCCTGTGATTGAATATTTTCTTGTTTCTTGACTTCAGTTTTCTCTAAATGTGATGGTTTATTTGCTTCTCCACAGTTTTGTTGCAGTTTAGAACTGCTGTTCAAATCACCATTGCCTTTTTTGCCATCGCTCGTGTTCAGCCGCACAGCTGACGTCACGAAAGAGTTTGTTGAACGTAAAAGATTTGAGCTGTTTCTCTGAATCAGTTTGTGTATAAGATATCTAGGGAACATTGTGTAATTTGGTTGGTTAGTATATCACTTAAATTTATCATTGGCAAAGTTTGGTAGGCTTTTACTTTTAATATACAACAGTGTTGCTATGGATAAACCAGCGAATATTTCTTTTGGATCTCTTTTATTTCTATTAGCCTTAAGTACTGGAATTCATATATGTTGGTCTCATTTCGTTATACTTTTAGGATGCAGATGCACCAAACTGTTATTCATAAAAAAACTAAGTTATGGAATAGATGTAACTAATCATAAAAAAACTAAGTTATGGAATAGATGTAACTTTCTGTTTTGTTGAGGAATAGGTTTACTATTTTAGACTGTTAGAAGTAAAAGTTATAAAGTAAAAGTTATAAGTTATAAAGTTAGTAAAGTTAACACAAGTAGCCTATATAGGCCTAAGTCATCTTTTAATTTGAACATTTTTTGTAACTGCCTAAAATATATTTTGTAGAGTTTGTGTGGTATACGCCCGTTTCAGATGAAAATACATCTTGGTTTATAAAATATTAAGTTAAACAAAAATATGTTTTCAAGTTTTACTTTCTATCATATCAACTTTCTAAAAGTATCACATTTGACTATTTGGTATTACTAAGATTTCTATAAAGTACCAATTATTTTGACATGTCCTCATACCATACCAGATACCGTGATGGTTACTTTAATCTCTTATTGTTTTACCAATGGACTCCAGTATTTTTAAAAGAGTAAAATTGCAATGGAAAGATGTGTGAAAAATTGCATCGGTGTTACCTTTAAGTTAATTTTGAACATTACGGTTTTCAGTTAATTTTACATAGTTTTCTCACTTAAGTGTTTCTAGTTGAAAATACAACCTACTTTACGCATTAGTTACTGACGTATCCGTAGCAACAATAATACATATTTAAAGTCTAATGTTTAAATTCAAGTGATCCTAAAATTCACAATGATTCCTCTAAGTATATTCTCAAGGGCGTTGACCCGACCAGTGATCCAAGGTGTGTCCCGCAGTGTGTCCACGACAAGACCACAGTTCGGCTGCGGATGTAGACAATCCAAAGAAGATTGTCCACCCAAGAAGTGCGAGTCGAGAGTTGCAAAAGCTAAAAAGAAGTGCGTCCCGATGAAACCGCGCGATGAAGTAGAAGACATTGAGTCGAAAATGCATCCTGAAAACATGTCTAAGATGGCTATTCTTGAGTTTTCTTCCAAATTAGAAGAACTTCAGAAAAACTGGGAGAAGATTGTTATTGTAATGGAGAAAGATTGTGAGGCTAAAGGGCACAAGAAAAGTAATGGCGGAGATGGAGGTGCGAGTGGACAAGAGAGAACGCCAGGGTGTAGAGTAAAACCACCAAAACCCCCCAAGGAGGAATCGCATTTAGGGGTATATGTGGCTGTATTGGCGGCAGTGATAGCTGGAGGGTTGATATATCATCTGTATCAGGAACAGAAGAAAAATGAAGGGCAAGATGGGAAAGACGGGAAAGATGGGAAAGACGGGAAAGATGGGAAAGATGAAAAAGATGGGAAAGATGAAAAAGACAAGAAATAAAATATTCATGATGTGACCACTTACCTTCGAGTACAGGATAAATGAATAATAAGTACCGTAATTAAAACTTCCTAATAAATTTCCCTTAATTTGTCTGTTCTAAATTGTGCAAAGGTATCGAAAGTAGTTAGAAATCAGGCTGGAATTGAGTCTATTTACATATTTCATCAAAACAATAGTAAGTTAGCTATATTTAAGACCATTCATACGTAAAGCTACTTTAAGGTTAGCCTAAGGTTACGTTTAAGGTTACTCTTTAAGGTTAGCCTTGGTTAAATGATGGATCGTCATTGAAAGATTTAGGTTTCAAAATGCAATTGAAAGCTGTCACACTCTGTACATAAGTTGAAACACCTTTGAATACTGTGAGTAGCCTTTTCATACTGTTGTAAAATTCAATCGTGTTTTATGTTTCATTTTGGTAACGTTTGAGATGCACTGATTTTGACTAAATATTTCTATTCATAGGGTAGATTATTTAACGACATGTCCTTTACCATTGACTATACACCTCTACGTCAATGGCACTAGTATAATGATGATGGTCGCCTGAACCTCGCAATAAGATAAATGTACCTATAGCTTCAGATAACAAAGAGATAACAAACAATCTGTGCAAGGAAGCCCACTTTGTCGGGTGACTGTTGGAAAAATGTGTTCGTTTATTTTTCTCAGAGCATTTTCCCTGGTAAATGTATAACTTATTAGGTTTGAAGAACCGCATTTATCTCTTCTATTTTTGAATCACGGGTAGAGACACTAGTTTAGATAATTTTGTTTATTTGTTTGAAATATGGTGGAATCCTTCGGCGATTGTCTAATGATGGTCCTTCTTATCCATTTAAATTTCATAGCAGAATAGTAGCAAACGGCGAAACAAGTATTATAATGTATAACAAATCTAACAAAACCGAAAATAGTAAACCTACGGAGAAATAGTTTTGAAAAACAACAAGTTAACAAGTTTTCTTTACACGCGGTAAAGGTCGATAAAGTGCAAAAATATTTTTACACTGATATATATAAAAAAAAAATGGAAATGTAGGGTAGTTTTTACCAGCCAGAGTGTGCCTACCATATAGACCGACTTCTCCTTCCCTCCAAAAGCGTAGCTCTTCTGTTCTTCCCGCCAAAAGTTATCGTGGGCTGAAGATAATAATCAGCTGTCGTTCGTGTGGAGGATTCGTGATCACTTTCTACCCTTCATCAGATTATAGTCCTTCTGGAGAGGTGATCATATTGTTCGGAAGGTGGAGTGAATAAAGTGTTGATACGTAGAGATCTATATGAATATGACCACTTCACTTCAGGCCCCTTCACTCCTGCACGAAGGGACTTATCTTTGGTAGGATTTTCTTCAGTTACATTTCAAGTTATTTAGTTGAAAATTACAGATTTTTTTATATTTAAATCAGAACTCTAGTTTAGTGATCTAGTTTCGTTGACATGCTACAACTTTTCTTTTAGATATAAAATACTTTTGGATTATCCTAAAAAATTAAGGTTGACAAAAACAGAATGGCCGTGTAAAAACTTGCCAATCAAATAAGTGATTTTCTCATAAATAATTATAATATTAAAACCACTTTTGTAACACAAGCTTTTATTTTCTTATTTAAATTCAAACTAACTCTTGTTTGTTTACAAGACTAACAACATTAAAATAACCATATGAATTATAACATGTGACATGATTGAGCCAGTAGAAAAGAAACAACTTTAAACATTTTCTAACACACTCCCCCCTTTGCGAAGGCTTTCGCAAACTACATGTTTTTAGAGGAACAAATCTACCAGTTCAGTTTTTTTCAATTCGTTGGATAAGCAAGATCTACCACTGTAGTTTGAAATGTTTATTCTCTCTTCAGGAAGTGGGGTTAAAGGGACTTGCAGTGATTTAACTACTAACTTTTTACACATGTGCACATTTGTTTATAACCCTACCAACAGTTTAAAAGTATCCACACTCTTTCTCAAAAAATATCTAATAAGGCTTGTACACCCGCGTGCGTGTTCTGTACATGATACTGTTCGATTAGTCTGTCAACTGCAATATGATAAGATGGTAGGATAACACATACAGAACATAGGATAACGAGAATTCTTGACTATATTCTTCACTTAAACCTTGATTTTAGTCGGATGATACCATATCCGACTAAAATCAAGGTTTAAGTGAAGAATATAGTCATGCATTTTAAATTCCACTCAGTGTAGTACATTTGAGTTCTACAGGGAAACATTCTTGTTTAATAAGTCTAAAAATAACTTTTTCTGCTCTTTTAAACTCATCTGCTTGAATGTTACACTTTATTCTGTCATTCGTCTCTTGCTATGTTTCAAAGTCCAAGTCTTTTGCAATATCATCTTAGAAACTAAACCATTGGGTGGTGCGGTTGTCTGTAGCCGTTTTTCTGCTGCATGGCGATTCGTTTTTAAAGGTGGGTATATCCATGGAAGCTTCACAACATAACGCCCATCAATTTCCCAGTTGACTGTTCTTTTTGAATGTTCAAGTACTTTTGCATCCTTTTCTTTTTTATTAAGCTGTTGGATGGGGTCAGCGATACCTAATGGTTCAACGTCCCAAAAGTTTCCTATGTCAGATGTTAAGGTGGATGCAAACATCGTTGAAACGAATGATGATTTTCTATTTGATGTGCCAACAACAGTCCAACCAAGCTGGGTCCTTATTGCTACCAACTGATCGCTTACTTTCAAGAACTCGTTCGTGATGATATTGGTCCAGGCATCAGCTCCAATCAACACATCGATGTTTGTATGATCTGTATTTGTTGCTGTTGGAATGTCAGTTAAAATGATGTTTTGCTTCTTCAATGCATCAATAAGATTTTGGTCTGTCAGTTGAGGAACTTGACTACAAATGGTAGGCTGCTCCAATACATTAAGACTCATTCTGTAGTCTGAACTCAAGGATTCCAGAGCAAGGGTATAAAATGCATGTTGTCTTGGCTTCATTTTCCTTCCTCCAAGAACTTCTTGTTGGATCAAAACACTTCCTTTAGGTTTGAGACCTAGTTGTCTTGCACATTCTTCAGTTACAAAACTCTTCTGAGATCCTGAATCACACAGTATTCTTATCCTTTTCTTTGCGTTATTCGGACCTAAAATGTTAGCTGAAAGGGTCTGTAAATAAGTAACCTTATTTTCTGTTGTTGTTACAGAATTAGTGCTATTCTGTTCGGGCTCCTTTTTGTTGAATACTTCTGACTTTTCATCATTAGTCTGCACTTTCTTGCATAGGACAGTTAAGTGGTTACCTTTGCAGAAAATACACTTAACTTGTAACCTACATTTACTTGCTAAATGACCTTTTCTTAAACATCTTAGACATGCTCCTTTTTTCTTGACTATCTCAACCCGTTCATCTCTGTTCAAGTCGATCAATGAAAAGCATTCATGTGACAAATGAGATCCTTTTGAACAAAATATACAGTTGTATTTAACAACTGACTCCGGTTTGGAAGATGATACAAGAACAGCAGCAGAAGGTAAGCTTGTCTTTGGCTTAAGAGATTTAGTCGTTTTACATTCTTGTTTACCAAAAGTATCTTGATCAAACTTATTAACCCGCAACTTTAATCTTTCCTCTGCATCAACTTCAACTTTTAAGAAATTCAAAAGCTGAATGAGACAATTTTCTGGTTCTTTAGTTGATACATTGTGTAGAACACGGTGTCTTTCCCAGACTTTAAACAAAGGTTCTGGGATAGCTGATTCTACTAAAGGGAAAAGTATTGCTGCAAATTTGTCTTTGGTTACACCCAATGAATCTAAAGATCTAAGCTGTACTCCCAATTTATCATAATGATAGGTCACAGAAAGATTTTCCTCTCTTTTAAGAACTAGGGTTAACAATTCCCTTACGTAATATTCAATGAGGAACTCGTCTTTCCCATATCGGGACTTCAAAACATCTACAGCTTTTGCATAGTTTTCTTTAGATGCTGGAAAACCTTCAATGAGTTTTTGAGCAGGAGAATCTGGTTTCATTGATTGGTAAAGATACTCAAATTTGTCTTCATCTTTCAAATTATTGTCATCATGTATTTTAGCAAATTGAGACCAAAACCCAATCCAATTTTTTATTTCTCCATCGAATTTGTTAAGCTCAATTTTTGGGAGTCTTACTTTAGTACAATTTGAAGGGGCCGGTATACTAATATTTGAATGTGAATCAATTGAAACAGCTAGCTGAGTATTTTGAACTAACATAGTTATCTCATGATACTTCTCATTGTATTCAGAAGCTGTTGTCATCTCCTTTTCAATGTCCTCTTCATTAGCATTCTCATTTTCTATCAACTTGCTTAACACTTTTTCATTTACTTTCTGTAATTTTTCATGAAACTCCTTGAATGAATTATATTTTGGTAAAATAATCCTCAAATCAGCATTGTTGTCTACAAGTTCTTCAATAGCCTTGGCCTTTTTGGTAAAAACTGACCTAAGTCCTTTTCTTTCAGTTTCACTCATATTAATTAAAATTATACAATATTACACTTAAATACCATATAATCCTGGCAGGGTCGCCAAATGTAAAAACTTGCCAATCAAATAAGTGATTTTCTCATAAATAATTATAATATTAAAACCACTTTTGTAACACAAGCTTTTATTTTCTTATTTAAATTCAAACTAACTCTTGTTTGTTTACAAGACTAACAACATTAAAATAACCATATGAATTATAACATGTGACATGATTGAGCCAGTAGAAAAGAAACAACTTTAAACATTTTCTAACAGGCCGTGTTTGTTTATTTGTAAGGGTTAAAGTATGTTCATGTCCAATAACACTTTATGATAACGCTTATGAGTTTTTGTAGATAAAAAACTTTTTTGTTTTTGTATTTTAGTAACTTTATAACTCTTACGACCAAGAGTTGTCGTAAAGTTACTACAACTCTTGATCGTAGTAATTTTTATAAACAAAAATGGTTCATTTGACAACACTACAGCTTGTCCTTTCATGTTATAACTTATGACTTATTCGATTTACAACGTTTTTTGGAGTCCACATACCTACTGTAGGTACCCAATACAAAGCTATGGTGTATTTTACCAACATATTTTCTAAGGTGGGTGCTATTTGAGGTTATATCAGTTGGTATACAAACAAGAATACAAAAACACAGAGAAGAGAAACATTTAATACTTAAAAGGTAGATTATAAGGCTACAAGTTGCACATTTCAGTACACCTCTAGTGGTGGTACGCAGCATTGTAACATGTGACATTACGTAGGCGTTGACTGCATACTTCCGTAACACGTAATTATCAGATGGAAGTTGTAGCATTCTTCTGAGGAAAGTACCATATCCGCATATGCGAGGAGGGAAATATGAGAGGAGTTAATTTCATTTAATATAGTTTTCTCTTGTCAAAATAGACTGGCAACACTGATTTCAAAATACATAGGGTATAATATTCGTCTACAACTTTACCATGCAGTGGACGTTCAATCGTACAAAGTTGTAGTTAGTTTTCAAATAAAACAAAAGCTAAACAATTGAGACACCAACGGATTGTGACGCTCTAAACTAACTAGCAGTATGTAAACTCAGCATCTGTATGCTCAGTAAGCTATCAAAAGTATCATGTGGCATAATTTTGAAAAAGCTAAAGAATGTTAACCGTTCAAAACCAAGATGTTTAACTGAAACTACAATGCCATTTTGAACAACATTTTTATCGTTTACGATGGTACAACCTGGTTATTGCTGCTTTTTACCTTGACATTCTCATTACCTATGAAAAAGATAAATACAACGCATAGTTTTTACAGTGTTTTAAATGCCAACTCGAGTTACATCCGCAATAAATACTCTAACTAGCCCTCCTAGTATGTCATATCTACCGGCATTCCTCGATGGGAAATCTCCAAGAAATGCCCATGATGAAATCTCCGCCTCTACCCCGGAACCTCTTCTCTTCTCCAGGACCTAGTGTTGACATTCTGCGAGTGACACAGCTTATCAGCTGATTGAGGATTCACCACGGGTACCAACTGAGACAGTGGTAGTGCCAACGTTGCGACATTAATAGCTGGATCATAACATGGTCACACTGCGGCTTGCACAATGTTCCTTTCACTTGCCTTTCACTGATGTAAACTTGCAGATGAGTGACGGACGACCTTTGCCTCGTGATGACTGTCTGGGTCGAACCAAGACAAACATCGTTCTAAAGAGTTCAGACGAAAAGCTATATCAATGCTAAAAGGAATCTGGGGCCTTTCCTAGAAGAGGGCCGCCAAATAACGAACTTTCCCTTATGCAAAGATGTCAAGCCTAACCTAACTTAACCTAACCTAACCTTCGTTGGACATATTTTAAAAGTGGTGGCCATCTTGTTTAAAAGACTCGTAGACCTACCGGTACTTTGGCTTGATTCTAAGTTCAAATTATCATATTATTAATGTTATCAAAACGGATGTGTGTGAGGAAATGAGGACCAAAAAGGAAGTATCATCGTAACCCTAAATACACGAGTTGAGGATGCATTTAGAATGGAGTGAGGCTACTTCTGTTTCTTGGTTACTGACTATAATCAGGTGAATTTTAGCCAGGATCATTATTATTAAAACCATATGATCAAAGAAAGCTGGGCCCAGTTTTAAACCAATTAAACCATACGATTTCTTACCTTTTTAGCGAATTTCCCATATAGGGAATAAGCTATTACCGTAGTACTCATGGTAAGACCTGGACGCGGGACCGATTTTTTTTTTCGTTTTGAGGTCCCTAGAGGCCAAAAACATCATTCGTTCAAATTCATATATATATATATATATATATATATTTATATATTTATATATTTATATATTTATATATTTATATATTTATATATATATGTGTGTCCGTTAGCACGATAACTCGAGCAAAAATGATCCCATTTTGATGAAATTTGGTACAAACGTGTAAACCTACGTTTATTCGAACGAGTTCGCGATCCAGCATGATCGGACCATGGGAACGGGGGTTTATGGGGGGTTTTATGGGGTAAAAATACGTTTTTCCCATTTTTGACTCAAAAAACATAAAATTTTGCAATTTCTTTCTAAACCATTTTGTAGAGCTTAAAAAAACAAATAATTTAGTATATTGAAGCGTTATTATGCACCTAATGGTTACGGAGAAAATTTCAAAAAATTGTAAATTTAAAATTCCCATGTTATTCTTATGGAGAATAAGTAAACTGTTGTAGTTTGCTTGTTTATGAACATATTTTGATCGAATTTGGAAAATTGTTTATTTCTTACTAACTATTAGCATTTAACAATAAAAAAAAGAGAAAAAAAAACAGTTTTACCCTCCCTGATGCAGCAAACCTAAGTACTTTTTAAACTAATTCTATTTAAATCGGGAATAAATGTTATATTTTTAAGTAGACATTTCAGTGTAAATCCAATCAGTCAAATGGAAATTCGCTTAGTCTGCAGGTTTGCTGCGGCGGGGGTATTTTTATTTGAAATTTGTAATTGCGAGGAGAGCACTTTAATCACTCAGCTAAGCTATAGCTATTTACTATTGCTCAACTAACCAGATCATAGCCGAAAAGAGGTCTCAACGTGTTTCTAGTTTGAAAAGAAGAACGGGAATCTTGTACGAATGAAGAATGAGTTAATTATCCAAAGTAGGCTAATTGTACATTGTTCAGTTTACAAGATTCGTCCTCAATGACATTTGAAGCTCTTTTGTGTTCCGATACTCGGAAAACTACGAGAAAAAGTGGCATCAATAATCTTATTTTCCTATCATGGAGAAAGCAGGGCTACACAAAACACTTCTGATAAGAATCTGCGATTGCTGGACTGCAGTACAAGAATCTTAAGCAAATAAAGTAGAAACTAGAATCGTACTCTGAGTCAAAGATAAGATTGTGCGAATGCCACCATATTATCTGAGCTGCAACTGCACGTACACAATAAGAAATGAATTTGTAATTAATTAACTTGTATATAGCTTATTCTTGAGAGATGCTGTAGACATGATTCAAACAGAGAAAGTTTCTTCGGAGAGAGAATTAAGGTTTTCTAGATAGGTTAGATTAAGGTAGTCTCCGAACCATTTAGTTACGGCATCACATAGCTAAACAAAACCAGTGATTATCGGCGGGATTTGACTACGGTTGTTCAGATAGATTTTACTATGGTTGGAGTTAAAAGCTTAACCTTCAATAGAGATCAAACGAGCTAAGGTAAACTACTTTTAAACAAGTGACAACTGATTTCAGTAGATGAAACCAAGAAACCGGTAAACACAAGAAAGTGGTTCCTCAGGATATTTACATAATGATTTTACCTCCCGATCAATCACTAATCTCTCATTCGGTTCAATTGAAAGTAACCAAACTTAAACGGAATGATCATTGTGAAAGTATAATTTAGTGGTGGCAGGTGGCTGCATAGATATGTCAACTTTCTTGGGTAGAATTACTGTGCTTCGTCAGCAAATTCCAGAACCTAGAGAATGGACTTGAACTTGTGGGTAGAATGATTTAGGGTGAGTAGCATAGCTTTCAATACCATAAACTCTTTGGATTGTTTTTACGTTGTACGTCAGGTATAGGTTCCAATAAAGTTTCCTAGGTTCAAGTTTAATACATATTTCCCAAATTGGTAAAGATATACACCAATACCAATTCGCTGTTGGTGCTCTATATTTTGGTTCAAATTACATACGAAGATTTTACTGAAACCCTTCATTTTGACGTGATCGTAGATTTTTTCAGTAACAGAATCAAATAGTAAATAGTAAATCACACATTTACTTTGAAGATAAATAAACCAGTTTCACTCATTCAACACCAAGTACAGCCACAGTAGTTTCTCTGAATGTTGCCAGCTACTGAGTAATAAATATGACCACATTCCACCAATCCTCGTTACCGTGACGTTACTTACGACCAGGAAGTCTTTACTGGGGGTTAATTAAATGATAACTAGTGCGAGAGAGGATGAGTCGACGAGAGAAGGAAGCAATTACCAGAAGAGCGATCTGGAACTCCGGCAATCAGTAATCAGCAAACAGTAATTGGTGTCAGAGGTGGGAGAAACCTGGAGGAGAGTGGCTGCAGGTACCAGAAATGTCAGGGTAATATTTTGACATGATTGGACCTCCCGAAGGGAGGGATCCCTTACAGATGTAGCAAGCCAAGTGTCGCTGTCGGTGAGAATTTGACTATTCCCAATCCTCGCTGGTCCACAAGCACGGACCTCAATGCCGAATTTAGTCTTAGGTTTAAGCTTGTATCGCCCAGTTACGAGAGTAACTCCGTCATCAGAGACTCGACCGCCGTTCCGACCATCAGGGACTTTTCTTGGGAACCTTCAAGACACCGCACAGACTCAATATGGGATCACATACCGGAGATGGTAGCTGAGGAAGTCCCCAGCGTCACCCCCAAATAATCTACTGATCGTGTATACGACATGGACGTTAACAGGTAGCTGAGCTACCAGGGATTGGACCCACAGCAGCCAATTACAGTATGCTCTATCACACAACAGAGACTATAATGAAGAAGTGGCACGATTTACGACAGTCAACAAGACATGGAATTGGAATCAGTCTGTGATAATCATCCTCACTACCTTCGTGAGTTGTCTATTTGCTGCTCTGGTATTAGTAGCCTCCTTTCTGACATGACCCTTCCATAACATCGAAGGTTCTCACCCATGAGTAAATTTCTGTCCAGCCTACTCTACTTTCTTGTCAAAAATAGACCTACATTGTTACATTTGATGTCTTCGTTAGTCTCACAATACCTTAGGTAGAGAAAATTCATTACCAAACTGATCATTGCTGAGATGCCTCTCCTGTACCCTATGTAGAAGGACAAGTGTTGTGTCAGGCAAGGTCGTGGAGATGTAGCTGGTCGAGGCAGAGAAAGTAGTTGGACTCTTGGTCGATAGTTGAGACTCCCCTCCACAATGTTGTTCACATCTTCCTGTATTTATTGTTTTATTTTCTCTAGGCCTTTTACTTTCTAATGTCACCTCTGACCGTCGCGACAGGAAACTAATTCTTCACACTTAGCTGCGTGGCGAAAATGTCCTTGTTTTTGTCGGACGAGATTTGTAGTTCCCGCGACCGATGTGGGAGAACTGAGCTGATTGTGGGCTATAAACTAATAACAGGTGATAAACAAATTGATATTCTGATCTGCTTTGGAATTTTACCCTTACGCTTTTGATATGTATTTCCTAGTTATTAGTAGAGCACCTAATTGACAATATATTTCGTTCAATTTGTATAGATTGTGATTGCAATAGCTACGTTTTGAGTACTCACATTTTCTGTACATACCATTTGCTATGCAGCTCCCTAAGTTCCAATCCACATTTTACACAACCAGTCGCATTGTGGTATGTTGACAAACAGCCAGCGCAACATATGTAGTACACGATTTTCCCCGCCTATTCATCAGATGGAAAGGGATGGAAATGAGTTGATTGAAAGTAGATTGGGACCTGGTGACAGAGGAGTGCGGCGCGACGAAATGTCTACAAAGAGTCGTCACAGCTGATATTGTCACAACCTATCAGCTGGGTATAACAGGGATTGACATTTGGCGGGAGAGCGTCAAGGCCAAACATACTATAGTGAAGAGTGACATGTCATATTGCAGTTTTTATGTGAAAGACTTAGGGCTTTGACTTGAACCTTTACGAGGTTGGTTAGGTTTAGGAACATGAGGTTGTATTCCGTAAAAAAACATTTAATTTCTTTACGATGCTCAAATATTGTTACTTTTTAAAAGGTAGCATACAACTTAATGGGTTTGGACTGCTATACCCTAAAAGCGGATTATTAAATGATGCACCGTGGGTGCAAACGTCAAAAGAACAACGTAAAACGTGATCACTGATGGGTCTTTAATGTTTGCCCTATTTCAGAGTGAATTTAACAGCTCTGAGCTTTTGCAGTAGGTTATTTTGCTCGACAAGAAAAAGCTTAGCAATAGACCGGTTTATTTGGTAACGTCGACTTTTGCCATCATAATAGATAGCCCAGTGGCAAATATATGACATTTGAGTCTAGGCTAAAATCTACTCGCAGGAATAAAAAATGCGCGTAATTCAAGGCGAAAATAAATTAAAGATGGGTGGTAAATGAATCAAACTAAATTTGTAATACTAAGCTGAGCAAGTAGTGAGGATCACCTTAAAGTCCGTCTCTTATCTAAGATCAGATAGGTATACTAATGATCAGCATATCACAACTTGTAAAACACTTGAGATTTGTCTGATCCAACAAGCTTCTGTGTATAAATGTTTTCCATGCAGATTACATAAGCTGGTCCACAATGGGTCTGTGTGCGTGGAGAATCATAACTGACAGTCGAGCAAAAACTACCAAGTTGGTCAACAATGACCTTCGCCTGCTTTCCCAACAACATACGACGACCGACGAAAATGTGGGAAATTATAAACACACACATCCAGATTATATTTAATATGGTATTTATAACAACGGTGTTCACTGGTTTAGTAGTAAGGAACTAACGTGGGTGGTTCTCACGGGTGGTTAAACATGTTAGCTGATTAACAATGTAATAATCACGCGTCGAACAGCATGACGGTCCTAGATGTACACTGACAGTTAGTACTGTTCTCTGTGCCAAGAATGTAAAAAACCGAACCACCATTCTACTCTCCAGGTAAATTCTATGACAATATCTTTGCCACTATGTAACTGTGCCAAATTTAAGTTTAATCTTCTTGGGTACTTATGTCCTGTAATGTGACTCCAATTTAATATTTATGTATGTAGGCCTAAAATGTACATTCTTAGCTTATTGATCCACAGAAAGCACCGATAAGCACAGATTGCACTGATAATGTGTCACTGACGGTAAACCACCAGAAAGTGTTACTACAATTTTCACAATATCAGAGCTATGTGTATTATTGTATAAACGCGTTGACACATTCATTTTTTACCCGACAAAAAACCTAAGACGTAAAAACATATTCGATAGAAACAACACACAATTACTGTATAATCATAAGAATTTAACATGTACAAAAGTATTACAATTAGGGTTAGACTTGAGTGTATTAAGCAAGTCAAGTCATAAATAAGCATAGGTCCGTAAATCCAACCCGTCCTCAGATATCGGTGAACCTTAGACAAAACCTGAAACCTGAGGCGAAATCCCTCCTTGTTCCGCACTCTGCAGAAGTAGCTCGAGCCGCGTATCCGGATTGGCGAATCCGTTTCCGGATGTCCGATTGTGCAATCCGATCACTCGCTCCGGATGACACAAGTGAGAAAGCCATCCGGTTAGGTCCAGATCCGGCGGTCAGTAGGTTAAGGTCAAGGCCGATAGGACGATCTGGTATTTTTAGATCTAGATACTGCAGTTGCACATTTGTCCATAGTTGCGAGCGAGAAATCAAGTTAATTCTGGAAGTATAGTGAAGCCTATTTAACTGCAGATGAAATCAGTTATGGGGATGGAGTTTGTTGATAGCTTGTGGTTATAGCCGAACTTGTCTTATTGAATTGATGGAAGACCGTTACAAACAGACGGTGGCGCTTGTAGTAGTGCGTGATGGCGGGCTGGCTTGGATCATTGATTATGACAGAGGATGTATACGAATGAGTACAGAATAATGTTTAAGTAAGAAAAAATAATGTAATATTAATACGTACCGGGTGTTTCAAAATGACTCACCCGGTTTTAACGCTTTATAACTTTTATACTATTAAACTTACCGCTATAAAATACACATCAAACGAAAAAGCAACTCAAAGAGTTTATGCCTACCAAAGACACATTATTTAATAAAATCGATCCAGCAGAACTGTAGATTTAATTGTACAAAGTTAAAAAGTGATCTCCAACTTTTTTTAACACTAGAAATTTGGAGGTAACTTGACGTTTTTGCAAATAACTTTTAAATGGTGAGGAAATCGACCAAAGTGGAAGGTAATATTCCGAAAGAGAATAAAATTTCCTATAATCTACAATTGTACATTTCTTTAAAATACTTAATAAATGTAGCCTAAATTTGCCTTAAAATAAAAAAGTGTGAAATTTAATGTTCGCTATGTCTATTGTCTACATTGAAGACAGGGATTTTCAATTTTTTTCATTTTTAAGCAATTTTTGGTACCTTTCTTGAGTATTTTCAAAAAATGCATAATAGTAGATTGTAGGAAATTTTATTCTCTTTCGGAATATTACCTTCCACTTTGGTCGATTTCCTCACCATTTAAAAGTTATTTGCAAAAACGTCAAGTAACCACCAAATTTCTAGTGTTAAAAAAAGTTGGAGATTACTTTTTAACTTTGTACAATTAAATCTACAGTTCTGCTGGATCGATTTTATTAAATAATGTGTCTTCGGTAGGCATAAACTCTTTGAGTTGCTTTTTCGTTTGATGCGTATTTTATAGCGGTAAGTTTAATAGTATAAAAGTTATAAAGCGTTGAAACCGGGTGAGTCATTTTGAAACACCCCGTATTTGTTGTTATCTTAAAATTTGTAATGCTTAATTTTTAGCCAATTCTCCTGCAGAGAGAAGCCATCACCGTAGTTGGGTCTAAAAACCTGAAACCCGGGACCGATTTTAATTTGTTCGTTTTGATTTCCCTAGGAGAGTTTTTTCCACTGTCCGTCACTATTCGTGTTGTGTATGTGTGCGTGTGTGTGTGACCTTGAACACGACAACTCTGTTAATTTTAGTCCAATTTTGATTAAATTTGGCATGATTGTGATGGGCTGGATTAACTTGATCATGTTCGCCAACCGGCAGGAAATATTCACCTTCATTTCAATTTGCTTTAGTTTCATGTCAAGGAATCAAGTCAAGTCTGAAATAAATGGAACTAGATAAACCGTTGCTCAAAATCGAGCAAAACTGCAACTTTTAACAAAACACGAAAACATAAACAGCTAGACCTCAATCAGTCACATAAGAATCTCATTTGACTCCTCGTGCTCTCGTCCCCACAAATTTCTGTCACAATCTTAAAAGATGGGACAAATTGGTTGGTGTTTTCAATATGTGACTCAATTTCCCGCATAAGATGTTCAGTAATTTTTTTCTGCATTTTGTTTTATACGCTGTTGAGTTTCAGTGTCAAACGTCGTACATATAAATCTGTGCGTTTAGGTCCCCGACCTTCTTGAGGAATGAGAGGACCTACTCGGTGGTAAAACGTGTCAATAACGTGGTACTGTAAACTTGGATTTCTAGGCAAATTAAAAAAAGTTATCCAAGAATAGACTCCCTAAAATGTCTGCGGTCGTGTCTAGACGTCTGGTAAAAGGAATGTAACCAAAAACGCGTCTTATCAAAGTGCTACTAGCTACTAATAACTTAACCTTCAACTCACACGATTGCGAGGGGTAGGTTGAGGCTTCCTTGGTTTTTGTGGATGATTACCGTCTGGAATACGTCTCAGATGATGTGGGATTTTTTTAATTATTTTTTTTTAAGTACTGTACCACCTGTACATCCAGAGACGCTAGTTCTAGCTCGGAACTGTTTTACACATTACAGGGCAAGTACTAGAGGGTTGTGGCATTATCTCATAGATAATATTAATTGGGGATTGGCGGGATTTGAACCCGGGACCTCGGGAATCGAAGCCCTGCGCTCTACCACTAGACTAGGTCGCTCCCCAGTTAATTTAGGATAAGCAACTTATCTTACTAATATTATAAATGTGAAAGTTTGTGTGTGTTTGTTTGTTTGTTTGTTTGAAGTTCGATCACGCATTAACTACTAGACAGAGTCGGCTGAAATTTTGCATGATGATAGCTCACATTCCCGATTAACATATAGGCATATTCTTATCTCAAAACTCCTTTCGGGCTCCGCCCCAGTGGCTCTGTAATTCCCCATTTTAACCTTATGAGTATTCATATTTTAAAGGGAATTAAAGAATTTAGTCAGCTGTTTCAACTAAAAAAAAGTTGGTTCTATGATATGCAAAAGCATTGATTGATCAACAGGATGCAGCACTATTATTTTTTCATTTATGAGAACAGCTAATTTGAACCAAGCAGCAACAAAAAACCGTGATACGCAATGAGAACTGTCAAAGTTGGATTGTTCACACTTATGTTTATGTTTTAATTTCATGAATAATTTGTAACATTTTGCGAATCTTTAATAATTTATTTTTCTCTAATTGTTTAGCTGAAGTGGTAGAACATTATGGCTATATGGTAGATGTGTAATACCATTGACGAATAGTCAAATGTAATACTCTAGTATACCGTAAATTTATAGAATGAAATTTTATCAAACTGTGGCCTCCACCATTCTAAACGCAAACCTTGAGTATAAATGCAATAAGCATTTTATACTTATATGCCAATCCCGTACGAAGGACGGGTACTCTGCTAGTATATAAAAAATATTTTTAGAACACAGTTATACATATATCTTTTTTTCGTATTTAAAAAAAGTGATGAGCGCTTTAACAGCCCAATGATATTTAAAGAAATTAAACTCAAACGTACGATTAGTGTTAAGGTAGAAAGTAGCCAAGATCAAAACTTTCGCATTAAAAACACCACACCAGGAAGATTTTGTAACAGGATTTACATGCAGTAGTATCCAAAGTCAATGATTGCGTCCGCATGATATCGCGGCAGATCTTTCGTTCCTTGTCCAGAAGCGTTATAATCCGTCACTGATGATCATATCCACATCAGACGAGTGCGTTACAGACCGTCACGGTGTATGACGTCACTTACGTAACGCAATGCTCAGCGCGTCG
Organism: Macrosteles quadrilineatus; assembly: GCF_028750875.1. NCBI lineage: Eukaryota > Metazoa > Arthropoda > Insecta > Hemiptera > Cicadellidae > Macrosteles > Macrosteles quadrilineatus. The sequence continues at coordinate 62,528,484 of NW_026542599.1, forward strand.
GACCGAGACTGTCAGCTGAGACTACATTTTTCATGTTGCACTGACATAAAGATGAATATGACAATGCAATTGGCCTGGTGGTGGTAGGGGGGGGGGGGGCTGATGTTGTTTTGACTCTCAGACGTACGATGTCAACTCGGTTGAGTTTGAAGTTTAAAGATAATTTAATGATGAACTCCTAATTCTAGCAACACTGTGTTTTTACTAAAGACAAGTGCGTTCAGATTTCGTTTATCGACTCCTCGTTATTCTCGTCCTTTACTACTGGTTCTTGAATTATAAACAACTTTGCCTGACTTTGATGAAAAATTTGCAGGTATATAGTTTCTAGAGAACTTAAAATAAATAATAAAGTCTGAACTTCTTGGTTATAAATGTATGCAAGGTGTACTATACAATGTTAGGAATGCAACTTATCGTAGTTAAACACTATGGACACAGACAATATAATACTTTAATGTGGATATATCTGCTTCAAAGTACTGTATACAAAATCAGCCCACGCACTGACACTACAATTCATTTTGCAACGCTGGTTCTCACAGGGTAAATAACATGTTTAACCACTTAACGGTCTATTGGGCCATTCGACTGGGCCCAGTGTGTGTTGAATAAGACTTATGTAACAGTCAGAATACCACATACGGTGATGATTTTTGAAATGTTTCTTGAAACGAGAAACTATAATTACTAGGCTGTGTAATAGAATTATTATGATTAGTCTTAACATATTAACAGGGAGAGTAGGTGTAGTGAACACCTAGGATGCACACCAACTGGCATAATCAGAATGTCGCTAGTTCAAGCCCGATATTCAGAAGCATTTTTGATTTATTGAAACTGGACTCAAAGATTCCTTAATCATAAAGGTTTAAGTAAATTATCTTGGCTAAAAATCAAATGATTTAGTAACAAAGCCTTTATCACATTCATTAAACTAATCATTAGCTCATCTTCCTTATAATATCGCACTGGTGTGTTGAAGTCGTAGATGTCTAATCTAATAGCTTATACAACGATTGTCGAACAGTAATAGAAAGGTAGTCCCAAACCAATAAAGGTTAGCGTTCACTTTGACTTAATTAACTTATCAACTGATTTAGTACACCATATCAGTACCGTAAATAATTTCATTGGTCTGAATTGATGGAGCTAAGTAACGAAAGGCTGGCTTTATATAGTAAAAAGACAAGAGCTTAAACAGTCTCTAATGCAAAATTTTACCATCGCTTAATGCGATGAAACCCTCAAAATAACTGAAACTTCAACCGTGTATATTGTGTAGAATACTATACAGCGTAATATATTAATTCAAGAGATAACATTGACTTTGAAAAGTGCAAGCATTTATAAGAAGTTTGTGTTTAATCGATCATCTGTTTCGTTGTTTAGAACCATGTTGAAGGATGTAGTCACTAGGTTAGTGTAGCGGTTGCAGTGTATCAATTACCTCGTCCGATAGTTTGTTGTGGCGTCTTCAACATAATTATCTACTTCCCACAAATTCACTCTTAACTGGAAACAACAGTAGAAAACTGGCCGTGTGTGGGAGCGAGTATGTGGGTCGACGGGAGAGGATGAAATCGAAAGTTTATTGATATTATTAAAGGTAGTTATGAAGCTATCTCCAAAGCAGTTTAGGGTTTACCACGACAAATGCAACATTTCCTTCATCAAGTGTGTGTTAAGATCAACATGTTTAATGATGTATAGTAATTTAGTTGATTTACCAGTTCATTGAAATTTAATGATGAACAAGAACAACTTAGTTCTCTAAATATACACGCAGGGAAATTTACATACATATCTCTGATCATATGGTAAAACTGCAGTTACTATAACTGGTTTAGTGGAGTGAATATTTATATTGCTCGCCTAACAGACAGAAGGTCGCCGGTTCGATCCTGAAAAAAGTAGTATTTTGACGGTTTGAAACAGGGCTCAGCTGTTCTTGATCATTAGACTTTTGATAATAATCATTACTATTGATAATATTTTATTATAAGTATTTTTGTTGTATTCTCTATTAGTAGACCTACCTCGCATCGATCTTAGAACAAGCAGTTTGGATTATAAATATATACATACTTACTGGTTTGCCGTATATTCCCACCGTCTAAAGAACTAACAATCACTACTCATAACCTCTGAGAGGTTATGTTTTTGTTTATATCCACTCATTGCCAAATATAATCAGCTGGTGTCCGGTATAAACTCATTACAGTACAGTAGTAACTTTGACTATTAATACAACTATACTGTAGACATTCCATCCAACTTCAGTATCCAATAGTCAATGGTATTACTATTACGAAATGAAACCCCATTAGATTAAGTTGAAGGCAAGCTGTTTTTTTTTTTTTTTTTTTTACTAAATCCTAGCGTGAGATGTTCGTTAAAACAGTGTAGTGTGGCGCATGTTCATATTATTATTTAAATGAACCTCTCAACAAACGACCAACCCAGATGTTATTAGTAGGTAATTCGTACCAGTGACGTCATTTGTTTAGGTTTATGATCCAAACCGGGTTCTGTTCTAATATACTTGGTATCTCGCTATAATAATGGCACTTGGCAGATGTGATGGGAAAAAAACAACTTCGATCATGCTTTACAGATTTAATATTGGTTGAATATGAAGCAGCTGATTATAATTATAGTAAGGGTTATATTGTTTATGTTTGAAATTATTCTTGAAGTAAATAAATAAGTTTAACGAAGCTTCAACACAAATGCTGTCTTGAATCAACAGATTAAAATATGGTTCACGAATATTTGACCATTTGACCAAACCCCAGTATTCCGAAGTCCGAAGAGACTGTAGGTGAAGTGGTGAGCCCCCTAGGGGTCCAATGGGGGGGGGGGCAGTGAAAGCAGAGACAGAAAGCTGTCTACAGATTCAGTGTGGTCGGTGGTGTCATGTGTTAAGTGTCCAACATGGCTAGGTTACTATGCTCTGTAAGTAAATAACAATTATAACATAATCTAATATTGTTAATGTATTTTCATCATAGATTTTCTCATTTTTATTTTGAGTGTCTACAACAAAAATTATAATTTTTTCACTGAAATCATTATTGTTTAAAAATAGGGGTGCTGAAAGAATTTACCATCTAAAATACAAAATTTTTATTTACGTGTGTAACAAAAATTGTATTATGATTTCATGGTTGTTCCCACGAGGCGGAGTATATTGTTTATTTTTCACTTTTTTTGATTTGTTATTATTACTGTATAATATTTTTTTTGCGATTATTTAATTTTTTTTTTATAATTTTTTGTGTGAGTAATATGATGTAATACGAGTTATTTAGTATGTACTTATGTAGATGTATCTTGGGGGATAGTTATAAACTGAATGCTTAAACAATATTAAATAATCTCTGATCCAGCCCGTTTCATAAATTAACCAAATAAATAAATGCGAAATTAGTATGCCGTGTTCGTGTTAAAATTTAAATACCACTGGCGTAGATGCAAAAGGTTGTGTCACTTTAGAATGAAAAAGAACTTAGCTCAGTTTAGTCAGTTACTGAGAGAGTATGTACGGTCTGGAAAGAGTAAACTATGGCATTTTACATCCCGATCAACTAGCATAGAAAGAACAACTAAAAGGTCTTAAACATATTCCCATTCTACAAGAGACTAGTTAAACTCTGAGTGAACACTGGCTTTATACAAGCGGTCCATACGGTAGATAAGATGTCCACTCCACTTAAAGCACCACAATCAATGTTATATCCACTAGTATACATAATAACAATACCGTAATTGTTTTCCCACTTAAAACTTCAAAGATCTATTTTTGAACTGTAAGGCAAAAAACCATTCCCTTGAAAATCAATGGTTCACTAAAGACCCGGTAAACATCTCCAATTCCAAGAGAATTATATAATCCGTCAACTTAAATCCCACCGTACAAACCTGTATAAATGTGTTGCTATGTGTATTGCCAATTAGCGTGTTGTTTCATAAGTAGGCCAATAATCTAAAACAACAAACTTTTCTTCCTAGGCAATTTTTTTATATTTACGGTTGTTAACCGTAAATGTATATAGGCCTACATAGATAAATGGATAGGCTACATAGAGATACGGTACATAGATAGATACATAGATAGATGGATTATTAGATGGATTCAAAGGTGAATAGATGGATAAATTAATTTCATAGACGACTCATAAGTTACGCAAATTGATGTTTAGATAAATGGATGTAAAAATACGTGATGTAGTTAGATCAAACACGCCAACACCTCTTAGTGTATAAGTCTTACGAGTGTTAAAGAGTTAAACCAAAGAAACAAATAATCAATGACGCAATTTTCGGTAAATATTTTAACTCATGCTTCAAAGAGTTTGAAGCGGATTCAGCTTTACCATGCGAAACAAATTAAATGTAAATGCAACCTTAATTGTAGGTTAAACTTTAAATTAGCATATAATAGGTTATACTTTGCTTCCTAACCATTAAGGTGAATAATTATTTAGATTTCAATCCTCAATTCACATATACCATCCTAACCAACATTAACTTACCAACCTTACAAACTAATCTAAAACGAAAAATACACAGACATCTGCTGAAATCAACATAAAGACAAGTACTTATAGCAAGGTAGTATAGCAAGTACTTCACTCGAGGTGGAAAGTAAGCAGCATTTTTGTAAGCAGAGAAGAATCTTGGGAGAGAAAATCCGAGAAGATGCGAAAACGAGACTGGATACTGGCTAGTGTACACTTTCACACTGAATAAGGACTGCATTGGTAGTTGACTCAGTGATCAGTGACATATATATGATAATGACTACAATGATGCATGATCTACGGTAGGACCCATGACCGTGAAGGATAGTAAGAACTTCCCTACTTCATGTAGCTTAGTAGCTTAGTGAAGTGCTCGCCTGGTAATCAGGGGTAATCAGGAGGTCACTGGTTCGATCCTGCGTAAAAATAGTAGCTTTTTGAAAGTTCAAAATTTGACTTAGCAGTCCTTGATCATTGGGTTTCAAAATTGAGTACTTTGTATGGACCTGAATAATGCTGGTAAAAAGCTACACAAGACATCTCACTTCAATCTAAATTCATTTCATAAGGATAAACCATACCCGATTTCGTCTTATTCTTAATGTGTACAACTCTCGAGTCATTCCTTGCTTTAATTATACAATTAGATACGTAGGTTTTGTTTTTGTGAATTATGTTTGGAGTTCTGTAAAAAGTTGACTGTTTCTTGGTAATCGTCTTTGTAATTTGTTTCCTTGAAGACATTTAACAAATAATAACAACGAATTTAACCTAAAAATTAACTAATGTCAGGACTGTAATCACATGCTCCCCTTATACGTAGAATAACAATTTTGCATACATTAACAATAAAGCCACTGCTATAATTTTCTATTAGTGTCATTGGGATTATAAGTGTGTGTTGTTGAATGGGATTCTGATGAGAATAAGCCCATGCAGTTAATTTAAATAAGTGTTTTTTTTTTACGAGAGCTGATTTTAATGATTAAATCTACTCATATACTTCTTATTTTGAGATATACTTAGTAGGAAATACTTGAGGATCTTAATAGACCTATTAGTTTGAATGTTATCTATTTAATCTATAATTATTATCTGTTGTTATTCACACCTTATCACAGATTAAAGGAGTAGACATTGCCTACTCCTTTAATCTATGCTTATATATTCAGATTTAATCTATTTTTTGATCAACTCTTAAATTTTGTTCACAAAATTCCACGTTGGTTGAACCTCAATAGCCACGTGACATGATCAAAGATATCGCATTAAAACAGTTTGCACAGTAACTGAGCTTGTTAGTAGACTGCGCGATCGTTATGACTAAGTTTGAAAAATATGTTGAGTGTTTTTCTTTTTTCTGTCTAAAGACTTGTCTATGCTGTGAGTATTTCGTGTGTGTATGCCACTCCTACGTCACGCACTCGGAAGCTCTGGGCATGTGTGGTTCGTTATCCCGTTACGAACCAATTAGCGAGTTACGTAAGTAGCCACACGCCAAGCCGCTAACTGCTAACAGGACGGTGGTACACGTAACGATAATTGTGATACATTCGCTGTTAGTGTCTGTGTATTGTCATTACACAGTGTCTAATATGATGTGTCCGGGACTAAGTTGGCTATGGAAATGCAGCGCTTGAATACTTTAATACTTTTCGATGAAATGGCGACCATACAAAGTAAATATAGACACAGTTTACTTTGGATTTTAGATTAAAGGACGAGACGATTACTTGTGTTTACTTAAAACCTCGGTGCTTCAGAGAACGTTCTGCTGCAGAGTCATTTAGAGGACTTTTATGATCATTTTATTTAATAGCATTTTTTTAGTCTTTAGGCTAAGACATCATATAACCAAAAGAGAGACACTGTCCTTTCAATTTGGAATTAAACGAGGTAACCGTACCTTGTCCGTCTTCTGTCTTATTCTGTTTTTAGTGTAATACTAGTTTTGGGTCAAGTGACTCATTGAAATGATTAACTCCTATCCCCCTCTTTCACTGATTTGTAGCATAGTTTAATTTACGCCAGTGAATGGAATAATCCAAAGATGATAATGACTAAAAGCGTTGTTGTCCATATGTTCTATTCCGACAGATTTCTCAATTACACGCGTTGGTCGTATTTTGTAAACTGGATACGTTTTCTGGGTAATCAACAATCATAGTCCTCGTCTTAATATCAGAAGATTACTGGTTCAAATTCAAAAGTCTGGATCTTTCTGCTATTTGTCATAGGCTATCAATTAATGGCACTATCTAACGAAAGGAATAGCAGTTAGCAAAGGGTCAACGTTTAAGTAGAAAAATTCCCAAGGCGTAAAAAACAAACTTAGCTAGCACGTGTAAAACACATCGTCGTCGGATAGGAATATCTTCTATATATTAATAGGCAAGCATATTTCTTTAAAACCTTTTTTCTCAGCTTGTGTGCATCGCAGGGAAAATCTACCCATACCGTTGGAAAGATATTTTCTTGTAGAAGTGCAGAATCCCTTTAAAAATTAAAATAGACTCAAATATAAGAACAAAAAATGGATTTGAAATTAAAAAAAAATTAACATGGGCTTTATGGGTTGCCATGCTGGTGACGAAATAACAAGGAAGTGTAAACAGAAAAACAAAGCAAATGGAAAAATTCCAATCACATGTTTTATTTACAGCGTGGGGTGAAAATAAAGAAGTGTGTTCATAACATATTTTTGGTCGAGTTTTCGACCACTGGACGACCTCTAGTCTATATAAAAGTTTGTGTCTTGAATTACAGATCATCACAACTGTTACTTCTGATTCTTGTGAGATAAGTATCTACTAAAGAGTCATCTAATCGTCCAGGTGCTTTCTTTAGGCAACGTAGTTTACGTTGACGATCGGGATGGTCGGCATGCAGTAGAAAGGCGACGAGAATACGAGAAAAAGCAGCGACTGGGAGAAACCCGCGACCTTCCACCCTTTAACCTCACATTCACCTGTAGACTCGTAGAGGCGGCGATGGGAAATTGAAATTTCGTTTTTATTCTGGCTATTAAAACATACACATGTAGCTGTACAGTATAATCAACGTCTGAGGCTTGGCATCATATATCGGGACATCTTTGCATATAAAAGATCCATAAGAAAAATATACATGTCGGTTTGTATATTTGTATGTACGAGTATATTTGGCAGTGATTAACTCAGACACCGCTGGACCGATGGCCACGAAACTAGGGTAAATACGTGGATAATGTCACGGAGTAAGTTAATACACCATCAATTCCGTGATAACTTTCAGGGCTTAACCCTGGGACCATCTTAAAGGTAGGCCTACACATTTAATGGATTTTGAAAGAATTTTAAAGATTTGTTTACCAACAAAAATGTTGTACGAAAATCGAGCCCAGTGGAAATCCACTGAGGAATGTGTGCAAATCGTGCCCGGTCTAGAAGTCTCTCGAGACTGACACAACAAGACTAACTACCTTCTTGGGATACCAAACCATAAAATCCAATATGTGATAAACTGCAGAAGAAGAAGCAGAAAACTCAACGAGTGTGTTTATGAGATCAGAGTTGAATATGGATGGCATTAAAACAGAAGTACATGAAACTTTACGAAAGACAGAAATAAAATATGTAGAAAAGTCCGAGGAAGATGGTGACATCAGGTTGTTGTAGATTCAGCTCGTTTTAAAAATGATCTCCCACACTCCAAAAACTAGATTAGGCCTAAAGTATTTATATTAAGGTAAAAATGTAACAAAATATAAAAACTAAAAACAAACAAATATTGACAATGCTTTTAAGCTGATTTAAAACACGCCTAAGTGTCCAAAGACTACTTCTGCCATTTAGCCAGCCCAAAGCCTGAATAAATATAATATACGAAAAAGAAGCTAATGTCGTGTTCAACTACTTTTAGCCCTATCCCTATGATTACCGATCAACAGTTGATATAAAATATATGATATATCTTACTTCCAATTTAGGGCTCCTTGTCACTCACAACGAAATCCAGAAAAGGGGTTTGTCCCATGTGCTGTTATATTTGTGTTATTGTAATAGAGCAATTTCTTTATAACCAGTGAATTTTTTAAAGTTTTTTTTTTCAAGAGGTTGGCGGCCACTATCTTGAACACATGATCACATTGTTTTTTATATCCCGTCCACATGGTCCCAGAGCCCTGTGTGTGGAATGTTTTCAGCAAAGCAGGGGTGGGCCGGTTTAGTACAAAGGTAAACTGTACTGATAAAGTAGTGGCAGGTAGGATATAAGTCCGTGGTGCTCCAGCAATAATTGGTCACCAATAATTGAATTTGATTTCGTTAATTAGATTACTAATATTTCAAATAAATAAACACATACTCACTCATTATATTCAGGCCAAATCAACTGTTATAGGTAAAAGTAATCAATGTTCTAGTTGGTTATTATCCCGCACTAAAACTCATAGTAATCAGATATGTAATAATTCCACTACCCATTGGTTCGGCCTGAGTGGTTCTACAACAGCAAATATTTCTTTTATACAATAAGGCCTTTCTCTGTTAGAGGGGTCTCCCTCCAGTATAACTCAAGGATATTATTAATATAACCATTCACCCATATACCTGACTGTGATACTGAGCACAACATTGTGTCACGTGGGTGACGTATTATCATTGAAATATCCTTCCACCTTTCTACATGTGTCGAATGATGACGTCATGTCTAGTCCATCTGCAGCCATGTTTCTGCGGTTACTTTCACACACACTTGCATATGTATCACAACAATTAGGACCGAACTGTGACGGGAATACTGAACATCTACTTTGCCCTACATATGTGGTATGAGGAAGTGCGGTGGTCGGATTTCTTATTGTGAAAATTACTCGAGCGTATTTTTTTTTTACACAATCTATTTCTGATTTTTATATTTTCCGTATTTTGGGTATACTTCAATAGTTCACTTAAACTTAGCATCGCGTTTAATAGGAATTCCAAACATTTGTAAGGTTTCTTAATTATTTCCTTCACCAAATTGAACTCAAAATTACTGAAAAACACACACACACCAGCGGTAATACATTTTAATTTAAATTTTATCTGGTTATGTAAGGTTGGATTTACTTGTAGTAGATAACTTATTTTCATCATTCTTTCCTTCATAATTCATTTAAAGGAAAAGTTTACATAGTTTCTTTAAACCATTCTGGTAAAACGATTGTTTGGGTGGTTTTAGCACCATTATAGGAAGTCTATTAAATAATTAGACTAATGATACTGGACAGTCATTTTTTGTGAGTTTTTTAATGACTTAAATTTGTGTTTAATTTAATAGCGTATGCAAACTGTAGGAAATAGATTAACCGATTTTCCATTCTTACAAACAGTGCAATGTGATAACTTTATGTTATATAATAAACTTTATATTATTATAATAAACCATATTTCAAAACTAAACTGAGCAATTGACAAGCTCCGTACTCTCACTCTGACTTACAATGCACTACTGTAATTCCCTTTATTACATCTCCGGTTACGAGGGCTCACAGAAACAATGTATAGGTTATGTAAGAAACGCCTCCTCTTGCTTTCCAGGTATATTACACTATAAACACATCACTTTGCCGCAGTTTTCAACCTTTCAATAAAAATGTTATGGTCAATTACGCAAGGCGTGTGCAACAGATATGACCGATACGCTCGACCAGTTTCCCGCCAGAACCGATATATTGGCGGGAAATATGAATGAAAGGCAAAAGTGACATGACTCAACCTGAAGAAATAAGATTTGTTCATAAGTCATGAAATTGTAATTACAATATACGGGGTGTCTGGTCATCAGTGTTAAACATTTTTTTGGGTGTAAGTACAAAGTAAATGAAATTTGATGATGCATATAAGAGGTCCGAAGTCTAAAAATTAGCTTCCCAAAGAATTATTTTAGGTTTTCAAAAAATAAGCATGATTTTACACAACACAGCAATTTCTTTATTAAGTTACCTGTAAATAGAATTGAGTAGGTGATGTAATTTTCGTGTTCTATATCAAATTTTGAATAAGAATAACATAAAATGATGAAGGATCAATAGTAAAAACTATATTGTAAATAGTTCCAAAAATAAATAGTAAATAGTAGTAGTAGTAAATAGTTCGTATTTTTGTGTGCCTACACTCGAATCAAATCACCGTGCATATTAAGTCAAACTACTAATTGAAGTCCTAATTGTCTTCTCCATCATCCATGGATCCACACTAACAATTTTTACCTAGAAATCATATGGATGTGCAATAACTATCAAACTGTTATACATCTCACATTCTAACACCTTTGAAATTTCACTTCCACCGTCTTTGACTGACCACACATGCCACATTTCGTTTGTCACTGGGTGTAATTAAGCTCTGTGGGGAGCCGCCGTCTCATGTGGGAGAATAAATTCGAGAGGACAGAAAGGTGAAAGTAAATAGCGAAAGTACTACTTCCGGCTGACCGGCAAATCTCTGAGAATTAACTAAACTACTTAACTATTGTGACCGAACCTTGGTAGATGAGTATCTCGCACCAGGAAACCTCATGTGTGCTGCAACGAGTACGTATATAGCATTACAGTAGAGTCTGCTGAACTAACTGCGTTTATTCTTATTGTTTCTTAGGCTTTTCATTTCGTATTTCCGTATAGTAGCTGGATCCTCCTGGCAGTCGCCTCTTCGATCTAGATCTAAGTCAGAAGTAAGGTAATTCTAATAAAACCATAATGCCGTTTAAAAACATAAAACATAAAGGAAAGTTGAACGGTATGTAAAATACTAGTTTATCGTTCTTGGAATTCGAGCAGTCTGTAAAAATGCTAACACATTAGCAGTTGGCTCCTCCGAATGTGTGAATGGCCTTCTCTTTTTCTATGATACACAAGAGTGAGATGGACAGGTGGATCTTTGGTACCAGAAGTGCTGGGTTCAAATCCCGCCAATCACAATGGATTTTTTATCTAAGTGATAGTGCCGCAGCTTGAAGTAATATATAAAGCGATCCCGGGTTAGAGCGTAGTTAAAAAGTCTATGCCTTTGTAAGTGTCTTGTGCTAGCAGTTCAAAGGTTCTAAATAAAGTACAAGAAATTCTCCAATGTCGAATCCAACCAATGCGCCCAACAAATTAATGACTACATGTTTTGCAACGATCCGTGCTCTGCAATAAAACCTTATCATGTCTGACCACAGAGTAAGTAACTAATGGCGTAAGTGTATACAACCTCTATACTCTGTGATCAATTCCTTTCTCTTTGCTTTGTACTGTACAGTCTGTTTACGTGGTTTACAAATCTCATTCTGCCCAGCGTTTATCTAGCAAAAAGGGACGTAATTGAACTCAATCTTGCATAAAATCCAGGAGTAGTTACGACGAAATCGATTTCTAGATTCGTATTTTGCATTACATAACCCAACACGTGAATGCAACGTTTGCTTATTCAGTTGTTGATTGTGTTGTATAAGGCTGACTGACTGACAATCGCAGTCAATCGCGGCTCTGTATTGGATTTTAATTGCTTCCTGTCTGTTCAGGACGATGAGGTCCTGAGGGATGTTAATGGGCTTTAACTGGTTTAAGCTTTTCTGTTAGTACAACTGCGATAATTGAAATGGACCATCTACGATCTTGTCTGCAAACCAGCTGATCTTGGTCCTATCATCTTCTTCATTCCACACCTCGAGTCATCTTAGAATTTGAATACGCACCTTCGTGTGTAAAGGTCAAGGAAATACAACATCCTTGATAAAAACTTGACTTTTGGACTATTTGGATTTTGAAACACTACTATTATTGAGAGTCATTTATCGTCAATTAAGAATGAGACACTGAGATAGTTTTTCGTGTAAGATATGGAGTTCAGATTCTTATATATTTTACGCTCTCAGATGAATCGATGCAGATAAAATTCTCAACATTAGTGTGAAAGGGTTATGCAACCTTTTCTGGGCTCTCACAAAAGCTTTCACGGGGAAAGGTAACCGTTGGACCGATGGACCACGACCTTGTGAGATATGACCGGAACTTCCGGGACATCTTCCACCTCACTTTCACTGTTAATCGTGTCATTCATATAGGGATATGCTGCAGTCGCCTATACATAACCTAACTCAACATCTTATTGCAGGCTGAAGAGGAGGTCCTAGTACCGCCTCAGTCCAGTGGGGTTACTGAGCTCACTGGACTGGAACATCTTATACTTATCCGTTCGTCCTCTTGTTAAACCTAGCAAATTCAACCGGAAGCTCCAAAGTTCCTTCACTGGGAAATTAATTATGCTACAAGACTCTGAAACTTACATGATTCGGGTAATTAATTTTTTAATCGTTTACGTCTTTTACCAGACATCAAAGGGGGTCTTAGATTAAAAGGGGTGTATATTCCATGTAAGGCTCTCAAACATCAACTTCCCGCCTGCCAGAATTGGGCTGTCGCTAAATATCGATATTATCAGAGATTAATCATCCTATAATTTTTTTTATTATTTATCATCCTAACAATCAGCTGAAGGCCGTTTAAGGTCAATTATGTCCAGTTTTTGTAGTGAGCATTTTGATCTGTACTACTATTTTGTTTCTTGTTGTTCATATTATTTTTTAACAATTTTTAAACACAAAAAAAAACCATAGATTAAACATACTCAAACTATACAATTAAAACTATGTTCTCTAGTATTGTAACCAAACTGTCAAGCACGATTTGTAAATTGTAAATTAGTAGTTTTATTCGCCTAATGGTGAATAAAACTGTCTAAGACAAACAAAGTCATTGAACGATGAAAGGGTTTGAATAAATTTGAAAAATGTATAAGGGAGTACGATTAATCTATTGGTTTCCATTGACACTAAAGAACACGTCTCAGTTGAAAAAGCGATAAATTCCCTCTGGGGTGGGAATTAACCGGGATTTTGCAACATAAAGACAGTGTTTACGGGAGAAAGGACGAGTCGTTGTACAAGGTGAGCCACTGCATCTGGGACATAGAGAAAGGAGCTCGGACTAGTGAGCTCATCTCAGATCATCCTCTATGGACAAGTTTCAAAATCAGCAATTATATTATATAGTACAAGGTTCGTGGAAATGTGGTGGAATCTTATCACTACAACCACAGCTTGTTTCGAGTGGCTGAAAGACGAATCTTGGTTGGGGATTAAAGATGGTTTCTATAGTACTGAGTTATTACTGACAAAGGCAATCTGAGCTGTTCAGAGGTATTGTAGTCGTGAAGAGGGAGCGTTGGTTTTGGATTGAAAGATGTTCACAAACTATTTTCCAGGATTTGCTTATGCTAGAGAACTGGAACGATCACCGTTCTCAACTACGAAAATACGATGGTTGTTTCAAATTTGTGATATATTTTGTGAATTTCTGAAGCAAACGAATTATTTAACATGCTTCCTTAACCTATATACCATTGAAAAACTACTCCATTATTATAGTGTACGATATAACAGATTATTTAGCTTGAAGTACCTCTAAATACAACATGAGACAAGATATCGTCACAAACGAGCACGTAAAAGGTACCTTGGTACCTCAGTAAAGGTACCTTAGTACCTAAGTAAAGGTACCTTAGTACCTCAGTAAAGGTACAGTTAGTACCATTATGATCTATTGGGGAGGTCTAAATTATTATTTGTTTCTTACGCTAAATTGTGTCGGAAACCTATTTTTTAAAACCTCTAATCATTATACAGTATTGTCAAACAGACTAAACATTGATGATAATTTTTTTCACAAAAATATATTCTTCTTACGTTAATTGTGTAGCCTACAAATCGTGCCTCAAAATTGATGAAGATCAAAACCCTGTATGTATATACTAAAATAACCTTCCACGTCGTAAAATATGGAAATTATGCATCTTCTTGACGTAGACTACCTGTTACACGTTAATCTTTAAAGCAAACCCAGTTTTGTAGAATATTTAGTCTACTTTGTAAATATATTGATAGATATACACCTAAGCCATACTATTGCCCATTCACCAATTGGTCATTGGTTACGTAGAAATTTTTAAAAATTGTTAATTTAAAATTCCCATGTTATTCTTATGGAGAATATTGTAAAATGTTGTAGTTGGCTTGTTAACGTGTATATTTTGATCAAACTTGGTGGATTTATTTATTTCAAACTAAGCTATTGATATTTTAATAAAAACACACTTTATTAGTTTCCCTGTAGCAGCTAACCTAGGTACTTGTTAAATATAAACGTTAATTTAATAGATTAGTTACAAATCAATCCAGGCAAATGGAAATTCGCTTAGTCGGCAGGTTTGCTGCAGCAGGGGTATTATTATATCTCCCCAGCTGTTTCCTTAATTATTAATTCATTTTATTAATTAATTTTATTAATTCATCTGTTAAATTGTAAACAAATCGGATAACATGGGAAATTTAAATACCATTACAGCAGAGTTCTGATGGAGTTGTCAAAACTTTATTCCACACAAATATCTCCGTATCACGAATACTTGAAAGGAACCGGTATGGATCATAAACATAAACAAATGACGTTTTTGGCCCGAAAATAAACATTATTTTTGCTTAACTAGAACTGCCAAAACATATGTTCATGCTATTAGTATAGGATTCAGGCAGAAGGACATACATTCATTTCTATAAAAGGAGAAGAATAAGATTAGAAGAAGAAGAAGAAGGTTAGGTTACCACAAGTAACACAGTGACAAAATCCATGATAGGAAATATAATTTCAACTGCCTCACAAACTGCCAACTACTTATTTTTTCAGCAAAAACTTCACCCCAGCTGGTAGATACAGACATCTTCAGTATCCGAAAGGCAATGGTTTAGCCAGACGCCGCCACATTCCTACTGCACCTGTTATACAACTGGCTTGGGTCCATCTTTTCCATGGTAATGTGTGAGAAAGTCCCTTGCTTTCTCTCCTTGACGCGTGCCGACCACATACAGACATCGGCTATCAGCTGTTGGAATCGTCTTCGGGAGTCTTTAGGAACTGATTATTACGTCATCATTATTATCATTGAAATGTGAACACAATTCTGCGCACCTATTTTAAGCCTGGAAATAAAAAGAGTTGACGAATAGAGTTGATCTGTGTAGCTTTATGGATTCAGCAGTTTCATTAGGTATTTCATAAAATGCCAATTGACAAGGAAATTGTCAATTAACAACTATGAAAGCGAGATTATCAATCAAGGTCATGATTATCAATGTTGTCTAAGTTTTTTTCCAGATTCATATTCAATTATATCTTTTACTAGCTGGCCCGACAGACGTCTTCCTGTCCTAATGTGGTTTTATGTCAATGCACGTTTATTTTCAAGATGAGCTCGTTCGCATGGCTCAATCACGTCCTGGTTGAAGTTCGTTTGCTACGCTTACTCACCTTTTAGTCCAGGAGCTGAGGGGGGTTGAGCATGCATGAAAGTAGTACGCAATGTTATTGCTGATTATTGTAATATGGACTGTGGTGATCAAAATTACGTATGTCGCCTATTTCAAAAGTGGTCGATAAGGTGGGGGGGGGGAGGGGGCAAACATGGCGGTTTGCGCTATGCGTTAAAACGCTGATATTTCGAAAATGGTAAAAGATAGAACATCGGTTAAAACGTCATTGTAATTCTAAAAGTGTGGACTACAATAATGGTTATTGAGTCCGAGGTCGTATCTCTATAAATAAACAAGTTATTGTATAAAATATGTAAAATTGGACTAAGCTAAAATAATTTTAACTAATTTTGAACTAATTTTAAAAGTTTAAATAGGCGACATACGTAATTTTGATCACCACAGTCCATATTACAATAATCAGCAATAACATTGCGTACTACTTTCATGCATGCTCAACCCCCCTCAGCTCCTGGACTATTTAGGTTGGATCTCTTTCTCTGCGCCCACTTGCCTTCAGGTCGAAGTTCGTTCGCCACGCTCACTCACCTTTTGGTTGCAAATTAGCTGTTGTCATAAAAAAAAATAATATTGCTGCACTCTGTTGGTAAATCTATTAACTTTTTAATGCTATTGAACATCACAGAATCAAATTGTTAAGGTTGAACCAGCTGTTAAGATTATTTAATTCCATTTAAATATGAGTACTCATAAGGTTAACATGGGAAACTCCAGAGCCACTGGGGCGGAGCCTTTTTGACGGATCACACAAACCATCCTTGAATCATGCTTAATAATGCCTGAAAGTTTCATTACAATCTGTCGAGTGGTTTTGGAGTCCATAAAGGACAAACATACAAACATACATTGGATTTTATATAGATAGATAGATATTAATTTAAAACAAAGTTCACATAACGTTTATCTTATACATCCTTCAGTCACATTTGTTATTCATTGTTCATTGTGATTCTATAAATATTACCTTACTTAGGCCTAATTATTATGTTCAATGCTTTAGATATCGTGTTTTTAAATAAGAAAATCAGTCTACCTGGAGATAGTATATAAAATTGCCCTCTATGAATTTAAATGTAGTCTAAATTTTTTGGACTAAAAAGTTGTAGTACTTTATTTTTTTTACTTAATTAGGACTATTGTATTTACTTAGTGTCATAAATTAAATTTTTGTGAAGTACACGTTTTGTTCATAATTCAATCCGTGCTACAAATCTTTGGCACAAATATATAATAAGAAAGTTTCTATAACAGCTATGCCCTAAAATCAATATTAAATAAAATATTTGCAATTATAGTATTATAATTTACCATATTTTAATCTCCTATCTCGTTGAACAATGAATTTTTTGATAACTTACTTCGTGTCTTTACTATATTTTCATTGAAAATTGTCAATATGATAAAATATGAAACTCAGCAATTTGTTACAACTGTGGGTTGAACGACAACCACTAGAATGAAAAGCATAGTCAGGAATTATTGGGTTGCTACAATTTTTTTGCTTTTTTTGTAAAATAATTTTATTAGTACCTACTGTATTACTTTACTTTAAAATAGACCAGAGATTAAAGTTTAGACTTTGCCAATATAAAACCGTAGCCTAGGCCCTACAGTACATTATTTTCTATCCCAAGAATAATTGTTATCTTGTTTTGCAGTCAAGGCAGTACAAGATATCTGTAGTAAATAATAATCAGGTGTGGTTGTTAGAAAGTTGGACCTTTGAACTTGGCAGGACAGTCAGTGAAAGTATTGGGCAATTAACATTCGTCAGGCAAGCTATAGTGATAGGGAAAATGAAAATAAAACTACCTGCCAAATAAAAGCTAAACAATAAAAATAAAATAAATCCCATAAACTTGTCATTTTAAATAGGCGCACCCCTATTATGGTAGTACAGTAGGCCTACTATTTTTTTTTTTTTTTTTTACTACTAGCAGCCAGCGTCACTTCATGACTTCAAAATCTGTGATATATATTTGAATTAATTTACAATTTTCTATTGCTCTGAGTAAAGTTGAAAATTATTTATTTTTATGTTATAATCATTAACTTATCCCTGAATTTTTCAAGCAAACCTTGAACATTTGTAATTAGTTTTTCCAAATATTAATGAAACATACTATGAAAACACAAAAATCTAAAGTAATTTTCTTATTTAAATTTTAAGCAAATAACATTAAAATATTTTACTTGAATTCATTAAAACATCAATAAAACTTACTATGAAAACACAAAATCTAACGTAAGTCATTTTATTCTTTACATTTTATACAAATAACAGTACAATATTTTACTTGAATTCATTAAAACATCACCCACTGTAATGATAACCCCATTTTTGGGTGGATGTAAACAAAATTATATCGTGACCATCTGTTTTGTTGAAAACAGATTTAAAGTGGAAAATGTTAAGATGATTTAGATTTTAAATTTTAAAAGCCTATTATAGGACAAAGGGTTTCTGCCGAATATCATCCAAACCCGCAAAAGGCACATCTAGAGGATAAGAGCTTTAAATAGATTAATATGCCCATCAAATCAATTCCTAGGCACATGTTTCAGGACTATGTTATAAAATGTTACTACTTCCTCTATTTGATGGAGCCTACCTTGTTACATATAGTAAATCATTTTGGTTATGATTAGGTATGAACGAGATTGGATTTTTAGTTCGAGACGAGATCGAAACGAGATTTCCCTTCTCATACTTAACGGGAAATGCAAGTTCCACATTTTAACCTGATTTTTTTACATTTTTAAATACCTACTGATTTATGACAGACTGGTTAAATACGAAAAATGATAATAATAGACAAAAATATTTAAAATCTTTTATTAAAAAACATTAATAAAAACATCAGTATAAAAAATATTAATAAGGCCTAACTTATTAAAAATAACTCTTCGGCATAGGAAACATGGAGATATCAGTTTAGTATATAGTTCAACATTGAACAATATCAAATTTATAAGTCTAAAACAACAGTATTACTAGTTTAGTTAAGTATCATGAAAGAATTTTTCAGTCTTTTGTTATTTTAGAATGATTTTGGAGTGACTTATTTTGGCTATGTTTACAATAGTAACACATGTCTCACACTGCTTACAATAATAAAGCTTCTCATCATTCGCTATGTAAAAAAACAATTTATTGAAGCAATATTTCCATGTGAAGAATTAATTAATAATTAAATAAAAACGCCTTCGGAAAGGAAACGCAACATCAACACGCTCCTGTATTGCGAATATTGCATTGATTTTCTGCAGGCGTTTTTTTTATTTCATATTTTTTATCTATCATTTCAGCCTCTGGATTGCTTATAGTAAATAAATAGTAAATTCTTACCTTAGCAATCCTTAAAATGGTTGTCCGATATTAATTTCGAAACCGTAGGTTCATCTTCAGTCGGTTTAGGTAGACCAAATGTTTATTCTAAAATCCACCCGATGGGTTTCGTAGAAATGTTGACATTTAACACGAACACGACACACATTACAATTGACATAAATAATATTCTGAGTTTAGGGATAAAAACCATGGTTTTATAAAACAGTGAACAGTGGGATAACCTTTTTTCACATTTTTTATTAAAATAAACATATTTTTTCAAGTTTTTATTTGTTAATCTGGTCTTGAAAAAATCTTGACCGAAATAGAATCTCGTCCCTTAGAATAAAATTTAAAATTTTCTGAAAATATCCCAAAATTTTTAGACCCGTCTATTCATAGTTATGATAATTTTCAGGGTTTGTGGAACAAAATGGCAATTTTTCAATCAAGATTAAAATGTTAATCAGTTTGTGCATTCTCGTATATAAGTTTGTGTCGAATTTCAGCTAAGACACAATATTGAAATAATGTCCAAAATATTGCTTGATTAACCAAATGGTTATATTGATATTAGTGCTCGGGTTCCAACCCAAGCAGAAGCAAGACTGATTCGGAACCCAGATGCCATTTTCGCCACGAGGTTATCAATTTATTGAGCTATTTAACAAAAATGTTGACTTTTTGATTATCTCTACGTTTGAAATTTGTTCAATGAAGTAAATTCATACCGGTACACTTTTAAAAGAAAGCGGTCCACACCCTTTAAATGCTCTGTAGATTTGCCGGGAACCGAACTCGTCCCTCCTGCACCTAAGTCTGAGTGAGACGCTTTGTAGACAAGCAACAAACCTAAAATTAACTGCCAATTGGTTGCACCAAAGGTACAACTTAGATACTGTGTGTAGTAACAAATCAGGGTTTATACAATACTACTCCTTTCCAAAATCCAAAAGTGTCCTTGGCATAAAAAACACAAAATAAATAATAACTTCAACGTAACTTTTTTCCAGATAATACTCCTAGGTGGAGTAGCATTCACACTGGCCTCAGCGATCACCACAGACGACGCAAGCTCGGCCAAGCGGACAGTAGAGCCTCGAGCCCAGAGTAGGCATATACAGGCAGGCGCAGGTGTGAACCACTTCCACCCTAGGACACCTCAGGTGGCTCAGGCACTTAGGAGGAGCAGACCTACATTGACAGCTCCTCCCTACGCTGTACAGATGGAGCCACTGGTGCAATACTCACAGAGAGATCCTCTGTATCATCAGCAGCGGCTGGCAAACCTCACTAAGGACAACTCTATTGAGGATAAGGTCAGATTATAAAACATTTGTAAAGGATAGTGTTATTGAAGGAAGCAGAGGCAGTAGTGGTTCCAAGGAAGGGGGCTACAGGGGCTAAAGCACTACCATTGAAATTTTGTACTAAAAATGTACTAACAGATGTTTTTGTACACAGTTCGGTGTTAAAGAATGGCCTTAGAAAGTCACCAAACGGTTTTAATAATACCAGATTTTCTGGGGGAGGACCCCCAGATTCCCCTTCCTTTCTTACGCCACAGAAAACATACAACTATAACCCAGAATGCCAACAGCATGGTAAAAAGCGTTAAGTACTCGGAGAGAGCTTCGCCTGTCAATTCGTAGGCAGCACCATCACCAGCGTTGCTATGCTCTCCGAGTACTTAACGCTTTTTACCATGCGGTTGGCATTCTGGGTTATAGTGGTATGTTTTCTGTGCTTACACCCCCTGTAAGATTTGGGTTATGAAAACCCCCGAACTCTTGAATAGGTCTTAGAACCGCCACTGAGCAGAGCACATAAAACTTGGAGTAAAAGAATAATTTGTTGATAATTGAGTTTTCTTCACTGTTGAGTGAGGCCATTTAAACATACACTATGGACTTTGTCCAAAATAAAAAGGAATGGATACATTACTAACATTCAAAGCAGATTGCACACAAAAAATAATCATTTATTTGATTTTTTGCCCTTACAAGTGGGTGTCCTCCAAATAAGTAAAAAACTCGAATCTTTTCTGTATACTCCCAACTAATACGTCCTTCTAAAGAGGCTTCTTTGGAGGATATCAAATTATGTCTGTTGCAAACTTATTGTGTCCTATCAACTGCCTGGAGGCTCTTCTCTTTCTGAAGACATGGTAATAATCAAAGGGAAAAGCTCTTATATAGTAAAATGTACCCTGGAATGGAAAAGCATTCAGTCAAAATATTAGTGAATATAACCTGAAAACCATTTTATACCTGGGTGAATTAAACCTTGACAGATATGAAACATGAATCCAGGACCAGAACATAAAATTTAAAAGAAGGATGAAGTCTACTTGCAAATAATCCAAAGTCAATCATATTTAGAGTAGAATATAGCGATAGGATGGAAGGTAATAATCAAAAAGAGTATAAATAAATTGTCGCGTTAAGTAATTATGGTTATTCATCAAAAGATTAGGCCTAACACAGTAATTACATTACCGGTATACACTATGGCATGCAAAACAAATGTTACATAACCATGTGATATTGTGTCATCAGAAATATGTATAGTCTTTCTTCAAGCAGCTAACAGTTCTTCATTAATAAACTGCTGTTGTTTCCAATTTCTAGGAATCGGGCTTTATTTCAATGTACCTGTTGTACAAACACGTAAAAAATAGAAAGATAGAAAGAATCTGATATGATTTAAAATAAATTAAAATTATATTAAGTAATGCAAAAATATGAACTTAGTTTTTCCCCTTCTTAGTTTTCTAATCTCTTCCATGTTACAGGTACATAGGATCGACCACGACTCTGAAGGAACTAATCTGGCAGAGTCGTATGGTTACGACCCAAGCTACCACCACCAGCACTACTATCAGGAGCCTGAGCCAATCATTGAGATTATTATCAAGGAATCCAACGAATCACTACCTGCACCCCCACCACCACCTGTTCAACCAGTCAAGCCGACAAAAGAGCCTGTCCATGTGTTTTATGTCAAATATAAGAAAAATCCACATGGAAAGGGGGAAGACGACATAATTTACGAAGCGCCAATTCCAGCTATAACTCCCCCAACAAATGATGAGGAGATTGAACATGATTCTTCCCCACAGCTTTCAGACACAGTTTATGAGACAGCTACAGCATCACCACCTCCAAGTACCACTCTTCGAACAGTGATTCACCCAGACTCAGAGATATATCACGGATCAGGACTAAAAGTCACCTTTGGGGAAACGGAAATCAAATCATCTGATGCTACTTATGGTGAATCCAACTCACCAAGTCCTTCTATAGCCTTGCCTAAAAAAGAAGCTCAAAGTAGGCAGTCAAATGCAGTAGTGAACAGCCACAACAGCCATTCCCCCATCAAAAGACAAGGGATTTATCAAACAATTCCTCAGGAGATTTATGATCAAAACCCTCCAAAAGTTGGCTCATCTGCTCCGGTCCCGACGTTTCAAACACCAACAGGGAGATTTCAGCAAAACTCGTTCCAGGCACAAAATACTCAGCCTCTTCACTACCATCAGTCCCAACAAAGCAAAGTCACTTTCCCAAGACAGGCACCTACTCAACAACAACAACAGCCATCATTTAGGCCACAGCACACGGGAAATATCCTTGGTAGCACTCCACATAATCATCAACAATTCAACCACAGGCCAAACAACCACCAACTCCAACAACAGTTCCAGACCCAAGCCAGTAATGTACAGCAGAGACAAGTACCGAGACAACAAAACAATCTGTATTCTACACTACAATCTCCCACACAAAATCCTCATCAAAGACCACCATTTAGGGGTAATCAGCCTCAGTTTGAACAAAGACCTACTCAGTTCTCTCAGCCATTAAATAATCCTCAGCAGTTCCAAAAACAGCCTCAGGTCTCATCTCAATACCCACAACTGGGTCAGCAGCAACAACAAGTAACACAAAATCAGTTTAGAAGTCAACCGATCAATGTTCCTAATCAAGATCTCACTAGATTTAACCAACAACCTTTCCAGTCTTCTCAACCCTTGAACACACCTATTCCCCTTCCTTCAAAACCACTTCATCCACTGTACGCTCATCATTACCAACAGCAAATTAGTATTGCACAACAACAACGCCAGAACTTTATTCCATCAACTCACCAACCCCAGCAACAGTTCCAACCCATCCAACAACAACAACCTCTACAGCAACAGTACAGGACTCCCCAGCCAACAGTGAACATTCCACGTCAACCACCTACTTCACAACCTATACAATCATATCAACTGACTTCCCCGTCACCCATTAGTAATGAAGCTAAACACAATGCTCCACATTTCCCTGGCGGTCAAATCATAAAATCAATTTCTGCTGCAGAAGAACACCAACTTCAGAATCAGTTTAACCAGAATGTGCAAATCAACCCTCAACCTACTGTTGATCAAATAAACCAACTCAATCAGCAGCTACGAAGTCAGCAACTTGCTCAGCAGCAGTACACTCAACAACTAGCCAATCAGCAACAGCAACAAATAAATCAGCAGCTTGCGACCCAACAACAGATAAATCAACAGTACAACCAACAACTTCAGCTCCAGCTACAGAACCAACAACAGCAGCAGCAACAACAACAACAACAACAACGGTTTGTGAACAGCGACTCATCAAACCAGTACACTGCAAAACCAAGTCACCAGAGGCCAGCCCAATATTCTCATCCA
Source organism: Macrosteles quadrilineatus (assembly GCF_028750875.1). Taxonomy (NCBI): domain Eukaryota; kingdom Metazoa; phylum Arthropoda; class Insecta; order Hemiptera; family Cicadellidae; genus Macrosteles; species Macrosteles quadrilineatus. The sequence goes on from NW_026542599.1 coordinate 62,552,443, forward strand.
AATCAACTTGTAAGCACAACTTCTCAACCGGTTAAGTCAACAACTGTCGCTTACCGGTATCAAACAAAATACAATCAAGTATACTCACAATCACCTTCGACAACTCCTACTCCCACCGAAGAAACACCCACTTCCACAACTGAGGATCCTAAGACAAAAGCAGAAAAAGAAAAGAAGTTCAAAGAGAATCTGGCGGCTTTGCCTGATGAAGTCCCTGAAGATATAAGGGAACAACTGTTATCTTCAGGTATCCTGAGTAACGCTGACATTTCAATCTTAGATTACGATAAGGTAGGAGATATTCCTATTGAAAATCTACCACCTGAAGCCTTGGAGAATTTCTACGGAGCAGGAAGTGCTCCAGTTCCAGCAGTTGTAGCTCCAGACAGTGCTCCAGTCGCTGCTGTAGCTCCGGACAGCGCTCCAGCAGAGTCTAAAGATGTGGAAATGAAAGTGGTAAGATACGATCCTTCAACACAAGAGGGACAGAAAGTAGAGGATTCCTACATAAAGGACGATGCTACCCAAGTGGATTCAGTGATACTAAATGATTCAAAGTACAACAGGTATCTACCTTTAAAAGTGAGTGGTGTAAACTTCCCTCTTCCGGACGCTACGATTTTGACAGGGAAAAAAGTTAACAGTGTGGTTGTTTTGGCTCCTGTAGATTATGACTTTGTCAAAGAAGCTGAAGAGGAGGAAGAAAGAACGGGAAGATCAGCACCAGTCCAGGTGCAAGGTGTGAGGTTCATTGCTGGTAACATCCTCAAGATGCTCATCAAAGATCCTACAAAGGAGAATTATAAGCTGTGGCTAGCTAAAGAAAAAGGTCATCCAGCTGATCGACAAAGTGTTGTGCTTCTAGTGGTTTCGTAAGTATTTTTTACTCACTCATTCATTAAAATAAATTACTCAAAACATTTTATTAAGACTTAACCAAACCTGTAAGCCCAACTATGTCGAAATAAAATAAAATAAAAGGATGAACAATTTTGCAATGAGGCTGGGTGGAAATGAGCTATGTCACTGGAGAGAAACCTGAAAAATACAAACACATTATTCTGAGAAGTATTTTAGTCTCATATTTACATGGGAGAGGAGTTAGCTATGTAGGCTACAGTTTTAAAAACACCCCTTCACAGGGTGTGAATAAAGTCCAAGTTTAGTTTAATTCATTGTGTATTTATAGTATGTAACCATTAAGCTGTCTTATTATTATTACAAAGGTAAAAGACTTAGAATAAGTGTTAAACAGTTTTCAGCAATTCCATAGATTTGCACAGATTAAAATTTTGACACTAAATTGAGGTAATTCTACTCATGGATGTCATTAAGTGATATGTTAAAGCATTGCATATCTGTATGTACTAAAGTGCACATTCAGGCTGATCAGAAAAACAAAAATATCTCCACTTATTCTAACCAAATTATGCTTTTAAAGTACCGGTATATATAAAGTCTGTCTAGGTAGGTTGCTATATTAAAATATTACCTAATCCTGTCACCAAATAGTTGAAGCTATCTATTTAACTGTTGTGTTTGCAGACCCGATGGATCAGAGAAAGGAAAGGAGATCTTCATGTACGACATAAACTCAGAGAAACTATCTCGACTGAGGGGAGAACTAAGCTCAACATTTGTTGAGGTAAAGTTTTTTTCATAGCTGTCTGAAGTTTTAGCAAAGGAATAAGCTAGATTATCGTAGGTTGCATTGTAAGACATAGGCCAGCGCCGATTTGTTATTGTGATGTGTCCAGAGGGCCCAGAGGCCAAAAGCACCATCTGTTCACATTAAATCATAAAATATACGGTATTTCTAACAAGTATGCAAACCAGCATGATCAGACTATGGGAACAGGGTTATAGTAGGGGTTTTCCACTGATAAGGAGGGTACAGAGGAAAGACTCAATGGTACACTTAAGAAGTGTCTATCACAGTCACTGGTGTCTAGGGCAAAGTCCAACACCGCCACCCTCTCCCTCGTATGCTGCAACGCACGGCAAAGGAAGACCCTGTGCCCCGTGCTATAGGGATTTCCTCCCAGTGCTTGCCTCTTGAGCTCTTCCTTGCTTGTCACAATTATAACTCCGGCACAACATACTAGAGCTGAAGGCACACCGTCAAACGTGTTCCTTCTGGCAAATTTATTTATTTCATACTTTTTTTGTGGTGAGGAGGTAAAATTTATTTACGCAGACTGAGATCCTAAATGCTCTTTCAGTAGTACCGGACTCCCGCGGGCCCAATGTCCCCAGACTACCGGCTAAAAAAACCCCTCATCTCCTAGGGCACTAGCCTGGGACAGTACAGATAGATCGGGCTGGCGGTCTTCCCCATTCTGTGCAAAAAGGCCCGGAAGTACCATGACCCGACAAAAACTGGGTCAAGAAATACCCAACCTCACCATGCTTCCATTCCACCCATGGTCGGATGCTAGGCATGAGCCTGGCGGTCCAACGTCCCTTAGACTCAGTGTCCCATTCACACTGCCAGCGGTTAAAACTGTGTTCTTCTCTGGCAGCAGTCTCTCTGTCCACTTCAGATCTCCTGCAGTAGATCGCCTGTCGCTCCCTCGCGAGATGAAAGACGGTAACAACTAACAACACTGGCAATCACCATGACTGCAGATCAAGAGCCATAGTAGAATCAAAAGGTTAATTCAAGGAAAAGTAAACAAACATAAACTAAAATCAAAACAAATCTAACAGCTGAAATATCTTAAATATTTTAAATGTAATTAAATACAGCCCTTAAATTCAGGTTCCTATCCTTAGGAGAGGGTTTATCAAAAAAACGATATATATATATTTTGGGGAAGTTTCACATCAAAACCTTTGTCTTCAAGTATGCAGTTGATCAGTGTGCGGCTTATGGTTTTCTCAAATGTTCAAAACCTTCCTTGCTTTATAAATAAGGGATGGATCTGACATTTTTGTTGGAAAAGTTTTAGTGAAAATCAAATTAGGCGATAGAAGTTCGCTTAGTCTGCAGGTTTGCTGCAGTGGGGGTATTTACTTTGACATTGGATAAAACTAGTCACTTCATGTAGTGAGTTTTATAATCAAAGTAAAGTTGAATAAAACCATTAACAGTGTGCGCTGATGTAAATTAATGATTTCTTTCAAATACACCAACTTTTAAACTGAAGAATAACATTGTAAATAATTATAATATTTTATGTCACATCATCCGACATACAAAATATAAAACGTCTAAGGGGTGTGCATGTATTGTTGTTAATAACATAATATAAAGCAAAATGGCCTAAATTTTGAGGAGTATGTCATGGTAGCATCCTTATCTCATCTGGGAAAGAGTTGGTTGAAAGATTCCATTCTGGCACGATAAATAAAAAAATTAAGAACCTCACAAGGCAGTGGTCTGGAAGACATCTCTCTTTCAAACTCAAACTCTCCTAGTTTGAAAATGCTGTTAGTAACACATAAATATTCTTACTTGTTATCTATGGTGCACAGTGTTTTGTGTCTCTTGAGTCAGGATGTATGGCCTATTCAGGTAAGCCTGCTATACCAACAAAAATTTGTAATATATGTATTGCTTTAGAGTTATAATAACTAACTGATGTACGTTTGTTTGCTGAGATAGGTAGCTGAGAGTAATGCAAGCAGTCAAGAACTGGATGGGCTGTCAGATACTGAGGGAGCAGCTTCGGCAAAACATGAGGTCAGAGTGGCAGCCCCAGCTAGTGTGATACCAGCACAGGTACGCTGAACAATAATATACCCAAAATGTTAAGACGCTGTCATAAATTAATCTAAGTCTCACTAAGTCAAGGTCTCCACTGACCTTTTGTCGCCGTCAAGTGGTCAAGTTTAAATCTGAGATCAACGTTGTGTTCCTCATTTCATTCACTACTATTATAGCTGATTTCCAACCCCATGGGACAAAAACGTTATAAAAAAAATTTGCTCCAACCTAACATAAATCATGTTCTGTGATTATGTTTCGGTGGTCTTAGCTGTCAACCACTGAAGTCCATTGCTAGATGATGGACTTGAATGGAGTTAAGTGTTTTGAGATGTTTTGTCCACAATGGGTGGAGGGATTTGGAGGTGGTCTTGCATATGGCGCATTAGGTTTCGAATTTTTTTATGGTGTAAATCAACTACTCTGGTTTATCACCCTCATTCAAAAAAGTGACCAGAGCTGGGAACATTTTGCCTGTAGGAATTTTGTGTGATAGAACAAGACAGATTGTTGAAATAATAGGTCTATACAACACGATCAAGGCATATCAATAGCCCTAGAAGTCTCAGATACATATTGATCAGGTAGCAAAGTTCCCCCAAACTCAATCAATACCATAAAAAGTAAAAAGTAGCAGGTCAAAAAGTAAACCGCCTCAAATGATTCAATGATGTTTGAACCCAGTGACAAGACCTGTATTTTACAATAATTTATTTACCTATATTTACCTATTAAATGATTAGTTTAGTAACTCAAGTCTATCAAATCATAAATCCATTGCTTTCAAAACAGATTGGGTCAATATTTTGAGGAACAAAAGCATGCTTAATCTCAACATTGAAAACCCATCAGCGGTGTAATCAGATTACCTCCAATACTTGTTCTTAATTCAAATTGGGGATAAAACAAGTCAAGAACTTCACTCAAATGATTATTATCAAATAAGATGGAGACATAAATGGACTTGTTTTTCCCCAATTTGAATTAAGAACAAGTATTAGAGGAAATTTGATTACACCACTTATGGGTTTTCAATGTTGAGATTAAGCATTTTTTTGTTCTTCAAAAGATTGACCCAATCTGTTTTAAAAGCAATGGATTTATGACTTGATAGACTGATAGACTTGTGTTACTAAACTAATCATTTAATAAGTTAATTGGTAAATAAATTATTGCAAAATACAGGTCTTGTCACTGGGTTCAAACATCATTGAATCATTTGAGGCAGTTTACTTTTTGACCTGCCCATAAAAACCATCCCCAGAATAGAGCATGAAAAAATGCATAAAATACAAACATCAAATGAAAATTAAGCTGGACAGGTACAGAACCAACTAAATTTAACTCTCTTACAACCCCTCTCTTTTGTCAGCAACAGTGTATTTCATGAGGGGTTTCAACAAATAAAGGACTCCATCCAGCTCCAGTCGCTGCCTATTTAACTAATCATTTATTCATTCATTTTCATTTTTCATCATTTATATTTTCATTTTCATTTTTATTTAACTAAACTATTAATTTATTAACTTATCTCTACGGCAGATCTACTGCCCATTTCAAACTTCTCCCCAGGTAGTGGCCCCAGTATAGAATCTTATATCTTGTTTCTGTTTTCAAAATTAAATTTGACAACAAAATGTTGTATTTCAGCACACACCGCAATCCAGGTTGGACTTGGCCCAAATCCCGGAGGATCTCACTATAGCTGCTTCAGAACCTGAGGAGAACACAGTCTACCAAGCCCCAACTATCAGCACAGGCTACAGCAAGATGGCTGTGCAGTGAAAATGTTGCCATACCTAGTGATACTGACTGTACGGGTTGTAATTCATTGTAAACTTGCGACATTACAAACACGTAATGTACAAACATTGTAATCGCGTGCTACACCGAAGTCAATCTTGAGGACTCAGTGTCTTCAAAAACATATTGATTTTTTACATTGTAGGTTATTATTTCAGTTTAAAAACTCTTATCTGAGGTTCATTTGATACTGTGCTTACGATTTGTTTCCTCAGAGCAAATGGTCAACTGAACCTCTTTTTAAACAATCTAGTTTGGTTTTTGCCTCATCCTAAAATTATTTACTTCAGTTTTTAACTAAATCCTCTCCTTTAGGTGATTTTTGTGTGATATTTTTGCACATAATATTGTTTATCTGTTGAAATAGAGCAGAACATAGTAAATTTGTTTGAAGCACACTTTTAAATGTTAGCTTTAAGGTGTCCTAAAAACTAGAAAATATATTTTAATGTACTATTTGATTTTATACAACTCGACCTTACATTCTATCTTTGTGTTGAAAAGATAGAAAAGGTATTAAGATACAACAGAATACCAGTACTTAATTATTGTTCTCATGCGAATTCAAACAAAGTTTTTATAGATTAATTAGGAATCTGTTGTTATTAGTTATGTAAATAGCACTGTATAATAAAGTCACAAATTTTTTCATTGACTCTTCTGTAATGTTAGTTATTTTTATGGATGTCTAAAGTACTTTTTTCCATTGCCTTCTAGACTTCATAGTACACTTATAGAAACTTAAAAATACTTTTCATAATATAGAATGTTTTATTGTTTATATTTTCTTCTTAGAATGTAATTACTTAATTTACTTATGACTTAAATGTGTGTATTTTATACTGTTTATAAAGTAATTTAACATTTTCCTATAACAAAATGAAACCTGTGAGAACCTGTGATATCTTTATGCGTTCATTATCATTTTTATGAATTTCATACAATTGAATTACAAATTGACACACTCCTACAAAAACAAAAGGATTCTCTCAAATATTTTTTGGTAAGTTTACTTTATTGCTACTTATTAAAAAACCTTATGTAACCCAAAAGTTATTAAAAAATTACACTTTATGGTATCTATCTACTCCACAGATTGCTCAAACTGTGCAGTTTCTATATAAAATAGGTATTTTTAGAACTTAAGTCACCTGTAAATAAAATTGTATAGCTTTATTTTATAATAAATATTTTTTAAATAGTTTTGCTTGTCTTTTTTTTTGTTGTTGTTGTTATAAACTGTCACAATTTACAGTTACACTATTGCGGTATTGCCAAGTTTTAGTTTTACTTACTTTTAACAATTCTTGTTCTATTTGTGTATCTTGTGATCCTATAGAATTAAGAACACAAGGTAACAGACAAAATACCCCCACTTTGGCAAACCTGCTGCCTTAGCAAATTTCCTTTTGCCCGGTTGGCTTTCTACTAAAATGTTTTCGTAAACTTGTCAGATTCATTCCCGATAAAAAAACATTAAGTTTAACAAGGGGTTTGCTGTTACAGAGAAGGTAGCAAAGATAGTTTTTAATGAAATAATAAAATCATAGTATCTTTGACTATTGATACAACTAGACATTTCATCCCCATGTTAAGGTTGTCAATATTTTTTATCAAAATTCGAAAATTGTCCTGTAGTTAATGTATGCCACGGAAAGATTGGCTGATCAAAATTACTAATTTCTGTTGAATACACAAACTTTTTCCCAATTCAAACTGATAGAATGAATTATTGTGAGCTATAGCGACTTTAAAGACCCATCATTTTTTTGAGCAACAAATTTTAGCAATGCTATTTTTTATGCTGTTCACAAAATTTTGGCTGCCTGGGAGGAAGGTTTCCTGGGTTCCCCCACGAACTTTTTTAGCCTAATGTATTTTTCAGCTAATCAGCTGTTGGCTGTTGTTTCAAAATTAAGGTGAGCTGGAGATTTAGTGTTGCCTTTGGGAGGGATGCAATCGCTTCCCCTCACACCGTAAAAGTATTGTTAACGGAGTATAGTAAAAAATTGGGGACAGCTGGTCCATATAGATGACTAGCTGGCCCGACAGACGTCGTCCTGTCCTATTGTGGTTTTATGTCACATGCTCGTACATTTTCAAGATGAGCTCATTCGCATGGCTTAATCACGTCCTGGTTGAAGTTCGTTCGCTACGCTCACTCACCTTTAGGTTGGAGCTCGTTCGCTGCGCTCACTTGCCTACAGGTTAGCTCGTTCGCTACGCTAACTCGCCTCCAGGTTGGAGTTCGTTCGCTACGCTCACTCACCTTTTGGTTGCAAATTAGCTGTTCTCATAAATTAAAAAAATATAGTGCTGCACCCTGTTGGTAAACCTATTAACTTTTTAATGTTATTGAACATCACAGAATCAGATAGTTTAGTTGAACCAGCTGTTAAGATTCTTTAATTCCATTTAAATATGAGTACTCATAAGGTTAACATGGGAAACTCCAGAGCCACTGGGGCGGAGCCCTTTTGACGGATCTGCACCAAACTTCACACAAACCATCCTTGAATAATGCTTAATAATGTCTGAAAGTTTCATTACAATCTGTCGAGCGGTTTTGGAGTCCATAAAGGACAAACATACAAACAAACATACATTGGATTTTATATATATAGAAGATTACTTTGGTATCCAATAGTCAATGAAAATGTGGTCAAAATACATCCACAAACAAGCAAACTACTTCTACCTACTTACACTCCAAAATAATAGCATGTAAATTTATCCCTTTTGAAATCTTCTCTTTAAATCATTTAGTGCACAATGCAACACATTTAGTTATTTGCTCTTTTAAGTTCTGCAACAAAGGTTGGAAATAAATTGTTTATTGTTACAATCATTTAAAGAAATTTTCTAAGCCTTTAAGTGAGCGTGTACATTAGGCTGTATTGTGCGTTCTTTCCAACATGTTGTGGGTCGCTGTGTTGGGGGATCTCCCGATGAGTCATGGTGACTGTACAGTAGAACATTCCAGGAACGTCCGGTGATGATTAGTACACAAGGTGAGGGGTAAAACATTATGTTCCATTTGATATCCAGAAGGTATAAGGAGGACTTCAGCATGGTTTGGCATGGATTGGGGTTTTAAATGTGGACTCTGTTTCATCAAAATTCGCCCAATGTCCTATTGTGGTTCCGGAAAAACCTGCCATCGTAGATTAGTCATTATTAAGTATAAAGTCATTAAAAAATATGATTCATTTGGTTCATAGTGTAACCCTCACAGGTCACACTCTTCTGCATGTTTGTTCTTACCAATGGTTTTTTTTAGTGAGTGTGTTAATGGATGTTTTCCATTAAAAAACACTCATCCTCCCACAACTTGTTGACTCCATATAAAAAATAGTTTTATTCTATGCAGAATTCATTGCAGAGTCATCTATATAATTAATACGCTACATGAAACTTTGTCGGTTGAACTCCTCCGCCATTTCTTAACCGATTTTATTCATTGACGTCTCATTGGAAAGAGTGTGTCGCGTAGATTTGCAAACTGGCCTTACATTTTTGAAAAAGTCCCTTGGTCTCTGCCCCAGTGGTTTCGAAAGTTCCCATGTTATCCTTATGGAGAACATAATTGTTTACATTTTGATCAGCTGTATAATATTATTGCAGTACATTTATTTACTATTTGAGTTTGTGTAAACATAACCCCCAAGACAGATCGTGTTAGTATGGCTGTATCTTAAATTTGTGCATTTATCGTGGTTTTGTGTAGCTATAATTTGTTTATTTGTTTCTTTCTTTTAAATTCCTCCGACGCGACGACAACGAAACATAGACAAGAGGCGTAGTCTAATTGTGATAACGACCGCAGCTACAGAACAGTGGCTTAACTCATCACAGTCAGCACCTGACCCTGGACAATCTCAACTATTAGGTTACCAATGCACCCTAACACTACCCCAAAACGACTTTTCGTTATCAATTGGCTCTCTATCAATGACCTGTATTGCCTGTACAGCGAGGCATTTTGAGAAGGAGAAAACCGACCGGAATGCTTTAGGTTTATCAATAAAAAAGATAAACATGGACAGCCTTATTTGGCTATAAGTCAGGAAATGTTTGTAGAAAACATTAAAAAGCAATACCAGGTTATGAAATATGATCAAATATTTACAGGAAATGTTTATTACCGTTATATACATTGTGAATTTCTCCATGAGTTACACACCGGTAATCTTTGAGTTGACTCTTTTTAACTCATTGTAAATATGACCTGTGCAATTTGTTTTGAAATAACTCCTGCAATACTTTGCAATTGCTCGAATTCGAGCAACATGTACACTAGTTGTATATTACTTCAGAAGCTACGATGATCCTCTAAATTATGATTGATATAAGAAACTTTTTATCTTCCGAGGCAGACTTATTAGAAATAAGCGAATTTCCTTATATGGAAGTAGCTATTACTACAGCAGGTGGCATGGTAAGACCTTAGACCCTGGACCGATTTACTTTTTCATTTTGGTGCCAGAGGCTAAAATCACTATTTGTTCGAAGTTTTATATGTGCATCTATATATTCATTCAGAGGCGGTTCCTAAGTGGCACGGTAAGACCTGGGCCCGGAACCGATATCCTTTTTCATTTTGATATCCTTAGAGGCCAAAAACACTATTCGTTCAAATTTTTATCTACGTATATATTAATAACAATTGAACAATTCATAGCAACAACAATGTAACAGTTTATACAGTGGGAAATGGTTCTATGGGTCAAAATAAAGAGAGAATCAATAAAGAGAGAATTTTGGTAACTTTTTTCCAAAATCGCTTTGTTAACCGGGTATCCGCCATTTTGTATTTTTTACATAAACATTTTTATTTTTGGATTTGTTCAACCGATCTTTATAAAACTTGGTATTTTGGTTGCTTTGTTAAGGTAAAAGGGCTTCATGTTAGAAAAATAATAATCTTGGTTCAAACAAATTTCAAAATGGCGGCCATTTTTATGGCTAATTTTATAAAAAAATGCCAAGAACACTTTTATTTATCATTTTTTATTCCCTATCAAATTATACCAAGTTCAAAAAGATCGAATAAGAAATGGCTGAAATATTAAGATTTTTAGTTGTAAAATGGGGCAAACCTGACTAGCTTCTGCCTTATTCTACCCATTATCATATTTGACGATTTTTGCAAGGAAGGGCGTGTTTTCTAGGCCAATGGATTTTTTACGACTTGAAAGGGGACGGTCCAAACCCTGGTCTTGTTACTATCTAACATCGACCTTTTTGTTAGATAGCATGGCATCTGGCATCTGGGTCTGGAAACGATCTCGCTTGGAATCGTACTAGCGACCTTTATATTTTGAAAGAGACCACTATAACCACTCGGCTACCCAGACAATCTGTTACTAACTTACTTCGAACGCCGTCCGAAGACTCCGATCGCTACCATTTGGCAATCACGCCCGAAGACCATGGCCGAAGACTGACGACCGCACCCGAAACTGCCGGTCGACGTTTGCCGATCGCTCCCGACTCTGTAAATTTGTCAAACGTGAAAAATACTGCTTAAACTGGACACAAAATTTGGTTATCGATCAAACAATGCTGGATCATTGAAAGTACTGGACCATCGGATGTCGGATTAGCAGGCTTTTACTGCAGTCATAAAATCAAGTATAACTAGTGCACCTGTTGCTCGAATTCGAGCAATTGTCAAGTGCCGGTATTAAACATAAGTTATTTTAAAACTACAGTTACAACAGTCATAATTATTTTCTATGAGTTTAAAAGGCCCGACTAAAAGCTTATGTAACTAACTGAAATACTCACGCTATTTAATAGTGCTTTGAAAATAAACGCTTCTTGTAAAAATATTTTGCATTTTTTAGACCCGGCCTTATTTTTTTAGCGTTTTCTACAAATGTTTCCCGACTTAAAGCTGTTACCAGTAAACATTCCTTTCATGTATTTACTTGATCTGACATTAGGTAGGTTTACTTTACCACTTTAACAACATGATGTATATTATTCATGGTTTTTTTACTTCCAAAATAAGTTGCTTAGCATAACTCTCAACAATGATTCATATCTCAAAGAGATTGTGTACCTTGATTCCTTACTGTGAGACCAGGCCTCTCCTCTACTCTTCTCCTACGTATAAGATTTCCTATTAATTAATTGCCTCCTCCTCCTGTTTTCAATATTCCTCCTTTATATGCTCAAGAAATTTTCTGTTCTTCCAACAAAACTGATTAACTGTTTAGATTTGTTTATAACCTCCTAAATATTACAAACATCAATATTTACTCCCAAAAAGATGGTGAGTTTCATTTTATATACAGCTGTTTTTGTTTTTAAATTTGTTCAATGTAATTCTTATGGGGAAAATGCGACCTTTGAAAGCGTCTCGTGCCCTTAAGGGTAAGAATTTTTAAATTCTAAAACCATAATGAAAAACTACCAATTGAGACGAATTAGTTTACATCTCAAACGTTAAAATCTGTCCAGAAATAACGGAGGAGTTTTGTTCACAAAAACAACCCTCACATATTAATATAAGAGATTTTTTATTATAAGAAAACGGCATTTGCAACAACTCATTGTGCCGGTGCATCAATTAAACTAATTTAAATTTCATTACAAGCTGCCAACAACAGCATACAAAATGAACGTACACTTCACGGTAAGTATACCTAACAAACTAATTATCTACACAGGTAGTATTCTTTCATATGCGTGAGAAGTGCATAACTTAATGGTTCAATATATCTCAATCAATGTTCCTTTTTCCGTCGGACCGGTCGAGCATGGAAACCACAACAAAACTGGTTCGAGGAAAACAAACTCAAAAATTTGCGAACTGGCCGATAAATTGGCCGGGTTTGGCCGCCCATAAAGGTCAAAGTCGCGAAACTCGAGATTGAGCTGACTAACGGTCAGATTTGCAGAACTGGTCTACTCGCCCCTCCCCAACCCGCGGGACCCAGGACAGAGGAATGTCATCTGGAGGTGTTGAACTCAGTCTCAATAACTCTGTGAACAATCTGCAATTGAGAGTCGATAAATAATAGACAAAACGTGTGAAAGGATAAATCCCAATCTATAATTATTCTAGAACGGTGCTTGGAAGTCGTTAGACACTCATGACCCTAAAGTAAACCTACCTGGTGGTAATAGAGGTGATGTGAACCTGAATCATGTACGTGCAAACAAACGGAAAATAAATATTCAGCAAGAAGGTAAATACAACGTTTCAGTGTAACTATTTACCAAAGTTTAGATCATTATCGACAGTCACACACGAATAATGAATCAAAACCCTATAGCAGACATATACGAGGTAAATTAAACTCCAGGTAATCCCATTTTACAGATTTATTGCATTTTAGAATATGCGATTTTAAATCATTATCTTACAAAAGTGACAAATTCATAGATTATTGCGTAATCCACTTGTCATACCATTTCGATTTTGGGGGTTTCCTATGCTTAAGCAATATAAAATTAGGTATATATGTGACCTATGCAAGAATAAAAACTTTTTTAATGACTGATGTTAACTATTTTGAGATAATTGACTATAATAATTTAAATTCAAAGCATCGTGAACAATAGATTCGCATTTGATTAGATACATCCCCCATGTCAAAGCTGTAGCCTAGCATGATCAAATTTTGATCGAGCCTCTGACAGTGGTTTAACATCAACTGATTCCTTTCGTCTACGACGACAGTAACGAAAATATAGTTTTTACAGGAACACACTTTGCGAACAGCTCATTCAACTGTGTTGTATATTATAGTACGGTCCACGAGAGTCTGCAGTTGAGGGAGGAGCCTATATACCATGTGAATTCAAAGGAGCCAATGAGGACAGTGTGGTGTTGCCAAATCTAATAATACCAGCTGTTGTTCAAAGGAACATTAACTCACCATCACCAACAATGAACTTCAAACAAAGAATACCAGCTGATTTGAAAATACTGTTTGGTATATTTTAATTAGTGTCGAGAATTAGTGAACGAGCGATGTTGCTTATGTTGAGATGTCTTCTGTAGTATCAAAAATCAATGGATTCAACTGAATCGTAGACAATAATTTTTCTATGAGACTGAATTTTTCTCGGCTCACTTGCCTGGGGCGAGTTTACAAGCGAGTATCCAGCGAGTAAACGAGTACGAGTACGACATACAACTCCTGTTTCTCCCGTTTCCTCTCCCTCTGACATCATCAAGACTAATTCTACTTTGTAGTTTGTGCAAAAGAATAAACCTGTAGGAAATCAGAATAGTTTTACAATTTAGTTCACTCAAAATCCGTTGGGTGGCGTGTAAAGTCACCGAGAAAGTAAAGCTTGATTTCAACAGCAGCTATCGAGTACTTACTCGAGTACACTGCTTGTAGCTAAGTGTAAAACCCCCAATAAGAGCTTGCAGACTTGTCGTGTATAACCGAGCCTACCTACCAGGGTTGACATTTAATCATGTCTACGTCCTTTCGATCTGAATATTAACTGTCAAATATCGTTATAAGCCTTTGATCGGAGACATTGTGATCAATACATTTGATCCTTATCCTGTGATAGATCTACTAATCTCGCATATATTGATATTGAAGTCTCGCCCCCGCATTGGACCTTGGCTGTGGATTGGTCTGGGAATTCTTGGGCGGATCCCGGCGTGGTCCTTGGCATTATCCTGGACCTCGGACACTCAGTTGCTAGGCGATGTCAAAAACAACAATGCTCATGATTGCACTCATCAAGTGATGTTAAGTGAAGAGAGAAATATTTATACGATGTTCGACTAACAAGCATAATGGTTGCCTGTTCGATCAGAAAAAATCCAGTGGTTTTTTGGTGGATCAATTATCCATCTTTGGGATGGGATGCCACCTAGGTGCGTATTTTAACCCAAATACGAGTGAAGGATGAGCGTGGAATGGTGTGAGATGATCTGTGTAGCTTTGTTGCTGATTAAGATCAGCTGTGTCATTATCCAATATACAGCCCAATGATCAGTAACAGCTGGGTCCAGTTTCGAACCATCAAAAAGATGCACACTTTTCTCGGGATCGAACCGGTGACCTTTTCATTGTTAGGTGAACACTATAGCCACTCGGCTACCCGAAACTAGACTCAATTATTCTTTCTGATTGTTTGGTCTTACTGGCAGTAGTCAGTAACAACTCGCAGTACACAGATCACTTCAATCTACACACATTTTGCATTCATTTGCATTCTGTGGAATTTGTCTTTTATGCATCATCAAACCGATTTGATAGCGGTGAATCTTCGGCTCTTACAGCCGGTAAGTTAGCTTAGTTATTGGAATCATGTTTATTACATAAACAAAATATGTCAGCCATACAATCATATACACCAGCTGTCAAGTTAAATTCAATCACATGTTCAAAGGCCATTACTGCAACTAGCTGTTACCCACGGGCTTCACCCCGTTTGACTTCATCTATAATATTAAAACGTGACAGGGGTTTTTTATTTCAAGATTTTGAATCAACCACTTGACGGATTTTAATGATTTTTGTGTTGGAAGAAAGATAATTTTGATAACTAGGGAATCTCGAAGCCATATTTTTAGTTTAGGGTTTCAGTTTTTTAGAAAATAAGTTAAAAATTTTAAAAAGTCTAGCAGCCGATGCTAACATTCTACACTATCTTTTGGTACAAAACCAATTGCTCAACGTAACAGATGTAAACATTAAGCGTCTGTGATACAAATTCAGCATTTGGATAATAACGACATGCAAAGGGTTGATTTATTTATACTATGTGTAATGCTATACTCATTGATACGTTCTTTTATTAAGTAAGAGGATGGCAGACTATTTAAATATAAGTGGTAATGCTAGATGTTCCAATTTATTTTTTTAAGCAGTCTTTAAAATTTTAAAATGTTTGTTTTAGTGCAATATCATTTGTTTTAACTAACAGCTGGTTGAATATAATAATATTCTTTAGAACTATCAGGTTAGTTTATTATTCTGTGATTTTGCCATTGATTATAGGAAATAAGTAAGATTCTATAGCCACTGATGTATACAAATCAAGGCTCTGTCCACGAGTTTTCGAAGAAAAGTTTGTGCAAATTATTTTTCTGTTCGACTGTTTGAGGAAAGAATAGGAAAATAACAATGTTTACATGTTTTAATTCATCTTGGCAGCTTTTTGTTTACAGTAAATATTTAACCGCTTGATCTTTGCTTGGATTAGAAATGGAAATATATTGATATAACTTCAGTTTTAGTTACACACTCAATTCCCGTACGTAGGACGGGCTAACAGCTCGTAAGTATTAATAACATTATTGATTGGTTAGTTTGGGCTGAAATAAACAAAACAGAATACAACAAATAAGTACAGCTGAGGTATTTTAACATTAGGTATATGGAAAGTTCCCTTTAGAAAGGAATTACGACCTTAAAGGGCAATTTATGAAATAATGGATAGTTTTGCGCAAGGTTTCTCGTCATGACGAACTTTTTAAGTATATGGTTTATGGGGGTGTGACTTGTAATTTTCTCAAAAGTTCATGGGTACTTTTGGCTTTATATATAGATATCACTGTTAAGCTAATTCTATTGATTTTATATATTGAAATAGACGAATCTGTGGAGATTATAATAAAAAAGTTGGACTTGCACAAATTAAAGTTTTTATATAATTTGGATTTTAATTTCTACATAAACATTATTCAAATTGTACCCAATTTTCTTTTAAAATATACCACGTATCTTCTAAAATCACATCAACGCTCGACGGGTAGGGTCGTTACGTATAAAATAATCTTGTATATCGTGCCAATTTTTTCGCGTACCAATTTTTTACACATACTATTGAGAATTTCTTGGTAAAAGTAAAAGCATCACCCGGATACGAATACGGTGAAGTTGATGATTAAAGTCAAGCGAAAGTTTCAAAATAGAAGCGCATACCTGGAGTGAGTTGGTGGGACGGGTGCGGCATGTCAATCGTCTTACCCATCAAACACACGTGGACTTAGACTCTAACTCTAAAACTCTTTCTCAAACTCTAACTACATCAAAATCTAACTCACATAACTAGCTGCGGTTTACAGATAGACACACAGCAACATATGAAACCCTCATGCTAAACGGAGCGTGAGTTTTTGTAACTGTAAATCTATTTTACAGCCTGTCAAACATTTGATTGGATCAATGCATTAAAAACGGTTTTCACAAAATATGAAAATGTAAATCACTTTAACTCATTTATGAGTTTTTTCTTTGAGCTCCACGAAAGTAGTATTTTTTTCTTAGCTTAGAAAAACAAATTTTCTCCCATAACTGTTGTTTCGACAGACTGTGTGTCTGTGTGAAGGTTACTTGTTCTGATTTACAAAGATTTGCATTATTTGTTAAACAACTTTCTAACCTAAAACAATCTAACATATATTTAGATTCTTGGACATACAGAGCTGACAAATTCTTCAACGACAACCTTCATTAAACACTGTAGCACTTGATAAAAGCCACCACCAATGATCTTGTACTTGACAGATGTAAGGTGTGTAGTGAGCTTCTGGTTTGTTTACACAGAAGTCATTGACTCTGGAGTGGCGAGGACGCAGCGATGAGGACGGACGAGTGAAGACGCTCAGTCTGTAGTGAGGAGTGAGGCCGCCATGTCCTCGGGTCATGTCTTGGTGTCTGTCCTCGTCCTTGGGACCTCGGTTCTCTGTACCCAGGATACCAACAGTACCAACACTGGTGAGTTAGCTGATACATTAATAGATGTAAAAATGTTAGAGGCGATAGTTAAAATAATAATAGTTAATAGTTATATAGCTGTGACTTAAAGAGAGGGGACGAAAATTTGGATTGAGGGGAAATATAAAACTATAATATTTTTATACGATTCAGAAAAATATATATAAACAAATATGTATTAAATACATTTTAGGAAAAAAATCTTTAGGTTGGTAACAGTTTATTTCATGCAATTGGGCAATTGACTTTTATACGTCACATAACAGGGGTTTAAAAAGAGTTTACTTAAAAACGGTTTCGTTATAAACATTTAGTGCATGAGATCCATAAGCTAACCAAGTCGAGGCAAAGGACATGTTATTAGGCTATGATGGTTGTGATGCAGAATAAAACCTTTGCAGAATATAACCTAACAGACACGAAAAGTAAAAAATCTATATTAACAATAAAGTATTGTAAATATCTTTGTTATTTTACATGATGCATTCTATATATATAAAGCAATATTTTTATGTTTATATTACAAGATTATTCATTCAATCAACCAACTAGCCTTTCTACACAACTTTAATAAGAATTTCAATATTTTAAATCATTCTCATAATTATTATTTTTTACATTTTATAAAATCACACTGGCTATTTTCAAAGAAGTCACAGTTCCGATAATCTGCAAGAACTTGTAAATAATCAAGTATTTGGGAAATACGTGTTTAAAACTTAGTTCTCGCAGGCTTTTCCTAGATTAACCCGGTCATCCCGTTATAGAATTTGAAGGCTCATTATGTAACTTTGAAGATTTCACTTTTCAATCAGCTTTTAAAGTCAGAAAATTTAATTTTATTAGTTAAAAGGCAAATTTACTTTCCATATAAGCTATATCAAAAAACTACAAAAATCTGACTTCATAGTAACTTGTGATATTGAGATTATAAAACAACATTAATTTATTAATGTTTTATATTAATTCATAACTATTCCTAAACTATCGGGTAGTTGTATACGGGTTTGAGTATTGAAGTACTGTTGAATAAAACACCAATAATTGGCGATCAATTGCCGTAAAGCAGGAGACTTCAACGCGCGGTTTGACCGAAGTAGCCTTTCTCACAGGTAATATCTAGTCATTCGGATCGAACTGAATAAGCTATAAATATAAACTGTCAAAAGGGTTTTTAACGTAATATAGCTCATATCTGCCATGGGAGCCAGTGTTACTGTAGACATTGAAACCCCAGAAGCACTCAATTAATTATTACATGAAAATAAGCGAAAGTGGGTTTTTGAATAATAAGGATTGAGATACTGTACCGCTCGACTGAGGTGTTTAGTTAACGGTTCATCAAGCTAGAAATACGTTACGTATACAAATTTATCCATGTTTAAAATAAACGAATGGAAACATAGTTGTAATTCTTTATGATGGGGATCCATCCCATTCATAACAGACAGCCTATAGAACGAACAAACCCGTCATCCATTGTATCTGAGGTGTTTGTCTTCTTCCATTCAGGTTTGCTGGGTCAAATGGCGAACAATCAAATCAGCTGTTGAATAAAGCAATCAGCTGATTCAGATATGCTGCTTGTGATAGTATATTACGTTACTAGTCCTGAAAATAAGTGTTTACCGGACGAGTGTGGTCGTTCCCGTGCGAGACGAAGTCGAGTACGGGATTACCATACGAGTCCGGTAAACACATTTTGGACGAGTTACGTACGATAGTTTACGCCATACTACTTAATTCGTACAAATCCTTATATATTTCCACCAACTAAAGGACTAAACATCACCAGTCATAACCTCTAAGAGAGGTTATGTTTTTGTTTATAACCAATCATTGCCACGCAAATACAGTATAATCAGCTGATTGGTGTCCGGTAAAACTCATTGCAGAACAGTATTACGCAATGAAACCCCATTTGAATAAGCTGGCGGCAAACAGCTGTTTTCTGGACTAAATCCTTGCGTGGGAAGTTCATCAAAATAATGTAGTGTGGCGTAAAATTATATTACGTGTCCTGTGCAAATCATGTGCTATTGTTGGTGGAATTATAATAAGCTTATCTCCACTTAATATTATACAAGTCACTTCTCTTTTATATGAATAACTACAGGTAGTAATTGTTTATTGAATACATTCACTCAAACCTAACTAACTTTACTTTAAATTTAACTTTCAACGAGGCCCTAGCTTTGAATGATTTGTGATGATTTTACAACTGAGTAAAACGAGTTTCCGTATACGTTGAAGCTTATTGGGTTCTTTGAGACCCTGCATTAAAATCTGCATCCGACTCAGTACTTCAAAGCTACATAGTTTTACGATGTTTACAACAATTTTCTTCCGCATTAGTAAAAACGTTAGGAGGGACTTACATTTTCCTTTAACGGTATGAAAGGTGAGGCACTCCTTAAATAATCCACTATTCAGTTTTAATGGGCAATAATTTCAAAGCATGACTCACTATCATAATTGTTTGAATATTCAATTCAGTAACTATAGAACATAAACATATTTCTCTAACGGAGAACAGAATATATGACGTAAAGCTATTGTTTCCCACTGGAAGGCATGCCCGTAACACCTAATGATGCTATACTTATTTTCGTAAGCTACGTCTGCATAACCGCCCATTTTTACGAGAGAAATGATGAGCAGAAAATAGGTTGGAAAATTGACTGATATTCACATAGCCTAGTTAAAGTATGGTGACTATATGCATCCACTAACCTCATACGTCGACCATTCGACAAATACCTTAAATTTCTATCAAAAAGTACAGTGTGGTTTTTACGAATATTGTACACCCTATCAATAACTACATATGTACAGTTGTGCATGTTTTGCTCGTGAAAAATCATATCGTCTGAATAAAAACAGGACTAGCGAGTATACACAAAAATGTGAAAAATAGAACCGTGTTGGAGGATCTAAACTAAAATACAAGAAGATGTTATACTCTCTATGTAGTTAAATATCACTTTATTTTACTTTTTTGACTTGCCATGTCATGTATTTTTCATTGATAACAAAACACGATTTTCAGGAATAAACTGAGGTGCTTAACCCCTCAAACTCACCCTAGCAAATCATGCATGGCAATATTCAGTGTATTTATGTATATGACGTAATGTGTTTTGGGACACGAGTCATAGGCAGTAGACTCATCGCCGCGCCTGATATTCACTCACTGTTGAGTAGAGGAAGGTATAATCTGATGGCTCTTGTCCAAGGCACCCACTGATGCCCAGTTGGGTGTAGGAGGTCTATAGGTCCAGGGTTCATCAGCGCTGGAGAGGATGTCGAGTATGTTTTCTGTTATTTGAGGATTTTTTATCGGATTTTCCATCACTACTAGTAAAAAAACTACAGTACTACTTTTCAACGTTTCAAAATCTGGACTTAGTTCCCGTAATAAGGTTATAAAGTATCTAAAAAGGCCAACGCTGAAAAATCGCAAAAGGAAAACCACACAGAATAAAAATACACATCTACATAGATCAAGCTGTCGAATGTGGGTAGGCCTACACTAACGTTAACATGTAAGTTAGTCACAGTATCTACTACAGGATGCCATTCATCTCAATTCACAGGTTCGCTATTTGGTTCCAGACTTAGATAATAGGTTCCATCTAAGTAACAGGTTGGCCCTGGAACTTTCCGGTTTGATATTGGATATTAAAATAATGGGTTCTTCATTCCCCTTGCAAATGGTTTCAAACATTATCTTTAATAATTATTATCGAAAGATAGTACATGCTGTTAAAAGCACAGGTTATTGTGCAATGTTTCATGTTAAGTTATGTTGGAACGCTATGTAACCCTTTGCTCACTAGTTGCACAAATAAATATAATCCACCAATCATTTGACATAAACTCGAAATTTTAGAGAAAAATTTAAGTGTCAACTAAAAGTCTCTCTCTTTTTCTCGCATTCTTTACAACTGTGCTTTACTGTTTGGTAGTAATAAATGCAATGTGTGAAAACGAACAAGGACATAAACATATCTTCAATTCTCTTCAGCTGCTCGATAAGCATTGCGGATCTCTAAGGTAGCATTTTTAATCCATACTCTAGATACTTCACATGTCAAACTAGATTAGGAAACTATCTTGTCACCATAAATAACTGGAATCTACCACTTAATCAAAGCTAAAGATGATATTACAAACGATTCTCTTCACAAAGAACTACTCATTTGAGTAACTAAATCCTGGTTGATCCGTCAACAGTTCAAGTTCATTGCAAGTTTCACTCCAGTGACCTTTAGATTCGCGGAACGTCTGCGCTGTCACCGCAAGGAACGGCGAAGATTAAACAGCTGATCCGCCACAGGGAACGAAGAACTTAAACAGCTGATCTCTAACATCAATCATCCAACCTCCCAGAACCGTCTTCTAAGTGACCATTATCTCTTTAAGTGACTCCGCCCCGCCCGGCGGCCATGGGGAATGGGTATTATGATTTATTGGTGTTTCCGAAAAATATGCTAATAGAATTCATACTAAGGATCGTGTGACAGGAGATATCGGGAGTAATTAAAACACCACTTCAGGGAATTGATATCTCGTTGATCTCTACTCGGTGTAGAAGTGTAGATAAGGAATGAACCAATCGTTGTTGGAACACCAAGAGTTCCGACCTGAGATATGATTATTACCTTTAGTAATAGATTAATGATACCACCTTTAAGATTTTATGGATCAGCTGAAGACCAGTTGAAATCAAGCGTATAATTTTCAACGCGAATTATTCAAGCGTCACGGGTATGTCTGAAAGAGACTAAACCAGAGGCAAATTATGGATGTCAAATTCCAACAATAAGCTTGTTGTTTAATGTTGTTTTCCTCGTGATATCTGAGCCACGATCTGATCATACATCTGGCCTAATTACATCTGCCCACGCCTGTAACGGTGAGAGACGTTTCATTTACCACTCCTATTACGGACGTCGCAAACCGCAAATCACACCTGAGGTTCATAGCGAGGTTTCATTCAGGATCTTTAAAATGTTGGCTCAGATTTACCACGTCAATTTGATTCTTTTGGCTTGTTTCTGATAGTTTAAACTTATCATGACTTTGTGTCTATAGGTATGCATTTACAGTTAGAGTAGTATATTAGAGTATCACAAGATGAACTTAGATCACAATCAGCACCTCGAGGCATCACAATAAGCACCTCCACATAGCAAAATAAGCACTCCTCCTATCACAATAAGCACTCCTCCTATCACAATAAGCACATCCTTACAGCCCAATAAGCACCTCCACATAGCAAAATAAGCACTCCTCATCTATATATATAATTCCGTAAGTCAAATTTTTGTAAAGAAATCGTGAGTGACTGGATGGCCGTAGAAGGATGGGAGGGGTCTTATTTTAAAGGTCTTGACGTGAATTTTGAGGGAAAACTATTCATTTTTTCTTATTTGTTTTACCATAAATTCGCAACAGAATTTTTTTTTAACTTTATTTAATTTACAATCTGTTCAAGTTGAACAATAAGCAAATGATATAAATAGTGATACAAAAATAACTTGAAGAACATGAGCTAGTAATTGACCACCGTCAACACTAGCAAACAAAGAGAATTTTGATAACACTTAGCCGAATCTGAATGGTAGGTCCAATATCGTATGTCGCTTCAGTCTGTGGTGTTGTGATTGTCCAATAAATTAAGTGCAAGAAGATTTGAATGATTTTCCAATTTTATAATGTATTTTTCACTATATTTTGTAATTTCTTCTTTTACTGTTCGAATTTGAAGATCATTGTGAAGTGTTCTGTTGGTAACAAACCAAGGAGCGTTGACAATTTTACGTAATAATTTTGATTGGTAACGTTGAATAATTTCAATGTTTGAGGTACTTGCTGATCCCCAAAGCTGAATACCATAAGTCCAAATTGGTTTTAAAACTGTTTTGTACAGTAACAATTTATTTTGTGTACTGAGTTTTGATTTAGATCCAAGAAGCCAATTAAGTTTAGTTGTTTTTAAATTTAGTTGTTGCCTTTTAGTCCAGATATGTGCCTTCCAATTAAGCTTTGCATCTAAGTGCATGCCCAAGTATTTTATTTCCGTTACTTGAGGGAGGTGAATATTGTTCATGGATACTGGAGGACATGTAGCTTGATTTAAGGTAAAAGTAATGTGTGCTGATTTATTTTCATTAATTTTGAACCTCCATGTTTTAAACCAATGAGAAATTTCATCCAAGTTTAGCTGTAAATTTGCTGTAGCTTGAGCTGGATTGTCGTGGACAGATAAAATCGCCGTGTCATCCGCAAATGTAGCAACCATAGTGTTTACACTTTCTGGTAGGTCCGATGTATAGAGAATATAAAAGTATGGTCCAAGCACGCTTCCTTGGGGGATTCCTGATTCTATAGGGTAAAGGTCAGTTAAGTAATTTTTATGTTTAATTTGGAAAGTTCTGTTGGTAAGATATGATTTTAAAATAGGAAAAACTGAATGGGGCAGTAACTTCTTAATTTTGAATAGTAAGCCAGAGTGCCATACTTTGTCAAATGCCTGACTGACATCAAGGAAAGCAGCAGAACAAAATTGTTTGTTTTCCAAACAGTTTCGAATTGTATGAACAACCCTATGGACCTGCTCCACGGTGCCATGTCTCCGTCGTCTTCTTCAAAAAGAGCTTGTAGTCTTTTGAGGAACAATTTCTCAAACAACTTGGACACTATAGGCAAGAGACTTATAGGTCTGTAGGAAGTGATTTCATGAGGAGGTTTTCCTGGTTTTGGTATAACAATTAATTGGGCTTTCTTAAATTGAGTTGGTATGTGGTCTAGTCTCAATATAGAATTAAAGATAAATGCAATAAAAATCATTCCTTTCCTTGGCAGTTCTTTTAACATTTTCCCAGTGATAGAATAGTAACCAGGAGATTTTTTCGGATTTAGCGATTTGTCAATGGTTGCCTTAATTTCTGTAGGTCTGAATTTTTCCAGAGGAAAGTCAAGTTGAAGTGGAGAGTCCAAGAATTCTATTATTTCTTCTTCATTATCGCAAACAGAATAAAACTTTTCCCATTAAAACAACATGGGGTTTAATTTGTTTACATCTTTTGAAATTAAAACAGCTGTGCCACAGATTTGTATTAGTTGTATTTCTGAAAATCTGTGTACTCATAGCCTTTTGGAATCAGAGTTTATATGGCAAATACAAGAGAACAGAACAATACAGAAAACAATTCATATACAAAAAACATAGTTTATCCAGAGGTTCTGACTAATTATCAAATGCAATAAGTAAGTAGTGATTTCTATTCATGTAAATAAAACTTGAATTAAACCAAATTTTAATTGTTTTTTATGCTTATTATTTTCCAAAAAAAAAAGTTTACTGTTTTAGAGGCTATTGTCCCTACAAACCACCATTTAAATGTAAATGTATCTACTGTATATAATATATTGTATACATTTTGTGTTGTAAACTATATTATAATGCTAGAAAATCAGTGCTTATTTATAAATGACCAATGAAGGTTGATAAAAAATTTATGTATTTTGGTTTTTTAGGGGCTTTTGCCCCTACAAGCCCATAGTAGTACAATAATCACCTCCTCATAGCACACTAAGCACATCCTTACTACACAATAAGCACCTCTTCATATCACAATAAGCACACTCCTCATAGCACAATAATCCCTCGTCATATCACAATAAGCACACCCTTACAGCAAAATAAGCACTTCTCCTAGCACAATAAGCACTCCTCATAGCACAATAAGCACTCCTCATAGCACAATAAGCACTTCTCATTGCACAATAAGCACTCTTCATATCACAATAAGCACTCCTCATACCACAATAAGCACAATAAGCTCCTCCTCATACCACAATAAGTGATAGAATTACAATCACATTAGGTACATCAATTATCTCGCTAGAAATGAACATCTTTCAATAATGCTTATCACAAAATAACAGGAGCGCCAGCTTTCCAAGAACACTGGGGCGTTTCACATGAACCGTGCAGAAATTAATAACCCAGCTTGCCTTGGCAATCAGATCTTTATCAAACTGACTGGGTATGAATTTGGACGGTAACAAAAGATATTATGAACATCATTTTCATTCTTAAATGATTTCCTTCTCCAACCCTGGTCATTGCACCCTGCATACGGCTGATTCGTAATGAGAGATTCAGAGTCTGACTACCCGTAATTCCGCAAAGATAGCCCTAAAAATTAAAGGATCGTAATTGAAAGCCTTCAACGAATTTTCACGCTCGTAATGTCTCGAGCTTCCAAGAACCTGTAATACTAGTTGTTAGTCAAAGTATGCACGGTCCCTTGTAATTTGAGAGTAGATCGTTGGGCTGTTCATGTGTTGAACTGATGGGTTTTCTAATGGTAACCTTTATGAGCTTTGTTCATTTTCATGGAAAGTAAGATTGAGCTAAATAACTGATAACGTATTTTGTTGTTGACATCTTTAAATGTAACCTGGTGATGTTTGCTATTTGATGGATAAATATACCGAAATGTGAACTAAAGGACTGTTCTATGACATATTGAGATGTTTATTTGGATGGCTAGTTGTTTTGGTCTTGGTGTCTTCAGGGGTTGACCAGACCATCTTTTTGTACAGAGATTTTAGGATATTAGTCTTGAAATGTTCTGGTGTTGACTTCTTCAATTGTAAACCTGACGGGTCGTTATGATGTTGACGTCTTCGGGTACTAAACATATGAGCTGTCCTAATATAAAAAAATCAATACAAATAAAACTGCTAACTGCACCGCTTTGAATGGGGTAAGAGACAGCACTCTCGTTCCTCTTGGACCTATGATAAAAATATTCAGACACATGCATCAAGAAAATCTCATAAGTGCAGTTCTTCAAGAAACCTAAGTTTTACGGACTTGATGTAAGAAACTGGGAACATAAAACCCCAAAAGAGGTTGACATGTTCAAAGCCAAGGTTTGTAATAGGTCTGAGTCAATTCATCAATGAGTTACATCTTCAGACGAATGAGATATTAAGATCCGAAGACTTGACTAACATATGAATCATGCCATTGAGTAGTTCATCCACAAACATTTCAGCTGTCGAGCAGTTCTGGCGTTGGCAGGCCACGTGGATGTCAATGTCAATGAACGGCGTCAGTGCGTGGATTGTGTTTCAATGTTGAATGTTCGTTGTTGGCTCCTGCTGACACAAACAATGCAAGGTGGGCGGCTAGCGGCAGATGCGAGCAAATGTTTGTCAAAATCATCCTCACTCTTCATACAGCGCGAGTCAACACACAGGACGTGATGTGAATAGCGATGAGGAGTTGGACTTGTTTTGGTTTGACAAATACACGCGAAACAAATTGTCCTGAGAATATTCAAGTGAACGTAGTACTTGCAGTTAGTTGTGTATTTTTATTTATTGGACATTTTGCAGTTTTGTAAAGACACTTTTTAACGTGGTTTTGTTTATTTCCAATGTAGACCTGTTGTTTGGAAAACATAATTTATAAATTTCCATTTACAAATCGTTATTGTGAATAGAATCGGTATTCTGAGGTTCAAACTGACCGATTTTGGGGTTGAATGTGAGCGGAACACTTAGGTATTTATCCAGCTTCATTTAGGCTGTACTTATAGTTTTTAATACATGTAAGCTATTGATAACGAACCGGCCTTCTGCTCTCACTTTCACTACGTGATATTTCTAAATGTATGTATGGTCACATCTCATATGGCGATAGATTCTAACGTGCCTGAAGCATTACTAAAATTCCCCCGTTAACAGTAAAGTGCATAGTTGTAAAAGTAAAGTTTCAATAATTTTAATCATGTTGCCGATAGTGCCACCTAGTACCACCTCTCCTCAGATAAATTGGAACATTCTGGCAATTGACTGATTCATAGATATTATTCAAATCAATAGATTTAGTTCTCACCTGCTATTTAGTTAGGAGGTTGCCGGTTCATTCCTGAGAAATGTCAGTTGCTTTCGATGGTTCGAAACTGGACTTAGCTGTCTTTGATCATTTAGATAAATCAAAAAATAAGATAGATACATACGCACCCTGGTGTTGGAGTCACATGGTTATAATCTAATCCAATACTATTGCGTCGCTCAAAAACTGTGTTAAAATCAAGAACTCAAGATTTGAAAAATAAAGAAGTGGTGCGTGGGTCAATACCACCCAGTTCTGCTGGCGGCTCCTGACAGATACTAATACTTTTCATTGAAATGGCGACCTTACAATGTAGGTATTTTTAACCGACTTCCCCACTACCAACAAAAGGAGGAGGTTCTCAATTTGTTTGTGGCGATGTTTTTTTTTCTATGTATGTTCACCAATTTCTCTGTGATTCTTTTACCGATCAGTGTGGTTCCACCACCAAAATAACCAGGAGAGTTTCTATTTGGTACCTTATATATTATCTTTAAGTATAAAATTTGTTTCGGTGAAAAATTCTTAAAACCTTAAATATTCAACACTTATTTTGTTTACATTTGTTCAGATTGTTTACATTTGTGCAGAGAAGGCAATAAATAATAATAACATTCCTACAGCTGTAAGTTGAAACCATTTAAATGAAGCTACAGACAATTATTCATGAAACAGTTGCTTCATATTGATCAATAAACTATTTCTTGCCATGGAGCCTTAATGAATTACATTGAGAAAAATGCATTTTGTTTTGGTTACTATAAAAAATGTATTTTAACGTTTGACCTGATTTGTGTATACAGTAATTCTGTTTTTAGTACCTATTGAATATTCTGACTTACAAAAACATATGTTTCAGTGAATAGCTGTATGATATTGACAAATAAAGGTGTATTGTGAAAACCAAAGCATTCGTAAAACAGTTCTAAATATAAATTAAATGCAATTATTCCTTACACGTACACGACCTAAAAAGTGTGACAGTGCATAATCGTCAATTGTCTTAAAAATGTAAAATATTTTAATTACTAAACATGCATTTGCAGATGTGGAATGTTTATTGATATTCTCTACCCAGTTACTATATCTTATCATTACTATTATGCCTATTATGAAGATGATTTGCAATTTCGACTAGGCTATATCTTGATCAAACAAAACCACCTACATGGCTTGCACCACTTTTAGCCGAACCAATCTTTCATATAATATTTTCCAAAGGTACTATACGTGTTAACGACCAATTTTCCACTTTTGAGAGATTTTTTAGTACTGGTAGCTGAGGAATAACTTTCATATTGTTCCAAAAGGCTTGAGACGTTACTGTATTTATTTTTATAATGTAGAAGTACACTGATTGCAGGAAACGATGATGTCTGACATTTCAATGTATCTAGAAAAGACAATTAGTTTTTCATTAGGCCTAATGTAATGGACAACTCTTTCTTTCTTATATCTCAATATCTCAAATATCTCAAAATGTTTATTTTCATACCCATTGATTATGTAACCTGAACAGGTGCCTCAAGCAGTTTTAAAATAATGATTGTTCTGTGGAGCTTTTGATTGTTTCAAACAGTTTTGCTTATCAAAAAACCTCAAGTAATTAATACATAAAAAATTATAGTCACTAAAAATAATGAAATAATTTATTTTTGTAAAAAAAATACAACCGACTTCAAACGCTCTAAAAAGAATGAAATAATTTCAATAAAGTAAACTTTTGTATTAGGCAAGCTTACGTATTTCAAGTCGGCGTGGCTCAAACTGCAAATATGATTGAAATTAAATATTGTGTGTGTATTTTGAAAATCAATAAATTGTAGCTGGATAACATAAATATGTAAAAAAAAAATTCTGAATTGTTTTGTTTATATATTAAAGGAAATATTTTCTTGTATTTTATGTTTACTTCAGAATAAATGCATTATGAAAATAACACACACAAATGTTCTATATGAATAGGAAAATAATTTATTAAAGATACTCGTTAATACCACTATGATGCCGATCTCTGATTACGGTAATAAAATAACACTTAACGCATAACTATGAAAAGGACATGCAGATTAACCCCTTTAGTTATAGATAGTCACCTGCAATATGGACACCCTCTTTAAATTTTGTATCAAAAATCATCATAGAGCCGCGCCGACTTTAAATACGTGAGCTTGCCTAATACAAAAGTTTACTTTATTGAAATTATTTCATTCTTTTTAGAGCGTTTGAAGTCGGTTGTATTTTTTTTACAAAAATAAATTATAAGTCAAGTATGAATGGAGATGAGTGTAGGATGAGTAGCGCGATCTTGTAGTCTTGTTAGTGAATAAGGTCGACATATTCCTTAGATACAGCTGTTATTTAATAGCCCATACAGCTAATGGCAACTAAGGGACAGTTTATAGTGGAATCTGAACCACATTTTAACCTTGGTATTAACTAATTGGTCTAATTATCAGGATAGTACTGCGGATAGTCGTAGTACTCACTAGTGCGGACGTTAATCCACACCAGGGAATATCGCTTCAACAGTGCATGCCTATAAATCCACAATTCGTGACCTCCTAGTAGGCCTAGATGGATTACAGGACGACGCCTAGTATGATACGCGTCACCGCGGTCACGTCAAGTCACGGGCAGTTGACGGCGATGTTCCGCCATTTCCTCGGCTAAATCGAAACAATCTGCGATCCAACGATCCATTTGTCACGAGGACACAAAGCGGCCGACGGGGACAACCACGACCCTGGCAATGACCCAAGGACGTGCGGTCAGGAACCTGCAGTCCGCTCAGGGATTACAGGATTGTGGAAAGCTCAGTATCAGAGTTGCAGCAGTTCTTGAAGGGAATTCAACAAAAATACTGACTGTCCTGAATCAAACGTTAGTTGGCCTAAGATTGTTTTTCAACCTCACAAGTACTGTTTGGAAAAAAAACTTCCTTTGTAATAACAACCCTTGGAAAAAGCATAATCCCTTACAAACTAGCCTTTTATATTAGGTACCCTTTTACCTATACATTGCGAATATCTGTGGCTATGTTGCCTCCAAGCAAACACCTCTGGGAAAGTAGTATTTCCTTACGCTTTCAATTTCAGCACATCAAGAACAACCATTGTAATTTTACATCTTGTAGTGCTATTTTCTTCAAACACTCTTTACAATGAACAATGTGAATCTCTCTTGGAAGTTTTGCACATAAACCTAGGGACCAAATACTACTGATCCCTGGAAATAATTCTACTCTAAAAATCGTGTTTGTAAAATATAATGTTGCATTTAAAATATTTAAATGTTTTGGTAACTGATTGTTACCACCGCATACTATGACCAGAGGCGTTTTAGCTATCCAATACACTTATACCCCCTCACACTGTGGTCAAACTGCTAGTAGTAATACTACATCTCCTGCATAGTGTACTTAACGATACAGCAATCAAATTATCATTCTTCACGTGCTCTTGCAACCATCGCTTACACCTGATCACAGTAATCACAAACGTTTGATTTTCAAGCTGTTATTTCTCTTGCGTAATGTAAGGTTGGATGCGAAATGCTCAAACTGGGTTTCATATTGTGCTATTATTGGTACAAGTGTGTATTTATTGATGACTGCTTGTTTTCAGAATGTGTTTTTTCCATCAGAGAATCTTTCTTTTTATGTCGGCAAAATTGGTTACAAATCCTAATTGTAATAATGTGTTTGATGCTTCGTTTGGTTAGAGAGTTCAATTAATTTTTATCCTCAATCCGATGCTAGGTTATAATTAATTTGTCTAACCTCATTTTTTAAAAAATGGCCAAGGGCTTATTCAGTATTGTGCTCATTGTACTCATCATCATCAATTTTTAATCCATCGTAATACCTTTCTTTTGCTCGTAGAAGTTAAAAACCCAACAACCCAAAGATCAAGTGGCTGAACCTTGGAAATGTTGTCAATCAATTTGCTTGGTGTGTTATATCAGGTATTTTGCCTAAGACAACCAAACTAGAAAGATGCTGCATGGGAAACGATAAGAATATGTCAATCTTGTAAAGATTTGATATATTTTACAGATGTTTCCTCTTTGTATAATTTATATCACAATGCTTTTAAAGATGTGTCAAATTTCATCTGGTTAACGTATTGATAAATATAAATAAACAGCCTAACATTAACC
Source organism: Macrosteles quadrilineatus (assembly GCF_028750875.1). NCBI lineage: Eukaryota > Metazoa > Arthropoda > Insecta > Hemiptera > Cicadellidae > Macrosteles > Macrosteles quadrilineatus. The sequence goes on from NW_026542599.1 coordinate 62,583,746, forward strand.
AACGGCTCAAATAAACACTTTACAACTATTTCCTAATCAATTCTGCAATTGACTTATCGCAATAACAAATTAAGTTTTTTAGTTGGTGGAATTTATAGGGCTTATTTTAACGATGGCTTCAGAGTTGGACGCGATAGGTGACCTCATGTTTGACATGGAGTCGCCCATGGGAGTGGAAGTAGAGTCTAACAGTTCTGATGAAGAAGACGGCTTCACATGGACTCCGCAGACAGTGTTACCTTCACACGAGGTTCCGCCAGAATACTGGCAGATGCAGAAACTGCTGAAATACTTGAAAGGCAGTACTCCAAGCACCACAGCCGTCGTGTTGGGCTGCCTAAACGACTACGATTTAGACTCCGAATTCATGCAGTTGGCGCTCCGGGAAGGAAACACGCTAGAGTATTTGGCAAACATCCTGGAAACGTCGGAGAGAGATTTCAGGTGCAAGAAACTAGCTTTGATAATTCTGAGTAGGGCTACACAACACGTCGCTATCCAGCACGAAGTGACAAACTTGGGAATAATCCCTTTGTTGGTAGACTTGCTAACGGATCCAGCGAGAGATTTGCAGAAGTTGGCTGCCGCTGTGATAGCTAACGTCGCTAAGCTGAAGAAAAGTGGCAAGGAGGTAAGGATTTGTGGTGGAATACCTATCCTGGTACACATGTTGGACATAAACGAGAGTTTGCTACGTCGTTCTATGTCAAAACTGAGCATGGATGAGGCAGAGAAGGTAGCAGTGGCGTCAGACGCAGCAAGAGCTTTGTGGTCGCTGTCGCAGTCCAATCAAAACAAGGCGGTAATGCACACTGCAGGCATCATCGGACTGTTGCCCAAACTGATGCAGTCGCGACACCAAGACATCGTCGTCCGCACCATGGGCATTCTGCAGAACTGTGGCAACCTGCCAGAGTTCCAAATGGCTATTTACACTATGGACTTGGTCAAGGACATCGTGAAGCTGTTCCAATCCAACGACGAAGAGCTAAAGAAACTCTGTGCTCTGGCGATATTCAGACATTCGGATGATGATAAAATACGCACGTTAGTTCGCAAACACGAAGGGTTAACACCGTTAGTGCGTGTTCTGCAGAAGGATAGAGGTGACACAGAATTGATCACTGCCGTCACAGGAGCGGTTTGGAAGTTAGCCATCAGTGAGGACAACGTGAAACACTTGGATACGGTCGGAACAATCCCTACACTGGTCAGTCTGTTGGATCACGACGACGAGACGGTGCTGGTCCACGCGGTAGGGGCGCTGGCCGAGTGTGCGAAACTTGACCACAACGCCGCCGTAGTCCAGCGAGCCGGGGGGATACCTCCACTAGTGACATTACTCAACAGAACCAACCAACCTCTCCTGGCCAACACAGCGCACGTGCTAGGGGAGTGCGCCTGGGATCTCGACTGTATGGCGGAGATGGAGAAACACGACGCTGTGCGACTCATCTGGTCACTCCTCAAGAACCCGTCCACCAAGGTCCAAGCGAAGGCGGCCTGGGCACTCGTGCCTTGCATCCAGAACGCGACAGAGTCTGGTGAGATGGTGCGGAGCTTTGTAGGAGGTATTGAGCTGATCGTGAAGCTCCTACAATCTCCAGACAGTCGTGTCGTAGCTTGCATCTGCGCAGCGCTGGCCAAGGTGGCAACTGACCAGGAGAACCTCGCGATAGTGACAGATCTGGGAGTCGTCAATATACTGTCTGAGCTGTGCAAGACAGCGGGGGATGATCAGTTCCTACAGGAACACCTCGCCTCGGCCATCGCCAACTGCTGCAACTGGGGTAAGAACTGTTTCGAGTTTGGACGCCTAGGAGCAGTCACTCCGCTCATGAACTTCTTGTACAACAGTAGTGAGGACGTACAAGCAACAACTATCGAGGCTCTTAGTCATCTCTCGTCGGACCCCTTCAACTGCATCACTCTACACCAGAGCGGCGTAGTCCCCTTACTGATCAAGGCAGCGGGATCTACCGTCCTGAAAAAACAGCGAGCAGCCGCCAAGTGTCTCGAGAACATTAGGAAACTTGCGTTGAAGGCGGACAAGAAACGGATTAAGCAGAGATCTTGAAAACTGAGGAACAATTAGATATACTATATATGCAATAATTTAGCACAATTAATTGTGAATGGTCAGCGTATCTGTTACTTTGGCAAAATTTTGAATAGGTACATAAGTGCAGTTATTACTTTAGTTCCAAATTTAAAATTCCCTCTTTATACTGGCTAGTAGAATAAATTAAAGTATACAAGCAGCAATAAACAAAATTGAGTGACTTTTGCTGTTTTTTTTAGAAGGAAGGCATTTTCTCAATTTATCTATACATATTGATTTCATTACAATCCTTGGTGTTTTATTCTGCTCAGTCCTGTTCCTAGCTTGTCTATTTTATCGGGATGGGAGGCCTTGTTTTCCGTTTGCGTGTGATTACAAAACCACTGGATTTTTTTTAAGGGAACAGTCTGGACCTACTTTTCTTTCTGTTCTGATGCCGCAGAATTTTTAGATTACACTATCAGCATAAGCTATGTAGTACATAGATTGTGTTCGCTACTCCTATCCTCTCACTCTTTAGCGGTAATAACACGTATTTGCTCACATGAAAAAATGTGATGGAGGAAACCCGTTTATATCACAAATACTACTTATAGGTTACTTATATCATCACTATAAAACTACTTCATTGAGTGTATGTATTAACAGCATTCTCAATAAATTCCAAACATGGCGAATAGTTAAACATGGGTATGCCGATGCTTTGTTTGCCAGATCGCAGTTCCATCGCTACTAAATGAATAAATTATTCATGAGGACTTGGCGACACCGGTTTCTTGATTCTTATCCGTAACAAATTATAGCATCAACTGACAAATTGTCTTTTTTATAGAATATATTTGGAACTCACAATCGCTCTAGATTTGGCCTCCATTTTGAATAGCCTTGTCGTCATCCTATTAGCAAACCTCAGACACAAATTCTTTGTTCTTTAAATTTATATTTTAATAGAGGGCTCAAGTGTATTGAATTTAATTAAAAGAAAAACTCATCATATGTATTTATGGACGAAAATTTAGTTTTGACGGTTATATTGATCACGATAAACCGCTTCATTCTGTTGTCACCGTTGGTTATGGATCGATTTCAAATGTATGAATATTTACCCAACCGGTTGGATAGTATCTTATCCTGTCAGAATGTCAGTTACAAAATTTGCCGTCAAAACATAAACCTGGCAGCTATTGTAAATAGAGTCCTCAAAAAACATGTGTACCGGTATTCAATGGGATTATTTGAATGTAAATCCCACATTTTATTGTTTTGTATATTCTAAGTTTTCCTAAGCTACTACTCGGTTTCCATGAAAAATTACATCCACAAAATGCTGATACTTTTGCATTTTTCGACACCAAGCGACACGTATTCTTCGGATTCAGATTTCTGTGTTTAACCCTTAAAATTAGTCACATCATCTTTGCTATTAGTTTATTGTGGTGACCATAAAGCCAATGGTAGCGTTTTCTTTAATAAAACGGTCCCGTACCTGGTCTTTTATCTACTATCTACAAGTTATTAAGACAATTAGTTAACCAGTTGTTAAGATCAATGACATCACTGAAATAAAATCAATCTTTCTCAGGATTGAATCATCAATCTCCTAACTTGGCTGCGTAGTCTATTACCGTTCGGTTTCCAACAGATACTTATTGAACAAAGTCCTGAAGCCCTTGTTAGATCCAGTGATCTGGGTACTTGAATCTCGGGTAGTTGAACGCTTTCTGCATCATATTCACAGTCTTGTGCTGACCTAGTGATCCGACCGGAGATCGATTGTCATCAGAGATCAGCTGATTGAGATGAGAGATGATATCTGAGAGATCACGATACGATATCTTCATCAGCCTCTCTCTGACATTGTACAAGGCCACTAGGTCATGTGTAATGATCCACCCACGACAGTAAAGTACTTTCTACCAGCTGATTAGATACAGTTTCCTATGTGCAAAACATATGGTGAATGGTTTGCCTAGGGAAGTTTAACAGCAATCCGTAAAGCCTCCGATGGAACGTCCAGTAAAATTGTATAATGTTCAAAAGTTAAGTCCACAAAAATAAACAAGGTACTTTCTGTAATCATGACGATAAAGCACAAAATAGCTTAAAACTGGAGATTTGGGCATTCTAAGACTGGAAATGACAAGATTTACTACGTTCGTACAGGTTATTAAGTCACGTTCCCGTTAGAAATTACGCATGGGACCTTGTATAGACGTTGCTTGTGAACCAAAATACTACTATTATATATCATTTCACCACGAATACACCAGCGGTGTAAGATAATAACGTGATTGAACAGTTGCACTGGATTGAATGTGGGACCTAGGTTGCTGTAACATGAGCTGTAACGTAAATTTTAATCATGTAGAACTTCGCTGTCCGAAAACTACTTAAAATTTTTCACAAAATGCGATCATTGGCAACCTATAAACTGAAAATTCAACAATATGTTTTCCATAATACATGATAATTTAAATCTTGGATTTTCAAATAGATTTCTGGTATAAGACGAAGTGTTAGACTTTCAGCATCCAACGTTATAATTTACAGGATTTACATTACGAAATTTAGGCCTATATATTTATGAAAATTTCCACTGTGGAGAATCCGCAGCTGAATTGCCAGTGCGAATCGCTCTACTTACATTCATCTGGCTACAAGTATGTTGTACGTTTTTGCAATTGGTTTTTCCACGGTGTCGCGACAGACGGGTTAAGATCAAGGTTGCGTTATCAGTCAACAACCGGTCTGCAGACGACAGAGAATCTCTGGAACAGAACAGCGGAGGTCCGCTACTGGAGTAGCTCATCTTGTATACGGCCGGAAAAGGCTTTTATAAGAGTTTACATCGTTACCTGGCAATGTAATACGACAGAATTCACTTGACAACATATAACTCTATTGTCTATAATGATCATTGTCTATTATTGTCTATAATGATCATAGACAAAAAGAAATAAATATAGACTGTCAGCTGTGCTGCGGTTGGCGTATATTCCGGCGCCGACCGCTAGGGGTAATGGTGTAGTTACGGCGCACACCGCTGCATCATCAAGCGCTAGCGACCGTTTCCATAACAACTTGGTAGTTGGGAGTAGTGTTGCCAACTTTGGAGGAATTCCCCGGAATTAGTATGTTTACTGACTTTTTTAGTATTAATCAATAAAATAATTTAAAATGCCATATCTTATTGTATTTTTTTAAACGTATATTTTTATATCTTATGTAGTTTCATTACAATGATTCAAAATTTTCTTTGTTAATCCATAATTTTAGGAGGTGGTTTATTGGAAGGTTTTGTTTTATATTTGCAAGAGGTCAAAAACTAATTAACCAGGGTGTCTAGTATGCGGGGAAAACGGGAAAGTCAGGTATTAGTATTGAATTTCAAAATGGTCTTGAAAAGTTGGGATTTAGTCTTTATTTTTATATCAAAGTCGGGAAATTTCATGTTTTTATCTCGATCGCACTAGACAACGATCACGTTTCCGTAACGGCGCAAAACGATGATGATGTCTACACGACCGCGGAGATGTCCTTAAACCGCGACCGTGCTATTTATGCTATAATAGACGTCGTTTTCGAGACGAAATTTTTCAAGGAAAAATGATCACGTCTTTTCTGCGATCGCGCAAGACGATAATGTCTACATGGCCGCTGAAGATGTTCACTATATTGCCGCAATCGTCGACGACGATGACGTTTCGGGACCACGGTATTCAATGATGATGTCTACACAGCCGCGGAAGATGTTCATGATTTTGACGCGATTGCAAAAGACGACACTAGCGATATAGTAATCATTTCGTTTGCAGGAGTGGTAGTGCTGGTAACAGCTGGTGAGTAGTCGTGGTCTACACCGAATCGAATACCGATAACCGATATCGAACGGCGATAACGCTCTAGCGGCAGATCGCAAAACCTTTCTTTGACAGTCTATATTTACTCTATTGTCTATAATGATATAACGCTTCATTGAAGATGCGATCCCCGCCTCATTTTTCCGCTAGCGACACGTTAAATTTGAAAAAAGTTGTTTCTTGACACTTACATTTTACACTTGAAAATTACTATCAAATATGGGAGGTTACTCGTACAATTTGCCACAACAATTTTGTATTGTATTGGAATAACCCATTTATCTATAAACTCAATACACTATTGTTTTTCTCTGTTACATCCCTTTACCAGCCGTCTTACTTAACGGATTTTAACAATTGAGATGCAATTAAAAAGCTTATAATCTAACGCACCTGCGAATTAAAAATGTTATTTCCTCTAGGGCTTCGCCCCTCACGTTTAGTTGATTTCTAAAGTCCATTTTCAAAGATCCAGTTAAGATGGCCAACTTTCTTTATCGTGGTTTAAATGTGAATTGTAATTCAACAATTCAACAGTGGTCCTTATAGTTGAATATTTAACCACAGTCAGATTCTAAACAAAAGAGACTAAACAGTTTATGAAAATGTATTTGAAATAAACAAATTTTTTGACCACTTTGACCTGGTTGAGGTAGGTAAACCACTCGTTACGGTGCAGATCTAAAGTTAGCAAATAATGTATTGTAGCTAGTGGTTCAATTCGCCTAACAACACTGTTTTAAACAAACATAATCTTATAAAGGTAAATGGGTTTGCACTAGATTCATTTTGCTGGGAAACAAGTTTTGGACGCTATTAATCTACGCAATCTGCGCACGGGTCTCCTCGCTTAAAATCATTTTCCTCAGGTTTTAAATTAAAAATAAGAAGCAATACAGATTTTCTAAAATACATTAGTGATGTTAAATGTCAGAGTTACAATTTGCAATAACGTAATATTGAAAAGGTTATGCGACGCTATTTCAAGCTGTTCCCAATCCTAGATTGAGACTTTGGGGGCCAACCATCGAAGCCTGATAAGCACTCAGTACTTTCACCAATATCTTTCGCTTTCATGTGAATCTATTTTCTGATTCCTTGCAGATGTTTCAGTAACATCTAACCACTAAACCACCATAAACCACCATAAATAGATCGATCGACAAGTATTGAAGGGTTTCAACAGCAAGCAATTAGTAGATCCACTTTAAAGCACAGAAACTAAATACTGTAGCCCACTAGCCCACTTTCTATCATTGATGAGACACTTGTGTAATTTTCTACTGAGAGTTTAATAGTAAACTGGACAAAACCGATATTAGGCTTTTGAGTATTGGGTAGAGTGGTAGAGTGGGTGTAATGCTCCTCTAGGAAAAAAATGCCGGTCAATTCACTAACACTATGGTGTTTGAGAAGAAGAATGATTAACAAGAAGACCCCTGAAGATGCCATACAAGGTGGCGAATTGCATAGGCTGATACAAACAACTTACATGCAAGAAATCGTATATATCCAGTATTGATCCCTGACTAAGGAAACGTCTGGTCTCAGAAAAAAGTTACGCAACCTACCTCATACCCAACCCAAACTCATATTTAATTTATTTTTGTGTTTAAATACGTCTAACTGAGCTCCAATTTAGTTTAGAAATAGAAAATTGACCGAATTACCAACTACCTATGGTCTTCGAACCTAATTTATTTCGGAATGTTCACATTTCCTACAAACTTCAAATGAAGCAGTGTCCTGTAACCACTTGTTGACCAGCGAGTTCCCAGTAGAGTAATCGTTCTGCAAGCTCGCGGTCAGTTACCTTATCTTGCTACCAGATGCTGCGACCTTGACTCTAACAGGGCGTGGTCACTCAAGGTCGTCCATCGTCCATCCCTGCTGCCATCACAACTGAGCCTACCTTGCGTAACAGAGCACAGAAGGGTAACTTAGGGGTGGTACGGTGGTAACTAATGTGTATAACCTTCTTTTACTGTAAAGATTTCTTTAGCCTAGATTTATGATCTGTCACCTTATCATGGCTGCCTATCATGCTTAACAGGAGGGCGTTCTAGGGGAGGGTGAGTAAGGGATGTTCCTGCATTCTTTTAATGTTAAATGTCCTCTTTCAAAGCTAGTTGATGGCACAGTAGTTATTTGTGCTCAACGATAAAAAGGTCGCCGATTGAAATCAAGGGATGACAGTAACGGCCGCCTCAAAATTTACTTTTTAGGCTTCATGATCAGTCAACTTGTCCTTGCCTTATCATATCAATCTTGTGTAAGAATGGTATTTTAAGGTTAGAAGGGTGGTTGGTAAAGGAATGGTCCCTGCCTTCACCACGTAAACTCTATTTGTCAGAGAGTAAAACCCGGGTGGTGGGCCCAGTAATTATATAGTGCCCGATCATCTCACTCTATTCTACACTCATATTTGATCATTGTAATAATCAATCCGGTAATAATCAGTAGCGTGATAGATTGAAACTATGCAGGGTTAGTAAAAAGTGTGGAGACCCCCTGTTATTTTTTTAACGGCCCATACTAGAAAAACTAAACTCGGCACACCATTATGGCATGTTATGAAGTACGTTTTGGGCATAACTACCACTTGGTATACATCCCCAAAATGGGGGATTTTGGGAGAAACTCAAAAATTTTAAATGATAAAGCCCCATCGAGTGACCTCTCATTTTGAAGGTCATAATAAAAGAAAAGTAACAACGCAAACTAGAGGTATCTATCTTAACACAGTAAAATATGGCAGCCAGTTGAATATAAAATTGCAAGTTATTTCTAATTTCTAAAGATTTCAATCAGCTTCTTTTTTTTACTGGATTGAGATAGAAACCTCTAGTTTGCGTTGTTAGTTTTCTTTTACCAGGACCTTCAAAATGAGGAGTCACTCAATGGGGCTTATCATTTAAAATTTTTGAGTTTCCCCCTAAATCCCCCATTTTGGGTTTGGGAACCAAGTGGCTATTAGGCTTAAAAAGTACTTCATAACATGCCAAAAAGGTGTGTAGAGTTTAGTTTTCCTAGTTTGAGCCGTTAAAAAATTTAGAGGGGGTCTCCAGACTTGGAAAGCTGTAAGTTAAATTTAACTTCTGAGAATTTCAATTGGCTGCCATTTTTTACTTGATTGAGGTAGAGGCCTCTAATTTGCGTGGTTGGTTTTCTTTTACCAGGACCTTCAAAATGAGAGGTCACTCGATGGGTCTTTCCATTTGAAATTTTTGAGTTTCCCCCAAAATCCCCCATTTTGGGGATGTAGACCAAGTGGCAGTTATGTCCAAAACGTACTTCATAACATAACATGCCATAATGGTGTGCCGAGTTTAGTTTTTCTAGTATGGGCGGTTAAAAAAATAACAGGGGGTGTCACACTTTTTACTAACCCTGTATATGCACAGAACTGTCCTTGATCATTGGACTAGATTGTCCTGGCTATTGGTCTTCGTCAGTAATAAAGCTACAACCATAATCCCATAGGCTTACATCTTGATGCATTCATATTCAGCTTGGCGTTGCTGTCCCAAAAGCAATGATACTGATAACTTACTTTTTGCCATCCAACTTGTTACAGGAAATAGTAAGAATAAGGTAGGGCGGGAATATATTGTAATATTATAAAGAACATGAAAGCTGCCAATAGTGCCAGTCCTATCAGACAGTCCACAGTCCTTTAGGCTACCGGTATTGCGTGCTATACAAGTTAATATAATTGTTTTCCTACAGTTACCTAACAATGTACATGATCTCTCACTGATTTGAGAAAGCAAAGTGGCCAATTCGCTCATCAGTGAGACAATGTTAACATTGTCTCACTCTAGATTTGCAACGTGAAGGCACGAAATAGTGAGCGCGTAACATGCAGGCAACGTCGTATGCGCGCGAAATACGTTGGCAGCACTGGCTGTAAATCAGCTGGTCAGCTGTTGTACTGTTGTATTTGTTACTTCACATTAAATGTTATATTAAAAGTTCACTTCTGTGTAAAAATAGGTTATGTTTCTTCACAATTTATTTGTTTTATGGTAACTGTAGGAAAAGTATAATGTGCAAATCGAGTTCAAAGTACAATTGCCTCACTCGAGAAACCATTCCTCACTCGCCTACGGCTCGTGAGAAAGGATTTCTCTCGATTGAGTCAATTGCTCACTTTTCTCACAATAATTGTGCAACTAGTGAGAAAAGTGAGCAATTGACTCACTCGAGAGAAATCCTTACTCACGAGAGTGAGGAATGGTTTCTCGAGTGAGGCAATTGTACCTACTTTGAACTCGAGTTGCACATTATACTTTTCCTACAGTAACCATAAAACAAATAAATTGGTGAAGAAACATAACCTATTTTTACACAGAAGTGAACTTTTAATATAACATTTAACGTGAAGTGACAAATACAAGTACAACAGCTGACCAGCTGATTTACAGCCAGTGCTGCCAACGTATTTCGCGCGCATACGACGTTGCCTGCATGTTACGCGCTCACTATTTCGTGCCTTCACGTTGCAAATCTGGAGTGAGACAAAGTAATTAGAGTGAGACAATGTTAACATTGTCTCACTGATGAGCGAATTGGCCACTTTGCTTTCTCAAATCAGTGAGAGAACATGTACATTGTTAGGTAACTGTAGGAAAATAACTATTAAAAACACCACAAGAATGTGTTTTAAGGGTGGATTTAGATGATTTGTATATTGAAGTGTTATTCATATAAAAATATATTTTTTTAATTATGCATTGTTTTTTATGTCAATAAAACACTGGTTTCATTTTATTTCATAGTCAGTGCTCAGCGATAAAATAGGTCATCAATTCCATCCTGAGAAAATTCATCAGCCTTTTAATGGCCCAAAACTGGATCTGTCCTTCATAATTGGCCTTTTAATAGTTCCTGATGGCTATTGATCTTAGCCAGTAACAAAGCAACAAATATCATCTCACCTCATTTTACATCTTGTACGCTCGTATGTCAGAAAAGCCAGTGTGCTAATTCAAAAGTAATAATAATCATAACGATTTTCTGCTTAGACTTAATACATGATCAGTCAACCTATCTCTGCTGGTATGTGGCCAATAAGTGCTCCCTATAATGTACACCCAAAAACTTTCCTGAACCTTGGTAGATGGCCAATCTTGCACGACATAGGGTATCCTAGAGGCGGAAGAGTGGTACATGAATGTTCCTTTACCTTCTTTCTTTGTAAACATCTGTGTAAATGTGTGTGTCTGTATAGGTGAGAGCAGGAGTGATCGCCAGATCAGCTGGCCAGGAGGTCTGGTGCCTCTAGGACCTTGTCTCTCAGACAGAGGAGAGTTTGGTCGCTGCACATCCTTCCGCAGCTGCTATCCGTACTTCAAACTGCCTCAGCTAGGCACCTGGGAGACATGGGTGCTCGGGTACTATGATACTTGCACCTACCTCACAAACACCGGAAGACAGGTAACTGTCAGGTTATGTGATGCGGTAGCTTTAATGATATACTCCTACAAAACATTTGATCTTGTGTGAGTTTTACAAAAAAGTACCTGGGGACCGAGCTTTGCTCGGGGAAAATCATATTTTACTCTGAAAGCAGTCTTAGTATTGCAGATACATGAATCCATTCCCCACACTCCGCACTGCTAGCCTTTACTAATTCTTTTACAATTTCCTGTGTCGTGGACATGTTTCCATCCCTTCTCATAGCATTTCAGTATTGCAGATACATTATTCTAACTGCTACAAACTGTTTCCAGTTCAATCTAATCGTCATAAACAGTTCCCACACTCCGGACTGCACGCCTTTACTACTTCCTTCGACACTTCCTACGTCGCGGACCTGTTTCCCTCCCTTCCCATAGCATTTTAGGATTGTAGATACCTTAATCTAATCGTCATAAACGGTTCCCACACTCCGGACTGCTCGCCTTTACTACTTCCTTCATCACTTCCTACGTCACGGACCTGTTTTTCTCCCTTCCCATAGCATTTTAGGATTGCAAATACCTTAATCTAATAGTCATAAACAGTTCCCACACTCCGGACTGCTCGCCTTTATTTATTTTTCTACGTAATTAGATTTTTGTTGGCAGTTCTAACTGCAGTAAACTCGTTTTTAGGTCAGGAATAACTATTTACAACGTTTGAAGAAAATTGTCGGAGCCGTTTTCGAGATTTTGTTGTAAGCAAGCAAGCATACATACATACATACAAGCAAACATTGCTCGTATTAGAGTATAGGATAATGTCTTTTCCATGAGTCTCACAAAAATCGGTAAATCGGCCCTGAAAAAATAATGTTCTATGAAAATAATAGAATACAGTAGACCTGTGCTGATTGGCACGTCTGGGACTTTGGCGGTGCTTGATTACTGAAAATGGCTAATTAATGAACTTAAATTAAAAACCGCTGTTATTTTGAGATTAGGGGAAACACCCAAATAAATCTTAGCCTGGTGAGCCATTTTCCTTATTTTATTGATTTTGTTTTATTTTATTCGTATATATTGCTTGTAAATATAAAATGCTAGGAATTACCAAAATAATTACAATAAAGCACTTTAAATTTTAATCGAATGTAACTGACTTCTGCCAATGGCTCAGAAGCGCCAAACGCGCTAAGTGGCGTTTAAACAGCATTAAACAAATTTTGTTTACCTTCAAACCGGTGCCAGATTATTGAAAGTGCATGCAAAGATTAGCAGTATTTTACAGTATATTGCTCTGAAGTCGTTGTGGTGGTTGTATATCCAAGCAGGTAAATCCAGGGAACTTCATGGACGATGGAGGAGAAGGGGTTCTAGGGGTGTAAGGTGACTAATATAGTTGTAAACAGATTGTTGCATTTAGGTTTAACTTTTTTATTGATTTTACAATGGATTGTATTATCAAACTAAGTACATAATTTATAGAACCAAACAAATTGTTAGGGTGTGTTCCTACTGAGCCGAAGAAGGGGACCGGACGAATATTTTGCAGTTCCAGGGTCCAGTTGAAAGGATTATGCTACTGGATAATCTAACAACTGCCATCTCAACAACTGGACCCAGCTGTTTCTGTTTGAGGCTTAAAATATTATCCAACGCCAATCAACTACTCTAGTGAAACAATTGATCTAAGTCAGTAACAAAGCTACACAGATCATATAACTCCATTCTACTCACATCCTTCACTCATACTTGGGATAAAATACGCACATAGGTGACGCCCTCATCTCAGTGGTTGATAATTGATATATAATGATTTTTTATAAAACATGAGAGATAAATTAGTTAAACTTATACATGGAAAGAACTGAGAACATGCAAAGCAAAATAAATAGTAGTGTACAAAATAATGCCTTTCTTTGTAAATCTGCCAGTGTTGAAATCTGAGTGTAAAAGACATCCTAGTACAATTTGTCCAATCCTTGTTGTAATTTTATAATCAAACAAATAAGAAATAATACTTCAAAAGAGGCTGTAACAACTCCAAATTTACTGTGCGGTATAACAGGAAGACTTTCTTTTACGGAACCAAATGACAATGTCATATACTAATTGTCCTCAGCCAAACAAACCTAAATGATTCATATTTGCATCTGCTCAACAGAGAAGTCTTTAAAACCCAAAATCATTCCAGAAATTCGGTGTCTGCTGCACAAACCCAGTGGGACAGAAGCCTCCTGCCGCAACTCCTCCTGAGATAGAAGAGGCGACGGGTGAGGACGGTGGAGGGTCCATCCCACCCAACTGGCCTCCACCCATCCCGACCCATCCACCCGACCATACCATCCCGCCTCTACCTACCCATCCTCCAAGTCCTGGCTACCCTATCGAGCCAACGTCAACCAAGAAACCCGTGACTACCACTAAGAAACCTAAGCCTAAACCTCCTAAGCCGCCAAAACCTACAAAGCCTCCGACTCCACCACCTAATTGGCCTCCGCCCATTCCAACCCATCCTCCGACTGCACAGCCATGGCCGCCCACTGCTGCTACTAAGCCGCCCACTGTGGCTCCTGAGGTGCCTGCAAAGCCCACCCAGCCACCTGCTGCTGTTGGAGATGCTTCTTGTGGAGCTAAAAATGGGTTCCAAGATCAAGAGAGGATTGTAGGAGGCCAAAACGCTGACCCTAATGAATGGCCTTGGATTGTGAGTGTGTTTAATTTCAGTTCCATAAGGTTAGCATGTCATAGTGAAAATAAATAAACAGTATCAGAGTGATGACCTACACATACTTTCTCCCATTAGCTTCTCATTAATGGGGTTAGTAGCGGGAGTTAAAGATATTTTATGGGTAAAATCTCAAAAACTGCAAACCTTTGAAAATTAATTTTTTAAATAGTAGGGGGAGGTCTAATTTTGTTTAGAGTTAAAGGAGTCAAATATTTGCAATTTTAATCAAAACGTTTTAGAAGTTTTTGTATAAATCACCAATAATTTTTTTTTTTTTACTAAAATAAACTGTGGAGATATCATGGATTAGTACTCACATACCAAATTTCATCAACATTGGACCATAGTTAAGTCTGTAGCTCTGTTCACATAGACACACACACATCACTTCAAAATCCACTTTTTGGGTTCATGTGGAGCCGAAACATATACCTGAAACTCAAACTCAAAAGTGTTGAAATAAATTTTGCCGTAATGTATGTACGAGGAGAAAGTAAAAACATTAGTGTAAGTTTGGAGGGAGAAGGGTGATAATCATAAATACACTTACACTTTTTTTATGTGTTCGGTTTCTTAAATACTGTACCATATCTTTAAAGACAAATACCTTGTTTTGTGGCATAAACATAGGGTATGCCTTGTATTTTCTTTTATTGGAAATGGACTGAATCATGTCCTGGCACATGTGTGTACGAGAAAGGTAGTTGCAGGATCTTTACCAGGCTCATAACCCTGGCTACCTGGGTGTTTTTTAGTAAATAAACCAAGATGATGAAACACAATACAGAAACTTTAAAAGTGAATGAATACTTGACTTATTTTGAAGGTTTTTAAAAATAGCTTCAGAAAATTTATGAACTATCAAACTATTCCTAAAATATGTTGTTGCAAAATGTTAATGAGTACACATTTTTGTGTCAACTATCAAGATAGGATTCATTTGTAGCAGTAGGATAGTTTATACTGTATGTTGAATAGTGATAGCTAGTCGTGGTTTCATTTTACAGGCAGCTTTGTTCAACAGTGGTCGCCAGTTTTGTGGAGGTTCACTCATAGACAACACACACATCCTTACAGCAGCTCACTGTGTGGCCCAGTGAGTACATAGAGTATAAAGCTTAGAGTATAACTATAGAGTATAGTGCTTAGAGTATAGTACATAGAGTATAACTATAGAGTATAGTGCTGAGATTATAGCTATAGAGTAGAGTATACAGATATTTTGTAAAAAATGTAAATTTCAAATTTCCATCTTAAAATAAGCTAATGCATCAACAAATGGTCCAGGGAACAACACCTAGAGCGTTGGCGTAATTATCCTGGTCAATCATTTGGCAAGAAATTGCTCTCAGAACCTAGCACCCTCTTCACTCGCTGGCTGACAAAGCTGGGGAGAGGGCAGTTCAAGGAGGTACTTGCTCTTATCAATGGACACGGCCATGTCAGGAAACATCTCCACACTCTAGGAAATATCAATGACAATCAGGAGTGTCGACTTTGCAACCAGTCTGATGAGACTGTAAAACACATTATTCTGGATTGTGTGAACTTGGGGTTAGGAGAAGGGCTCTGTTTGGTCTAAAACGGCCACATGATGAACCAGACGCTAACATTGGGTAAAAGCTCCTGCACCTAGTCAAGGACACAGACATAGGCTTACCCAGTTAGCGGCAAGTGGGATGCACAATAAAGCTTCGGTTGAAGTGTTTGGACCAAAAGTCCACAGTCCACCCCTCTCACAATACAATACATTTTATTGACATTGAATACAATACAAGGAAAATAAGTAGCCTAAACTGTTGTCCTTTGCAAGTTTATGAATCCATTTCGATCAAATTTGGAAAATTTATTTATTTTATACTTAGCTATTGACATTTTACTGTAAAAAACACTTTATTAACTTCAAGTCAGCAAACTCTAATGTTATTTAAGTAGGAAATTTATGTGAAACGTTTAAGGAAATATTCTAGTGAAAATCCAATCGGGGAAATGGTAATTCGCTTTAGTCTGCATGTTTGCTGCGGCGGGGATATTTAAATATAATTTGTAATGTTGGCAGCATGACCTCATGGGATGTGGCCAGACTGACAGTGAGGCTGGGTGATCACAATATCAAAACCAACTCTGAAGTGAAACATGTAGAGAAGAGAGTGAAGAGAGTCGTGAGGCATCGTAACTTTGACATGAGGACATTGGTGAGATTACGAAATCTGTGATTCAAGTTTAAACTTAAGTACTTGTGAATTACTGATTGAACACAATCTCGGTTTACGAGTCATATTGGATATTCGTACTTGTACACAGTGTTTAAACATTCTTAACAAAATATGTTATAGATTAATACTCCTTTTAGATCAGCAGAAGGAAGTTTACTGCTCATTACATGTTGATAGTTTTGATGCTTGCTGTAATTGTAGTTATTGTATCAACTTAAAAGTATTTCAGCCAAATGCAATCAATTTATCGTACTAATTATTCTCTGGTATTGTAAATAGAGAATATAAAGAGTTGACTTTATATAACCTGTAACCACAATAAAAATGTAGTACACATCAGCACAATTAAACGCAAACGGACATAAAATATACTTCAGGTTTTGTATTAAAACAACAAGACTGCTTGAGTATCCAAAGTAATAACTTACTCAGCTAAGCTGAAAGATATTTTTAGATCTGTCTTTAAAATGTCAACACTCTGTTTTTAATTTCTTATTTCATACAAATTTATCCACTCAACTAGTAGTGCCAGTAAGCTGGAATTACTGTAATCTTCATAAAGAAACGTTCACTGCCATTGTCAAAGTTCATTAATGTTTTCTTAAGTTTGCCACCAGTGGCAATTCACTATACCAATACTATATTTACTTGCTGTGAACTCAGTCACTAAAAATACCATTTCATAGGAAGTGGAAACATGATAGCAAATTTCAACTAATAATGTTGTTGACGCTTTCAAACTGGATACTTAATCACTGTTATTAATTTACATAACAAGTATGAATATCAATTACATGTATATTTTTCTTGATTCTTACAGTACAACGACATAGCTATTCTCACATTAGACTCCCCAGTAACTTTCACCCAGACAATACGTAGTGTCTGCCTCCCCACAACTGGTACTCAGGCTCGCTTTGACGGAGCGACAGCAACTGTCATTGGCTGGGGCAGTCTGCGAGAAAGTAAGTAATCTATGTAGCGACATTTACTTTACAATCACACACTTACTTTAGAATCATAGTCTGATCAAGCTGCACATTGATTGTTGTCACCTCAAGCTGAACAAAATATAAAGTATTACATTAGTTCTGCATTGATTGTATAAGAATAAAAAAATGCAGACATAAAAAACTTGAACATCGATTCTCTGATGTTACCTAAAGAAAATAATTAGAATGTTATAAGTATATCAAATAAAAAATATAACACATTCGTTACTACTAATTTAAATGTGCTTTAAAAATTTGAAACGATTAGGGACGATTCCTCGACTACTGTTTTAAGAAAGAAAGAAAATGTCAAGTTTCATTCATAAAAAACATATTTATTAATATTAAAAGACTAACAATTGGGGTCTAAAATAATCTTTGGGATGAACAAATACCTAATTTGCAACTTTCATTAATTCATTTTAATAACACACATTTTGCATAATACAAATAACTTATTGCAACATAAATGTATTAACTAAGCAATTACTAGTAATATTGTTTACCTGTCCTGTACTCCGAGTGCGCTGGTCTATGATAGAATTTAATTGAGGTTTAATTTGTTTTGATGCAGTGCTTAGAATTCCCAATAAATATGTTTACCCTAAGACAAAACATTCTATATCAGTAAAATAAAGGCTAGATGTTGGTTCTTGTAATTACAACCTGATGTATTGCTGAATTGCAGAGTAGCTGAGTAGATATAGTGGTCCCCTACTCATCAGAAGGATGCCGGATCAATCCTGAGAAAAATCAGAAGCTTTTTGATGGTTAAAAACTGTCCTAGCCGCTGTCCTTGATCATTGGGCTTTTAAAAAATGGACCTGGCTCAAGAAACGAGACGATCCTGTAAATAAACAAAGTCACCATCAATATAATTCAGTCCTTAACATTCACTTATCTTTCCTTGAATTCAAATCTGAAAAAAAGCTTAGCCTACTAATCAATGTGTAAAAGTAAGGCTAGGATTATACTAGGACGCTAGCGTCCCACTTCGAGCCGATAAATTACGTGATTTGTGTTGGGACGCTAGCCTCTCGGACTACTATTTTATCAATGTTTTGTCACTTTTTGTCAGTCATCAATATGGCACCAACGAATGAAGAGATGTTGCTGATTATGTTATTAATTAAGAAAAGAAGGCGTCGTGCAAAAAGATTTAGTGTAGACCCGTTTTTTGCTGCCCGACGTGTTAAAAGCCTGTATTTTACATTGTTTGATGATCTTTGCAATAGTGAAACAAGATTTTTTTAATTACTTTAGAATGTCACTTCCTTCTTTCAAAGAGCTTCTAGGCTACATCCAAAGTTACATATTTAAAGAAGATACAAGATTTCTCAGACCAATTTCACCCGAAGAGAAACTAATCGAGCGTCCGGTGGCTTTTTTTTAGCATCCGACGCTGGCATCCCTAGTATAATCGTCCCCATTTGATTTAATGCCCCGCTAGCGTCCCGGACGCCAGCCTCCCGGACGCTAGCGTCCTAGTATAATCCTAGCCTAAAAACAAAAGGCTGCTAATGCTAATCCTAGACAGTTCTTGTTCTACAACCAGTGTTATGTCAACAGATGGACCACAACCAGCTGTACTACAAGAGGTTAACATTCCTGTGTGGACCAACCAGGAGTGTAAACTCAAGTACGGCAACGCAGCACCAGGAGGCATTGTAGAGCATTTCCTCTGCGCAGGACGAGCGACCAAGGACTCCTGTAGTGTAAGTTACACCAAAGTTCATCCTGCCAAGGAGGTGGTTTTGATAGAACATATAATTATCTTACATTATCCTTGTTTGGTCAAACTCAATGTTTTGTGGCAACTGCCACATCTTAAGGTTCATCCTTATCCACAGGGCCGAAAAATAGGCACGGTAGCCATGTAATCGTCTCCTGCAATTGCGGCAAAATGCAAATATTTCTTAGCTACTTCCCTATAGGGAAATTCACTAAAAGGTCGATGTTAGATAGTAACAAGACCAGGGTTTGGACCGTTCCCTTTCAAAACAAAAAAAATTCCACTAGCGTAGACTCACAAACACAAATAGATGGAATGTCTACACTAGTATCCAAAAGCCAACACCTTCTTATAATTCACATCATCCAACTTTGGAAACTCAAGCAAATTCTGGAGCTCAAGATATTTTGCATCGTGGCACCTTACTATTGGTAGTAACTCATATGTGTGTTTACAGGGTGACAGTGGCGGACCCCTGATGGTGAACACGGCGGGGCGCTGGACCCAAGTGGGGATTGTTAGTTGGGGCATAGGCTGTGGTAAGGGGCAATACCCCGGCGTCTACACCAGGGTGACACACTTCATGAGCTGGATCACCAAGAACCTCAAGTGAATCTGACAACACCGGGAGGAAGTGTGAATCATAAGTGCAACGTCTACTTTCATTGACAGAATTAAAAATTACTTCAGTTTATAATTCGGTTCCATCTTAATATTTCAGAACGCAAAAGGCTACAAGTCATTTGCAAATAACTGTCAATTACAGATTTGATGGTATTTGTAACTTGGATGGTGGCATTGTCTTTTTTGTTTAAACTTTCAACACATTGTTATGTAAAAGTTTGTTAACATTTGGAAGTAAATTGTCTAGTAAGACCATTATAAAATGGTTGGAAATCAATTTTAGCCTTTTTTATAGGGTCAAATTTTGGAAAACTTTTACCCCATAGATCCCTGTTTCCGTGGTCTGATCATGCTGGTTTGCCAACCCGTAAAGGCGAATGTGAAGCAGATAGAAAAGTACGAGTCTCAATAAACTTGTGTTTGAAAAATCTCACGTAAAATTTTTCTTCTACTTTTTCTTTTAATGCCATTTTCAATTTCATTATTTTTAAGAGAATATTAACACATGATTGGTGTAAACATTTTGGTAGCTTTCTTACAAACTCGATTTCTCAGTCATGATCATTGATAGAGGCTTAAAATTGATTGAGGGTAGCCGAGTACAGTTGTGAATCTTCAAAAAGCTAGATTTTTCTTACAGCAGAGCCATAAACCTGAGTAGTATAATGAACACTTAAATATTAAGCACGTTAAAAAAAAATATCCACTCTTCATATTAGGCCTACGATTCACACTTCCCCTGTTGGATTAAATAATCATTATTAAACTGTACCAACTTAAATCTTGCGAGATTTGATCTCCTTTAAAAGAAAACTAGATTAAGACAATCATGAAAGGATATTTTTTGTGATATTGAATGATAGTTTACCAATTAATTAAGGTGAATATTAAATTATAGTGATACATTAAGTTGTTATATTGTATTTAAAAATAATATGGAAAACTCATTAGGTCAATTGGTTTGGTTTTTGGATTCATGTTTTTGCTTGGCAATATTCATGAGACAAAGTCTTAAAAAGGTAAAATCATAAGCAATTTTTATCCTGACAATCAGATAAAACAAAGTAATTAAGGTTACATACCTTAATCAGTCCAACAAATAAATAAAGTAATAAAATAAAGTGATGCCTGTGCCAATCCAATTAATTTAGATATGTTTGTCAGAATGTATACATGTCTTACTGTGAACTTTTTAATAAATTTATATTTATTAACAGTATTTCTCAGTTTACCATATCCACTATTAATATAAGTTTTTTCGTTGATAAATAGTCATTTACCTATGAGAAAAAGCTATTGTGTACTGTTAAAAAACAAAAACATACATTCTACATTTCCATTGATTATTGACACAAACATAAGATTCATATAATTCATTTTGGACTTTTGCAATCAGCAATAACATAAACATTGTAGAGGAAATCGTTATTTGTGTAACTATTGTGTAAAGTGGCACTTTGCACTTGTGTTACACATTATATTTTTCTTACAGTTACTACTGTATAAAGCATATAAATAATTAGTTTTTCAAACACTATACAACACGTTTTTAGGTTAGGTTAAATCCAAGTGTTGAACAAAATAGGAAACGCTGCACCAGCTGATCGTAGTTGTAGTATCTTTAAGTGTAGTCAACTTATTTCCAAGCGTACACAAATATTTCGTGCCTAATAAACCCCCCCCCCCTCTGTTTTGTGTTGTTTGGTTGTAACACTGAAGTGCGGTAAAAATTAGTGTGGCAGAATTAATGAGAAAATAGCAATTGCATGCTATAATCATAGTGCAAGGAAGCCCACTTTGTCAGGTAACTGTTGGAAAATGTATATTACGTTACCGGTACTTAGGAAAATAGGTGTTTACCGGATAAGTATGTGATAAATTGTACAGACATTTGTATATTTAAAGAGAAAAATAGGGAATTAAATCAAGAAAATCTATTGAGAATACAAGATTTATTATAAACAGTTTCAATAGTTTGGTCGTAAGATTGTACTTGCCACCAAGTCAGAATATAAACTGTACAAAACTACGAACCAGCAAGAGTGCAATATATACAGGCAGCGTAATCTACTTATGTTAACATTTCGTTACCTAATAATTGACCAAAAACAATATTATCGGTAATGTTTGTACTAGCCTAGATCTACTTGGACTTTCCAAAACGAATAAAATGGAATGTTGTTAGGAACTAACCTTTGTTGCGACTATTATATTTGATAGTTAAAATTGTGCAAACGATTCAAAGCGCTCTGGTCATGGCCTTATTATTCCTACAAGCTTTAAAATAGTTAAGATAATAAATATAGCAACTTAGATACATAAGTAAGTATTGAGATCAGTTTTTAATATTAATAGAAAAAGATATAAATCCAAGTACTATATATGATTGTAAATTTGGATAAAACACATTAAAATTTCATATGGATTGTCGGAAATATTTGGATAAGGTACCTATGTCAAGTTATCATAAAGCAAAGTTGTTCTTTACAATAAAAAAGATAGTTATATTTTTATCAAAAATGAGTATTTTGAAAACAATGTGTATAATGAATTACTATTGCCATAATGATTTTGACTATTTTGAGATAAACCAACATAAAATTATGAATAATGTTACTTTGGATTTTTGGAAACACTATGAAAGCACTTCTTGATAACAACAAAGAATATTTCAAACAGTCAGTAAAAACTAGTACAACATAATTAATACTGTACAATTCCATGTATTTTGAGTGAGATCAATATCAAATAAAAAGATTTTGCTTGAGAGTACATGTGCTAAGTAAACCCAAGACCACATCTTAAACTTACCAACATTATAAATCAAGTCCAAACAACTTACAACATGTTGCTTGAAGAATGTCTCCAACATTTTGTTTATCTTAAATTTAGATTATTATAGTGTAAAATAATATTTTGCAAAATAAACATTTTGGTTTTAATGAGGTTAAAGCAGTCACACCTATAAAAGTACAAAAGTCTAACAATTCTCAAAGTTTTGTTGTCATACTATTAACAAAACACCCATTCTCAACTGAAGCATAACTACTAAAGTAAAAACAAAATTAGCTATTTAGCTTCGAGAATCGACAGATAAGACATTTAGGTAGGTTTACAACCAAAGGATAATGCATTTCAATTAAAAGTGCTACGCACTCTTTAATATCACTTAACAAAGCTTTTCATCACAAATTTTTATACCCGAGTTGGGTAAAGTATAAATTTAAAAAATATTACTTGGTTTATCAAAATAAAATAAAGCTTTTAAGACTGATAAAAATTAATATTTACACAAAGTGTATAGTATGAAATAAACTATTTTGTGAGTTTAAAAGCTTAAATAATTCCACTCTGAAAACAATATTAAGTGCTCAGATTAATCATTAAAACCACAACCTAAACAAAACACTTTAAAACTGCAGAGAAAAAAGTTACTAAAAAGTTCAAATAACATTTTTGTTAACAATTCTTTTAAGCTAAAAAATACTTTAAGTGACAATTAGAATTTCATAAGAAAAGCAAATTAAACTAATATCGAATTTCGAAACCTAAAGTTAGCTTTTTGTGGTGTAAATAATATTTGTATTCATGCAGGTTTTATGCTAAAAATACATAATGGTAGAAAATTTAAATATTTGTTCATATTAATTGTACTAACAAAATGATCCAACAGTTAGATTTATACACTGATTACCTAAAAAAATGTGTTAATAGTGTTGGCATGTAATTTGGTGTGTTGGACTTCAAGGACATAGATACGTACTCAATTTAATAACGGTTTCTTAGTTGCATTTATCAGAATATATAATGTCAGTCAAACCTTTGTCCTTGCTAAATTCATAAAAGCATTAAATAACATTTTATAACTAGTAACCATGACCAAAAATGGATTCATGATAATAATTAGAACAAGAAAAGAAAAAAAGATAGTTGGCATTTAAATTCTCCTATAACTAAAGCGTAATGTTATTTCAATTTAGTGACAAATGTTGCTTCTTAAGATTTTTAAACTTTTATTTAGTAAAAAAATCTCCAACCTAAATTAAAATACTATGTAATTAATTAAATATACACCTAATACAAATCACAAAATTGAGTGAGAAAATTTTAAAACATTACTGGCAGCTAATAATGGCAGTTTTAAAAATACTTGTTTCATTTTTTACACTATTTAATACAAACTCACTTAAAAGTAATAAAAGAATGTGTTTTAATTAATTTGTTTACTAAACTGAAGAACAATAAGTGTTTGTACCGTGTTATAACAAAAGGCATTCAAGACATTCAATTTTACAATTAACACATCACACAGACATCACTCTTCTTTTTTATGTTCATTCAATATTTTTTCAGTTTTTATCACTAGTTTATCACTGGATCAATACATATACACAATACAAATGGAATAAAACTTATCCATAAAGTCCCAAAAATGTCATAGAAAAATCAGTGGAATATTATGTTGTGTAATTGGAAAATGAAACTTAAGCACTCACTTGATTGTACGGACTAAAGTAGAAGTGAATTGATGAACTGTGTCCATTTAACGTTCACAATCTAGAACAGATAGTTGATTAGTTTGTTTGCATTGACAAGCACTGTACTTAAATTAAGGTTTTAAAAAGTTTACCATCACAACAAAATTCAAACTTGTATGTTTTTTTTTAGAAACACACTGTTTTTGTGTCAAAACGTAATTCATTTAAAAAATTGTAATTTTCTTTTCCAAGTACTGTATTACATGTGTTTAAAAGCAATTACCTCCCACTAACAGCAATTTGTAAATGGACTTGCAAAGATTTAAAAATGAAACTTTTGGGACTGAGACACCCTTTTAGAGTGGAAAATATAGTAAAACTAAAGCTCTTTTTCTTGCTGAACAAACCTATAAAATTAAAATAGAAATATAAAAATAGGTTTATGGTACAAAATATAAAATTTAAGTTGTTTCAAAAACAAGAAGGAACCGTTTTACATTCAATGCATTCTTTAAAACAAAGCTATTTACAATATACATGTGATATACACTTTATATGAAAATTAGTGTTCTTTATATAAAATTATATTTTAATGTGAAATCGGGAATGATTTTAAGAGATATGTTACACAACAATCTTTTATCTTCACACTTTTCATTATTTATTACTAATAAATCATTAGCTTTACAGTCATTCTCACAATCATGAGAAAACTTCAAGTAATCTCATCACATAAATAAAAGTTGTATGTGCAATTTTAAACAAAGAGTAGTATAACAAAGGTTTTTTGAATATTTTCAAGGCATTATTTAAATTTATAATTATCTTTTCTGTTGAAAAAAAAAAACACTAAAACCTAATCGATAACCTAC
Organism: Macrosteles quadrilineatus; assembly: GCF_028750875.1. Classification (NCBI taxonomy): domain Eukaryota; kingdom Metazoa; phylum Arthropoda; class Insecta; order Hemiptera; family Cicadellidae; genus Macrosteles; species Macrosteles quadrilineatus. Next base: position 62,608,718 of record NW_026542599.1, read on the forward strand.
CTTCAGCTTTTAAATGTAACTAAACGTTTCATTATAAAAAAACTACATACAAGATTTCCACATCAAATGCTTTGATAATGCTAAGGAAACTAAAAGCAGTGAGCTGACAAAAAAATCATAATCATGGTTATCAAATTTTTTTTTTATTTGGGGAAATTTGGTTTGACAGATTTGGTTTGACAGTCATAGAAATAATATGTTTTCATAAGTTTTCACATATGAAAAAATATTGTTCAAATACATACAGTATCAGATTTCGAGACCAATTTATTTATTTCTTTGCTGTTAAAACCTCCTATTAGGCTACGGCCACACGGGCGTTTTTTCACGCAAGAACGCAGCGTGAAAAAACGCGAGAAATATGGGCAGCATTAAATGTAATGAGGTATGCCACACGGAGTGTGTTTTCACGCAGATAAGGCGCGTCTGCAAAATCACCCGCCGCGGGCCCGCAGAAGGATGGACTGGGGTGCATTTTTGAAGCTTGTTTTCACGCTCTGTCCCTGGCCACACGGGCGGGAGCAACACGCAGCTTTGATCAAGTCGTCCTAGCAAGTTAAATAAAGATAAATAAATGTATCTAATTTTTTCCAGGATAGCGTAAAATATTTTTGGGTCTAGCCAATTACGCAGTAGGATCTTAAACATAGGTCGACCTTACTGGACCACTTAATAATTTTTTACTAAAAGGAAAGGCGTTTGGTTGGACTAAAAAAAAAAAATGTAAAATGGCATTTATGTAGTAGGATATACAAAGATCTGATGAAAATCTTGTCATAAAAATAGTTGTAATATATTTATTTTTTTATACTAAATGTAAATAATTAAATGAAAGGTTAACAAATCAAATAATTTTAATGTACCAACATTAATATACCATTCATATTTCTTGTTCACTAGTCAGAAACAAGGTTACTATTTCGGTCATAAAGAAGATATACAACATAATTACGTGAATTCGTCAATCAACTGCGGGTTCCGAGTGTATTTTCCCGTTCCTGGACTTCAACTAGCGTGAAAATAAGCTACATTTTACTGCGTGAAAAAAACGCGTGTGTGGCATACAACAGCGGGAATTCAAGCAGCGTGAAAATAAGCTACATTTTACCGCGTGAAAAAAAGCCCGTGTGGCCGTAGCCTTAGGACAGCACAATATACTTTAGTTTAGGTAAATTATGTGTTATAAAAATGTATTTTTAAATAATCAGCAATGAACATAGATTTTTTACCGATAGACATGGCAACCCTACTGGGCGTATTTTTACTCAAATATAAACGTACGGTGAGTGTGACATGGAGTGGGATGCTTTGTGTAGCTTTATACAGACTAAGATCAGCTGTTTTTAAAGGCAGGACCATTTATTAAGCCCAATGATTGATTAATGAAAGCTGGGGTGTTAACACGTTCAATGCGGCGGCGCGAACAGCTAAACACTGGGTGGATGAGTGCGGGAATACGTTTAAATTTGGTTTCATCCAAATGGGAGGCATATACTAAGTCCCAGTCTTTGTAAACGTAGCTTTACAAGAACCCAACAGATAGCAGCACTAAACAATACTCTGCTAGCCAGCCAAATACTGGTATTGCCAAATGGAGGGAAAAAGCAGGGCTGAAATACCCGGATACACTAAAGAACGCAAAAAAGTGGTCAAACACAATTTTGAGGTTAGGTTCCTTCCACAGTGCTTACAGTACATTCATTATCGTTATTCTATTACATGTCATTAGATCCAAGCCTAAACCCCACACTACAATAGATTTTTAATAATCCCTACCTCCGATAAAATGGTCTGATCTGAAAACAAATTATAACAGATTGAAGTATAACACAGGCATAATAAGCGGCACGTGAAACAACGCCTCGCGGCAGTGGCTAACCTTGGATGGAACAATAGTTTGTAAACGGCGGTTTGACGAGTATACTTGTCGCACACTACTGGAAAGCGCCAGCGGTGACGAGATTACTTGTCATGTGCAGTGAACATGTTAATAGGAGTGTTATACAAATAGATTTTGTGACTTATGTCCAAAATTGTCATTAATTTTTTTTTATTTATGCAGAAAATTGGAAATCAAACTAAAAGATTGCCATTCTACTGGTTTTAACTTTGACATCATATCACTACTGAAGCTGATTAATATTTTATCAATGTTTACAAGTAAACATTTTAAAACAGAGAATAAACAAATTTGAATTAACCAACATTCACTTTGATAACACGTACGTCAACTCATTAAAAATTCACTTAATCTTACTTTAAAAAGATCTAACTTTAAAAACTGTGATTCGAGGTAGCAATCGGTGGAACCCGCTGAGTTGTTACAAAACCACAAAACTCCACTAAGTGGCTCTCGAAGAGAACTTAGACTTGAAAAACTCTTTTGTAGGTTCGTAGTAGAGTCTGCGTATAGCAATCATTTCTGGCGCACGTCGTAAACTTCCGCCCAGCATCTCTGTCTCCAGAGCGAGAATTACGATTGTGACGAGTGAAATGGCAGCAATGACGACCGACGGTATAAAGACCCTGATGAACTTGAAGCGTCGCGTGACGGTGCGCGGAGGCAGTGCGGGGGGAGGGGGCCGAGAGAGTGGTGCAGTGGGGGGGAGAGGTAGACGACCTCCGCGTAGTACAGGGGTCGGACTCCTACTGGACCTATGAGAGGCACCAACCAGCTGTGACTCAGACGACGAGTGATCCATCGAGTCCCGGAAGTAGTAGTCTCCGAAGTTCCCCATCACCGACTCTGAGTCCTTGTGTAGACCTGTAAGGTTACAGACATTCATTGAAGGATTCCAGTGATTGTAAAAAATCACAAAAATACTGGATGACATTGCATGTACGTTGCCTGCAATCCTACAGGTTAAGCCACAGTTTTAGAGTTTATATAGTACACAATAATGAAATTCTATACAATTCTGTATAATTTTAGCTTGCTCTGTGTATGAATCACTGCAACATATCGGTGAGACTAGACAGTATTTTTGCCAACTAAGCAACTTGAATCATTTCCATAAGATTCCACGGTGAAGATTATACTTTAAACTAAATTAAATAAACTATGACTGTGAGAGCTTATGTTTTACGTTAACAGTTTAAAACATTCACTGCGGCATACATCAAACAGGCGCTCACCAATGGCGGCGAGGCCCGGGCGAAGCCCCGGAGCACAACCGAATCATCGAACGCAATTGGCATTCAAATATTTCAGTCTGACGAATAACAAAAGAGCAGCGGTGGTTGTGCTGTGATAACCTGAGAGTGGACGTAGTTCACTGAAACACCCAAAGGTAGCAGGACTGCCTGGTTCTATGGTCAGTGTCTTTGTAATGTGGCTTGAAGAGAAAAAATCCCCGAAACCGGGACAAAAGCATTGCCAGACGGGATTTAATGGGAAATTTTAAGTACCAACCTACACCAAAATAAAGCTCACATTCTAAGGCAATGATTATAACGTTCCCCGGCAAACACGGAGCTCAAAATGAATCAATGTATTGGAAGGGACCCAATGACTGGTAAACCCGTCATGCGCTCCCGTGAGTAGTTTCACGTGACGGATAAACCTGTTATAGGGTGAACGTGATAATAGCTTGAAAAATATTGGTTTTGTTATGAATCTGTTATATACAATTCAATGAAAAACTCCAATAAACAATTAAAGTCTGTATGACAAAACCTGTCTCTCAACCCTCTGTCCACCTGGGAACTATGGTTTAAAAGCTGGGTAAACGGAGTCAGAAGACAGGTCGCATCAAACAGACTGTAGTAAATGTACTGCACATAACCGTAAAAACATGAAAAACAAATTTAGTTACAGTAGCTAAAAATGTTCATAAATTTGTATTTTACAAATATTTAATCAATCAATATTACAGTGACTGATATTTTTTTACTGTACTGTTATTTAATAAATTGCATCTTGAGGTCCTATTATGTTTTAGGTAAAGTAGAACCCCTCATAACTGATCATAACGGGCCGGCCGGGCCATAGTTGGAACGACCTTAAAGTCGGATATCGGAAGGACTGAGGAGCATATCATACATTAGCGATAACAATGATGATTCAACATATTTGACAATTTAAGTTATGTATTATTCGTTTTAGTTATTAGACTATTTTTATGTTTCATTCTCTGTCAAATTGTTTAGCAGGAAAGAAATTCCAGATTTTTTCAAAAGTTACCACCTACCAGAAGTTAATTGTTAATAGCTTTTTCCATATATGGGAAATTCACTAAAACTATGCCTAGAGTACCTACGATTTAATTAGCCCACATAAACCATGATACGGTAATTGTAAAATGAAACATAAAAACCAAAAACATGTACAGCTGTTAAATAAATCAAACTTTAAGCAATACTTGTATTCTACTTGAGTTATGGTGAATCTTACAAATAACGACCACAACATTGAAACACCAACAAATGACCAATGAATGAACAGCTTGTCTACAATATCACAACAGAGGCACAAAGGCACAAAGGCACAGCTTGTAAACAGTTACACCAGTCGACCAGTTCCATACTAACTAGTCAACATTTATCACACTCACAATAAAATGAACAAATGGATTAATACACAAAACTGCTCCACAGAGGGCATAAATGGTTTCGCTTACCTTTCACGAGTACCTTTCCGTTAAGCTTGGGCTCGGACACGGATTTGTTGACTCGTTCACCTAGAGGCACAGTAACATGCAGCAACCAAACAGTAGGATACAAGCCATGCAATCTTGGGTGTAGTTTTCAACATTTAAACTACCTATATGTTGTACAAGAGGTAATATTTCATTTATCTATAACAGTTATTTGTTAAATTCGTCACACTTCAAGTACAGGGAAAATATGATCAAAATATGTACATAAAAAGTACCATTTTGTGATTTGTTTAAAAAATATCTAAAACCAGAGACTCAGATAAGATTCTAATTGCTGTAAACTTCCTAAGAAAGATCTAACAATAAACAAATTAATTTAACCCTGAATAAAAAAAGTTATTTATTTCGGTTCAGCAACAATTGGGAACAAAACTACACCCAAGATCATCACATGAATAAAAACATGGATCGGATTTTAAACAAACAATTAAGTGAAGAGGAAATGTGGTCATCAACAAGCGAACAAGCATGTGAAAAATGTAATGAGTGAATCAGCTTTACTCTGCCTCCAGAGGTCTTTGTTATTGAAACATTTGAATTGTTATAAATACTTATTATACTTCTGTGGACAATATTAATTCACACATAGGTAAAAATAATAACACGCAAATGTTTGAAAATTGCAAGTTGTAAGTATGGCAGTCATTAGACTTGCCAAATATATTTTCAAAACATTTTAATTACATAATGATTTCCAGATTTTTTCATAAAAGTTGTGTAACTTGGACACTTTTGTAAAGCTTGGAGTTAAGACATGAAAAGATATTTTCACAGTTTTTATGAGTAAAAAAAATATGATTTTATTACTACGAAGAGAAGATAACTTTAACAAGTAATCTAAATTATAAGTTTAACTTGGAATCTAAAAGAGGCATCTGTGGTTTCTTTAACCTAACTCGTTGTGACCCAACAGGTCAGCTTTTCTTAAGTTGTTTCATGTCAACAATAAATATAAAACAAGAATCACCTATCAATGTGGCGTCCACCAAATATTTGACCAGAGATTATTGAAATCTCCCATTATAAACTTTCACTGTATAATAAAATGTACATATTTAACGTTATATGACTAATTTATGTATTTCCAAATTTGTTTAAACATTTACCATGGGACTTTTCACTTGAAAGCGAAATGTCTGTTCCTAGGGATAAACTGATCTCAAAATTTTGAGAAATTTTTGTGAAAAGTATAACTCTAATCTTCGGGCAGGATCACATTTAATTCGAGATTATCATGGGATGGGATTCATTCAGACTGTCAGCTAATGTGCCGTGATCAAGTGTGGAAATAATGAACGATCACGGGAGATGATCACCACTGGTATGGTGGGAGAATATGATGTTATCTCTGCAATCCCAAGAAATGTTGAGGTATTCGCCGTTATGGCAGAAAATGAAGTTGTCACCATGATTGAGGAAGACCTTGAAGAATTTGGCAGGAGAATATGACGCTATCTCCATGATCATAAGAGATGTTGAGAAGTTTTCTGCGATGGCAGAAGATTATGTTATCTCCGCATTTACGGAAGGTGTTGAGTAGTTCCCCTACAATGACAGAAGATGATGTTGTCTCCGTGATCATAAGAAATGTTGAAGAATTTGCCGCTATGGCAGGAGAAGATGATGTCTCTGCAACCGCAAGAGATGTTGAGGAGCTCTTTGCTATGAGAGGAGATGAGGTTGTCTCCAAGATCATTTTTAAAACCAACTGAGTTGAGTTTTTATGTTACTTGGAGGGATAATACCATGTATTTTGGTCCCTCAAATTAGGAAGAAAACATAAACAGCCCTGCATAAACAAAACGTACAATACCATCCATCCCTATCTTTTACTCTTAGTCTTAATCTTGTGATTTTTTTAACCTTGTCTGACATTTCTCAACCATACCTTCACCAGGATACAATTTCAGTGTTGTGGTGTGTACAGTTTCTTTTGTACCCCTCATCCTAACCTTTCACAACATGGCTATTCATTCAAATTACACAATATTGGGGGTTAGCCATTCACCCTACTGTATAAAATGTGACTATAATGTCAAGATATAAAATGTTGGTAAAATTATATTGTTATTATGTTGTTTCAATAGAGGGATATCAATGTAAACAATCAATCCCACAAATAACTTAAGAAATCTACTGCAAAATAAGTTACAGTAATATCAAAATGTATAAGCATTTGAGGAAACCAGTGAGAGTAGAGGAATCGCAATAAAACTGACAGGAAGTAACAAATGAACTTTGAAATAGTGAAATTAACAAAATCGGGTAAAGTGACTAACTACCTACCAGCTGCTCTCTGCTTAACTTCCTGGTCCTCAGAGACAGTCTCCAATGGTATGGTGCTGTCTGGAGTGATGATGTCAGGGACAATGGTGGAGTCTAACCTACAGTCTGCTGAATGGTTGGATCTGGGCAGACTGCTATAGCCTGTGGGACAGAACTGGGCTTTAACCCTCTGAGCTACAATTGACCATATCTCGTGGAGCTTTGCAACTGATAATTTTTTGTAGCCGTAAACTGTACGAGGGGCCTCAACTGAGTAACACGAGTTAATTGACATTCATGTTCTGTCTCTTACAGCGGGGATTCCTGAACGCACTGCTGTAAGGACAACTGATACACATACATAAAACCTTAGTTGTTACATTATATGGTAATACACAAGGGCCTATATTTCAAGGATGGCTTACCAGAATGGGAAAACAGCCGACCTGGCACAAGCAACAAACTTGGAATACACAAACAATAGAATATTTCATAGCCAACGACAGCTTTTAAACCACGGAATGTTTAAGTTGGGAAGGGAGATGTCTTCGGTTCAACAATAACCACTTAAATATTAGAATTTGTGTGTATAATATTGTCTTGCGTCAGAGTTCACTTGTTCTTACTCAGCTATGGCTTCTATCTTAACAAAAATCTTTATTTACAGCTTTTGGTTATCTTTTTTTTCATTTTGCCAGTTTGATTTAGTTGTAGGCCTATAATTTAGTATTTTCACAATATGGTTGTGTGGGATTTTTCAAAACATGTAATTAGTATATTTGTGAAAGATTTGAGTTTTGAAAACTACTATAATTTGGTACTTGGGTGTGCGAACAAAGAAAACATTAAACAAATTTGTAAATCTGCTCAGGGAAATGGATTGAGATGATCCGAGAATGAGAATATTTTACTACATCAGCATGTTTAAAATACCAATTTTAGAACACTAGTAAGTCTTGTTTTCAATTTTCAGACACTCCACGCCAAATAACAATTCTAATGTCGGGCCGTAAGCTCTTCAACTTTTCAAATTATTTATTCGAAGAACAGGCAAAAACATGACCCACCAAATTAGAAAAGACCAACGGTCCAAAATACAAAAAAACTCCAGGGAAATGTCAACGCTTAGAGGGTTAACCCAACCATTATTGAGGAAATGTTTGACAGGCAACACCGCAGCACATACCCAAGTCACTGGTGATTGGTGTAGAGGGGGTGGCCGGAACACTGTTGGCCTTGCGTCGCAAGCTTCCCCGGGTTATGCTGGGTTCATCCCTGCGCAGCGCCGGGTCCTCCAGGATCTCCTTCTCCACCCGACCTGAGTAACGGAACTTGCTGCTGCTCCAGGAGAAAAAGCTGCCTCCCGTCACAACACTGGGCGCGTCAGCACTGCTGGGTAGTCTGCGGAGATAGAGCAACCACTATAGCACTCTACATGCGGAGTTTAACTACAGTACACTTTCGATCATTCAAACCCCCAAGTTATCCGAGGTCGTTTTAGGCCTAAATATATATATTTTTTATTTCCGGTCGGAAAACAACAATTACATTTTTAGGAATATGTCTGTTGAAAATAAAGTAGAAATAGCAAGTAATTTCAAATTTCTTTAATTGAATACTTTAAATAACTATAAATAGGTATTATTTTAACGTGCAAATTATCCGCAATGACCTAGAAAATGAAAATCACACACAGCACATTGTACTAGTTTGACCGCTAACCATTGGTAAGCTGGACGAATCGTCTGCAGAACGTCAACAAAAGCAGTGGCAGTAAGTTAGCACTTCTGCTCTAGCATTACCACCTTGTTGGGTTATATCGCCTTTTGTCAGTGTTTGTCGTTACAAAGTTTATTGACATGATTGAGTCAAGTATAGTTCAAGTCAAATTCAAACAAAATAATTTTATACTTTATAAACTGTAGGGATCCACCTTATTGTGTTTTTATTCACACCTGTAGAGTGTTGGCTTGGCATCAATAATAGGCCTGCTGTATTTAAAAAAAATTCCAGAGACAATTTAAGAAGTGTTAAGCATGTTTGAGTTATTGTTTTCCTTAATAACACTGCCTTATTTAAAAAACATTTACCATTCAAATACCAGCTATAGATAATTTTGTATTCTCTGTGCATTGTTATTAAAACATTCAAGCCTACTTAGAAGTCTTTGACTTCCTAATGTGGTACTGTAACCCCTACCTCAAAATCAAAGACACCTCCGTGTCATCAGAGATTCTCAGAAACCGAGATAGTCTCAGTCCCAACAACCTCGGTTAATCAGGAGTGTACTGTACTGTCATTTGTGGACTGAAAATATGCAGACCAGATGTAGCCGATTTTCTTTAAAAAAAAGAAGGGAGATTGAAGATTGTGAAGGAAGAGGAACTGTGAAAGAATACAAGAAGATGGGAAAGCAGGTATTAACTGTAGCATATAGGAAGATATGTATAAATAAATGTGGGATAGGTTAAAGCATTTATAAAGCGTTGTTACTGATTTAGACCAGCGGTTTTTCTTGCCATAACTATTTATTAATATCAACTAAATCTCGACTATGTTGGGTAGAAGAAATATAAAATAATATAATAAATATAATAAAGCAATATAATAAAGATACTCACGTGAAAAACAACATCTGCTCGATGGCACATCTCCAGACATGTCTACAAGCAGAGCCCGTGGGACATTTGAATCCTACTGTTGTCTTTTTCTGTGAAAAAAACCAGTCTAATTAATAAAAATAATTTTAGAACTTAGATCAAAATTCAAAATATAATGTAAATACTTAATACTTTAATAATTAAGTTTAAGAGTTATCAACTTTATTTTAAATAATATTTCCTTTAGCGGATTTTTTTAATATTTACACACAAGTTTCTCCTAGATGTTTTTTTATACTACTTACTTTGGTTCTTGGGTCCTAATGAAAGCATAAACAGTGGATACAAAAATTGAGTTAGTCCAGTTGTGTTTATGCAAGTTTATTATTAGAGAATTCCTCCTTTTTTTCATATTAATAAACTTAACTACACATATTGAAAATCATTTGGATTGCTTTTAGCCTATTAACTGAATGTGTACTCATAATACATGCAAGATTCTTCATCACCTGGAAAAGCTAAAACTCAAGTCATATTTTTTATGTTCAGTTACCATCATCAACTGCAACTGTGGTAGATATTAGAGTTATTTTACTTTATTTATCTTATAGAAAAGTAACCATTATACCGATAAAATAGCATTGGAGAGATGAAGTAAAGAAAAATATGGCGAAGATAAGAATGCATAAAGAAGATTTAAAAACAAGCAGCTTGTAATCATGGGTACACAAGGTCAAGAGTAAGTAAGTAGTGTTGTATTACAAACACAATTCAATCACCTCTTGATAGACGAGATGTATGATGAACATCTTCCCCTCGTAGTTTATCTTGGTCACCTCAGACCAGCGGAAGTGGTTTGTTTTCCGACTGCCTTGGAACGTCAAAATGCCCAAGTGGTTGATACCGAGGTAGAGTTGGTTGCCTTTATGATCCTGTGGTCATTGATAAATATAAGTAAACATACATTTTGTTCGACAAAACACACAAAAGTCGCGTGCAAATGATTCTGAGTCACTGAGTGAATCAACTATAGTGATTTTAGGGCTCACCTATTAATCAGAAGAAGACAGTTCTATTCTCAGAAAAGTCGGCAGCTTTATTATGGTTCAACACTAGCCCTAGTAGGGATTTTAATAAAAAGTTTTGACTAGAGAAACAGAGCTGGTCTGTATCAGAAACAATTGTATAAAATGCATCTCACATAGGTACTCTTCTTGCACTCACTTTCAAGTTAAAACATGCAGCATTGTGTTTTTATCTATATTTTATGATAATCTCAATGGCCTATTGTAAGTAGGAAGAAGATTATCAACATCCCAAAATCGCTAAATTTAATGGTTTCGTCTTCACTTATGGTAGAGTAACGATAAAGACTACAAACCCACCTTAACAGGATGAGGGTCCACTCCGTAGGTGTCCAGTGTGCAAGCCTTGCGCAGAAAATTACTCTCAGTCTGCGCAGGTGTCTGCCCCTTCATCTGTGTCTGATGCAACTCCATGATCTTCTCTTCTATCAGTTGGGTCTGTTTCAGCAGAATCTTCATCTCACTCAGGTAGTTCTCCACGTGTTCTTCGGGATTGTAATCACCAAGCTCCGCTGCAAATCAATAAACAAAACTATCATTATTATATTATTATTAGAAAAATCTTTTTTCAATATTATGTACAACTGTACTATTCAGAAAGATTACAGTACACACAACAATAACTACCAATGTTAATCAACCTGATTTGGCGAATTGCATCTTGTTTAATGAAGTGGCCATTTGTACCTTGGTTAGTAATTAAAACTCGTCATCAACCTATCCATAGGTGTGGTCCACAGCATCTTATTGAGCCCCATCTTCCTTTAATATCCTTTCGGACCTGGTTCAAGAACCTTTTTGGGGGACTTACAACTAGTATTCTGCCTTCAGGGAACTTTCTGAATATTTGTTTCCTGATAAGTTCTCTTCTTTACTGGCTAAGTTTTTCATTCAATAATGTGTCAAATATATTTATTCCTATGGTATTTTACATGTTTAAGGTGTATGCCAAACCTTATAACCAGCCTTCTAAATTTCTTCACTAGTAGCATTATAAGTTAAGGAATCACAAAAAGTTTTAAGAGAAAGTCATCCAAAACACAAAAAAATGATTCTAGATGTGCTAGGAAACAATTTTAGAGAGAACATGTTTCTGTTGTTCAAAGGTTTGTTGCGGACATTTTCCATCACGATTGTAAAATACAATACACATCTGGAATCTGATCCCGTCCTCAGGTGAAAAAACTTAACTAACACATTACAACTAACAATACACAAACGCCCAACCTAAGTTGAAATACACTACAGAGGGTATTCCAACCCCCCTCTTGGGGGAATCGTGATGAAAAATGTCCGCAATAAACCTTTGAACAACATTAACTTACCATCACCAACAATGAACTTTAAACAAAGAACATGTTTCTCTCGTAACAAAGTCTGACCTAGGCGCAGCCCCATTAGGCCTACAGCTGGCTAGGAAAGAGTTTAATATAACACCTTTCTTATCTTGTATCTACGCCAGTGGCATTAGTGATCCAAACCAAAAGTTTTGTGGATGTGCCGAGAAGTGAGAATCAAACCCGGCCCTCCCGCACCAAAGTCCGAGACGCTAACTACTAGGCTAGCAACACACCCAAGTCTTTGATTTAGATACACTACTGTAGAATACACAGAATATGTGAAGATTGCAATTTACCCACATCTGTAGGCTAGCAAAGTAGATATTGCAAAACTTTACCCAGTATATCATAAAAATTCATCAGGTAGAATAAAAATTTATTTCTAAAAAGATTGAATAAAAATGCTATAATGTAGCCGACATAACTGAAAATTTTTATACACACTAATTGACTATGACATTATAATGGCATACCTTGAACAATATAGGCACCAAGCAACGCTGCCTCACTCGATGTACAGTACAGCCGACCGTGTAGCAAATCTCTCTTCAGCTGCAGGTATACTTGGTACCTAAACAAGTATCAGGCAATCTGATGAACATGTTTTGAATTTATAACACTAACCAGAAACAGCACACAAAGTCATCAGAAGGAGGTCGATTGTCAAACACACACTACACTTCCTTGGTAATAGTAATTTGATTAAATCAAACTGACGGCTTTCAAAATGTTGATTTGTTGCAGCGAAATTCCCTATAGAGAAGTACCTATTACCTTTACTGTCTTGGTAACACCTAGATCCAGTGCTACTGTGCCTTTTTCTTTCCAGTATTAGTAAGATATTTAATTAATATTTGTAGATGGGGGCGCTACCTAGGTGCATATTTTAATCCAAATACGAGTAGTGAGGGATGAGTATGAAATGGTATGAGAGGATCTGTGTAGCTTTGTTACTAAGATCAGCTGTTTCATCAGCCAGTATAATGTATTTAAAGCACAATGATCAGGAACAGCTGGGTCCAGTTTCAAACTCTCAAAAAGCTACTGACTTTTCTCACAATCAAACTGGCAACCTTTTATTTGTTACGCGAGCACATTTACCCCTAAACTATATTAGATATTTACCTAGTTATTTCTTCTTTCAGTCTGAAAGGGTCTGGTGGGTAGAATTTCACTCTGAAGCTAAATAAAATTGGGTCCATGTCTGCAAAAGAAATTAAATCTTTTAATGGATTCATTGTGAAGTGATTATCATATAAAAATTATCAAAGTTAACCTAAAACCAATTAAGACAATAATTAATATACAGTGAATGTTAAATTACAGTACGATTTTAAATTGTACAATCTATTGTAGGAATATATAAACTAAAAACAAAACACTAATTTCTATGCTATTGTGTTGTTGTTCAAACATTTATAGTGTTGACAATATTTTTTCTCAAAACTATCAAAATGCATGGTTACTTTAAACTCTGATAATGAAAACTCAACAAAAACTAACCTTTTACTTGTTTCAGCACCAGTTTCGCTGGATCTAGCCAATGCTGGAACAGAGATAAATATTACTTGACATTTCATTATTTTTCCCCTAAAAAATGTTTGAAGGTTTAGCTATTCAAAAAAAGGGATGTTGAGGAATTTCTGTTTTACATTATGAATAATAATTGTATAAATAAATTTAAACAAAAATATGGAAGTCAAAAATGTAATATTATAACTATTTATGACACTGTAATTAATCACCACCAATTACTTTTCATCCGTATGTTACTACAGTAATGATAACCCAGCACTTAAAAGTTGAATCATGTCAATTTTACACTAAATCTCTGTAGAAGGATTGTTTAGGCAATCATAAATACAAACTTCATATTAATAACCCAATCCCTACTCTGCCTAATAAAAAGAAGATTACAAGATAATAGTTATTGTTTTAACCTAGATGAATGTGGTACACTGAATATTTGATACTGTTTATTTATTCTATGGCTCAGCTACAAAATATCGGGATATAGCAGCAATTTCATATTTTAGTGAAAAAAAACATAGTTTGTAAAAACATAGTATTTATTACTGCGCAAAAAACAAAAATAAAAAATCTTGTAAAAGAGTAAGGTGTTGTATAACACATGATAGAAGTCCAATGTTCTACGCAGAATTACGATGACATCAGGTAATCATTGTGAAAGGTTTGACGTCATTCATCTAATTCAAATCAGTTGACCCTGATAAGAGAGTCAACGCCTATGAATGACTGCATAACTTAAACTGTTCATCCAACCATGGTCTGAGATACAGAACCCCATAAAACCAAGCTAAATACCAAGTTATTCGGCGAGACCAAAAAAATAATAAAATAACAAACATTTTTGTGTCTGATAACCTATTTAATCTCTGCACAAACAAACAATTTTTATACCAAAAACAGCCAAATAAAATACTACCAACATAGCAAAACTACAAATTGAGCAAACATCTTGGGCTGATTAATATTCCCTATAATAGTAAACTGAATTTTACCTCTAGCATGAATAATATTGGGCTTGATGGATGATTAGGTTTGCTGCCTTTATGAAAATGAAATGTGGTGGGTTTAAGCATAGACAAAAAGAATTAAATATAGACAGTCAGCTGTGCTGCGGTTACCATAGGTTCTGGCGCACACTGGGGAGCGTTGTGTAGTTACGGCGTACGTGCTACGTAACTACTTGGCGCTCCCAGCGGTGTGTGCCAGAACCTATGGTAACTATGGTAACCGCAGCACAACTGACAGTCTATATTTACTTCTTTTTGTCTATAGTTTATGTTAGTATTTACAGTAAATCAGCCAAATGTCCCATGAAATGGTTACAACTTTTAAAATATACAATTAAAAAAAAGTTTAAAATCCTAAAGTAATTAATTTGGTTCTATTCTATCTAGGTAAGTGCATTAATGCGATTTAAATGGTATACAATTCATTACAGTATATAAGTGAGACAGACGGTAACTGTAGTCTGACATTAATCCCTTCAATCCTGAATCACTCATGAAAATACAGCTCTCATGCGATCAAAGTGGCTGTGTAAGATGAATGTTGCTACAACACACAAAATCACAGCCTTACAATTTATTCTCTGGTGTAAAAGTGATTATTTTTTAAACTATAATTTCTACCAAAGTTTATTCGTTAAAACATAAAGATTCATTTAAATTTTGGACTTAAACAGAATATATTTAAATAAAGACCTACCATTGATATTCTTAATGATAATACACAAGTATGCAATGAAAACATTTCTTAGTAAATAACAAAAATTCAAACTTTTAACATAAAAAAAAAATATTTTTTTAGTCTCATATCAGTTTTTAAAATACTTGAAGGCAGTCAAGTCCTTAAGCTCAGTAGATGAGTCCTAGCAAGCTTACTTCAAAACCACACAACCACTAACACCATAAAAATTGGTTGGTAAATAATCAATTTAGCTATAACACTTTAATTAAATAAAGATTCCCAACTCCTGGGCATACCACTTTCCTAAAAAGCGTTAGAATATCATTCTCTTTCAACTTATACAAAAATTGCAAACGGTGTGGAAAAGAAAAACAAACCTTATATTTATGTTAGGCTTTTTAATAAAAATAAACTTTTTAAGAAGTTACTTGTTTTAAGAAATGAGTTACCGTACTTACACATTTACGAATTTTAATATATTAAATCATGTTTTTTGTGCTACATTCAAAATACGATTTACCACTGCCTGTATAAACCAATGTTTTTAGGATTAAACACTTTTTAAATCACCATAAGCTTTAAAATAGGTATATAAAAAAGTAAATTTTGGCTTTTTGCTTTCTCTTTTTACAAATCATGCGACACTATATATTTGTCTGGCCCATATCCAACTATCTAGTTTCAAAATTAATTTTCAGCTGAATAAAAAACTAAACTACACTTAGTGTAAAATTTAAGTCGTCTCATTGATGTTCAATAAAGTCAATCGATCACAAATTCATTCATCAGTTTCAAGGAAGTTTATAAAAGATAAACCAATAATGTAATCGCTCCATTATAATCAGTAACGCAGCATATTCCAGTATTAATCCGATAACGGCTGATTCCTCAAGCCGGATGAGAAGACTCGGTGGATATTGATTGAGAGATCGTATTTCGTCCATTACGTATGCACGACTTGGGTTCCACTTGTCCCTCACTTACGATATTCCAAAAGAATAACCAGAGACGCACATATTTCATACTAGAGCAAACTGTAAGCCTCATACTGTAATGCCACTGCCAGAGATTAATCCTGTTCAATGTACTACCGCGTCATTGGCATGTTAAGAGAAAAATCCAACTATAAAGTTGTAAAAACAAAACTGAGGATTTTGTACTTGCTAAAAAAAATGTTGTATAAAACAAAAAGTTCTTAAATGTTTTGTGAGTCAATTTTAAAATTTGCTACACTCATGAAGTAGGATTTTCTTCATCAAACTTCATATCTATTCTATATATTATCTATACTTATTTAATACGCAAGCAGATTTTTTGTGACAATACTCCTCCGAAACTACTGAACCGTTTGACATGTTTTTGGTGTCATTGGAAAGAGCGTAGCGTGAAGTTGTGCAGGAAACTTTCTTTTTAGGGACATAATTAGAGAGTGAGGCCCTGAGGCCCTTTAAAGTTTTGTATTTCTCCATAAGATTAACATGGGAAACAAATATTGTTAAGCAAGTACAGAAATTAAAAGTGAGGAGAAGAACATATGTTAATTGTAAACAGTCAATAAGTTTGCTATTTTAACAGTTTGCTACAAACATTTACTGATTTGGTTGAAATGAAATATTTACTATTTGAATTTTGGTGGGCGTAAATTTTACAATGTGCGAGAGAGCCTGGATAATTTTATACACTAAAAAGCAAACTGAATTAACACTGTGCTGCATTTCTTAGTAATCATTGAAAGAGCCGATTTGCAAACTATGGAAACATAGGAAAGTCATAGAACACCACCAAGGAGAAGAAATAGAAATAATGTTTTTAGAATCTATTGTTGTTATGGACAACCTAATGCGGCTATAACTAAGACTATTTGTAGAGAACACAAAATGATAAGATATTTACAAGAAATGTTGATTATATATATCGATCTGTTATGTATATCTTGAGTATTTCAATAATCTTTGAGTCGAATCTTTTAAAGTCATCAGAAATTATGACTTATTCGTTTTAAAATAACGCCTGTAATACTTAGCAATTGCTCGAATTCGAGCAACAGGTACACTAGTTTTAATTTAAATCAGGTTTAAATTTACTATTCAAATAGACACAGCAACACAAAAACAATTAATTACAACAACTGCTTTAAAACCTAGGTTGGTGTTGTACTCCGTTCACAAAATTTAGGCAGTTTCGGTTTTAGGGGAAGAAATCCATCCCCTCCACATCTTGATCCTACCATTACAACATAGCTGAACAGCTGAGAGTTGACAAAACGTCAATCAGCTGCAACATACATTAAGCAGGAAACATTGGTGGGGGAACTTCCCCTCAAACCACCTAAGTATTATGAACGGAGTATAAGAATAAATAAACACAATGTGTATACAGTATTACTTTAACTGTGGGACTAAATTAATTTTCTGTAGCAAATATATGTTAAATGTACATGTTGGTAAGAGAATTAAAAGGTTAGGAACTTCGCTAAGAAGTAAACGGTTTAAAAAGTGTAAAATTCTTTAATACAAAAAAGTATTCAAATAATTCTTGATCAATAAAGTAGAAGAAATACACACTTGTTGGTAGTTATTTTAATGTTTAGTTCCAGAGTTAATATTAAAATGAGTGTGTAAGGTTTATTTTACTGACAAAACCAGCTGATTGATTTAATCACGATCATCAATCAAAAGTCCAGGATTAGTGACAGGCACTGTTCCAATCTGTGAAACTTGTAGTTCTTTTGATTAGATGGATAGCTCCCTAAAAATGTCTGATCTAGCAATTTTTGGTTGTTGCTTGACACTCCAGGTATATATAAGTTACATATAAATAAGGGATTCTAAGCAAAACAATAGGGAAACGGGAAGATTATTACATAGCCAATATAATCAGAAAATCAGTATGTTTTTATAAATTCTCAACAGGACAAAAGACAAAGAAAAGGAATTACAAATATGAAATTATCAAACCACAAAAGTATGTGCAGTAGTAAAAACTCTATCAGCATGGAATAATACTGTATAGACCCGAAACTGGGACACTGTAAACTCCACTTTAACATTTGTTTGTACGAGTAGTAAGCAAAACTGAGAAGAACCAGTGATTGTATCAGTAGAGGTCAAAAAGTAACCTCATCTTGTCACATACTAATACCTATGTTTTAGGTTTACTCTCCATTGCAACAAACACATGGATGTTTATTAAGCCCACGGTAGACAACAAAGCAATAAAATTATTTACAATACAAATTTGAAGTTTTTTAGTTAATTTTTTACTAACAAAAAACAGACTCACACAACATTACCCAAAAGTACATTACTTTGTTTGAGTCTAGAAATTAAGCTGAATTGATTTATATAACTGCACTATTCAAGTGCTCGTCAAACAGTGTCAATGGAAATACAAAAATCAACAAGGCAGGTGTATAGAGAGGGCGGGGCTCGGTAAACTAGCATTCCATCAGCGTTAATGCACCTCCCGGCCACACAATGGGACTGTGTAAAGTAACTAACTCTTTCTATTTGCTGTCCGACTTCTACTAGAATTTTCCTCTGTCTTCCTCCCATCTAAATCAATGTAGAGGTTGATTACCCGAATATGGGTCGATTGGAAGAATTACTTTGCTCATTATGAACAGTAAAGTCACAGGAAATAAAGAATTTTTATTGAGCGAAGCTCACTTTCCCTCACTCTGTAACTTCTTTGTAAGAGCATCAGAATGTAATGGCTTGACCAATTGATATGAAATTTGGCCAACAGCTAAAGAATACTGAGCACAATGTTTTGGTAAAAAATATTTGCAAATTTCCTTCTGGATTTTATTTTACGGGTCTTGCAATTTCGCTTGTTATTTTAATGTAAGTTGAAAGAAAAAATATATTGGGTTTATCTCGTTTCATTTAAATAAGATAAACATATGTTAATTGTTTGTAACTGTTTTGTTTACATTTCAATGTTTACTTTCATCCTAGGTTAATTTATCAATGGAAGTAACAGTTTTGCTATATTTGTTTTGAGCATGCCTCAATTGGTCGTCGCACCAATAATGCAAATATTGTAAGAGAGTGGCATCGTGAACAAGAAGAACCAGATGAAGCAGTGGCGGAAGAAGCTGATAATGATAGGCAGTTAGCTAATCAATTCCAACAAGAATTAGATGCACTACAATTTTACACTTGCACTAACTGTCATCGCCATCAACTAACAGCTTCAAACCAATCACCGATCAGATCAATTTGTCATTCTTTAGAACTTAAATAATATCGGGCAAACAAACGGTGAATCTGTTGAAAGGGAACATATTGTAGGTTGTTAGCTGCTTTAGCCATTGACAATCTTTAAATAATGCTTTGCTCATTTATGCGTCTAAAGTGTAACGGCAGACCACCCTAGTATTTTTAGCATAAAAAAACTACAATATTAGTGACACTTTTAAACTACACATGAATGCAGGGAGTAAAGAATGGAGTGAGATGAGGTTACCAATATAGCTTTGTTACTGACTAAGATCAGCCGTTCTTTTATACACAACTATTTACTAAAAACCCCAACAATCAAAAACCCATAACATTGTGTACCTTTCTCAATGGAAAGATGAAAATGTGAAGACAAGGTTGGCTTCTGTTAACAAAAAAATAACAACTCAAGATTTAAGAACATGGTAGAGTCATAACCTAAAATATTAAGCATTAAAAATTATAAAAGGTATGAATAATCCTTCATTATCATACAATTTTCTGTAACGTGTAGATTTTAAGTTATATTTTTGGACGGTTCCACAATAAAGCGCACAGTTCTCTTTACGCATTGAGTACACGAGACAACACTGTTTCCCCTTCCATGTAGTGTTTGCTACATTCATCACACTCAAACCCTTCCTATACATTTCTCCCACTGTTTACACCAATAACCGGACACTTGCACAGCCCTAGACTAAATAACCTTCTTATGGAGAACACAAATTTGAACAAATTCTTTTAACAAACAATTTATTTAATGGCATATATTCAAACTCTAAATGTTGAAAGTTTGTTAAGAAAATTCAGTGCCATAAAATTGAATACTTAATCTATTTGACATGCAATATTTTTTATTACACAACAAGGTGCTTTCACAGTGATATGGATGCCTATTATCTCAGCTCTAAAGTAATCCTAAGATAGTGGGTGAGCTGTGTAGTAAATTGACTGAATGCTATAACTAACTCATTAAATTCTAACTTGGTTCTTCAGTTAACTGAATGTTCATTTTGTAAACGGAACTTATTTTACAGTTTTTTTGAGTTTTTTTTAGTGAGGAAAGATAAATGTCACTTTTAAGTAATTAAAGAATTTAGATATTTTAAATGCACCATTAATAATGGACTCCTAGTAATTTTCATCTAAGCAAGCATTTTTACTACTGTTTACATCAGTACCCTTAGACGAAAGTCTGTTAAGTCATATATAATTTTTCACAACATTTTTTAAAAGCCGAAGAGACTGAATTTTTGTTTCAAAATTTTTGAAGCTACAGGATTGTAAAATCCCACCAACCACCCAACCCATGTATTTTTATCAATTAAGCAAACAAATTCAATGCCAACAATGGTTAATTTGGATTGTACTAGGTCTACACACAAGTGAATGATGAGTAAAACTCACCCTCTGCTTGGTAGAGTCAACATATCTCAGGCCGAAGTAGTCTTTCTCTATCAGGTTGAGTTGCCGACAAACGTGTTCTACTAGATACTTCCCTTTGTGCTGCGGCTGTAACAAATAAATAATTGCTTAAACTACTAGCTTAAACAATTGTTTAAGCTAATAGATTTTAAACTTGCTTACAATACATTATTTTGAATTATACTAAAGAAATAGCGTTCCTTTAAAAAAATATGTAAGTTTTTCTGTTTTTGTGGTGGACCTTAAAAATTATTTTGTAATACAGTATTCCATTGTTAATTGTGGCATGATCTTGTTAAATATTATTGTAGACTTCCAACACCAAGTAAGTTACTAAAACCAAACAGCAAAAAAAGGATTCACAGAAGAGAATTTTTTTACATGTCGAAATATTTCTATTTAATTGCACCTGTATTTTTTAATTTTAGATCTTATTATTAAAGGGGAGAGCATATTAAATGTGGAATTGACTCTAAAACTCATGAATATCAAATTAAATTGATACAGAATAGAAAGACTCAAATAAAAATAATAGTAACATGCTAGCTTATATACAGATCATGAGTGAAAGTCCGACAATTATATCGATTAGATTTAAGTATTCATTTGCTGTATTAATAACAGCATTATTCATGACGATTGTAAGTACAAAAAAAATAATAACAATTTACAAAATATCAAATACAGTAACTATGTTAAACTAAAACAGATTAAATTAAATTAAATGAAAATACTTCTTTATTGAGTGTTACCCTCTATGCTTGATCAGAAAAAAAATCTCCATACATAATTCTACCAAAACCAAATTGAGAACATATTTAAAATCTTTGGGTCATGCTTGGGAATGTAGACTAGGGCTATGTATTTGCACAATAATATATCAGTCTGTGCAAATAGTTTCAAACAAAACCCAATACAGGTTGCACAATGCACAAAGAGGTTCTTTGTGGTGTTGAGACTCGAGTTGCACAATCCTAAACCCCCTCATGAGTGTCAGCCAATAAAACCTTAAGTACAGAAGGGTAGCAAACCCCCTTCTCTCCCTCTAGGACAGTCTCCCCCTGTCATTTGTGATTACTTACTGTTCATGTTAACTGTGAATAAACTGTACTGTGAATAGCCTATTGCATTACTTTCTAGCAATTTAAAGTCAATCCCACAACATTAGAACATGTTGAAAAATTAATTTTTGCTATCTACAAACATGATAAAAAACAATATTAACACACACTACTGTAATTTTGAAAAGTATCCAGTAATTAACCAAATTTTAATAGCAAAAGTAATAATTTATTTTTTTTATCCATGGGGTACCGGTACTCCTAGCATACTCTTCTAAATAAAACGGTGTCATATTTTTTAAATACTGCTAAATTTCTGTATGTGATACGTCAATAAAATTTTAATTTTCCTCTGATATTGTATTTATTAGTTACATGTGTTGTAACACAAATTTCAATTTATTTGAATTGAACTAGTATCCAAAAGATGTTGGTTATATACTGGGTAAATATTTTAGATATTTTAACAAATTTTCTCGTGGATAAAGCAGAATGAGAGTATTTATCAATATGATATTAAATATAATTCTCTTAATTTCTGATACAGCCCTGATATGAACAATAAATAAAACATTTCATGAACCAAGACAAATTGCACATAACATTCTGTGCCAAGAGATTCTGACTTGCCTAAGCAAGCAGAATGTTAAAACTCTGCTCCAATATGTCAATAACTCTAAGCTGTGATAAGGGTGTCTTAAAACTAATCTTTAAAATTGTCTTGAAACTTGGTATTTAATAAGTAAATCTTAGAAATATTCAAAGTGTTTATAGTTAATTTAAATCTATTCTAATAGAATTAACAATTAACTATGTTTTATTCTAAACCAGACTCAACAACAACCATAGTGTGTTACTAATTACTGGAGACACTCAATCAAAAAGGTTTTAAAATAATTATTAAAAGAAATCAATCAAATTATATATATATACTGAAATAACAACTAGCAAAAGAACAAAACTCTATACCTTGGATTTTTTAGACAAAATACTACAGTATTTGAATGACTAGGTTGTATGGTTGCTAAGATTACTGACGACAATAATTGGAAAAAACAGTTATTCTTCAATTAATTTAGACTGAAACATTTTAGCTTGTATCCAAGGCTTAAATATTTTTAACAAGAATAATTCACAAAAATGAGCAGAAAATGTTAACATGTATCTAAAATCAATTGAATTTACCTTACGTATTAAATATTCTTACTAAAGTCACAGTTGAGATGAAACTAAGAGACCGACTCACGACAAGTAGTGTAATAATAACAGAAAATTATTAGACAACAAGACCACAAACTTTAAACTTAATGACTGCCTAACATTCAATACCACTTTAACTTAAATACCTCGCTGAATAGTACCTAACTAACTGAACTTTGCTGTTGACAATACATGAATAGAAATTACACTAGTAAACAATATTGGTTTCAAATTGGTATTTTTTGTTTGTTTTTTTCTTTTAAAAATAAAAAAATGTCTTACTAACAATTTCCATTAATGAGAGGTTAATATATAGACAACACAAAAATAAGTGTGTACAAAAACATAAACCTTAAAATACTATTGTCTATTGCACTTTGGGTAACCTATTCTACATATTTTATCTGCACAAGTTATACTTTACAAAAAAATATGTTGAACAATACTTGAAGTATTGACTCTGAATTTACAATTATGTGCTGTATTGGTGAACAATAAATTTGTTTTTAGTCACATTCATTTTATCTTACTTGATTACAAAATTGTACTTAAACAGTTAAGACTTTTAATATCTTTCAAACTACAAAATAATATTAAAATACATTGTTATAATAATGTAAACAATTTACATTCACAGAGTAGGTTTATTATTTTTATCATCAGTCTTTAGACGTTATAAAGTACCTCAAAATATAATATCTGTCAACATTCTGCTCACACAGTAAATAAATGGTTTGTATTTCCGCAACATTACTCCAAAAAGTCCAGATGAAATCTGACTCAAAGCTAAAGAAAGGAAGCCGAATAAACAATTTGTTATCCCACTTTTCAACCTTATATTGCAACCGTTTATCAATATACTGAAATTGAACTAGGTAAGGCCTATTATTTTTTTTCTTTGAAATGTTGAATAATGTAATAGCCTATATAATAACTTCTTACACTACAAAAAAAGGTTGACACAATTTGTCTATAACTTTTATTTCTGTAAATGATCCTTTTTATGGTCCTTAAAATGTATGTACCCTTTGATGAATGGAAATTTTAATAGAACATCATAGTTTTTTTTGTTTAAGAAACTAATAATATACTAATCGCTTTAAATGTCTTGAGAATTGAATTTAGCACTAATATATTGTCAAATATAAGCCCGTAAATTATTTGTTCACAACACTGGAAATAAATAGGAAACCAACCACAAGAAATCCAGAACACGAAATCAATTCATCAAATTAATAGATTTTCTGCTAGTTTATTCGGTATCAACTACATAGGTGGCCCAATGGTAGAAGATGCTAGGGCTTATATGACACACTTAACATGAAGGTCACAGAGGAAATTGTTCATGGCCAGTGGAGCGAACCAGTGTACGCCCTTCTCATATGCAACAGGACAGGTCCTACTTCTGTCAACCTCCGTCTTCACTACAGTACTGTACTTCAAATTAATATTTTCATTTTGAAAAATACTATTTTGCCGCTTTACAGTACTCTTGAGTGTTATTGGCTTACTTTCAACAATTTTTGCTCTAATTTTGTATTTCAAATTGCTATTAAACTGGAAGATGAGGAAGAGTTGTTCAGTGTTTTATTTGGCTTAGGCGAGTTACGCTGCTTGTTTTTTTTTAAACAGAACACAAAATATACTGTATATATAAGTTAAAGGTTACAGTAATTAGAATATCAGTGTATAGAGAGAATTACAATAAAAATAAAAGAAACGTCTTATATCACTTAAAATATATATTTACGCTTATTAGTGTTACCCACAAGACAGTAAATATACATAAAAAATGGTAAGTGGTGATCGATTTTGATTGGACACTCCAATCATCATCAGACCCAATAGGCGAATGACAAGAATAATTAAAACAACGACGTTCTAAAGCCAGAACCACTTGGTAAAAGTCCAGTTTAGAAATATTAAAAAGTGTTTGAACGTTCTTATGATCTAACCAGCAAGCTTTAACCTACTATACAAGTCATTGAATAACTTCTGTACTTGTTATTACCTAAGATGCTTAACATGGTTTTACCAATATAGGTTACTATATATAGCTACAAGCTAATATAGCTCAAACAGAGCACATGAATGACAACTACTCCTGCGTTGCCAAGATGCCTACAACAAGTTTTGCAGAGTTTTTACTGCTTTAAAATAATTTTTTACTGCAAATAATTTGTACACCCTCGGCTAAACAATGCACTACATTCTCCATAAAAAAAATTATAATTTAATTTAATTTTTATGAATTATAAATTTCTTTTGCATATATGCAAATATTTTATCTACTAAAGATTAACCAGGAAGTATAGTGTCAGAAGGGAATGTAATTTTGTAATGAAATGGGCATTTTATTGATTACCGAAGAGAGACAGGCTACCATGGCACCACACCCCTACCTGTTGATATCAATCTAACATTACCACAACGTCCATGTAACTTTCTAAAAAGGGTAATAAGGTATAAGGTAATATAAGGGTAGTAAGGAACCAGACTTAATGAATATTATACCAAGAGGAATCATTTGGAATAAAATAAATTAGGGACTGTTGAAGAATAAATCAAACTAAACTTTTATTTCAAATTAAGACAAGCTCATTCCTTCTGTAACAATAACTTAGTAAAAGTCAGACGATTACACATTTCACCATGGGATACATAAAACACCACAGAGTAAAATTCAATCTAAATAAGACCTGTCATTTACTGGGAGCCTTTTTTTGTACATAAATCACAGGATGATAATAATATAAACAACTATTTAATTACTTTCACTTGAGTTACAGCCAAATTTAAAACAAATTTATTTCCTACTTTTGTGGTACTGGTAAACATTTCTGGTACTGAGTAAAAATTATTGTAATTTGTATTATGTAACAAATTTAACGGAATAAACCATTTATTCATTTAAAAATTACTCATAATACGAAAAAGAATATGAATACAGTTAGTTGCATATTATAATTACCTTAAAAAAATTGCACCTTAATTTTCAATCTTCACTTTAAAAAAATAATCTGTTTTTTGAGGGGCACATAACTCTTTTTGAAGGCTAGTTAATCTTAAACTAAAGTAGATATCAATAAACTCATATGAAATAAATATAAAATAATTAATTTTCCTATGTTTAGTCTATGGTTTAATCCTATGCCTATTTCTTAAAGTTATAAAAAAATATAACTAAAACAACCAATGCAGGTTGGTATTTTGAGTATCTAGTTTGTGTATCAGCTTAGATAAAGTAAGTCATTTACAGTTATGCAATAGCACAAGTAGCTTAACTCGTTAAAAGGATTTTAGGATATTTTTACAATGAAACAGAAGTAAATTGACCATAGGAAAATTCAGCAGTTTCCGAAAATAACAAAAACATCTGTCTCAACATTAATTTTTTACATTTTACAGTTTCTGATAAAAATTACTATTTTAGCAAATTTCCCATATAGGGAATAATCTATTACGTATCTATTTGGACATTATAAACATTATATGTTTTAGACTCAAAATATTCAGTAAAAAAAGTTATATTAAAAATGTTCCTTTTAAAATAAATCTATACTATAAACATAAAACAATAGGCCTAATTAAGTCTCATTAATATAGTCTCAACATTATTGTTTTACATTTTACAGTTTCTGATAAAAATTACTATTTTAGCAAATTTCCCATAAAGAGAATAATCTGTTACCTATCTATTTGGACATAAACATATATGTTTTAGACTCTAAATATTCAGTAAACAAAATTAAAATTTATATGTTATTCTTGTGGAGAATAATTAAATTGTTGTAGTTTGGTTGGTTATGGATATATGTTTGCTACAGCGGGAGGTTATTTAACAAAAATCCTAGATTTATAAACAATCAAAAACAAAAAAATTACTGCAAATCCGAAAAGATATCAATACTTGTACCGTTTACCTTAAATGTGAAATATTTTCTGTTTTACCAAGATTTTGTTAAGTCATCTTACTGTCTATCAAACTTTATACAAGCAAAGAAGAAGAAAGTATCTTTTTACCCTTTATCTCTACGTACGTTATAACTAAGGCCAGTAGCATTAACAATTTCAAGTTACCTATATTAAAAATGTTCCTTTTAAAATAAATCTATAAGGTGGGGTGTGGCAAGTGCGTTTTTGGGGTAAGTGCCACATAATGTTTATATATTCTAGTTTTAGCACATTATTAGATATGAAGTGTAAAAAAATTATTTTATACAATTTTCACCATATTATTATATACAATACGTTTTTGTTCTGACGGTGAGCTCGTAATGGTTTTTGTTAGTTTTCTATAAAAAAACTATCAAGATTTTCATTGTGCAAATTAATTCTATAGAATAATTTTTGCTGCACTTTAAAGCTAGGCGCCCACCGGGCAACTCAGCGGGTGACGCGGCGCGGCGCGACGCCGTGGAAAAAAGTGTAACTTGTGTAAAATGCTATAAAATTCTATTATGTAGATGACCAGACATGGAGACTACATTCTCAGCATCAACTAGCTTTTAGCTAATTTCCCTTAGGTGTCCCAGTCAGTGGTAGAATTAGGACGGTCAATTTCAGGAATAACTTAGGCTACTCATTACCAAACCAAAGCCATTAATACCCCCGTCGCAGCAAACCTGCATACTAAGCGAATTTTTACCCAGCTTGATTTCTACTAAAATATTCCCTATAAATTTTCAGATTTATTTCCTATTTAAATAACATTAATTTTAGTGAGTAGTTAGGTTTGCTGCTATGGGGAAGATGTTGAGGTGTGTTTTTTCAATTGAAATATTGATAGCTTAGTATGAAATAATCCAAATTGCCAAATTTGATTAAAATATATCCATAAACAAGCAAACTAGAACAGTTTATTTATTCTCCATAAGAATAACATGGGAATTTTAAATTTAAATTTTTTTTAATTTTCTCCTTAGTCAATGAACATTCAAAAAAACTTCAATATACTAAATTATTTGTTTTTTTAAGCTCTTCAAAATGGTCTAGAGAGAAATTTAGAAATTTAAAGTTTTTAGGGTCAAAAATGAGAAAAACCCATTTTTACCCCATAAAACCCCCCATAAACCCCTGATCCCATGGTCCGATTATGCTGGTTCGCGAACTCGTTCAAATAAATGTAGGTTTACACGTTTTTACCAAATTTCATCAAAATCGGATCAATTTTGCTTGAGTTATCGCGCTAACGGACACATATATAAATATATATATGAATTTGAACGGATGGTGTTTTTGGCCTCTGGGGACCTCAACACGAAAAAGTAAATCGGTCCCGGGTCTAGGTCTTACCATGAGACCTACGGTAATAGCTTATTCCCTATATGGGAAATTCGCTAAAAAGGTCTAGAGATAAATTGGGACTTTTTGTGTTTTGAGGTCAAAAATGAGAAACCCCATTTTTTACCCCATAAAACCCCCGTGAAACCCGGTTCGCATAGTTCGATCATGGTGGTTCACAAACTCATTCAAGTTTATGCCGCCTTACACCTGCAAGCTGAATTTCACCTAAATCAGACAAAAATTACTCAAGTTATCGCGGTTACATATATATACATACATGTATACAAATTTAAACGAATAATGTTTTTCACCTCTGGGGACATTAAAACTAAAAGTAAATTGGTCCCGGGTCAAAGTCTTTACCATGGGACCTACGGTAATAGCTACTTTCCTATATGGACATTCACTAAAGTGTAGATTTATTTTGTTGCTTTCATCTTTGACAGTAAAAAATACTAGTAATCCAAGCTTGCTCTTGCATTTGTACGTTTTAACAGAAGTAAAATTGATCTAAGCAAGTTATAAGCAACATATCACCATTGAAGTTTAATGCCTTATAGCTTCAGAAATTTAGTTAATGTAAAACTTTAACAACATACGCTAAAAACTAATTTGATTTAAAAAATAAGTTCAAACGATATTTTTTTAAGTTGGGTGATATGCCATCATAATAAAGATTGAGGTTTTACTGGCCCACATTATGACAAAAGCCATTCAAATCTCCCCCATGGTAGAGTAGAGTGGGGGGGGGGGACTTTTGTGAGTCAACGGACTGAGAAACACTTCTGTTTAACGTCAAAGAGAGGCAAACAGATTAATCAACACTTCTGAAAAAGCAACGTTTAAACGGAGGAAAGTAAGCGCTTGGGATTATACGTAACTTATCAAACATTTTAGCTTGATTACCAATATTTACAAAATTGATTTTCTATTTGTTCCTATCTACGATCAAAATTATTAAATAAAAATTATCTTAACTCAAGTAGTTAGAACAAACATAAGTACCCATTTTATCTTTTGAATTGTCGATGTGATCTCCTATTTAATTAGCCTTTTATGTAGCCTGATCTAGTTTTAGAGCAATAAAGTGTAATCAAGCCAAAGCACGCCACCTAGATCACCAAACGTTGAGAGAAGAGAAGAACTTTACCAAGTGTATTAAACCCACCGACATAGGTTCTAACCTAAGGTGGTTATTGTTTCGTGTATGTATTGTATCTTTGTGTTTGTACATTGTATAAAAAGGAACAATAAAGATTTCTTACAATAAAAAAAGTTGGAACTCTCAGTTTTTTACTTTACAAATTGAGGCTAAAATACTTTTAAGTTTTTATTGATATTAAAAAAATGTAGTTTACTGAAAAATAACCATATTTCTCCAAAAATTTCATATACCTATGTAAAAACATTAATCGGTAAATAAAATTACATCAATCACAATGGCCTTTATTGTGGCCTATGTATTCTTTGAGAACAATGATGTCAATGTAATTAACAATATAAATAAAGATAGTAAACTCCTTAGTTACACTTCAACAGAAATTATCAAACGTTTCATTTAGGCCTATGTATTTAAAATAACCTGACAAAAGAGGAGTTTAAAGCAGCGGAAGAAAATGACAACAGACTTTACAGTAGCCTAGATGTTAAGTTCCGTTGCAGCTTACTACAGATGTGGGGTGGGGGGGGGGGGGAGAGAGAGTCTTTTGTGACCTCATAAAATACTTATCTCAGTCTGGCAACTCTGACAACAAAAATTGGAAATAAATCTGCTGACCACAGTTTAACATAAACTACATGAGAATAAAGTACCGGTACTTCACATACTCCACACTGGCTGTGTATTGTTTATCAATCAACTCAGATGTTTTCAAGTGGTTCAAGTTCCCTAACCTCTCATCTTAAGAAGGTTCTAAATGGCTTAATACGATTACATCTTGACAGCTAGAATGATATTATAGTAGGCTATAAGACAATAAACCCTCCACATGTCACTTTTGGTTCATATTTCCAAATTGGACTTATAAATTAACATTTATTTATAGTCACAATTTACATACAGAAGGTTACAGAAAAAAACACAGTCCCAATACATTAATTGTAGGAGTTTTTATTTCAAACTAGCGCAATGCTTTTAAATGTAGACTCTTGCTAATTGACTCTTGCTAACCATTCTAATTTAACAACCCTGCGCTTAATTAGTCAAGAGGCTGAACATAGAGCATATGATTGGTTTTCTGCAAACAGACTATCTTGTAATTCTGACAAATCACAATATATAACAATCAGTCTTAAAACAGAGGTAAAATTTGAATCAGTTAAACTTTTAGGATTTAATTTGGATTCAAAATTAAATTGGTCATCACACATAAAATCTGTTTGTAACAAAATTCAAGAGTGAGGTGCTTGCTGTGGAAACTTAAGGATTTTGTTAGTCAAGAATATTTAAGATTGGCGTATTTTGGACTCTTTCAATCGCACATACTATATGGTCTTATTTTGTGGGGCCACTCTCCACATATTAATGACATCCTTTTACTCCAGAAAAAGGCGGTTCGAAGCATTGCTGGAGAATGCTCAGATACACATTGTAAACCTCTTTTCATTAATTTCAGGATACCAACCATAGTAAATCTTTATATATTCCAAATTCTAATATATACAAAGTCAAACTTAGATCAATTCTCTTTCCGAAAAGACGTACACAATCACTATACAAGAGGTAGGGATAAAATAGATATATTGCAGCACAGATTGGCAAAAACCAAACATTCACATAAATTAAATTGTATAATGTTTTTAATAAGCTGCCTGAAGAAGAAAAATTAGTTTCTTACAGTATTTTTAAAAATAAACTGTATGACTGGATTGTTAAAAATCCCTTTTACAAAATTGATGATTTTTTAAGTTGTGAAGTAAATATTAGATTTTGAAGAGTAAGTTGAAATAAAGCTTTTATTTTCATGTAAGTGGCTATTTAAATTTAGATATTTTGTACTGTAAACACTGAATCACCTTGTAACTATGTATAACAATGACGTGTCCTATTTCTTTTATAAAGATCAATGGAAATAAATATTTCTTATTCTTATTCTTATTTATTGCTCCCAAAACATTCTATTGTATTCACTAACAGTCTATTCACGTTCTCTCCATGGGGTATTACAACACAATTAACCTATTCTTACACTTCAGGTTATTGTAAATTAAGAATGATGAAAATATTTATTTTTAGTTGTTCATATAAAATCTTGACCTACATAAAACTTATTAATATGAATAATATAAAGAAACATCAAAAACAGCCCATAAGGACCAAGTTCAAGCTGAATCGGATTCAGTCTAAAAAACTTAGAAATAACTGTGTACAATAGTGAGTATACGTCTAAACGACCACTTCTGCCGCTTCTGTCTATACTCGTTAAATATGCGCCAGGCTTTTGCAGCACACTTCATACCATTACATAGGCCTATCTACCTATCAACCCCTCATACCTGCATAGGCTACCGGTACCTCTCTGATACCCTTTAAGTCTCAGTAACAGTTTATTTGGACACATGTAGTTTAGTTGTCAAGTACTCACTTGCTTTATCTTAAGTTTTCATTTTACAGTAGTGAGACTTTGTCGGTTAGTGGTTTTTATGAAAAACTAATTTAATTCATTTAATAGCTTTGGCAACAAATAAACTGAATTGATTGAATTATGTTCAACCCATTGATACCATGTTACGAGTAGGCCTATAGCAACATGCTCAACATAGCATTTTGCGGCATGGTAACCAACTGGTGCTTAAGTAGTTCAAAAACTTTATTCTTACCAACTAGAGCTAGCGTTATTGGCACTATACTCCGTTCACAAAAGGCAGTTGTAAAGGAAGCTGATCCATTCCCTCCACTAACTCTATTTTTGAAACAAAAGCTGTACAGCTGTTTATTACACCAAACCAGGAATCAGCTATAGGCTAACATATGACTGTTTGTATGTGTTGTTGTGTGACTGTTGTGTTGATGTATGTGATGTGTGTATGGCTGTTGCTCAATATTTTGTGGCCTATTAGATACAACATGTAACATACCATATTCGCTGTAAAATGGTGTAACCGTTGAGAGGAAATAAATAAATAAATAAATAAATAAATATGTTAAGAACAAAATTGTGGGGGGACCCAGAAAAACTTCCTCTCAAACCGCTTATATTTTGTGAATAGACTATAGTCCCTGCCTGCGTAGCCTACAGTGAAACAATGTCAAGTTAACAAATAAACGCATAGTTTTGTAAAGTTTGTTAAAGTTTGAGTGTAGCCTATAAGTTAGCTCTCAGTTATTTTTACATGTATGGGCTAGTTTCCCATACAAAATCCATATTAAGCTTACTATGAGTGCGTTCTCAAAGAAAGCTGGTCACAAGTAACTTATTTCCATAGCTTGCTCCAAGCCCTTGAGAATTTTGTTGCTTGAGAACACAACAAACGCTTGCTTTCAGTGTGTTCAGAGTTTCAGTATCAAAGATAGTCATAGTCATAGTTCTTTATTCATTTTTTTTGTACATAGTTCGTACAGTAAATAGCGTCATATATAATACAATACTAAATCTAATTAAAATCTACTATTTACAGTTAACCAAGCAAAAATAAAAAGTAATAACAAAAATATTTATATCTACTGTAGGTTATATCTGGGAGGTGGAAAATTCTTCTATGGAGTAAGGGGCCAGTTGTATTAAATATTCTTTCAGCAATTTCCTGAACTTATTTAAATTATTTTCTCTTCTTATGTTTTCTGGAATATATTTAAGAAAAGTATGTCCTGTGTAGGTTGGTTTCTTTTCAAAAAACTTTAATCTATGTGGCAGGATAACCTCATTTCTCTTTCTAGTATTATACGAATGAGCTGGGGACTTAAAATTGATAGTTGTACAATTCTTTGCAATGAGAGTAGTTTCAATAATGTATTGCCCGTAAACAGTTAAAATATTTAGATTTTTGAAATGTTCTTTAGCTGGTGCATCATACTCTAACTTAAGCATGATCCTGATTGCTCGTTTTTGCTGTTTTAATATTTTTTCCAAATTTAAATTTTTTGTTGAACCATACAGCGCTATGCAGAACAATATACCTATGTGATCAAAAATATATTTTCTTTGGATATTCCACCCCTTCCCCCTTCCCCAAACTTATTGATCTGTCAACCTACAAAAATACTGCAGGTTAACTAAGTAGAACCTGTAAGAATAATTAAATCTGAGACTGGATTTTTTTAGCAAAGCAAAAGCAAAAGTGCTGCAAAACGTTTCCTTGGTTTTTAATCTGTTGGTTCAAAACTTAAATGCGCTAAAATGGTCGTGAGATTTTTTTGTGACTGCCCAACTAAACTGGGCAATGAAGGTGCTTAAGACAAAACTCTTCACACCAATCCCTCTTTCTTAGGCTTTTGGTTGTATTTAATAAAGGTCTACCTGACATTAAATGTAAAGAGCCACTTGCTATAAAGATTGTAAATCAAAATCTTCCTTATCTAAAGTGATTTGAAATTCAAAGACAACAATGGCCAACAGAATCCATGCTTAATGGGGCCAAATTTTTATTTGTGGTCAGGTTTTGTTTAGCTGTATCTTAAGAACAGCATTGATTATTATGTCCAACATTAGGTCCAAATGTTATTAAATGGTCGCATTAAAGCTTAATTGAAGGCCAAATGACAACTGGAATCTTGACATAGGAAGTTAAGGTAACTTACACCCCACTTGGGATTGAACCAGCCAGCCTTCAGATGGCAGAATGAACAGACTTTTTTATTCATGTAGGTCTATTAAACATAGAGACTAAACGGAACGCTCCAGAACTAGGCCTGCTGATATAGGCCTAGCCTACTTAATAGATTCTTCGGTTGGTTGAACTTGAAGCATGTTCCAGCATAAAAGATATGTGGCTAAGAAGAAAAAAGTGTTTTAATACCTTATCCAAGCTAGGCAAAAAGGTGTACATTATTTGGTCTATGTTTGAAATAGCCTAGTATGTTTAAAAGGCTACATAGGGTTGTAATCAAGGCAATGGTGAAAGAAAAGCTTAGGGTCTGTGCCTTGATTTCTTTTTACATGCATTATGTTTAAGTAGAGAAACTAAAGTTATTACAAAAGATTACACAGGAAGCAAACACTGCAGTAAATGTGATTAATATTTGTGAACTCACCTGAAATTCACATTCAACAATTTCAGTATCTTCTAACAACCGAACTGTGCACTTGAAGGTAACGTTTACATCACTTTTACTTCCAAATTTCAGCATTTTAGAAACAATTATCAACCAACGAAATTACAATTCTTTAAGTACTAAAACTAAATTAGAACAGTTCCCGCGGTTATTAACGCTCTATTAAAACGGTTTACCCATAACTATAATTTCTATTTCATTCATCATACTCAAAACAAGCATTTTCAGCTTCAGCTGCACCCGATGCTTTGCTTCCAAACCTAAATCTAGTTTGACGTTTGGTTTGGTTGTGTTCTGTTTCTGTTTTCTGTATGTGCCTCTTTGAAAACATGTGTTAGTCAAAGCCGTTTAAATGTAGAATTCTTAATGGAAATGGCATTTATTCGCCATACTGTATAAAAAATGTAAGCTGTAACTTATTTTGATTGTATTTGCTCGTGTATTTGAAGGTGAGATTTGCAGCCCCCTACCCTTACTACATATCAATAGGTCCCCATATATATATATACAGTATATACTCAAATTTCAGGAGTGGCTACAAGATCACAAGACTATTCCCCTACTTGACTCTTTGGGCGGATTCAAAAACTAGAAAAACATTGTAGTAGCCTACGCATGAGTGAGATTGGTTAAGCTATGACGAAATAGTTTATAAAATATCCATAATAGTGCCCGTTAATCTATTTTGGCAAGAGGATGAAGAAACATTATAAAATGCTGTCAGCATGGTGGTTCATCAACCTTGTAAAGTGGGGGCTACCGGGGGGTTCACATAGTTAAAGGCGGCCGTGGTTCACGCCTCCATAAGAAGGAAGGGGGTCTAGGGCAAGATGTATGGAGTAAAAGTTTACTCCATATATCTTTTATACATCATACCTACTTTTATACTTTTATTTTACATACCGTACTGTATACTTCTACTCCATACATCTTGGGTCTAGGGATCCTCCCTCAAAAATTTGGTATTTTCATGCTGTTTTTTGCGACTTTCTATAGCCATATTATATTTAATGTCTAGAACTGTGGCCAAAATTCTCTGTTATGTTTTTAGGATCAATGTGTGTTTCAACTTATTTTTCTAGGGCCTAGGGTCCCGGTCCAATGCGGGGGCTATTATTATAGCCCCCCTTATTTTGAAACCTGCGTGTTTTGGAATCTGTGTCTATTGTAGTCCAGTAGAGTTTTGAGACCTCGAAACTCGAAAGGTTCAATGCTTGTTGTATTCAGACTGGATCAGTATCAATAACTTAGCTCTTGAAAATTTAGCCAGGACCATGTATTGGAAACAACACTCTGTTTTGTGCTATCTGGGAGCCAATACAAAGAATGTCTGTGTTGTTTACCTATTTCATTTGCTACCGTATGTACTACAATCTAAAAGTTCCAAAGTAAATAAACACAATATTGATACAGAATAAGGAAAATTAACTGTAAATAATATAATACATTAGAGAATATATAGAAGTTGGAGCAGGCATCCAACATATATATTGAAAGAATCAAAATGTTTAGTAATATCTGTAGTTTAGATTTATTTGTCTTGTAATATTTATAATAAATAGCTTTTATTAATTTTTAATAAAAAATATATATATATAATTCGTTACTTATTTTTTCTACCCATCAACGACCGAAATTAGTGTTTAGCATCACTTCATAAAGAATTATATTTTATTAACAAACTGCAAATCAAAGATTAATCAACTATATTGACCAATTTAGAAAACTTATTGACAATCACTTTATTTACGAGAAGAATTTAGATAAAATAACTGTTTTTATAAACACAAAGTGTCTTTAGCCTAACGTAGTAGGCCAGTATAAGAAATCTTGTTTGAAAAAATCGTATTGATTTCCCTCTACAAAACAGGATTTTTAACCAAATAATACCTGGAAAATAGTGAAAGATTTATGGAATATTGTTAGTATCATAAATTGTAAAAATATGATGTTTATGATAAAGTTGTATTATAATTTTAGGGCCAAATGGGCTGAAAAACCCGCGCATTCGCCGTACACTGTGTTTCTTATAACCCCCCACCAACCAGAAATCAGCGTCTTCAACAACGGGTTGTGAAAACAGGCGGTTTCGCATTTAAACATGGCAGCTGCTACGAGTGTTGTGGTACTGGATAGAGGCAATAACACAACATGCACTATAAATTTACACGGTAATTTAATATCATTATAATTTTTACTTTTGCTTATGACAATAAACAAAAAATTAATCAATAAGTATTAAAATAATTGGTTTAATATTAAGTAAAATGAGTTTATTTTTTTTAAATGAGGTTATCTCAACCACTTGTTTCTCCCCATGCTGATGGATTGGTCTATTATTGCTTGAATTAAAACAACATTTTATTTCAGGCGCAACCGTAGTGTCGTGGCGGGTGAACAATCAAGAACAATTATTTGTAAGGTAAGAAGTTTCTTATCACAACTTGTGTTAAGTACATAAACTTATTTAGGCCTAACTAAGTCCATTTTAAGTGATTTGTAGGTTAGAAAGTATGTTAAGATAAGCTAGGCCTAAACTTTGGTGGGCACTTTCATGACAAATCAAGTTATTTCTATCTTAAGATATTAATCTGGGAATTCTTAATTTATACACTGCAATAACTAAAGTTTCGAAACTTGGTCACAATCAATCAAGTTAAGTTGTTGTTCCTTCTATAAGTTAATGTTGTTACTTATCGGCAGCCGTAGATTAATAACAATTGATAAAACTACCTATTTGAACCTTTTAACACGTTTAATACCGAGCATGCGACGCCACGATCATTGCCATGGACCGAGGTATAAGTTACCTATAATTTAATCTTGCACATAGACTGGCTGTCACTTGGTTAACAGTACACGCAGACCACGGGCGAAAACCTGTTACACAGTCATCATTTACTGTGTAATACTCTGCAATCTTGTTTGTAAATAATATATTCTTGTTGTTTTTTATAGGCCTAACCTTTTTTAATGTCGCAAACCAGTCTATAGTGAAGACAATAGTAAAAATTATTATATTTTTCTTGAAATAGCCAAAGCGCCGCATATATGTGACAGTTCATTTGTTATGTTTTTAAGTGTAAAAAACAAATTTTTCAAGAACAGATGATTATTGAACAAATATAGAAGCTACATGGAATAATGCAGCATACATACAGCGGACACAGTGATGCAGCTAAGTAAAGAATAGCTTTTCCAACTATCATATGACGTCGTCAATCATCATCATATACATAGACCAAGCGACGCAGTTGTGCGTCAGACATTCCTGTTGACCACTGCAGAGAATTCAGTGCCTTCAAATAGACCGTTACAAAGATATAAGCGTTTTGATAACATTGGAACACCGACGCAAATATACGACGTTAGTCTATTTTAATGTGACTAGCCGTCGCATATATGTGACGGCAGTCTATGGGTAGAAACTAGCCTTCACATATGTGCGTCACTGGTCCATATGAATGAAAAACTTTGTACTATTGCGGTAGCGAACATGTTAAGTTTAATTTTGCTGCTTATCCCCGGCTAAAGTTGAATTCCGATTTGTGCGAAATAGATTGGAAAGAACTGCAAAATTTGCAGTCAACATCATTGAATATTTATCTGAGAAGCTTTCTACCATTTTAAACTTCTAATAAATGTTAATGGATGGTAAGCCCTAAATAATGAGGTACCGGTACCGGTAAGTTCAAATATCATTAGTTATTTTATTTATCGCCATTTCAAAGTAAAGTAGGCTATTTAACTGTTTCTGCTGCATATTAGGCAAGTAGTAAGTAACTTATTAATGAGGTAATTGTAAAAGAAAAACCAGAGATTAGTTAATAGATTTGTACAGCTCCTTCATGGGAAGAGGTAGACCTACTGACCATTCAAACCAGATGTTAGGCTATAGGCTACACCTATGATGAGCAACAGACTGTTCAGTATTAGAAAAAGGTTGTATTAAGTTACACATTTTTTCAAGAATGATTTTGAACTTGTACTTCATATATATAAGGAAAACCATACAGTAGTGGAAAAGACACGAATAGGTTTCAGTTCACATCATCTATAATTGACAGTAGGCCTATGTCAAAAGAGTGGCTTGACCATAAGTATCAGTTAGCGGGAGGAGACAATTTGCGGATGGCAGGAGTAGGCAATCAGCGGCAAAATGACCAGTTTGGAATGGAAACGTTACCAGATAAATTAGAGAGAATCTGCTGTGTATTTAGCTGTGAAAAAAGAAAGAAATCTTAAATACGTTAATATACTTTTCAATGAAATGGCGACCGTACAAAGTAAGTACCGGTATTTTAAGCCAAGTATGAATGGAGATGAGTGTAGGATGAGTGGCGCAATCTTGTAGTCTCCCGAACCATATATGCACTAGAGTGCCAGAAAGGTGTACACGCTGTGTGTTTTGGCCAACACAGGTGCTAGATGATGCTACACCATTTTACTTTTTTGGGCTACTGTAAGTGTAAATGTATAGTTTTATGTTATAAATAGTTGGTTCCATCTTTGTTTTTTGGCATAAAGAAAAACTGTAGGCTTCTTTCCTTTTCTTTTGTATAATATAGCATTAGACGTTATATAGTGCATTTGAGTGACATGACACATCAAAACGCTCTTAAGACAATTTATTTCAAACCCTAAAAAGAAGCTTATTTTTCAAGGTAGGACTTTCAAATTTTGCATGCTTACTAACAAATGTGTGTACACACAGTAGTAATAAAAAATAGCCTAACACAAATATTGATAAAATATTTTTTATTCATATAGGTAGTTAAATCTCTTGGTTGTAGGTAGGTACTCAAAGTTTTTATTTATTTAGGCCCTATTTTAAATTTTTTTACTTACATTTAGTACCTAAAATAAAAACAATCCATTCAAACCTTTATAAATTAATATTATATTTTTATAAAGGTAATTTTATTACAAAATTCTAGAAAAACAAGTTTTATCAAAATATTTGCAAAAATTAAAAAGTTATAACCATTTTATATAAGCATTGCGTTTAAGTACAAAATGGACTCGGCGGTTCTCGATTATACGAATGAAAAAATGCCAGCAGCGAAAGGGCTAGATGAGCAATGTTTGCTTGAATGTACATTTAGGTCTATGCTTCAACAAAGATCTCAAAAACGGCTTCGACAATTTCCTTCAAATGTTGTAAATAATCTGGCCTGAAAACAAGTAATCTGCTGTAAACACTAACTGTTAACTGTATTTTTGGCGGTAAACTGCCAAAAAAATCTAATTATGTAAAAAAGTGAAATTGAAAGTCAAAAATTTTTAACATTAGCCTTATGTGTTGCCATGTTAGTTGAACAAAAAAACGAGGAAAAAGTAAACAAAAGACCTGAAACATGAGCTTATAACAGCCATCCAAAGTCTACTTAACAATTACAAAATACAGTACAAAGTGAAAAACATCAGTTGTTACTATTGAGCAAAGATTTCACTGAAGATTACTCAATGTAGCCTAGGTGAAAATAGTTCCAATCAAATACTGATTGTTTTACTTGGCTTTCTCCTACCAAAACTTAATCCCTGAAGTACTGGGGAAATTTTTATAAACGAGTGATTTTCACCGTCTACTGTTAATGCGTTGTAAATTGCCAGGTTAAAATTCCCATCAGAATATATTGAAATTCCACTGAAACTGAAATTAATGAAAGCCAAAATTAGTCGTAAATAAAATGTGAGTTTATATTGCTTTTAAAATGGAAATAAACTACAACGAGCCATGGCTCGGTCCCAGGGTACTATTAACTAAAGCTTTAATATTGTTTTAAAGTGTAGATTATCCTGTGAAGTCTGTTCTAGAATCGAGTAAACGTTTACCATTTGTTTGTACTTAATTACCAAACATACGGTAATATGAAAGCCTATTCCAGATTCTAGATGAGAGAATTGTTTTCAGACATAAATATATATTTAGTGGAATCAATTATAGTATTTAAAGTTTTACTCTTTAAGCCCCAAAGACTTATTGGTAAAAAGTTATCAAACTATATGTGCGAGTACATATCTTAATGAATACAACTAAAAGCTGTCAATACGAATATGTTGCTACTTAATAGTCTTCATCAAACTACGCTGGGGCTTCGGTTTACAAGTGGTGTTACTGCAAATATATTGCTAGGCCTTGGCCGATTGGTGTAAGGCGTTTCAGTCTGTTCTGGTGTGCAACTGAGGAATTCACATGTGAAAGAGGCACCTTGGATCCGTAGTAATGGCTTAGGGTGGAAGTTGAATCTCAAATCAGACATTTCGTTACATTTTACCATTGTCTTTTGAATACTGAAGTAGTCTTCTTCCCATCTGTAAAACAGCTGGTTTTTTTTTATTTTTTGACAAAATCATAGTTTAATGAGCCATACTTACAGATAGTGCTTTAGTAAAAAATTATATTTTCTCCTTTAGTTATTATTACTGTGATCGTTGATGTAAGATACAAATAAAGGTGGTTGTAGTTTGCAGTAATTTGTAATTTCAAATTATTGGTTTGGTTAAAAAGTTTGCTTGCTTGACAGAAATCAGTACGGTAATCAGTGTGCTCTGTCAAAGCCTGTACTACTGTAAGGTACAATTAGATCTACACTTCATCCAAAAGTGAAAGCTAACTTTTGACTCCAAACTGATTAATAATATAGTCCCTGTATTGTATGGTAGAAAATAACACTATTTTAAGCATTAGGATTGACAGGAGGGGGTTAAAGTTGGTAGTTTTCTTTTTTTGTTATAAATACCTCACAAACAATGAGGTTTAGCACAAAAAATTCATTTCCAAAGATGATAAGTTACAAAAAGTAAAAAATGGACATTTTTAACAAATTGAAAGTCCCGTTAAATGTCCCTGGACGGATAAAATATTTCAAAAAATTAACAAAAATAGAGTTACAAATTTGAAAAGAAGTCACTGGACATAAATATTACTGTATTTTAAAACATTACTCAGTGATACACCACATCCTCAGGGGGGCTAGCTAGGGAGGAGTCAGAAGAGAATCTTAAACTTAAGCATAGGTTGATATAGACATGAAATTAAAGAACTTTGTTAGTAAAGTACAAAGTGTTTGTGCCGCAAACCCGAGCTCAAGCAGACAACTTAGTCAAGAGTGACAGCCGTTGAAAAATTCCTTTGTGATTTTTAAAAGGAAATAATAAATATGAAAACCCGCAAATTTAAATCAACAATGAAGATCAAGTGGTTATAACCTCGCCGTTTTGTAACAGATTTAAAGACAATGAATTCATGTATAGTTTCTGATGGAATAATTTACTTAGGAAGTTATGTAGGTTTTCTATTTGTCACTTTACTCTCCAGACTGGTTGTGGTGAGAGACTTGTCACCTGTCTCTCTCACAGTTGCATAACTGGACTAGGTCAATGTAACCTTCACCTCATATCTCTCTACACCAAACTGGCTGTCCTAGCGACCAGTATGATTGCATATTAGATATTGTACAAAGTGTCTTAAATGTTACTAGGACTTAAAATTTATTGTCAAACATTTTTGTGATTTTATTGTTTTCACCCCGATGTGTGAAATATTTTAACATGTATGGACTACTGTTAAGTAACCTGGAGTTGTAGAGCTCTACAGTTGTTTTTCAGTCTAATTCCAAAGCATTGCACTTGTTTCAGTTTCACATACTGTATTTAATTATTTATTTACGGTTACACCATTTTTTCAGGGTTGACATGCTGATATTGATACAATATTGAAAGATTGAGATTAGATGAACGAAAAGTAATAAATGAATGCAAGTGAAATGTGCAAGGAGCATAATTACTTAGCCTTATACAATTTGCTTCCCTTCTGCCTTTTCTCATGCTTTTTTAGGTACTTTTTTGTTATTTTGTGGAAATTTTTGAAAGGCAGATCTTTGTACAGTAATACTGAATGCTTAGCTTTACATTGTATGAGAAACTAGGTTTGATATACAGTATTACCTTTTTCTTCCTGATAAAATGTTTTATTTTCTGAATGGTGACAAACTTTGACATTTTTAAATCAAAATCATACTACAGGTGTGTTCTGTTAACTCTGTACAAATTCACACATACAGACAGACACACACACGTGCAGACAGATATCACTTTGAAAACACTTTTTTGAGTTCAGGGAGGCCCAAAACGGATATATCCACAAATTATCCTCAAAGCTCAAACTCGAAAA
This sequence comes from Macrosteles quadrilineatus, assembly GCF_028750875.1. Lineage (NCBI taxonomy): Eukaryota > Metazoa > Arthropoda > Insecta > Hemiptera > Cicadellidae > Macrosteles > Macrosteles quadrilineatus. The sequence goes on from NW_026542599.1 coordinate 62,651,464, forward strand.
TGTTGATAAATTAATACTTTCTCCATATACGCTATGTGTAGCCGAGAAAGTAAAAATGAATTTTGCAAACCCATTTTAATGGGCTCAATATAATGAAAGTAACTCATGACATTACAGTATGTAGTTTTATAAGTTTTTCAATTTTGAAATGCATTATAAATTGTTTAATAAACATTTCTCATTCGCAAAATATTCTGTAACGTATCCCCAAAGCTGCGGTCGCGAAAAAACAAATTTGAGAAAGCAATTAACACTAATGCGGCTGTTTTGTCGGGACTGTGCGCGGAGATAGAAGGGGTTCGGGGGATTTTACGGTGGTCGGGGGGCGAGGGGGAAACAGCTTCTCATCAGAAACGCTGTTTTTGCCTCGACACATCACATCAGCTTTGCGTTACTGAGCTGCGCCGCCACGTTGTTATTATTACCATCAACTTTTTAACACCAACTCACGAATTTCAATGTATAGTAATTTGTACATAATGCAGTGTACGTGTAGAGAGTACGAGAAAGCATACGAAATTTTTGGTATCTTATTGTAAAAAGTTTGGGGAAGACATTGGGTGAAACAAACGATAGTGTAGGTACTGTTTAAAATGTTTATGTTTATAAGAAAACGTGATGCAAACCGTTTTGAGAATATTGCTTCACAAGTTGACGGTAAAGTAAATGTTTCTTAACTATTGAATATTTCTTACTGTACGGTTTCATGCTAAAAGTGAGTTACTATTTACAAAAGGTTCTATTTATTATCAATTCGCAGGTTACAGTAGTATCATGTGTAGGGTTCGTATTGAAATTAGGATTTATAGTATGCAACAGTTTGCTACATTTTAATATTTAATCTCAACGTTTCTCTTCTAATTAAATCTATTGAATCGTACACACAAAGCCCTATCAGCTGTCTGCAGGGCCACGACAGGAACTTGATGGAAACCGTAAATTTACAGACATCACTCATACATCGAATTGCAATTCATACACGTATCTTCTCTTCGTACGGTCGTATTTGTCAGGTTTAATTGTTGCAGAGTGCAGCAAGTTGGTCTAGTGGCAGAGCTCGGATCTCTAGCCCTGGCTTCGGAGCCCGAGATACCGCGTTCAAATCCCGCCAATCACCAATGTGTCTTATCTATGATAATGCCGTGACCCTCTAGGGACAGCCTAAAGTAATGTGTAAATAGAATCTAGCCTAGTGTCCTAAGATGTGAAGGTAGGGAAAAACATTATAGGCAGCAATAAGGGCTTGCTCACAAGCAACGGCTGAAGTATTAAAAACCGCGGTGTAGTCATACTTAAGTTATCAGCGCTAGTGCGATATCTTTGTGTACAACAAATCCCAAAAATATATAGTTGTTCATTATTTATTAAAAGTTTAAAGATATTTATTGCCTTCCCCAATGAAAGTTGGCCTAATTCAAATTCAAATTTTGTATTTGGCCATTAAACATTACATAATAGGCTATGTCTAATATACATAATTCAATAAAATAAAAATGCAATCATCACCAGAGATTGGTTAACAATACAATCAAACCATGCTTAGTTTAAAGTCAACCAGCAGACAAAATAAAAAGTTAAATAAATCGGATTAAAACCATGCACAACAAACAAACAATTCTGATATATGCCGAGAATATCGCGAAATCTAATGACGATTGCTATCTCGAAATAGGGCTAGAGATTAAACAATGCTATCTTTTATGAATAAAGACTCATTTCAAGACGTAATTAGTTTTGTGTTTGTGATAGATGCGAATAGATATTATTAATTCTATAAACCACCGCATACTCGAATATGACGTAAAATAAGTGACTGATACACGGGACATCGTACGTTACACATATTCCTCCTCTGCATAATGTCGAGACCTTTATTAGGTAGAAAATATAATCTTTCGACATTGATTTCTAGATACACCGTTTGTGATAAACACATTAACAAATTCATAGATCGTTGCACTACACTCTCAATTGCATTTAGAAAATTCATCATTAGGCAAGTTTCCAATAGTTCTGCAAATCTCGCGTATTAGATAACGGTAGCGAAAAATTGCATTCATTCATACTGCATTGTATTATTACACTGCTGTATTATACATCACTAGTATACATTATGCCAGTGCATCGACTATCACAGTGTCAGTGTAAGCAGCAGACGACACGGGGCGGCTGAGTTTGTTGCCCCGCGCTTTTTGCGCCCTCCGTTCGCTCGTTCATCACGGTCGACAAAAAGCGCGGCAGCCCGGCTCAGCTCGCCGCCGCTGCGACGTTTTTGCCGCCAAACGTTTTTGTGCGCGGCCGGGCCGCCCGCTCTGCTGCGATCAATACTCTCATTATGACTAATTAGTTATCCACCGCACAACGCACATCTGCACATCCACACGGTGCACAATAGTGCATATCGAATGGTCAATTGTGTTTATAGTTTCATACTTGTGGTGAAAATTAAGTTAGCAACTTATACAGAGTTAAAATTATCTTTATCTTGTTACTTCCTCGTCTTTGCCGTTGGTATTACTGTTATTTTTGGAAACTTTATTTCTCACACCTATTTGAATTTATCTGTGTTTATTATACATAACAAAGTAGTAAACTTTTATTAAAATTGCAGCCCTATCTCAAACTTTAATATTGTTTATGAAGTTTATGGTTTTCTGTTATGAAATTCGTTTATGGAGCTTAATCCTTAAGAAATTAAAATACCACCTTCAAGCAAACAGACATTTTCAGAAACTTAAAAACCACAGCAATGTATTAAGGAACAGTTTCTACAAATATGAATTCTAAAGCAATATGAACACACAATACCTTCTCCATATCGTATGCTAATAAGGCGAGGTAAAAAGTAAGCTTTGGGAAGAAATCCTCTTTTGTGAATTGAAAATGTTGAAAATTACTGTTTTGTGGGCAGATAATATAAAACTGAAACATTTCTAAAATTTTCTTATGATTACAAGAATGTAGGTACATTTAATATTTGCAAATATAACAATCTATCAAACGTTAGCTACATTTTTACTATTGTTTTGTAAAACTACTGGCTAACTAAAAACTTTTTATTTTGCTCCACTAACAATTAAAGAATTCTCCAGATTGAGGAAAATGAAACAAATTGTGTGTCATTATTTCCAGCTATGTTCAAAATTGCTTTCGTTTTTGAAAGACATTTATTATTCATTTTTTTATTTGTAACCTTGATAGTGTTTATTATATAGCATTGTATAGGCTGGTATAGTCCCGGCCACGTAAAGAGAGAAAATGTCCAGGTAGACCCGGTCAGGCCTAATCCGCCGTTGTCAAAACATAGCTATTGTTTTGAAACCGAGGGGGCGCGCTACCCCATCCCAGCGGTCATTGCTACCTCAGCGGTCATTGCCTGCTGCATCTCAACATCGACTAGCCAATCAACGAAGTGACATAGAATTGCGATTCAAATTTTGTGATATTCGTCTTCACTTTGTGAATAAAATGACCTGTCACTTAATTATAGGCGATCACCCGTTCGATTTATAGAATTTGTACTGGTCCGAGTTATTTCTAAGAATTAAAGGGAGGCAGTAGCAATGACCGCTGGGATGGGTTAGCGCGCCCCCTCGGTTTCAAAACAATAGCAATGTTTTGACAACGGCGGATTAGGCCTGACCGGGTCTACCTGGACATTTTCTCTCTTTACGTGGCCGGGACTGTAGTGTTTTGGGTAGTCAATATGAGGAATTAGGCCCCTATTACACGAGGTAGCCTGGCGACGTCGCCAGCGACCAAACTGGCTACTCAGCTTGTCATGGGGCATTGCTTCTTATGGATGTTATTACACGAGGGTAGCCAGCGACGCAGCCACACTTTGGCGACCGACTGGCTACCGAGCCCCGTCGCCACTGTGGAAGCCACTGGCTACCCATATTGGCGACGCTGCGTTGTAGCATATGGAGCTTATTACACTAGGTCGCCAGTATCACATCGCCACTCGGTTAGTTCATATCACGGGGGTACTTGCACACTGTTGTGTTGCGTTCTGTTGTGTTGTGAGTGTGTGAATTGTTCACTTCAGTTGATAAAATGTCTATATCATCCTTTATGACTCGAAGAAACTGGATTGTGACATACGAAAATAATTGAAACATTTTTTATTGTCCGCACAGAGCTCATCAAAAAGGGTGTAATATAACCCTTTTGATTCTCTTGCACTAAGCATTGGATGAACGTACATTTTTCTCTTCCTTTGCCTCCTTTTCTTCAGAAGTAACAGAAGGAGAAAATACTTATAATCACTCATTATTCACTGTAAACACCGCTCATAACAAGTACAAGTGCAAGACAAGCACTCACAACAACGGCGCCACGGCGGTAAAATTCTGGCTACTCAACTGGTTATAGGTTTGGTGGCCAGTGCGTCGCCAGCTACTGCCGCTGGCGACGTCGCCAGGCTACCTCGTGTAATAGGGGCCTTAAAAAACCCTAGTTACATCACTGATATTGTTTCCAACCACAATATCTAGTTTCTATTCTGTATAGCTCCACTAGTAACAGTGTACCACACAGGTGGTCCAGGAGTTAGCCAACCGAGCAGTTTTTACTTCTTCTCGCATTATCTAAATTTGCTATGGATTTACTTTCCACCCTAAGAAATCTTGACTATGTAATCTCTCTTTTCTTTCCTGTCCAATCGTTGTGACCTCTATCAATTTCATTTTTTACAAGTCTTAACCTAAATTGTTTTTTAGACATTTGTTTTTGGTAATCGTGAAAATTTGATACTGGGATTGTACTTACTAATAAATGCAAAAAATGTACATATCAATAATTATCTATAAGTACTAGAGAGTGACCATGGAATTTTATTCCTGAATATTAATGTTTAAAGAAGATGATCTCATAGAGACGTTTGGTAATTTACAGAATGTCTAAATGAAAAAGGGGAACTAATATTCAATGTAAGAGTGAAAGGTAGTCAAAACATAGTAGTTTTAAACATCTAAATCATTACTATCATTGTATGTAGCCTAATATTAAAAAATAGGCAAAATAATGACTTAGGCTGGAATTGAAGTAGATTTACCCTTAATCTTTCTGTAATGACAAATTCAAACACAAGCTGGTACAAAATCTCCTTTGACGTAAGGTCTAAAATCCTTAAGTTTGGCATGGGCTGCCACAAGAGATTTAGGCCTACTGCAAGATTGCAAAACTTCTATTGAATCCAAGTTCTTACAAACAAAGATTACAATTTATATATCAGGGATTTTTTTTATAAAATATAGTTTGAGTTTTACATTTAATGGCTGAGTAATTGTTTAGATTGGTACAGCACGTGGAGTAACAATATTTCACCAAAGGAATTATCTGTGGTTGTTTCAAGTAAAGTATTTTTTGTGAAGTCGTGCAGGTGCTGAGAAATTTTTTTTTATTTCTCTAAAATGTAACCTTTTTAAGCTAGGCTATGTTTTCTTAACTAAATGGCTACATTTGAGTGTTTTTGTTTCAGCAAACAGGCTTTGTTCGATGGCAAGAAAGCTATTCGAGGAGGCATTCCCTTTGTGTTTCGTAAGTACTTTTTTACATGATCTGGCTTTTTAAACATCTTCAGATTCTTTTGGTCCTGTCATAAACTTTTTAATAGCTTTCATTTTAAAATCCTTTAAAGTATTTTACTAAATCGTTTGTTAGGAATATAACATATAATTTATTTTAAATAGGATTTTGCATTTTTCAAGTTTTTGTTAAAAGCTACATTATTTTAGGTAAACATTGCTGTTGAAATGAATGGGTTATTTACTCATATTATTTATTGTGAAAATTATCAGTCTACTTTGCAACTTCAAAACCCATAATTTTGGTTCTTTTTTACAATTTTAGTCTTTTGGTGCTAAAATTTATTTTAATCTTTGTAAAAACACTGACCATTTAACCCTTGTTAATTTGTAACATGAGTCTTTTTCGTAATGACTTAATCAGTAAAAATTGTTTGTTTAATGTTTACTAGGCTAGTATATCAAAGCAGTGATGTTATTTTAGGTTCTTAAGGCATAAACCGACTACTGGCAAGATAAATGTTTGGGAATTAAATCAAAGTGCATCTATCAATGCATAAAAATGAATTAAATTTATGTAAAACTTCAAAGTGAAGTTATACTTTTCATTGGAAGAGTATTCATCAAAAGGCAACTTGAATGCGCCTCAGCATAACAGCTGTTTTGGTTAAACCTTTAATTTTAAAGGTCCAATGAACTTTTTGTTTTGTGGACTAGTCAATGCAGAACGTTATCATCAAGTGTAAAATAGTTTATACTAGCTGAATACCCGTCCTTCGTACGGGGTTGGCTTATAAGTATAAAATGCTTATTGCAGTTATACTAATGCTTTGTGTTTGCAATGGAAGAGGTTTTGAGAAAATTTGGTTCTTTTAATTTACGGAAGCTATAGTATAGCACATATACGATAGCCATAATGTTCTACCACTACACCTAAACAATAAAAAAGTAAAAAATCGAATATTCGCACAATATCAAAACATCATTTTATAAATTAAAAACATAATCTTAACTGTGAACAATCCTACTTTAACAGTTCTCATTGTGCATCACAGCTTCAAATTAGTTATGTTGTCAAAATGAAAAAAATGTATAAGTGCTACACCCTGTTGGTGAACCTTATAACTTTAAATAATATTGAATATCATAGAACAACTTGAGTAATTGAAACAGCTGACAAAAATCCCTTTTAAATATGAATACTCATAAGGTTAACATGGGAAACTCCAGAGCCACTGGGGCGGAGCCCGAAAGGATTTTTGAGATACGAATACGTCTATATGTTAATCGGGAATGTGAGCTAGCATCATACCAAATTTCAGCCCAATCCGACCAGTAGTTAATGCATGATTGAACTTCAAACAAACAAACACACAAACTTTCACATTTATAATATTAGTAAGATTGATACCAGTTTATAAATTTAGTTTGTATTGATTAACCATTTTCATTACTGACGTTTACAGCCCAGTTCGGCCCGTGGAGTTTCGGTCCGCAGCACGGCTTCGCTCGCATCATGAGGTGGAACTTGGAGAAAGCTCCTGAGAGACTGACCAGTGGAGATGTGGAAGCCATCTTCTCTATCATGGACAACGAGTTCACACGCTCCATGTGGAACTATCCGTCAGTACAACTATCATAGCACTTACACCAAGGGAATAATGCAAAAAATCCCTAAAGCTTTTGAGAGAAGCTTTTGAGACATGGTCAAACATTTCCTGCTCTACGAGTAGCAAACCACAGTAGGCCGCCTCTTAAACGACCCTAACAGGGCTGGAGCTAAGTCTTATAACTCAAAAGGTCGGTCAAAACGGGCAATCCCTAAAAACTTTAAAACATTAGGGGGTCCTATTCATTTGGAATCATAAAATCAGTATTCTGAAGTTGTGTGTGTAATATTTACTAAATAAACTACACTTATCTCAATTTTTCCTTAACTATTGTCGATAGAAAAGTCGACAAACCCAAAACAAATAAAGTTAAATACTATCAGTGGTATTAAAGCCGTAGGCAAGAGTCAGTAAAAATTCTTGTGTTAACACCTTTAGTAATATTAATTGATGCGTTCCAAATCCATTATTATAATAAAGTACAGAACTTATTGACGACATTAAAGATAGAAGCAACCATGAGACAGGATATTTATAGCCTGTAACATCCTGTATAGTTTAGCGTATTGTTCCCATCGCCGAGCATTGGAGCGGAAATGCCGAACTTCCTAGAAAGCTGTGGTTAAACCAAACTGCTCTCAAAACAAGCTCGGTTAAAGCAAACTGTAATATTTTTCTAGCGAGGTCAGATATAAACCGATTATTGGTTAATGTGAGGTCGGTGAAGGGGGTTTACAAACCTTAGCATTTTTGCGCAATTCGTATAGAACTGCTAGGAATTATTAGTATTATTGATCTTGAATACGCTACTTAGAAAAGTACTTAGTGAACACCAATTGGTGGGAGGTGTTGTAAAAAGCCTTTGAAAATATTAAATCACTAATCGTATGTTATGTATAACCAGCTATACAAGATACATTTATAAATGTATTTCTGAGCATTTGATATCAATATGGATAAGCTTTTGGAGTACACAATCAATCAAGAACATATGTATAGTTCTTAGAATTATCTGGACTTTGATTGGCTTGTGTGTTTGAAAGTAGACAGCATGAAAATGGCCTGATGAAATTTGATGTTATGTAGAAATATTTATTTAGGCTAGAATGCAATAGATGTTACAATCTGTTTTACCGTTTTTGTGCTTTCAACTGTATTTTGTATTCGTGGGGAAGGGTGGGGAAGTCCTACCCCTACTTTGACATGTTGATCTTTTGTAGCGCCCACCCAGCCTGACTCTTTAGTAGTCTTGACAAACTGAGGTTTTTGGCAAAGCCTAGCAGCTGAGAGATGCTCAAACAATCTTCAGGTTCGATTTGTGGCTTTCCCAGAGATTTTCACTTTCTTAGTGTCAGTGCCATACCGTCCAGCTATAAGTGTAACTTATGGAGTTTTCCATCTTGTTTTTGCAGAACCTGCATTGGTCTGTCAGTGACTTTCCAATAGTACTTAAGTGTTTCCTTGGATTAACATTCTAGCCTGTTTTGGCTCAGTATGCCTTTCCATTTCTTTTTTGAAGGTCTATCAGTATTTCTGAGGATCTTAAGCCGGTGTTGGTCATCCAGGCCTCTGCCTGGACCTTCATGAACTTTGTTTTCTCTCAAACTAACATTAGTAACACAGTAGGACCCCCCTGTAGGACAGTAGTTTGGCCCTGTAAGCTGTTTATCTGCACTCTTCCTGGCCAGGGCATCAACTTTCTCGTTTCCTTCATGTCCCAAGTGCACTACAACCCAATCGATCTTAACTTCATGTGGTGTTCCTTTAAGCTGGGTTTTCCTAGACGCGGAGTCGGCCAGCGGAGAGCGGACAACGGAGAGCGGAATTGAAATTAACATGGCATTCCGCTCCGCTGCTAGGAAAACAGTAACATTAAATTACCTAAGACAAGCTGAGTCCGCTCTCCGTTGTCCGCTCTCCGCTGGCCGAATCCGCGTCTAGGAAAACCCAGCTTTAGAGGGTTTTTTGCACCCCTTTGCTGGTTCTGTCACATATGACAGAATCGCCTCATGTCTAGGAGGGTTTTTGCATGGCACTCAATCGCCAGGACCACTAATTGAAAGACTGTTGATGTGCTACCCACGGCTAGGGAGTTATTGGTTTGTACACCCCCCCCCCCCCCCCCACCCTCGATCTCCTATCCTTTCGCCTTCCCTCTGTGTATAGTATACAAGGCATGCCCTGGCCATCTTGAGGTCACTCTGGTGCCAGTCGCTCCTGTCCCATATCTGGCGTTTTTTTAGTTCCATATTCATACTTGGGAAAGCCCTTGGTATGGACAAGTGTCCAGTCCCTCGCTGAGGATTTAACTAGCCACTGCTACTTATCTTGAGGGATGTTATGGCAGCACGTTTCTTGACTTCCTGCCCCAACGGACGCATGCTCAGATTGCTTCCAGTACTGCTGTCAGGAATGGTTTCATGGTCCCACAGACATCAGAATCTTCTACAGGTTCTGAAGGTTCCTGCACTTTATGCGAGGGCTAGTCAAGGTGCCTGTTCCATGTGAGTTTTTGATCAAGGAAGACTCCTAGGAACTTTGTTTCCTTCACAGTATTCACCTTTTTTCCTCAAATTTCTGGGGGAGGTTTACTCTGCTTCTTGCGAAGGAGACAAGCCCAGTTTTGTCCGGGTGAGGTTCTCCACAGTGTTTGCACATTTCCCTCTGACAGTAAGCACTAAGTCAACTTCAATAGCTTGATGGTCCATGTCCCTGCATCCAAGCTCCCTCAAGATATCATCCACAATCAGAGCCCCCACATAAGGACAAGATGACTCCTTCTTGGCTGACCACGTTTTTTTAGAGTTACCGCCAATCTCTGCCATGACTTATCTGCTATTCAAGATCAACAATAACAATCCAATATGCTATATTCGGGAGAATATCCCTGCTCCTGACTGCAGCTGCTATGCAGTTGTAGCTCACGTTATCTAAGGAATCCTGTATGTCCATTAATAGCCTCAAAAGGATCTCTCGGTGCTCCCCGTCTTCTATCTTTGGAGCTAGCCTGCTTAGAGCCTAATTCAACTGTATTAGTACCGGTAGTGTATTTGTTCATTCACGCTAAGAATTCTTATGTGTAGTCAATGGAAATAATGTATTAGTAACCTAATATATGTGCAGTTATTATAAGGATTGTTGTGGAAATTCTTCATCACAATTATTAGTATTTTATTACTTTGTAGGTTCTCTAAGTTTCCTGTATACTATACAGTTCTCTGTGTGGATTTTCTTTAGTGATTTTCCAGCTGGATTTGTGTACCAAGAAGACGGGTTCAGATACCAGATCCCAAAATATTAAAACTGGGTAATAAAAGTCCCTCAAGTAACATAAACTTCTCACAATCAATAAACTTCAAAGGAATAATCTAATAATCATTGCTGTATGTTTTGTACAGGTTCCGACTGACCTACAGACTGATTTTACGTGAGAAAGAGCTGCATTTCAACATCGGAGTGTACAACCCCAGCAAGGACCTGACGTTCAGTTTCAACCTGTTGTTGCACACATACTTCAAGGTACCAGACGTTCGACGGTGTCAGATCACTGGACTCCATGGCTGTACTTTTATTGACAAGGTAAAACATTTGACTGTCTTTAATTGGTTCATATGTATGTTTACTTTGTCAATGGACTTTGTCTCCCTTATTCTCAGGCATTAAGCCCTTTCTATTCAAACCTATTTCATATTTTTGTTATGCCAACTAAAGTTGACATGCTCAGTAATTTTTTTTTTTTTTTTTTTTAAAGGGTTGTTGAGAATCTTTTATAGACCCACTCATGGAAAAGTCTTAAATGTGTGCCCATTTTTTGGGAATCAATATGCCTCCAGATTGTAATTTTCTAATTACTTTCATATGCTATCTCTTTTGGGAACGATTCCTGTCAGGCAATGTAACATCCCCATCTTATCATGTCCTTGCACATAAAAAATCTAAACATAACCAAGCATGTGAATTTGTTTACATAGTGTTCATTTCGTAACCCTACGGCTTTTAAAATGACAAAAATATTTTCTGCAGACCAGAGAAAACTCCATGTACCAAGAGGGAAGGGAAGCAGTTACCATAAACGAGTGGACAGACCGAATCTACCAAAACACAGCACAGGTAATTGTTGGTTTGATTTGCTAAACTAGAATTGCTAAAATAAGCCATAATTGTTATTGTTGTAAAATATTTGTGCAATATTGTAGCAATGTCAAATTATGACAGGTGACTCATACCGTATACTAGGAGGCTACAATTAATTACTTAGGCTACATGGATCATGTTAAATAAAACCCAAAATACCTTAATCTGTGTATGCAATTTGAACGCAAGCAATAGAAGCAACTCTAATGCAGGATAAGAACTAAAAGGGCATTTACTGAGGTTAGGTTGTAGACTGAGGTACTTTTCCTAGCAAGATACCAATCCGGCCTAAAAACTAGAATTATAAACTCTAGAGTTTTCAGGTCTTGAAACTTGTTTACTATTTAGAACAGTCTGAGTTGTATTACCTTACCTGAATACTAACCAGTATTAAATCCAAATCATTTTATAATTTAATTCTATTTCTTTCAGGAACACATAATAACCAATGTCGTCTCTGGACGCAAAATGAGGATACAGAAATACAACTTTCCAGATACTGGTAAGTCACTAAATGTAGGAGGCTAAAATTCTCTTAATCTTTAAATTAAAATAACTTTCTTCATTTAACAGGGTGTCCACATTCTGGAAAGTCAGGGATAGTCAGGGAAAGTCATGGAAAAATAATTTAATTTGATATTTGAAGGATATTATTGCAACAGTAGTGTACAGTATAATAAAAATATTACAACTCAAATTGCAATACAAATATTGTTATAATATTTTGATTTGTCTTAAGTTATATCTTTTTTGTTAAGCTAATTTTTTGAAACACTGTAAAATCAATAAAAAATTAATAATAAAAAGTATACAGTAAGGAAAAAATAAAGTGAAGAGTGAACTTGGCCAGCTATGGGGACGGAGTAGACTGGGTTTTCTTTTTTCCTTCCATATTTTGAATACCATATTTTTACAAAATGTATTACTCCATTGTTATCTGTTAATACATATTTCAGTATTTTCTGTGAAATAACGTGTCTAGGCAGTATTTAGTGTGTGTATGTTACATTATAATTTTCGAGTAAAGTTCGTGAGTCATGGAAATCAACGGTAAATGGTCATGGAAAGTCATGGAAATCAATGACAAATTTTCTTTGGACACCCTGTTTAAGGATTTATGCTGGGAAGCAACCGAGGAAAACCCGTTGTCGCTGATGATTTTGTTGTACAGGCTACTTATTTGGAATATTATGTCTTTGACAATTTTCTTTAGAATGATTGGCATTCATTCTGAAAAACCTTTTTTGTACATATTATGTTATTTACACAGTTTGCATATAGCCCCCTAAACAAATTTAAAAAAATTACCCTCCTACATTATTGAGAATGTTACTTTCAGCAGTCAATTTAATGGTCCAAATTATGTTTTAGTGATAAGCAACAATGGAATAAAAAAAAACACAGTGACATCAAAGATTTCAAGATCCCTAACAAGGTTTGTGTAGCAATGTGTCCAGTCGTGTAATGTTTCTGTACATCAAACATGTACTGGATACTCACTCAACCATAAGAAAACATGAAGACCTTTAATTGCTTCACGATTAAACCTTAATAATTAAGATAAGCGGAATTTATCCCTAAAAACATTTTGTATCGGTGATATCAAGTACGTCAATTCCTTATGCTTCAGTGACTATGGATTCAATAAGGATTCTAGAATCTGCTAGGTCATAGTGAAATCATGATCATATATTGTGATTGCAGTGCAGTATATGATCAAACTGTATATACAGTTTTCAAGATCGCTATAACATCCCAAGACATCCATCTCAAAAATCGCAGCACTAACTTCCGCTTTGGCAGCTTAATTAAGACCATCTCCCGTGGTCCTAGCGGGATCGTCGTCTTCTGCTTTTCGAAGCTAAATTGTGAACATCTACAGTTTTGGGAGCATGCACATCATCTTCCTTCTTATTTCAGCTTTAATTTTCTGACTTGGTGTTCCAAGTGTTTGGGCTAGGCTTGGCTAGGTGACCCTACACTACTGCCCCTTACAATTTGTTGCAATTTGCCTGTATCTGGCCAAAGATTCTTAACCCTTATCAATGTCACAAAATATATGCACATTTCACCATGTAAAAATTGTGATAAACTGAGAATCTAATTTTGTTGTTTAAGTGGGGACCCTGATGTAACAGTGATTGTTGTTGTAGTGATATGGAACCCCTGGGTGGACCAGAGCAAGGAGCTCAGTGACTTTGGAGATGATGAGTTCCCCAACATGGTGTGTGTGGAGGCTGGCCATGTGTCCAGTCCAGTAGTGCTTCTGCCAGGAACTGCCTTCGAGGCCAGTCAAATCCTCCAGGTATAACACAATTTTATCATACTAAGTTGACTCATTCAACATTATAGCTTTTTGAAATTTAAAACGCCTGTGTATTTGTATCTCTTTTTCAGTATTGAACACTAAGTTTAAAAAAGTGTACTAGGCCTATATAAAATTAAAGTTTCTAAATGAAGATGGTGAATAAAAGCTATCATGAAAAAAGAAGAGATTGTTTACAATCAGTAAATGTTCAATAGTTTGTTTTGACTAGAACCGAAATCTTACTTGGAAGGGTTATTCTTTGAAATCTCAGGATGGAAATATCAATAAATGCTGACAATTGGTTACTTTAACACAAAGTGGAACTACAACAGGGCCATCGCGTGGTTAGGGATTCGGGGCGGGTGCGTGGGCGAAGGGCGCCTCGGAAGCTGCAGCTATAAATAAATAAATAAATAAATATATCTTTATTGTCACATAAACGTTTTACAGATTACATAGCATAAGCTACAAAAACAGGTGACATTGTCAATATAATCATATATCATAATAAGTACCTAAAATACTAAAAAATAAACAATGATTCTTACAAATAATTATTTGGGTTATTTTATAAAACATAATATTTGCTAATTTAAAAAATTACCATCATTCAAAAATTCGTCAATACTATAATATATTTTGTTTACAAGAAATGAGGCAAGGCTGCTTTTAAAAGACGTTTTGTTTATTAAATCTTTATATTTTGGTTGCAGTTTATTAAACAATTTCTTTCCCATATATTTTGGTGTTTTTTCTATTAATTTTAATCGGTGAATCGGAAACTGAAAATTCTTTTTGAAACGGGTGTTATATGGATGGTCAAAATTCTCCGCACATAAGTTTTCAAAATTTGATTGTACCATTAATAAGGATTTAAAAATGATTAAACTTGGTACAGTCATTATATTAAGTTCTTTAAAAATTGGTCTACATGATTGTTTTCGTTTAGCAAATGTCATTATTCTTAAGTATTTTTTTTTGAACTTTAAAAATCTTTTCTATTTCTGATGAGAATCCCCAAAATTCAATCCCATAATGCAATATTGAATAAAAATAGGCATAATATATCATTAAACGTGTTTTCATATCCAAAATATTTCTCAAACAAAGCATTTGGAAACAGGCAGAATTAAGCTTATGTAATATGTTTTCAATGCACTTGGCCCAGGTTAAATTTGAATCAACATACAAACCTAAAAATTTTGTACATTTGACAGTTTTGGTTCTTGTGTTATGTATGAAATTTTGGGATTGTATCGTATTAAATTTTACTAGTTGTGTTTTTTCTGGATTTAATTTTAGTCCGTTTATTTCAAACCACCTTCTAAGATCCATTAAAGCGTCTTCTACTTTCACCCATAAATCATCCTCCGTTTTAGCTTTAACAACAGCAGTTGTGTCATCTGCATACAGTATTAAATTATGAGAAATATTTTCAGGTAAGTCATTTATATAAATTAAGAAAAGAAGAGGGCCTAAAATAGAGCCCTGTGGGACACCTACTCTAATTTCACTCCATTCAGATTTTGACTGCAAGCCTCCTTTTAAAATAACAGTTCTTTGAAATCTACCTGTTATATAAGATTTCAACCATAAAATAGATTTCTTAGAAAATCCATAAATTTCCAGTTTTTTCAAAAGAATGTCATGGTTGACACAATCAAAAGCCTTGGATAAATCACAAAACACCCCCATTGTACTCTGTGACTCATCCAAGGCCCATGACACTTCATTAACAAAATGGGATATAGCGGTCATTGTGCTGCAACCCTTTCTAAAACCAAACTGTTTACTACTAAATATATTGTATGTTTCCAAGAAATTATAAATTTGTTTATAAGCAATTTTTTCAAAAATCTTGGAAAAAGAAGGTAAAAGTGATACAGGCCTATAGCTTTAGGAGGTGCCACGGTAAAAGTAGGCCAGAGGTTTAAAAAAAATTGACGTAAATAGTATTAAGTGTGTGAGCGGCTAGATTTTTATACCAAGCAGAACCTAGTGTATAAGCTCGAGGGATCAAGCACCAAGTCAAAATATCTAGCTCGAGCTTTTAACATTTCTGTGATCGAGGAAGATAATGATCATGTTTTGAGACTGTTGCGGATGGTCAAGATTTGGCGCCGATTGCGGAGGATGATGATTATATTTAAGTTACCAGAGGAGATATATGACAGGATTTGGCTTGGGCGCAGAAAACAATGATGATGTTTTCATGGCAGCAGGAGATTTTTAGGATTTTTTCGCGTTCGCGGCAGACGGTGATGATAAAATGTACGACCGCAGGAGATAATCTTTTTCCGCAATTGCAGAAGACCAATTGACACGATTGCAGAGAATAGTATGATTTTGCCACTATCGCAGAGTATGGTGACTATATTTCCGCTATCAATAAATATATATTAAGGATTTTGTCAAAATCACATAAGACAATGATGATGTCCATAGAACTGCAGAAGGTAATCTCGATTTGACCATGATTGTAGAGGAAAATGATTAATATTCCTGTTACCGATGGATATATTCAGGATTTTACTGCGATCACTTAAGAGGAAGGAATTTTTTGTGACCCGGGGGTATTCAGGATTTTGCTGCAATTGTGGAAAACAATGATTATGTCTCACGTAAATTGGTATCCCAGACAGCCACGCAACCCTGTTTTGGGGGGGATGGGGTCACCTGAAAAAAAACCTGCCCCGGGCCCTGGCCTGAACTACAATTATAGTTTGTTGAGGGCTATCTGTGAATTAAAATCTCAATAGAGCTCCCATAGCAAATAAACAAGTTTTACAACGGAGAAGTTTTGCATTGTGTAAGTCAGCTGCGAGGTCAGTCATCAAGTCTCTTTTCAGATGGTGGCCAAGCAAGAGGGATTTTGCTAGTACATGTATCCCTCCACCTTGTCAATCCTCCACCTCTACTGTATATGACTACAGCTGATTGTCTGTCTATAGGTGATGTGAGTGGAGGGGAGTGGTGGAGTGATAGGTGGAGGTAGGTTGGGAGGTAGTGTACGCCACACAGGTCCAGTGGCTGGAGACAATCCTCCACCTCTACTGTATATGACTACAGCTGTTTGTCTGTCTATAGGTGATGTGAGTGGAGGGGAGTGGTGGAGTGATAGGTGGAGGTAGGTTGGGAGGTAGTGTACGCCACACAGGTCCAGTGGCTGGAGACAATCCTCCACCACTACTGCAGTATCCTACATCTTGGCACACCCTGTATATGACCAGTGCTCCTGTACATCGACTACTGCTAGAGAAGACTACAGATGAAACCTCCCATCCTCCCTGCACTCAACAATCATGTGGGATTTGCTCTCTGAACTTGTGAATCGGACGTTGTTACTACTTTTGAACTGGTTTATCTCATTGTTGAGGTGTAAACAAAGCAAACATATGTCAATGAAAAATTACTCATGTACCACTGATTTTACTTAAGTTTTTAAAGTAATATTTTTTTAAATCACTTTGCAACCTTTTGTCAGTTGTATTCTGAATATTGTAAGTTCATTTTGTGTAAAGGTTGTTTTTTTTAACTAAAACGTAAGATAAAAGGTTGTCAATTTCCTTGTCGATTGTTATTGTTAGCTTAAAACGCATCACTTGGGGTCTTACTACCTCTTTGTGCCGCTCAATTTTACGCCAAAGTGAAAATATTTAATCACATAATCTTGAAGAATAATTAGGGTACTTAAATTGTTGTTAATGTTAGATTATTTTGATTTGTTGTTTCTTTCTACGTCAGTATAGCTACTGAATTTTACAGATTTTAGTTTTAAATTTTGTTTGATAGGTAGTGTAATTTAAAGTTCGGTGTCTTTTCTATTGCTATGCTTACGTAATGACAATTTTTGTTCAAAATAATACTCTAACAAGATTTTCCTACTTTAAGTATTTGAATTACTAGAATATTATAAATGGTGAAATTATATTATTATTGGTAGGCTACTGCTTGGTTATTTGACTCTTCACTCAATATGTTCCTCATTGCGTTACGATTGTTAATTTTGAGATAGTTTGATATTATTTGTTAGATTTTACATGTTTTAAATTCATCGTTTCATAGGTATTTAATTTTTGCACTTAATGGTTTTTCTTATGTTTTGTAGGTTTGTTGTTTAGAAGCCTCCAAGTAAGTGAATTCACATTTCTCTGTTTCATTATAAATATTACTTTTATAAAATCCATAAAATCCAGGAAAATATTGTTTATCTAAACTCTCACATCTGAGTTTATAGTGTTAACAAATATTTGTTAAAAGTGCAAAAAATACCAATGAAAAAGACACATCTAAAATTCTGAATTATAGAGACTGCAAATATAAAACACGCATAAACACTTTATTACACGGTAAAGTTATTAAAGTCAAAACTCTATTATTGATTAAATTGATATCAAGTTTACAAACTTCCTAACAAAAATTTTTCCAAACATTTAGACAACAAAATGTTTTAGACTTTTGTTTACATCATTCTGTGTTTTAAACACATTGTTGTAAACTCTGTTGTACCATCAGATTTACAAATCATTTTATGTGATCACAGTTATAAATAAGTTCTCAGCAAGGTCGTTTATGGTTTAATCAAAGACTTAGTTACAAAAGTTGCAATATGTTAATATTTTTATGTGCTTATACATTTTTACTCATTCCAGTGTTGTATATAAAGTTCCGTCTTCCAATCGGTGCTTGTTCGATGTCCATCTTTATAGTTGACTGTGATTTTACAAGTACTAAGCAATAATCAGATAATAAGTGTTGAATTTGAGTTTTTAAATTAGAACTATTTCTTTTGGTTATCGTTTTCATGCCCCCAGTACACTCTCGCCTCGCCTCGGCGAGCGTTGGCGAATGCGAGAGTGTACTCGGTGCGCTCGTCTTCTCTCGCCTTGACTCGGGTCGCCTCGCCTCGCCCAGCCTCGTGCTCGTCGGCGCTCCGTCAGGAGTCGGTTTTTTGACACGAGTCAAAGGACCCGAGACTGCACGAGTGGCGAGCGCTACTTCCACATCGTTTGCCTCCATTTTGACTGCTAGACAAAGCGAGAGTGTATACAGTTACCTCGTATAAGTTCTCGCCCGAATTACTCGGCGAGCGCCTCGGCGAAGTGTCTCGGCGAGAATGTACTGGAGGCATCAAAGATTGCATGAAAGTTAAATTTTCCATTTACTTTAATCCATTTCAATGGCTAGAGCTCCTCGCTATCCGACCAAGGATTTATAGAGTCATCTGAATGACCAGAATATTCAACCATTTAACTGTGTTTCCGCTTCCACCTAAGCATCTTTTTTTACTTGAGTCAAAAACTCTTCTCATAGTATTTTGTCTTTCAGCATACTGTAGGCTCATTTTGTTGTGTGTTTTGCTAATTTTTATGCATTTGTGTTAAATGTGGTCCAACATCCAAGTATTATGAGGGGTTCTAACGTTAAAGGTGATTTTTATTCATAGTGTACACTTATTATATCATACATTCAAGTAGAATATTTCAAATAGCTATTGTTGAATAAATTACGAATATTTATTATGTTTTAGTTAATGTTTAGATGTTGAGATTTGAAATGTTTTTTCTTTCAAACTTATGAATTAGTGAGTTCCTCTATATATATGTACCGGTAATAAAATTGTCATGTACAATGTAGAAGTGTTGGTTAGATGACTAGGATATATTCAGACTTCAGGTGGCATTTTGAATATAAGAACTATATTTATAGCATTGTACTATTAAGTGTTTAACTGAAATAATGAATGTACGTTTTTGATTGATTCAAGGCATTTTAAAACTCTACATGTTTTTTATATAATTCGTGTTACAGCTTCATAATTTTATAATTTAATTAGCGTTTTTTTTTATTTTTTTTTTATTTTGATACTGAATCTATTTTTAATGTTATTAGGCATACTATTATTCATCACATTTTTGTAATTTTTGTTTTATTGTAAAATAGATAATAAAATCTATTGAAAACTTAATTTGGGCCATTATCATTCCTTTCAAAAACCCAGTTTATCCATTGCTTAGACATTTTGGAATTATTTGTAAATACCTTCAAATTTCAAATACAGTCATGTTGATGACTATCAGTAATATCACTTAAAGATGCATCTGTATATGTGCTTCATCATCACAATAATTGTTATCATACTCCTGATTTAGAATAGGTTCAATGATAATATGTGTTGGTGTGCCTTGTGTTAGTGATATTATTGAGTCATGTCTCTTTTACTACACTCCTGTTTTTGTTCTACAAATACTCCTCCTAAACGGCTGAAGCGATCTGCACGAAATTTAGCCCAGTAATAGTAACCAACCATGGGAAGGTATAAATCTGAATGGTACAAATCGAACCACAGGGCTTTTCCCTTGTGAATAAAAAAAAATTAGAAATTTAACATGGGCCTTATGGGTTAATTGGTCGCCATGACATTATTTGCGAGATAACAATAAAACGGTAAACAAGAGTCACAACATATGATAGTCAACGCATCATCTAAAATAGCACATTACAAATACCGTGCAGAAAAAAAGGGTAGAACAATCAGGAGAATAGAAGAATTAGGCTGATGCACCATTGACTTTAAATACTCCAAATAGTCATTCCATTTGTGTGAACCAAATGTAGGCCTACCGGCCTACCATTAAGTTTAGATACTGCAATTTATGTGAACTAGAATAGAATAGAATATTTTTTTATTTTTTCTTTTCAGGTCGGATACATAAACTAGACGTCATTACTACAGATTTTGAATAGGTACTGAAAATAGGAATTCCATTAATGTGAACCATTGAGTTTGGATACTGCAAATAGGCACTTCTTTTATGGGAATCAAATATACTATTGTCATTGAATACTAAAAGTGTATGTATAAGATGTAGTTTCTCTAGACTTAAGAAAAGTATTGTATTAATATAGAATGTACTTCTATTAATATACAGGGTGATTGGTACTCAGTGTGACAAGAAAACAATTTTTTGGTGTAAGTACAAAGTAAATGCAGTGTGATGATGCATATAAAATGTTCCAAGTCTAAAAATTAGCTTCCCAAAAAATTATTTTATATTTTTCAAAAATAGCTATGATTTTAAACTTAATACAGTTATTTCTCAATTACCTGTAAATGGATTTGAGTAGATAATGTCATTTTCGTGTTCTACATTAAATTTTGAATAAGAATAATGGAAAATTACAGGGATCAGTTGTAAAAACTCCATTGTAAATAGATTCAAAGATAAAAATTAAGATGTTTGATAAATATTTTAAAAACATTGGTCAATTGCATTTATTCACACCCTGTATACAAGAAAGTGTCGGATTATGTTAAAAACTGTGCCATTTTATAAGCTTTCCAACCATATGCTACATCATTGAGCTTTATGTCTGCTTATGTACGCTTTAGTGGTTTGAAGACTACAAAGCATGGTGTCTTTAACATTTAAAACATAGAAAATCGGCATGTATTAAGCAAAAGTTGTATTTTTGTTTCAGCTTGAACAGTAAAAACAGTAAAAAAAGTTCCTTGCTTTCTGGTATTCAAACCACTAAAACAAACAAAAAAATATCTAAACCTCAATACAACTACTCAATAGTACTCAATATGCTACTCAATAGTGTAGCATATGGTTGGAAAGCTTATAAAATGGCACAGTTTTTAACATATTTGGACACTTTCTTGTATACAGAGTGTAAAAAATGCAATAGACCATTGTTTTTTAAATTGTTATCAAACATCTTAATTTTTATCTTTGAATCTATTTACAATGGTGTTTTTACAACTGATCCCTGTCATTTTCCATTATTCTTATTCAAAATTTAATGTAGAACACGAAAATGACAATATCTACTCAAATCCATTTACAGGTAATTGAGAAATAACTGTATTAAGTTTAAAATCATAGCTATTTTAGAAAAATATAAAATAATTTTTTGGGAAGCTAATTTTTAGACTTGGAACATTTTATATGCATCATCACACTTCATTTACTTTGTACTTACTGTACTGTCTGTAAACTGATTATGTTGATATTATTGTTTATCAGCTGGGTTATTTGTTTGTTTTTGTTTGTGTGTTTTGATTGACTTGAACGGGAATAAAATTATGTTCTAATGTGTTAGTTTTATTTTATGATTTAAAAATAGTACAAATGGCGAAGAGGAGGAGGAAGGGTGAGAGACACCAGGAACTAGTAGAAGAAGGTATATTTACATCCAGTCAACCTCTTTTTTGTTCTAATTTCGATAAATTCGATGAGGAGAATGAGACATGGAGTACATTCATGGTAAGGTTAGACAGCTTTTTTGACCTAAACGGAATCATGTCAGAATTAAAGAAAAAGCAGTATTTGATCAATGTGTTAGCGCCTAAAGTATTTCAAGACCTGAGAATTAGTCTCAGCCCATGTAACATTCAGGAAAAAAGTTATGACGAAGTGTGTGAAGCTTTACAATTATTACTGGAACCTAAGGGAAGTATTATCGCAGAACAACATACCGGTAAGTTCACTAAACGAATCCAGAATCCGTGTGAATCTGTAGGCAGCTTCGCCAAAGATCTCAAAACCTTAGCCAGTAAATGTGATTTTAAATGTCCAAAATGTAATGCATCAACATCTGACGTTCACCTGCGGCAACAGTTCTAATGAGTTAGTTTTATTTTATGATTTAAAAATAGTACACTTACACCAAAAAATTTTTGTCACACTGAGTACCAATACCAAGTTATGGAGAAATTTTACTATCTCACAGTTTTTGGAGAAAATTGTGATCAAGTGCCAAGATGATCTTGCTAGGTTCTAACGTTCTAACACAGAGTAGTAAGGTACAGAGGAAACATTCAAGGTACACTTAATTGGTGTCTAGCACTAGTTGCTGGTGACTAGGGTAAAATCCAACTCCCCGCGCTTCTCCTAATCCCTCACGCCTCATGTACTACAACGCTCACTTTGGAAGAAGGCCCTGTGAGATAGGAACTTCCGCATAGTGTATGCACACGCATGGTCGTCCAAGCAAGTTTCCTATGTACATACTTCTCTGTGGTTCTAACTATAAAAAAAAATACATAACAAAGATTAAAATTACAAAATCCCTAGTTGATAAGGCAGTACAATTCATATGCATTTCTCCGGAGACTATAGATATAGTTGGTCTTGGAAAGGTGTGTCCTTCATAAGGCTGATTTTTGTTAAATTACAACACAAATACTTATAATTTTAGTTAGAATTTGCACTCACCATTATCTCTTTGAGTCTTTGGAGGCAGAATAGGGGGCAATATTTACTGAGAACAATGCTTCAAGTGCTAAGAAGCAAAGAAAGTAGGTTTGCAATATCAATATTATTATAGGATAAATTCGTTATTGTAACACTTACCTATACGCATGATTAAAATCCTCACCACAATAATTTCCTGCAGCCAATCAACTTCACTTTGGATTAGTAGATTGAAAGTTGTTCCTTCATAGAAAGTAAAAAATCGCTTGTCAGCTCATTATTACGTTTTCCTGTACGTTTGGATTTGCATACATGTAAGGCAAGAGATGGAAATCAACTATTAAAATGTACTTCAGGTTTTCATTTGTGTAAGAATAATTAAAGCAGCATGGCTGCTGTTATACTCAGTTCACAATATTTAGGCGATTTAAATATTTTTGTACCCCCACCACATTTTTGTACATAATGTACTTTGCTTAATCAGCTGTTCAGCTATTATTTTAAAGGTAAGGCCGGTAAGGGTCAAGTGGAGGGGATATATTTCTTACCCTAAACCGCCTAAATATTGTGAGCAAAATATAATACAGTACCAAAGCAACTATCAGAATTTTATGAATATTTTACTGTCGCATAAGTTCTCAATTTGTCTATGATGAACCTTACATTGTGTAATCAAATTCACATAGTAAAGTTAAATAATATGTGGCAATTTCATTTACAACAAACTAACTTTTAGCGAATTTCCCTATAGGGAAGTAGCTATTACCGTAGGTCTCATGGTAAGATTTGAGCCTGGGACTGATTAATTTTTTTATTTTGATGTCCCCAGAGGCCAAAAATTCTATTTGTTCAAGTTTATATTTATGTATATATATATATATATATTAAAATTAAAACATATATAACAAAGTACCCTTTTAGTAATTATTTTATTTTTCATGACGACATGTTTCGGAACTAAGTCCATTGTCAAGTCATTTTTACCATAACCTCATTCTTTAAACTAACAAAATTAAAAATATAATCATATGTAAAAATAATAAAATATGTTAACTAAATCTTAATACATTTTGGTATTAATTTTTTTCACTATACTATATGAATGTTTTTCTTTCTTTCCTTAGTTTTTCAATTTTATCGTAGATAGGTTGGTTTAATTTTGGAATCATTGTGTTGAGTATGTTGTTGGGGTCCTTTTTGTTGTGTATATAAATATTTAGCTCTTCTTTCACATTAAGTTTCTCACGTTCTTTTTCAAATTCTAAAATAGTTAGATTGTCTTTCATGTTTTTATAACTGTGGTCTGTGTTCATTATATGGTCGGCGAAGTTCGACTTCATTGATGTCTGATTTTTTGATTTCAATGCTTGTAGATGTTCCTTGAATCTTGTTTTAAAAGTTCGAGATGTTTGACCTATATAATACTTGCTACAGTCACTACAGTTTATCTTATAGATTCCTGATTTGAATTTAATTTTATATATTAGATATATATATATATATATATCTAATATATAAAATTCTCGTGTAACAGTGTTTGTCTGCAAACTCCTCCGGAACGACTTCACCGATCGTTATGAAATTTGGTGTGTAAATTCTGTAGGTATGCGAATCGGACGTAAACTATTTCCCGTTTCGAAATTCTTTAAAGGGCTCCGCCCCAGTGGCTCTGGAGTTTCCCATGTTAACCTTATGAGAAATGGAATTAATGAATCTTAACAGCTGTTTCAATTAAACAAGTTGGTTCTGTTCTATGATGTTCAATAGCATTAAAGTTACAAGGATTACCAACAGGGTGCAGCACTATTATTTCTTTTACATTGATGACAACAGCTAATTTGCAACCAAAAGGTGAGTGAGCGTAGCGAACGAACTTCAACCTGGAGGCGAGTGAGCGTAGCGAACGAGCTAACCTGAAGGCAAGTGAGCGCAGCGAACGAGCTCCAACCTAAAGGTGAGTGAGCGTAGCGAACGAGCTCCAACCCAAAGGTGAGTGAGCGTAGCGAACGAACTTCAACCAGGATGTGATTGAGCGATGCGAACGAGATCATCTTGAAAATTAAACGTAACGGTACTTTCTTTCCATCGGTCTGTCTTAGGGGAAACCTATAACTTAGGCGATACGAAGTTCGCCGGGTCAGCTAGTATAATATATAAAATTCTCGTGTCACAGTGTTTGTCTGCAAACTCCTCCGGAACGACTTCACCGATCGTTATGAAATTTGGTGTGTAAATTCTGTAGGTATGCGAATAGGAAGTAAACTATTTCCCGTTTCGAAATTCTTAAAAGGGCTCCGCCCCAGTGGCTCTGGAGTTTCCCATGTTAACCTTATGAGAAATGGAATTAATGAATCTTAACAGCTGTTTCAATTAAACAAGTTCGTTCTGTTCTATGATGTTCAATAGCATTAAAGTTACAAGGATTACCAACAGGGTGCAGCACTATTATTTCTTTTACATTTATCACAACAGCTAATTTGCAACCAAAAGGTGAGTGAGCGTAGCGAACGAACTTCAACCTGGAGGCGAGTTAGCGTAGCGAACGAGCTAACCTGAAGGCAAGTGAGCGCAGCGAACGAGCTCCAACTTAAAGGTGAGTGAGCGTAGCGAACGAGCTCCAACCTGGAGGCGAGTTAGCGTAGCGAACGAGCTCCAACCCAAAGGTGAGTGAGCGTAGCGAACGAACTTCAACCAGGACGTGATTGAGCGATGCGAACGAGATCATCTTGAAAATTAAACGTAACGGTACTTAAATTATAAATAGTCAAAGGCAAGACAACGTCTGCCGGGTCGGTCTGTCTTAGGGGAAACCTATAACTTAGGCGATACGAAGTTTGCCGGGTCAGCTAGTATATATATATTAATAAATGAAATAAATAGTTAAACATTTAGTAAGTTATTAATTGAATAAACTTACATGTTTCGGCTCTTAGGCCATGATCACAGTTATGAACAAATAGTAAATAAATAGAAATGTAAATAATATAAAGTAAATTATGATAGGATTTTGGAATTTTGTCTAGTATATAGGTGTTGTTTTCTTTTGATTTATTATATAAGATTTTTTCATATATTATGTTTTCTTTATGAATTTGCATTGTATTAAGTATGTTTTCAGGATCTTATATATATATCTGAATATAGAGATATATAAATATATATGTGTCTGGGAACGTGATAACTTGAGTAATTTATGTTCGATTTTGATGAAATTTGGTTTGAAGGTGTAAGGCAGGATAAACTTGAATGAGTTTGTGAACCAGTATGATCGGACGATGGGAACTGGGTTTTACGGGGATATTTATGGGGTAAAAATTGGTTTTTCTCATTTTTGACCGTCAAAACACAACATTTCCAAATTTACCTCTAGACCATTTTAAAGAGCTTAAAAAGACAAATAATTCAGTACATTGAAGTGTTATTGTGCGGTTATTGGTTACTAAGAAAATTCAAAAAGTTGTGAATTTAAAATTCCCATGTTTTTCTTATGGGGAATATTGTAAAATGTTGTAGTTTGCTTGTTTATCGATATATTTTGATTAAACGTGGTAAATTTATTCATTTTATACTAAGCTATTAATATTTTACTAAAAACACACTTTATTATCTTCCCTGTAGCAGCAAACCTAGGTACTCGTTTAACACCTAATGTTATTTAAATAAATTTATATCAATTCAGGCAAATGGAAATTCACTTAGTCTGCAGGTTTGCTGCGGCGGGGGTATTAAATGGGTTAGAATTTCTGACCTGGTTGTTTTCTTGTCAGTTTTAAATTTTTGTTAAGAAACAGATTGTTTGATCAATCTAATACCACAAGTCTAGTGTTGTGATTCTCAGTGTTGGCCGCCTTCCCTCATCCCTTCATACACGCCATCTTTTATTGATATTTTTTAATAATTTTAGAAGCAGGTCATTACAGCATGTGGTAAAAATTAAATATACTTTTTGTTCTGAATATCTAAACTCTTTTCACATTAAATCCGCTATTCACTAGTATTTCCTTTTTACAAAAACTATTTACACAGTTTTTAAATACACTTAATGGATCACAGAAAGGATTTCCATTTTATCTTGGATGAACAAAATCTGGTTTGAAAGTAAGTTCTGAAAAGATAGATGAGTAGTGATTTTCTAATTATATTGTTGTGGTCTTTCATTAAATTGGGCTTCCTAAAATTGCAGCTTGCGCCCTACAATTACTATAGGTGCCCGACCGTGGGGAATCTCATGGGCAATTTGGTCAGATTTATAACTGCCATCCGAACTCATTTGCCAAATTGTTGTACTGGTCTCTTTTAAAGTGTCTAACGTCTATCTTTGTTGTATTAAAGTTCTTGAGGAAATTGAGAATGCGACTTGTGTTTTTTAAATATTATTTATTTCAATTTGTTTTTTAATTGTTTACAAAGTCATTAGTAGAGTTCCTTTGGTTTCTGCAAAACCAATTTTTCCATTAAAGTTCCATCAGTGTTTCCGATGACAATGGCTTGAGTATCAATGTTAATACAGAAGTTTACTATGGGGAGCGTTTCTAGTATTTTAGACCCAATGAAAGCCACTTGCACCGAGTCAAATAAACAAAGAGATATATCGGGGATAGTATCCTGCATAGTTTACAACAAATCTTTTAGACTTAAATGTCTGAAACTTAACAACAACAACAACATAAACAAAAAAAACTTGTTTCTGAACAATAAAAAAACTTTAATGTGACGGATTATTTTGTTACAGTATTTTACAGAATAATCAACTACACCTACTTTATTTTGTTAATACAATTACTGTGTTTGCAAGACCTTTAACACTTACTTTATAGATTTTACAGTCAAATTAGACACCTTCCTTGTACAGGGTTCCAAGTTTGATTTCATTATACATAACCAAACAAACAAATTTCTAATTAAATCTTAGCAATAAGTAACCTTAAATGCACTTCAAACCAATTATTTTTTTCAACATCTATCAAACTATTTACTAACAAAAACTGAAAGGTAAATTTTAATTGCGTAAATTAATTTTCCTACAGTCACATGACAAAGTAGACTTCCTTGCACTGATTATAGTAGTGCCTACAGAATGTTGCTAATTTCTGCATTTACTTACTACGATCAGCTGGTGCCTAACCTAAAAACGTGTTGTATAGTGTTTGAAAGACTAATTATTTATATGCTTCATAGTTACTGTAGGAAAAATATAATGTGTAAGGCCCAGCGCACACGGTGTGACTGTTTTACAACTTTCGTTGCAAACCAGTTGCGCTTGCAACTGCTTTGTGACCTCGGCAATGTATTGCAATGGGGAGGCGCACACGACGCAACTGGTTGTATGCGATTTAAAAAAAGTTTGAAACCAGTCACATGCAACCGTGGGCCCGACGTTGCAGCAACCAGTTGCACGAAACCACGGGGTGTTTTTGTGGTGTTTGGTGGTATTTTGACGGCCGTATAGTGTTTTTAGTGTTTATAATTTCCTATCCGACTAGCTCTAGCTGCTACAAACAGCCTAGGACTAACATTCTTCCTCAAATAAGGGTGAACCCAATTAATGCTCTCTCAGTACCCTTCGCTGTCTTCGGTATTGATAATAGCTAATAACGTCTTCCTCGTCTGAGTCTGACATAGAAAGCGCACTTAAGGCTTTAAAACAACGTAACTGCACTAAATTGACACTCCACTGATTGCACAATAGACGCAACTGTAGTTGTAAAACAGTCACACCGTGTGCGCTGGGACTAACGCGAGTGCAAAGTGCCTTTGCTGCACTCGAGAAACTTTTCACACCCTACTTGAGACCAACTCGAATCAATTTCTCGTGGCCAAATACTCCATAATATAAAAAAAATAAAAATCCGTGGACGAAAATAAAAGTTTGTCCGTACACGTGCTTGTTTTGGATTATAGGGTAGGATTTATTATTGTGTGTACTTTAATCAATGTGAACTAATTTTAGATGATACAAAGAAAACATTTTAATACTCCTGTATCTTCCTTATATATAATTCTGTAAGACCAAATTTTTACCAGAAAATTGTGGACGTCTGGTAAGTCGCAGAAAAGTGGGAGGGGTCTTAAATTAAAGGTCTTGACCCCAGGGACTCGGGAAAAATAGCAGGATTCCCATAAAGTTACCAGAAAACGAGATAAAACGTAAAATATCCACCATAAGAAATGCATGGGGACTGAAAAACGTCTGCATTCTATCAGCTGTTACTTATTTATTTGCAATGTTTACATTTATTCCGAAAGTCAATGTTGGTAAATAATGTTTCAAAATGAATTATGTTAATTTTTTTTGTTTTCCGTTTTTATAATGAGTGAAGTAACTAGACAGGGTAGGGGAAGACCTGCAAGACGTGGAAGAGTGTCCAGGAATTCAACAGACTTAAAAAATGTAAAAGAGAACGTCATGTAGGGCCTAACTGTGAAAGAAATCCAGAAGCTGTTTTACAGCCTGTCTTTAGAAGAACACTGGAAAATGAGTTGAGTGTTGTTTCTCACAATCTAGGTCCTCTTAAAGCACTTGCATGCATTGTGGCTCATTTCACTTCGCAGAGGAGGCCACAAATGGACATGCCACAACCACAAGTAAATGACGAACTAACTGTTTGTACATGATTCGAACTTCATAAAAAACATAAGGCAATACAACAGTACAACGGCTTTTGCGTCGCTTTGCGCTACACAAAAAGAGATTCCGATAAATGGGCCTTACTGTCTTAAAATTCAGGGACAAATGCATAGATATATTTCTGACTTACTACCACGAAATGGGGAGTTGCCTTCATAATAATTAATAATAATTTTAACCTTTACATTTGGTTTTAAAAATAAAACTATAACAGAATTCGTAAGATTACAAAACAAATCTTCAATTTTAAACTAAAAAATATGTGCAATAATGTTTGGCTGTATGATTTCAGCTCTGATTCGTCGTTCTCCGGGTTCAGGCCAAACCGTGTGCACGTTTCCATTTGTTAATATGTTGTGTTATTGATTTAATAATTATTTTACAATTGTACTTTATTGACACATCAAAAGCAACTAATATACGACTCCAAAAGAAGGAAAACCAAAATGTAAAACAAGAAACACTGTTAATTTTAAGTAACATAAAATTGATAATTTTAAAAACATATTTCGAATATTTGTCTTTTCATGTATGGTTTTTTTATTGTAGTTTAAATTAGGGGCTATGGCCCCTACAGGCCACTAGTAAAATTGCTAAAAAAAATTACCTGTATCAGCTGTTTTATTAACTTTATTTTTCTCGAAAATACAGTTGCAATACAAAATAATGCAATTTACAAATACATTATCCATGCAGGCTGACCTTAACAACTTTAATTGATTAAAAAATCATACAAGAAAAATTTTAAATTTACAATAGATTACAATTTACCCTATGGGAAATTCGCTAAAAGGATTCTGCACATCTACAGGAAAATATATTTCAAAAAGTATGTGTAGATTTTCCCTGCGATGCACACGAGCTGAGAAAAAAAGGTTTTCAAGAAACATGCTTGCCTATTAATATTAGGATGAAAAATTAGCTTGATGCAGTATAGTTAATTCTGCAATCTTATACGTCGCCTATGGGTTTTAGAGTTGATTTTCCTTGGCTTTCTTCAAGATTTATGTACTGCTGCTAAACCAGTGTGTTAAAAAATTACAAGCAATTAAATTGAACACTAACTGGCTCCAACTGGATGTGCTTGGCTTGACTTACTGGTTACTACAACTTGTTATACTTTCACATCAGTTTGGGCTGTAATGCTGGTTTAAATTAGGTAAATTAATTCAAACTCGGAGAGAAAATGTCTGATAAGAAAAAGAGGTACTGACTCTCAATTAACTGATCAACTGCAGTGAAACTATGGAGTGGTTAAAGAGATGGATGAAAATGTGAATTGGTAACATTTAGATTTAGTTATAAAGTACTGCATTAGGCTGAAACAGAGTTGGCCTGTTTGCAAGCAGAAAACTTATCACAAGGTTTGCATCCACTTACACCAGATTATGTTGAATTTATTTTTCATACAAGCCAATAGTCAATAGTTTATTTTCACATAATGTTATACAAAATCAGCAAAGCTGTAATCAAGTGGAATGGTCATACAATTTTTTTTATCAGAATTTATTTTACAATCTGTTCAAACAAATATGAGAACAATAAGTAAAACATTTATCAAAACAATGTTAGGAAGCAGTTATATATATGTCAGGAAACAGCTAAGTCATAAAATTACAAATTATATTTAAAATAAGTCTAGAAATTTTACAAACATAATTTTAAAACCACAATCTTTTATAATAGGCCTACAATTAATCAATACAAAATGTTGTGATTTTTTTTTTCATACATATTTTTTCTTAGATACTGTCTTTCTGTGAAAGGGCTTCAAGAGAAGTAAGCCTATGATGTTCTTGTGGTACTTGTAAATCAATTCGATGTCTTATTACAGTACGTATCTCGACTCACAAACCCTAAACCTTGGAGTTTTACAGGAGAGAGCAAGATTTTACCCAGGCATCAAGACAATATGATCGAAAGTAACTCATAACAGTTAAACTCGCCTCACAAACTAACCTCAGGGTTACTTATTCAGAGAGCCTAATACCAAGTGTCCGTGGTGGAAACAGCTTCATCGTTTCTGCTTTTACCCAGGTTTGATATTAAATTACGCGTGGTCTGTAATTATGTGCCATTAATTTATTCACAAACGCGGCAAATCTTTCCCCAGACCGTTATGTAAATCAGGTCTTCATTAGTGTTGTACTATTGTAGGCATTCTGTCGAGCTCTTGATTAATCAATTATGCGAAATCTCCCAGGTCTTGGCTACAGCTTGAAGCTAATATTTTGTGGGAGAGCGAATGCAATATTTTCATAGGATATAAAGATGAGGAACTAAAATTCACCCACTTTGACTATGGTTTGGGTAACTACAACAATTCTTAGTCTTTTACGGGTTTATATTATTGTAGCACTTTCTAAAAGTGAGCAGTGATATAAACTGATGTAAACAATAATATGTTGTATTGCCAAAACTCCAATTGGAATATAACATTCAGCTACACGTCTTGCTTAAGACTACGCGATTTGTTATTCTATATATACCAAATCAGTATTTATGTATACCTAACTGTGGATATTCACTTTGTGTAGTTGTGAACAAATATACTTTTTTGGAAATTTACTTTTTAAATCATTACGCATTTTAACAGAAAAGGTATATCGATCACTACATGCTTTCACTATTTATGGGTGTAGATTGGATTTGGCTAAGTAGCTTTGTTACGGATTAAGATAAACTCTTTCTCTAGCCAGAATTGCATTTATTAAAAGCCGAATGGTAAATGAGAGCAGTGTCCGGTTCCGAACTATCGATATGATTTCCACCGTACCCACTGCATTTACCAAACAACCCTATTATATATTTTTGTCATCTTATATATTAAAAAAATTTGGTTTTTCTTTTCCGAGTTCGTTTGGCTCTTATACCCGACCGATTTTCATGATTGAGGTCTCAAATTGAAGGTATGCACGCTCAGATTTGCCATCAAGCATCGGCATATATTTATCTATAATCCTACTCGGCTTATACGTAAAAGAAATTTGCTCCCCATGTTATTCTTATGGGAATTAAATTTGGTTTATCTTTGCCGAGTTCGATTGGCTCTTCTACCCGACCGATTTTCATGATTGAGGTCTCAAATTGAAGGTATGCACGCACAGATTTGCCATCAAGCATCGGAATATAGTTATCTATAATT
Organism: Macrosteles quadrilineatus; assembly: GCF_028750875.1. Classification (NCBI taxonomy): domain Eukaryota; kingdom Metazoa; phylum Arthropoda; class Insecta; order Hemiptera; family Cicadellidae; genus Macrosteles; species Macrosteles quadrilineatus. The sequence continues at coordinate 62,684,020 of NW_026542599.1, forward strand.
CCACGCGATTTATACGTAAAAGAAATTTGCTCCCCATGTTATTCTTATGGGAGTAAAATTTGGTTTATCTTTGCCAAATTCGATTGGCTCTTCTACCCGACCGATTTTCATGATTGAGGCTCAAATTGAAGGTATGCACGCACAGATTAGCCATCAAGCATCGGAATATAGTTATCTATAATCCTACTCGGCTTATACGTAAAAGAAATTTGCTCCCCATGTTATTCTTATGGGTGTTAAATTTGGTTTATCTTTGCCGAGTTCGATTGGCTCTTCTACCCGACCGATTTTCATGATTGAGGTCTCAAATTGAAGGTATGCACGCACAGATTTGCCATCAAGCATCGGGATATATTTATCTATAATCCTACTCGGCTTATAAGTAAAAGAAATTTGCTCCCCATGTTATTCTTATGGGAGTTAAATTTGGTTTATCTTTGCCGAGTTCGATTGGCTCTTCTACCCGACCGATTTTCATGATTGAGGTCTCAAATTGAAGTTATGCACGCACAGATTTGCCATCAAGCATCGGCATAAATGTATCTATAATCCCACGCGGATTATAGATCCAACTACGTAAACGAAATTTGTTCCCCATGTATTTCTTATGGGAGTTAAATTTGGGGTTTCTTTGCCGAGTTCGTTTGGCTCTTCTACCCGACCGATTTTCATGATTGAGGTCTCGAATTGAAGGTATGCACGTATAGATTTGCCATCAAGCATCGGCATCAATGTATCTATAATTCCACGCGATTTCTACGTAAACGAAATTTGCTCCCCATGTATTTCTTATGGGAGTTAAATTTTGTTTCTCTTTGCCGAGTTCGTTTGGCTCATCTACCCGACCGATTTTCATGATTGAGGTCTCGAATTGAAGGTATGCACGCACAGATTTTCCATCAAGCATCGGCAAATATTTATCTATAACCCCACTTAAGGCAGCAGCAACAGCACGAGGATTAATATTGGATGATATGGAATGGCAGCGAGCCTTACAAGAGGCCTCTTCTTTTCAAATGCCATACCAGCTTCGACAGTTGTTTGCCTACATCTGTATATTTCAGTGTCCATCAAATGTTCTGAATTTGTGGAATCTCTTTAAGGACTCAATGTCTGAAGATTTCCTTAGATCATACCCGACCGAAGTAGCTTACCAATTAGCTCTGAAAGATATTTCAGAAACGTTAAAATTACATGGTTTCTCTCTGAAGTCATTTGATTTACCATCTATTGATGAATTGCCTCAAAATACATGTATAGAGGAAACTATAGATGGAATCCAACATGATGAACTAGCGAAAATGATCGCTTCATCAAATGAAGAACAACGTGTTGTGATTGATGAAATTCTAAACTTACTTCTAAACAATGATGAGTCTGCAAGTGTTAAGGCATACTTCATAGATGGACCTGGTGGCACCGGAAAAACATTTGTATATAAATGCTTAATCCAGAGCTGCATTAATATTGGAATGCCAATCATATCCGTTGCATGGACTGGGATTGCTGCTATGTTACTTCCCTTTGGCCGCACAGTTCATAGCCGATTTAAATTACAGTACCACTGAATTTGAATGAACATTCTGTCTACGGCTTAAAAGTCAACAGTAAAGAGGCTTCTATCATTCGTTCTGCAAAATTAATAATTTGGGATGAAGCACCTATGGCCAACAAATATGCTTTAATGTGTGTCAACCGGCTACTGAAAGATATAATGGATAACGATGTGCCATTTGGTGGGAAAATCATTATCTTAGGTGGAGATTTCCGGCAAGTGTTGCCGGTTGTGCCTCATTCATCTAGAGCCTCTACTGTTCAGAATTCAATTAAGTTTTCATACCTATGGCCACTATTCAACATTTTTAAATTAACAAAAAATATGAGGGCTAAAACTAATGAGTTAGATTTTGCTAACTTTTTGCTCGAAATTGGCAATGGGGAATACCCAACAATTGATGACAAATCTGTGGACTTACCCCCACCACTTATCTCTGATTCAGACATAGTTTCAGAAATTTATTGAAAAAACCTACAAACGCCTATGGACTCATCGTACTTATCAAAATGTGCCATTTTAGCACCAAAGAATGAGCATTGTGAGGAAATCAATAAAAGAGTTTTAGACCTCATCCCAGGCTCAAGCAAAACATATATAAGTGTGAATAAACTAATTACAGATGATGACAGTGAACTATTGCAATTCCCTATTGAATTCCTCAACAGCCTTGAGATGACTGGTTTGCCTTCTCACAAATTAGTCTTAAAGGAAGGTGCCATTGTGATGTTATTAAGAAATTTAAACTACACAGCAGGTCTTCTAAACGGAACAAGACTTATTGTCAAGAAAATGTATGAAAACAGTTTAGACTTAGAAATCATAACCGGCACAAATATTGGACAACGTGCACTATTACCCCGCATTGATCTCTCTCCATCAGATCCTACAGTACCATTTTCTTTCAAACGAAGACAATTCCCCATAAAGGTTGCGTTCTGCATGACCATCAACAAGGCGCAGGGCCAATCGATTGATCGAGTTGGTGTGTACTTGCCTGAACCAGTATTTAGTCACGGTCAGTTGTACGTCGCCTTATCGAGAGGGAAATCTTTCGATACTGTAAAAGTAGAAACTAAATCAAAAGGTGGACGAACAGCAAACATTGTTTGGAAGGAAGTATTATAAAAGTCGTAATATTAATAAAGATTACCAGATGGAGGGAACTACTCCTGAGAATATGCGTACATGCAATTCTACCGACAGAGATGTCTATTTTACAAGAAATATTTTTGTTAATAGAACATTCTTAATAAAGCCTCATTCACGCTGTGTTAAGGTACGTTTTGCCTGAAGCGACAGGTGCGACGGTCGCTAAGCGACTGTCGCCGAGCGGCAGTCGCGGGGTGGTAGACTGTTTTGCTTGGAGCGACAACTTCTTTGGCGTCACGAGACGTGGTACCGTCAGTGCACCTAACCTCAAAAGTGCTCACTAAGTATAAAGTCACTAAATAAAATCGATAAATTCACTTAGTAAAACAGGTAAAACTTAACAAATAAAGTATTCCTTATATGCCTAGTTATTTGTTATAAGAAACATTCCAAAACTGCCATGTCACAAGCCAAAATGTAATAAAATTACTCAATTTCTCCGTAAATTGCAGTACACAAGCATAACTTGAATTGGAAATCAGTGTTATAAACAACCTCCTCACAGAGTGAAAATTATATTTTATTGATTGTATTGTAAATGAAAAAAATACCAATTACATTATACTCCATTAATATTTGAATAACCACATTACTTTAATAATTGGCATTTTATATATTTAAATATGACACGCCTGACTTTTAAGCCAATTTGATCAATAACCATTTATACAGAGCAATATTTTTTTGAATCACCTAAACGAAAATTTAATTAGAAGTCTTTTAAGTCGACAATCTAAATAACCTAACTTACTAATATATTAAAATAACTTGTAAAATAATAAGACCAAAGAAAAAGGGACAACGTCAGGTTTAAACTAACCTGACGTTGTCCTTAATTCTTTGGTCTTTGTAGGAGATATGTTTCAAATCATAAAGCGCGGTGTATTTTGCCACTTCTTCTAATAAACTGTCGTCTTCTTTACCACTAAAATTTAACTTAATCACAGACGTTGGCCAACGCCATATAGCGAAAATAAAAGGTTACCGAACTTGTCAGAATGGTGTACACTATAAAAACAATCAGAAATGTAACTGTCGCTAAGCGACTGTCGCTCCTGACTGGTCTTGGAGCAGTACCCAGCGACTGCAGCTCGCGGCTCTAGCGACAGTAGCTCCAAGCAAAACAGGACTATGCAAAACCCCTAAGATCAGTGTCCCGCGACAGCCGCTTAGCGACAGTCGCTGCGCGACCGTCGCACCTGTCGCTCCAAGCAAAACGTACCTTTACATATAAGTTAACAAATGTACGTGCTTTCTCTGTAGGTCCTTTTAGGAAGTGTGTGGATATTGTTCTGGATTAATTGATTTTCAAAACGGAAAAAAAATACATCGGGACGATTTTCTCTGTGTTATATGGAATGTGTTATACTTTAATTTGGTCACAAGGCGAAATTAATCCAGCAGCCCTATAAGAGTTTAATTAAAGTTGTACCGCCCTTATTAAGATTAGTATTTTATTTTTTTATTATTAATTTCAATGCTGCGGAGCAGCACGGGTCATCTAGTTTTATCTTATGTATAAGTGGTGGAGGATAATACCGCACCGGTGAAGTCACGGGATTATTGCTAAGATCATAAGACAAGTAGGCCTAAAGACATGCTAAATATTTTTTTTTTATAAAACATTTTCATTTTCAACCTAGTAATCTGGAATAGTATCAGACGCAGACGATACATCAATGGCAGCGTCACCTTGGCCGTTTTCCATTTAAACCTTAATAAATCCACTGGACACTGGACACTGGCGTATGATGCCTCTTCAACACCAGCTGATACTGATACTGTATTATTGCTAACTTGACCGTGTTCCCATGTAGCTGTCCGGCCTTGGCTATGAAGCCCCGCTGTTCACAATCCATTTAGTATCACGTGGATGCAACAGACTTTTCCAGTCGACAGTTGTCCCAGCCTCGCGACGCCGACGCCTCTCTGTGGTAAGATTTACAATGTTGACGTACCAAATGTTAGTAGTTTTAATTAGAATATATTCTTTCTGTATCGAATGTTGGAGTTAAATTAAATCTGGGCACAACGTATAGTGGATTCAGTATAGGGAAGGAAAATGTCTCTGCTAATAAAAAAAAATCACTCAGGCCCAATCACTGGATTTGACCGAACGATTTGAAAAGCGAGAAAATAATAACCATTTAACCATTATGAGGATATGTATTACACACATATACAAAAACAATTTTCTCGCACAAAGGGGCGAGTAAGTAAATTTATAATGAACTCTATTAGGTTGATTGTATTCATTTTTTAGATCGTTAGACTAATGACAAGAGTGGTTTCAATAAGGCTAAATATGTAAACACTAACATTTACAAGTAAAAAAGCAAGGAGACTTACCTTTTATAAATTTTGTAAAAAGAACTGAACAAATACAATACAGGTAAAGTTGTTGAAATAAACAGTAAATCAGAATAAGGGCCAACACTTCAAGGTACAAATATAAAATTTCAAAATTTTCAGCAAAAACTTAATCACGTTTTTTAGCATTTGAAGTAATAATTCAATATGTTATCCCTTTATTTTGATTTCATAATTTTTTTTCTGAGAGCTATTAATTTTTATTGGATTTGTAAGTACCTACTATAAGGGCGTATTTGTATAACAAAATAAAATTCTCCTTGTGTTTTAGGAATAAAGGAATTCATTTTCATTGTATCTAAGCTTAAAATTGGTGCTATTCGGAAAGAATTGAATTTCAAACTTCATGGGATTGTGAGGTTACATGTAGATTCTTTATACATCTATATCTATTTAGAGAATAGACTATTGCCCGTGTATTGCTCTACTCTGTAGTATTATGAGCAGACCCACAAAGTCATGTAATTGTGTTAGTGTTTAAACAATGTGTTGAACAATCCGTGGTAACCCATTGCCTCCATTGGACGGCAACACTAACAACACCTTAGTATGAACATAAAACAACACAGTACGGTACCTATTGTATTTACGTTATCACGAAATTCAGCCAGAAGTTCCAACCAGGACCATAGAAAACTATGATCAACATTTCTTCGAGACCTCGATTTTAATATCGCTGACACAAAGATCAGACGGTTACAAATATTGTTTGCACGAATTAATCGATCCTGAAATTAAGTTGGGACTACGATTAAATTGATTGCATTCAATTTATCATGGATTTCAATTTAACAAGCAAGTATAACGACGCAGACAGCGCAGCTCGCTGTGGATTTGATATAGACCGGGGACCGACTGGATCATTTATTATCGTTATTATTTACAGTGTGACTCAAGACTTGGACTTGTTCAGTAACTTTCTAGGTTGGTCGGCGCGATTTCATTATTCTTTCTGCTCAGTATTTCATATGGTAAGAAGTGTACGTTCACCCCATAAACGGAGAGATCGAGATGAAGTGCCTGTAGTAGGGAACTTACCATGAAATACATAGGGAATATAACTAACCCCTTGAAGATATTGGTTCTTACATATTTCGTATGAGTTAAATAATTCCTCCCAAAAAGTGTATACGTTTGGTGAAAATGCTGTGCTAGAAAAATAAAACTGTGTTGTATTTTCACGGGTGACGTGAATTTTCTGAACTCTGACTTGAGCTTCTTAGCGTTTGACAGGTTAATGCGATTACTTACAACTCACGACAGAAAAAAGAGGTGGAAAAACCAGAATAAATGTAACCAAAGTAAACAATAATAACATTAAAATGGCAACATTTTTTATGTATCCTCTTCTCATATTCTTATGATGTTGCAACTTTTATGATAAAAAGCAATTCAGCCACCAAAAATAGTAAATTAATGTATAACCTTTTCTTTCACACCACATTTTTAATGGTTCCAAAACTGTTTACTCTTTCATTTAATACCAGAAAGAAGGCAGTAGTTCGTAAATATATAGAACTGATTTTATTTTGTTGTTGATAGTTTGTGAAACCGCAAGGATTAAATAGTAATCACAAAAACGTACTTGGACAAAAACATATAAATGAAAATTGCCATTATCTAATCTACAAGAATGGCAAATCAGCCAAGGCTTGGGTTAGGTAATCACACTATAAAAAATGTGAAATTAAATTTAAAAATATTTATTTATTTAGACAGGGCCACATAAACTTGACCTGACGGTGTGTAATACTACTGTATTGAAAGGTTTAAAGGTGATATATTTTTTTTTCAAACGTGTAGTTTTTGTCATTGTTTTGTATGGAACTTTGTCAATCTCCACACTGCACAGAGTTTGTACCAAAACTGTCATAGTCTGAAACGGTAATTACGACTGTTGACGTGTTAAACGATCCCATGCGACATTCAGACCGACACCTTCATTACGGAAGTTACGGGCTACGTTTAGTACAAGTTCTGCGTAATAGCTGAAGATGAAATACGCGTCATGATTGTAACTGAGGTTGTAGAATTCGTTTATTGTTTGTGTTACGCCATCACCACTAACTCTAGCTTGTTTGGCGGAAAGTTCTCGCTATATGTCAGAAGTTCACCGGTTCAACTCTTCAGAAACTTGTAACTTTTAGATTTCGAAATTGGCGTTGTCGGGGTTGGGCTCTTCTTGATCACTGGGGTGATTTCGTCTCGTGTTAGGATTTTCCCTAACCACACAGCACAAGTTCAAGTGGATCTTCTAATGTTTATTTGCCTGTTTGATTCCATTGACCTTGACGAGTGTAAAGCATCATTTTCGTTCTATTTTTATTTAAATTGTTTATCCTCGATTTTCTTAATATGTATTATGGGTCATTATGCTATGATGAAAATATGGCACTTGGTTATTTTTTCCTACAACACGCAGTAAAGACTGGATCGTCCAATGAAAATAGTCTTGGCTAAAGAAACAACATATTTTAGTCAGTAACAAAGCCGTCATCTTGTCCATCCTTCACTAATATTCGCCCCAAAATACACGCCCCAGGGAGTCAGCGTCAAATGAATATAATAGAGAACCGAAAAGTATACGTTCAATTGCCTTGATGTAGATTTCGAAACTGTTTGGAGGGTCAATATTAAAGGAGCCCCCATGTAATAAATAAATGGAGTACTAAACGCGTTCACATGTTTGATAATTTCGTATTCAACAGAAGTATCTTTACTTGTTCTGTAATGAATAATAGCATAGGTCTGTAGCTGAACACAGCTGATTGGATTGAAGAAGTCCCCCAAGTGATGCTGGTACAGCTATAGTAGCCTACGTCACACACACCTACGTTGATGCAGTCAATACATGAGTTTGTATACTGTACATTACATCCGTGTTATACGTTATACCCATTACCCAGTAGTGTAAGTACATTGAGCGGCACCCCCTGCAGTACATGCAGATTGCTGCCCCTTACGTTAGTGAGTAGAAGTTTAGTACGGTAGAACTCCTACTATCCGAATCTTATCCGAATATCTTACGGAAAGAGTAAAAAAACATATAATAAAAGTAGGCCTAATAAAAACCGTTGGTTAAGAAGGCAAAATTGAAAAAAAAAACTCTTTCGCGGTTGTTTTTTCTTTCGTTGTATCACGCGGTCATGGTAACATTGGCATCGCCACCGACGGTTTTAACATAGTTTTTAAATAAGTCTATCCTCTTGCGGCGGGTGCGCGGGCAACACGGTAAGGACCATCGTAAGGACACGCGCCAGACGTGTGTCAGAATGTAAACAAAAGAATTAATAAACTTTGGAAGGGATACCTTTGCTTTTTCTGCAGTCAATGGGGAAATACTTAGACGAGTTGCATTGTACAATTTTCCAAAAAGTGTAGAATTTTACTTGCAGTTAAAGACTTTAACGCAGGTAGTAAGTTAAAAAAAGAGCGTTAAAATGTTTTTTGTTTAGCAAATTTGTACAGTGACCCTTTTCAATCAGCAATAAAAATCCCTTTCGTGCTAGGAAAGTATTAAGAATTTTATTTTCGTATATGTTTTAACTCCTTCGACTCAAACTCATCAAGTAAAAAAACTCACAAGAATACTTCACTCGAAAAATAATCCCATTCGAAATCCTAGTGTGACAAGCCGACGAAAACGAAAGCCCCAAAGAAACCGAAATTTCCGGTAACTTACGATTTGTGTGGCCTTGTTTTGATAAAGAAAGTGGTCGGTTTGACAGCAGCACAGCGGCCTTGTGTTGGTCCACAGCTGGTTTCTCCGTCAGCTGGCCTCCGGGCGCACAGTTTCACCTGATCAGCTGATTGTAGACATCAGCTGTCTGCTGTTTGTTTCTGTGATTGTCAGCAATCTGATATAATGGTCGAGTTTCGTCTGTGGCTGCGTGCGCATCGACTTTTAATGGGATTCTGATTGAACTAAAATGGCAAAAAACAATCCAAACCGGTCCCTCCCAGCCGTGATGGTATCAGTGGCTGTTTAGTATTTGCACTGTTATTATTCGTGCCTTGATTTCTAAGTGTATACGATTATCTGAAATGACTACCTACTGTGGGACGGACGAATTAATCATCGATGCTAAGTATGTTTCAACGCCTAGGGTTCGTGGTGTACAATGTATAGGTCTAGTTCAATAGTATATTAACTAGTCAAATATACTACAGTTTACTTATTTATTAAAAAGGGTCTTATACTGTTTGTAGAGTTTTTAAATATTAAATTTACTAAACAACGTTGATGAGAGTTTTTGTGGGCTTACTACCTACCATTTAAGATTAGAATAACCTATCAATTAATATAAATTTTGTATACAGTATTTTGATCGCCGCAACTAGTTATTTAATGATGAATCGTGTTAAATATTTGAGTTATAAATAAACTTGGAATGAAACGATGATTTATCCATCTAGGTCCCTCTGTGTAGATATATTAGAAAAACAAATTTGGAAGCTAGAATAAACCGACCATTGCTTGGTGACTGAGCAGAAGTTTCTATCGCGTATCCCAAGTTCCGTCAGTCTTCCCTCTCTCTGTCGCTTAAAAGTTCCACACACGGTTTGTTCACACGGATTTTAGCAATTTTGCAGGGTTCATTTACTTATAATTTTTTTAAACTTATTATTAGGAATAAATATGAACTATTGTATATCATTTTGTCCACCAAATTTAGAAGGATACTAATATATAATAATAATGACACTAACCTGGCACAAAAAAAATGTCAGCATAGAAATCCTAAGTTGTTTACAAATAATTTTCATTGATGGAAGTTTTGATTTGTCACACCTTCAACCCACTTCACCAAGAAAAAGTTTTAATACAGCCAAATTTTAGGAAATAAAATATTTTTTCCAAAAGCATACAACGTTTATGGTCCAATCCTAAAAATACTAACACTATGTACAAAAAACTTACGTTGATCACAAGCAACAACACAGAACTAACCTTACTAACCTACATTGACGGTCATCGCATATCCACTGCTACCTAAATAATAAAAACATTCGTCGCCAAATATACAAAGTGTTACAGTACTATAAGAAAGTTTATGATTTCTACTTAAAAATAGTGAAAAAATCATGCCAAAATTATTAAAATCATGCAAACTGTGAGCATTCAAGTGAACGCTTGCTAAATGCGTTGGAAAACCGACGTGTAACAGAAAGAGGGTTTAAGTCCTTTATCGCGTTTAAGTTTTTAAATTTGATGATGACAGGCAAATTTGTTGAGAGGCAGGTATCCTCCATTAAGTTTCTCCATTGAATTTTCAGCATTAGACGGTAATTTGTATCAGCAATGGACATTTTAAAGTGCAAAGATAATTTTGATACACAACTTTCTTCAGCTTCTGACATTCAAAATGTGTTCGAGGTTACAATTGACACCCTAAAACACACCCCACTCCATATTTTGTTTATCTTGTTAAGTCACCCTCGGCCAAACTTGGGAAACAATAGTGAGTTAACTGATCTGTCTGTATATCTTGTATTCACTCATTACACTATCAGCTGGGTCATCTTTCCGCATTATGGTTGTACTCATTGTACTCAACAATACAGAAGGCCTTGTAATTCAACAGTGGCCTTGCGGAATCTACTTTTCCATTTGGCGATGTTTTGGGTAATAACATTGACTTTTGAATACTTAATGTTGTTGTATAAATAGGTAGTTGTTAGTGTTTTCGATATATAAAGTAATGTTGGGGTCTATATTATTTACAACGTACGCCTATTTAATTTATGGTCGAATCACTTGACGTAGTTATCTCTGAATGGAAATATAAGCGATATCGTCATTCTATTAGAAGCATACAATAGTATATTACGTTACTAGTCCTGAAAATAAGTGTTTACCGGACGAGTGTGGTCGTTCCCTACGAGTACTATACGAGGTCGTTCGTACGTTACTATACGAGTCTGGTACACATATTTTGGACGAGTTACGTACGATAGTTTACGCCATACTACTAAATCCGTAAAAATCCTTATATATTTCCACCAACTAAAGGACTAAAAATCACTAGTATTAGTTTTTGTTTATACCACTCACTGCCACCTAAATACAGTATAATCAGCTGATTGGTGTCCGGTAAAACTCATTGCAGTACAATAGTACGCAATGAAACCCCATTTGAATAAGCTGGCGGCAAACAACTGTTTTCTGGACTAAATCCTTGCGTGGGAAGTTCGTCAAAATAATGTAGTGTGGCGTAATAGTATATTACGTTACTAGTCCTGAAAATAAGTGTTTACCGGACGAGTGTGGTCGTTCCCGTGCGAGACGAAGTCGAGTACGGGATTACCATACGAGTCCGGTACACACATTTTGGACGAGTTACGTACGATAGTTTACGCCATACTACTTAATCCGTACAAATCCTTATATATTTCCACCAACTAAAGGACTAAAAATCACTAGTCATAACCTCTGAGAGAGGTTATGTTTTTGTTTATAACACCTAATTGCCACGAAAATACAGTATAATCAGCTGATTGGTATCCGGTAAAACTCATTGCAGAACAGTATTACGCAATGAAACCCCATTTGAATAAGCTGGCGGCAAACAGCTGTTTTCTGGACTAAATCCTTGCGTGGAAAGTTCATCAAAATAATGTAGTGTGGCGTAAAGTAAATTGCATTATCCCATACAATATCGCATTGATAAAACGTCACAATCAGCACTAATAGTACAGATCTTCTGATCTTCAAGCCTATTTCTTTGAATCTTAAAATAATGATATCCATACGTAACATATCACCACTATGTTGTACTATTGTTGCATTGCTATTTCGGTTTATTTTTGCGTTGCTAATAAATTTGATGTGTATCTAAACCTTATCCGAGAGGATTAAATGAAGGGAAACGTATGGAAATTGCAAAATTATAATAACAAACAATATCAAACTACTTATTTTGGTGGCCGTTGTATGAATACACGTATACATGATTTGATTCCAAATCCTGACATGGATTACTTTTTTGTTTTGGGTATTTTCAAGTTATTACTATAAAAAATTGACCTGTGCAAATGAAGTTGATATAAACTCACTAATCTAACCTGACCTGACCTATCTAAACTTGCATAGGGAAAATTTTATTAGGAGCTGATCTTATATCAAAAATACTTATTGTTTGTAAAAACTTGTAACATGTAAATATATAAATGTAACTAACATAAAAAAGTGATTAAACTACAGAAACCCTCAGACCCTACTGAGATCAAAATCGTAATTTCTATCTTCCCTTATGCATACATATTTATTCAAACTTTAAAACATCTGTCTCCTGTCAAATATCTTGGGATGTAAAGATGAATGATTTAGTTATCCCCGACCCCGCTAGACTGCGCTGTAGCCTGTTTCCGCCGGAACTACTGGAGCATAAACAATGACGATGGCGGTGGCAGTGGCGTGGCGACGTTCACGTTCAGTCAGTGCCGGTGCGTCGACGTGATCAGTGTGGCCGTGGCAGTGCATTGTTGTTATCGATAACACCTGTTGTAGATCCATCATAACCTTATTTTGTTGCGAATATAATGTGAGCCCTGAGACTGTAGCGTAATTGGCTTTCACCGTTAGTGCGTAATGAGGTTATTTGCATGTGATTTTAACTAGGCAGAGAGTTCATTGTTGTTCCCGGTAGGTTTTGTACCCAGAGCTGTTTTTTAGTATAAGTTTTCTTTATAATAATAGGTGCTAAACTAAATTGGTTCTCCTAAATCTTTCAACATTATTCCCATCAGTTAGTGAGTACAGTTGTGGTATGGATTAAATGGCAAGTCAATGAATAGTCATTTATTCCATCTACGATAAATATTGAGATTGATTTCGTCAAAAAATAAATACTGAACATTAATTTTGGCTTACCTACATTGTAGTTGACAAGAGACAACATGTCATGCTATAATTATTTTAAAGTGTGATAATATCAATAAAACAAACGAATCGATTGCTTATCTAATTGTTGCAGTACCGGTATTACAAATTAATTAATTTATGGTTAGAGATATTAATACAAAAGTCTATTTTTACCGTGAACAAGTACGCTAATTTTAAAATTAAAACTCGTCAAAGGTAATTTTACTTTGGGGTATTTTTTGGAAAGAGGGACTCCTCAGTAAAGAAGGTTCGTAAATAGTAAAGCCATAAATCATAAAATTATTGTGTAAATAAATGTAAGTGTGAAAACAGTAGTTTTGATCCTAATCGTTATATTGATAATCATGTTTTCTATACGATAGTAGTGTGCGTTTTGATAATGTAGGTACCTACTAGAAATTGACGTTTTCCAATGACTTGTGATTGTAAGTTTTAAAGGAAATAAATCAATATTTAAATCAACAAGTCTTATGTCTTATGTCTTATGTTACCGTTTTATTTTTAATTATTGGACCAATGTAAAACTATTTAAAAGAAATAAACGATTAGTTTGTAAACTTTGTTCTCTATTATCAAACAAAGAAGTTTATTTGTTTTTTATTTTGCCAATTTTACAAATGTTTACCAAAACTATCTATAGCATTTGTAAAGTATTTCCAGCCTTCTATTATTATAAACAAACAGCTAGGCACATTTTGTAAAATTACCCAAAATTAGTATAGGCGCACGCAATCTATTTCAACATCCATTATGGAATACCCGAACATAAAACACATCCATGATCCATAGTTCAATAAGATTATAAGTCTGTTTACAATATCAGCATCGCAATACCCTCTGATTAGTATTTCCCACACAATAATTAGTTCAATTAATACACAACACTCCGATTACGTTTAGTTTTTTTACCTCCTGAGTCCTGAAGTACTCGATGCTTGTCCAATTACAATAGTACAAGACCAATTACCTCAGATGTCTCTTGGGTAATACCAAGTCTCAATTAACGTAATTAATAAGTCACCTGATGGGAACATGTCGAGGTATCTCTTAATTACCTCAATTACCACATTTTCATGTGACTGGCACCAATAATGAGTTCGGTATGGAAACCCGCAAGTCTTTAGCTGGATTCGGTGGTTACACTTGGTGAAGTTATTTGCTAATCAAATCCAAAGGGTGATCAGGAAATGTAGAGTGGGGGAAATCAAGTACTTGTTATCGATTAATCAGTCGATTATTGACTTTACATCTTCAACTCAATGAGTGAGTCGTTAAGCTTAATGAGGTTTTAATGTTGATCAATGTTTTGTTTTGCAGAGTGTTAACCTTCACGTTTTGAACCGAAATATATACACCGTGGATAATCCTGCATTTTTAAAATACGGATTTTTGATAAAACTATTTTCCTTCAAGTACAACCACACAGCTTATAAAATTGTAAAATTAATTGGTACATTTATAATTATTCTCTCAGATATTGTCATTATACTGTAGTTAAAGCAATCTTTAGGCTCGAGTATGTACTAATAACATCAACAGTAGTAGTAATTAATGAGCCGTGATGTTTTAGTTGTGTTTTGAAGTTCCTATAATTAATGAGGTGAATTACAACCAAGCTAACATGTAATTAAACACATTTTGATAGTCCCCACATATACTATAGCCCTATCTCGTATTTTCATTGCTCACATTATACACCGCGTAGTAGATTTTTACTAATAATATTCATTCGAAATTTATTGTTCTTCGTCGTATAATTGTTACATTAAAATAAGTACCGGGGGACCGAGCCATGGCTCGGTATAGGGTATAATTTATTTCGATTGTAAAAGCAAAGGAAACTCACGTTTCATTTAGGCTACAACTAATTTTGGCTTTTATTATTTGAGTTCCAGTGGAATTTCAATTAATTATGATGGACATAATAACCTGGCAATCCTCAACATATTTATTTTACAGTCCATAAAAGAGCACTAATTAAAAAAGCACTTTAATATGGCACTTTAGTACTTTACTTTTTTAGTTGTCTTGCTTAAACATTGATTTGACAGTTTGTTTGGTTAATTAAAATAGCTGATTGAAATATTTTGTTTAAATTTTGATTTACATGATAAATATAATATTATTAAATATTTATTTCTGTCAAAATTTGCTCATGATTGTCTCAATAATTCGGGGATTAAGTTTTGTTAGGAGAGAGCCAAGTAAAATAATCAGTATTTGATCAGAAGTATTTTCACATCTATCGAGTAATATTTAGTGTAATCTTTGCTCAATAGTAGCAACTGATGTTTTTCTCTTGTACTGTATATTGTAATTTTCTAGTATACTGTGGATGGATTATAATACGCACATGTTACAAGTATATTCTATTTTGTTTACCTTTTCCAAGATTCAAATGAGCAAATGAGTTGTGTAGTGAAATACGAGTTTTCCGGAGCGAGTGGCGGTCGTCAATCACGTTTTTAGGCCAGAAATAAATTATTTTCAACATTATTATTGTCGAAGCCGTTTTTGAGATCTTTGAGCAAGCAAGTATACATACAAACGTACATCCATACACGCAAAGATTGCTCATAAGATAGGATTAGTCCAACTTTATTCACGATTGCCAGTAGATGATATTGCGTGAGTAGCTTACCATTCACAATTTATTTTAGAAGACAAATTTAAATAAAATCATTTAAGTGATTACTATCGTGTTAAAGGAATAGCCTACCTCAGTTGTGTAGACCATTCATCTAACAATAGGTCACATAATAATTCACGGTGGTCCTGACTCTTCCGTGACAAGCTGTGTTATAATCGTGACTCACATACGGTTAAGTGATAAGTGACTTGTAAACACTCCCCCGCGCTTATCAGTGGATGACCGGTTATCAGTCTTATCAGTGATAGTGGTCTCTAATTGTGACGTCAGCATGGTGTAATCACGAATTACTGCTTCGGTAAGTACTTTTAAAAATATTATTGCATGGAGATTGTATGATAGTACTGTTTGTAGTTATACTGTAGTTTTGGAAACGATACCTTCAGAATATGTTTTTTAAAGATAGTATAAGGTAGTTTACTTATATAGGTCCAAGTTATCGGCAAGTTATTATTGCAGTTTGTAAGAATCAACGTCCTGGTTTACGTAAGAAATGTACTAATTTATTGTACATCAAAAATATGTATAGCATGTTGTTAAACTCCTATCATGATAGGACACCTTGCAAGTACCAGACCCAGTTGACTTGTTGATGAAATTCGACAACTAAATTATCGATTGACGATCGATCATGAGTAGACACCGCGCGAAACCAGACCATGTTGGCGAATTTGATGACGAACAAACAAATGAATTATTGACTGACGCATACTTATGTAATTAGTAGCCTACTTGCAGAGTTTTTGAACGATTAATCGATTGATATCTTACCGAAATTCCAAAGGTAGAAGGTAGTTAGAGTTGAAAATAAAAACCTAATATATACAGCCATGGATTAAGCATTAAGTTAAAGCCTAGTTTGTTAGTTGAGCTTCCCAAACTCAAAACGTCATTATAAACATTTGTTGAGCTACTTACTGTTTTTACGTAAAAATTTCAAAAGTTTTCCACAAGGTGGATAATTTCAACTTCAATAAACTTGTGTCCATTTTGTTGGTTACATCCCAAATGCAAAACACTGTCCAGAACATTTTTTATAGACTTACAAATTATTTTTACAATGTTCTAATGCCATAAAAAATAAGTCAAAAGTCATTGAAGTTTTGAGTACAGTTATTTAGCTCCTCTGAACCAAAATACTACCTTAAACATTTTGTAGACTTACTAAACGTTAAAAATTGGAATTTAGATAGATTCCCACAAAGTTTGAGCTTTAAAAACACTATAAATCTTGAACATTTTTAGTACTTATAATTTACTCTGTATATTTTGTGCAAATTTTGAAAGTCTTCCACCAAGTTTGTATATTTCCAACAGCGTTTTCCTCTGTAGTCATCACACACATGACCTCCCGCCTAATGTGGGAGCCTCGTAGCCTCCTGAACACTGAACATCCTCGGGTGTTCATTACAACTCAATTAGTCGAGGAATGTTCAATCTCACCGTGTTTTAGTATGGAGGAAGGAGGTGCCCTGTTGACCTCTTAGTAAATTGAATTTACCAGGAAAACGTATGAGTAAGAGCTGAAACGAAACTTTTTTTGTGTGCCGTATGTTACAAATTTTCCCTTAAGATTTTTACAAATAAATATTTTAGAAGTCCAAAGTATGGTTCTGAAACAATTAAATCAGGATTGCCGAGATATAGGATGAAATATAGTGTTAGGAAAGTGTAAGCGAGTTGAATGGAGCTTGAATGAAACTTGGAAGTGCCACTTATCAATTATGTAGGTGGAGTACCGATATGAATAGTCCCTATGATGAGTATTGGATATCCCAAGCAAATAAGAGAATATTGTTAGAGTTTCAATTGTGTTGCTCTTTTAGCAATTCAGCATTTTTCACGAAATTATGTTAACATTTTGAAAAATAGAATGCATTTTTTGAAATATTAATAGGCTATTAAGTGATCATATTCATTTGTATAATCTCGGATGCGATTGTGTGATTGACTAATTGGAAATAAAAACACACCACCTCTAGAACTTAAAGTAAAACGAATATCCTAGATTTGCAGTACCCTATCTACAGTAAAAGAATTCGTACAACCTTTATTCTAAAGTTTGGTAAACGAAATCCAACAAACAGGCTATTCGTCCATCTAATAACAAAATATAGTGAAAAAGTCGCTAGCGTATTTTCCCATCACAAATACATTACCCACATTCTCCCGGAGTTTTCAAACTGAAAATTGATGAAACCGGCGAATCCTGATGGAGCTTCCAGCGTGTTTGTCGACCGAGGTGAGAGCGCGACGCTCTATTGACAGGAAAGTGGGAGAAATCGGAGGATCGTGTGATTGTCGTTGATGGTGACAAGTACATTACACCTTCAGTGACCAGACACCACAGCCGATACCTCGGACACCACGGGATACCAGCAAATTGTTGGTTAAGTCATCCATTTGCACTTTTACAAGGATGCAGTTTGACCATTCGGCCGTGTTCTTTCTGTACGATTCTTCGTGTGGTCAGAGATTATTGAATGGGGTTTTACTCTTTTGTGACTGTTGCAGGGTTATATCCATCTATGACTTTCTACGATAGTTGCAACAATTCGGTTTTGTTCTTTCTGAAAGGCCGCAGTTCTGTTGAAGTGTTTCTCTATTCCTTCCCTTTTTTCAGCGACTGTTGTAGATTTAGTCTTCCAATCGTTCCTTTGTACGCTATGCAGTTTAGTCATTCGATTTTGGTCCTTTCTGTATAATAGTGTGGTTGATGATTGGCGAAGTTTTCCGCCATAGTAGTACTGTACGGACCAAACGTAGCTAAATAAATGAAGTTCTAATAAATCTAAGACGTGTTGAGGATTATGTTTTTCTTTGAAGTTGTTTGGTGACTCCTTAACATTTCTCTCAAAAGTGCCACTAATATTTACTGTAAAACCTTAAACAAATCAAGCTTTTACCACAGACAACAGAAACCATTTGAGTATTATATTGGCTGTGCTTTTACCATTCAGATTGATCTGTTGCACGTTTTTTGTCTCTTGGCGCAATAATTTGCTTTTTACGTTCGACACGTACAAAATAAGTATTGAAATCTTTGGTTGATACAGTAGTGAATACTTTTACTGTTGTGGTTTCGGTCTTATTTTGTCCCTGAAACTTAAGATAAAAACATCATTGTGTTTTTTGCCATACTATTTTCAATCCCAATAAATTATATTTTATCTTATATATTTCGATAACCATTGTTCCTTTTTTGTGTTATCCTTGGAGTAGGGGTAGGGAGCCTAAATTGACAAACAATTTTCATTAAAAAACCTTATATCAAAGAAAACACTAGTGCGTCATGTGAACACGTATAAGAAATTTATAATTAGATAATTTGTTTGTAATCTTACTAAAAACCTAACTGGATTTTAATCCATACACAGACCTTATCGGATATTGTAAGCGCATGAGAAACAGTCCAAGGACTAAGGATCCTTCGCATCATTAATTATCAGTTACAGCGTGTTTCACAAGAATGTCGACACATGTACGTCCCCCGCGTACACGTATAAGTATTGTACACAACGTGTACAGTATTGTGTACAATCCCAAGGCTGATGCCTTCCCACATTAACGTTGCGACAAGATCTCATTACAATATTGGGTCTAGAGTACCGTGAGAACATGGCCGAAGCTGATTGGTTAAATTATCTGGTTGTTTGGTTGCGAAATTAGAGGCGATGATAACGGTACCTGGCTGTAATCATTTGATAACCCTAAACTTAAAATTTAAGATTGTTTGCACGGTGTTAAGGTATTTGTGAAATTTCGCCACAAAGTTAGTTAAACTGAAAAATTTAACGAATAAAAATTAACGAAGTGAAATATTAGATCTTCTCATGACAACTTCAACCCCCCTTCAAATAATGACCATTGCAAGCAATCAGTGAAAAAAACACATATTATTTTAATGTCTGGATAGTCTATGAAATCGCATAAAGATTTTGATCGATGAAAGAAATAAAGAAACGTTTTAGAAACATTTTATGTCGCTGTATCGAATACGTAAATGGTTAAGTAATTGTTATTACTAGGGAGAGCCCTAAATTTACACTTGCGTTTGCAGTTAGTTGGGCTTGGGCTTTGGCTTACATAAAATAAATTTACCTTTCAATTACTTCAATAATTAATCCATTGATATAAATCTTCCTCGAAATAAACGTAACAAACTTTACGTTAATGCAAAGGGAGACTCTAACAATAAGTGCACGCTAAACGAATACACAATACACGGTAATAACTGTTTACAAAAGCACTGATAAGTAGTTAACAGTTTAACAGTGAGTGGTCTGCTCAGTGCTGTAGTGTTGTAGTGCTGTATACCAGACAAGTCTACAACCTCACGCCTTTTATGGAGTAGGTTTATGACACAGTTGTCTGGCCAGGGCTTGTGAGAAGATTTCACACGTCCAGTGTAGCTTCTGCCACAGCCACCTATACAGGTGGCTGTGCTTCTGCTCAAGGAACGGTGGCTTAGGTTGATCTTTATGACTCATTGGGATGGATAAAGGTTGAGAAAGGCAGTTATTCGGTCTTAAAAATGTTGTTACTATAGCTGGGAAAATTTATTAAACAATACAAGTTAGTGTGTGTTAGTATGTGTTGTGTTTTACTATTGGTTTTCCGTCCTGAAAGGAAAACTAAGAACGTCTACGAAACGTCGTCATTGGAATACAACTCGATAAAACGTCAAAAATAATTAGCAGAGTTTTTCACTTTTTAACCGACTTCCCCACTACCAACAAAAGGAGGAGGTTCTCAATTTGTTTGTGGCGATGTTTTTTTTTTTTTCTATGTATGTTCACCAATTTATCTGTGATTCTTTTACCGATCAGTGTGGTTCCACCACCAAAATAACCAGGAGAGTTTCTATTTGGTACCTTATATATTATGTTTGGGTATAATATTTGTTTCGGTGAAAAATTCTGAAAACCTTAAATATTCAACATTTATTTTGTTTACATTTGTGCAGAGAAGGCAATATAATAATAACATTCCTACAGCTGTTAGTTGAAACCATTTAAATGAAGCTACAGACAATTCTTCATGAAACAGTTGCTTCATATTGATCAATAAACTATTTCTTGCCATGGAGCCTAAGGGTCGCCGGATTTCTACCCCCGGATATTTAACCCCATGAAAAAACGCCTACGTCACTTTGACGTCACATGTATGGGGGTAAATTTCCGGCCGCGAACTTTTAGGATGGATAAATAATTATTTATTCAATCAACTCGCATTTCACGGTTTACTTAACAGTTGTAATTAATCAAAATGCTAATGAAGCTGACACCGGAACTTTACCCCCGGAAATCTACCCCCAGACATCTACCCCCGGACATCTATTCCGGACATCTACCCCCGGACATTTACCCCCAGACATCTACCCCCGGACATCTACCCCCGGACATCTACCCCCGGACATCTACCCCCGGACATCTACCCCCGGACATCTACCCCCAGACATGTACCCCCGGACATCTACCCCCGGATAGCTACCCCCAGACATGTACCCCCAGACATCTACCCCCGGACATCTACCCCCGGACATCTACCCCCAGACATGTACCCCCGGACATCTACCCCCGGATAGCTACCCCCAGACATCTACCCCCAGACATCTACCCCCGGAAATCTACCCCCAGAAATGTACCCCCAGTGGTCAAATCATAAATGTCCGACCCCGGAATTCTACCCCCGGAAGTCTACCCCCGGAAATCTACCCCCGGAAATCTACCCCGCGTGCTACACTACGTATCGGCCAATATTCATTGTTGTAGTTGATTTTAGTAATTGGTTTATAAAAATAATCAATGGCTCTTCGTTTAATAATTACCCTCTAATATTTAGTATTAAGCATGTGATATGTCGTTGTCTTGTTTAATATCATCTATCTTCCCAATTCATTAAGCTGTAACTGATTTAGGTGTAATTTTTAAGCTTAAGATTCAGTGCAACGCAAATGGTAATTAAAAGGATATTTTGATAAAGGGCTTCCACAGTTTAACCCATAAGCATTTGATTTATTTTCAGACAGTGATTTAAATGGTTGACCAATTTTCACATACACTAATAGCTAACAGCACATGTACGAGCGCAGATCGTGAAATTCTATACATAACACTGAAGGAGGTTATTTCCCGATTACTAGTGGTAAAAAATGCAATTAAATGTTGATAAAAAGCCTGCCACAGGTTGATTAATGAATTAATGATTTTTCACTATCAATTACCTTCTAGTAATACGAAATAGTATAATCCCTATGTCGTAGACACTATCCGGAGTTTTACATTGGCCAAAAAGTCTAGTTGCTTACCCAAATAATTAATCGTAAAAAATAAAACATAAACATATTTTATGATTGGTTCTGGTTGTCAATGCTGGTTGTGAAATAACGGAGAATAATGTAAAAGAATAAAATTGGATATTTCGGGATAGGGAAGGTATTTTTACCTCATGGTTCTTTTGGGTTCACGAATTTATGTAAATGAAATTAGAGTTTAGTACGAACATTGCTCAAAATTATATATTTTTTGGTCATTTTTACATTTCACACATTAAAGAAGCCAAAACAAGCCTTTATCTCAATTTCTGCTTTGTCTGTCAAGGCCCAGAAGGCATTTAACGTGGCCTTCTCCTCAAAAACTAGAGCATCGATCGTGATTCAATTTAAATAGTCTTTTTGGATTCGGTGGATTGACACGAGTCTCTTAAGCCATTAAAATATGTCCTCACTACTTTTGAATTAAAATAAATTTTGTTCAAACCCCCAATTTTTTGCATTTTGTCTAGTTTACTCCTAATGTTTACCAGTAATTTATCAAATACTAATAATTTGTTTGGAGAATACGACATCTATGAAATAACGAGCAGCTGTGAAAGATGAAAAGTTTAAAAATTAAAAATGGTGGATATTCAATCAAAAAGATAGTTTTTAACGCTTTTTTAACGTCTTTCTAATAGAAAATTAACATGAAAGGCTTAGGGGTCAACCTTTTGAAGCCCTAATCGAAATATCCTTTTTAATTACCATTTTGCTCTGCGCAAGATCTTAAGCTTTAAAATGACACCTCAATCGTAACAATCTGCGAAGTAGGTCGGGTGAAAAAAGGACTGTTACAGCTTATTGAATTAGGAAGATAGAAAATGTTAAACAAGACAATGACATATCGCATGCTTTATACTGGATATTACAGGACAATGATTAACCGAAGAGCCGTTGATTTCCGAGGATAGAATTCCGGGGTCAGATATTTATGATTTAACCACGGGGGTAGATGTCCGGGGGTAGATGTCTGGGGGTAGATGTCCGGGGGTAGATATCCGGGGGTAAATGTCTGGGGGTAGATATCCGGGGGTAAATGTCCGGGGGTAGATTTCTGGGGGTAGATGTCTGGGGGTAGATTTCCGTGCTATGGCAAATCACTTTATAATCAAACAATTACATGTTGATTATTTAATAATATATTGGGGGTAAATTTCCAGTCGCGGGCAGTTTCTCGACCGTGTATAGGCCCCGCCCCTCTTGACGTCAAAATGACGTTGGCGTTTTTTCATGGGGGTAAATATCCGGGGGTAGAAATCCGCTACCCCGAGCCTAAATGAATTATATTAAGAAAAATGCATTTTGTTTTGGTTACTATAAAAAATGTATTTTAACGTTTGACCTGATTTGTGTATACAGTAATTCTGTTTTTAACCGACTTCCCCACTACCAACAAAAGGAGGAGGTTCTCAATTTGTTTGTGGCGATGTTTTTTTTTTTCTATGTATGTTCACCAATTTCTCTGTGATTCTTTTACCGATCAGTGTGGTTCCACCACCAAAATAGCCAGGAGAGTTTCTATTTGGTACCTTATATATTATGTGTAAGTATAATATTTGTTTCGGTGAAAAATTCTGAAAACCATAAATATTCAACATTTATTTTGTTTACATTTGTGCAGATTGTTTACATTTGTGCAGAGAAGGCAATAAATAATTATAACATTCCTACAGCTGTTAGTTGAAACCATTTAAATGAAGCTAGAGACAATTCGGTACTTTCCTGTTAAAGGGAACACTCATTATTATCGATGATTTTTTCCTCGATATATCGATGTTTTTGTTTTCCGATCCATTACAAATTGACAACAACTAACTGATCTTGTTTAGGCTAAAATAGTCTATTATATGGATTAAGAAATGAAACTGTTCTAAGCTAACCTAACATAACCAACCAAACTTGCTGTACCATTTAAAAAAATTCGTTTGGGTTTGAATATAAAATGCAAGTTATAAACACGGAATGTTTAAATGTTACAGCAAGTTTGGTTAGTTGTGTTAGGTTTTTTTTTTTAGAACAGTTTCATTTCATTAATGTTTGTTGATACTGACTGCACAATATTTTTCGTAGTTGTCAGCTGATATGTTTCAATTTGTTAATATCGATATATCGAGAAAAAAATCATCGATAATAATGAATGTTCCCTTTAACAGGAAAGTACCGACAATTCTTCATGAAACAGTTGCTTCATATTGATCAATAAGCTATTTCTTGCCATGCATTTTGTTTTGGTTACTATAAAAAATGTATTTTAACGTTTGATCTGATTTGTGTATACAGTAATTCTGTTTTTAGTATTGAATATTCTGACTTAAAAAAACATATATGTTTCAGTGAATAGCTGTATGATATTGACAAATAAAGGTGTATTGTGAAAACCAAAGCATTCGTAAAACAGGTCTAAATATAAATTAAATGCAATTATTCCTTACACGACCTAAGAAGTGTGACAGTGCATAATCGTCAATTGTCTTAAAAGTGTTAAATATTTGAATTACTAAACATGCATTTGCAGATGTGGAATGTTTATTGATATTCTCTACCCAGTTACTATATCATATCAATACTATTATGCCTGCTTCGGAAAGTCCTAGAGGAAGATGATTTGCAATTTCGACTAGGCTATATCTTGATCAAACAAAACCACCTACATGGCTTGCACCACTTTTAGCTGAACCAGTCTTTCATATACATATTTCGTTTGCAGATGTGGAATATTTATTGATATTCTCTACCCAGTTACTATATCATATCAATACTATTATGCCTGCTTCGGAAAGTCCTAGAGGAAGATGATTTGCAATTTCGACTAGGCTATATCTTGATCAAACAAAACTACCTACATGGCTTGCACCACTTTTAGCTGAACCAGTCTTTCATATACATATTTCATTTGCAGATGTGGAATGTTTATTAATATTCTCTACCCAGTTACTATAACATATCAATACTATTATGCCTGCTTCGTAAAGTCCTAGAGGAAGATGATTTGCAATTTCGACTAGGCTATATCTTGAGCAAACAAACTTCCCCTACATGACTTACACCACTTTTAGCTGAACCAATCTTTCATATAATATTTTCCAAAGGTACTATACGTGTTATCGACCAATTTTCCACTTTTGAGAGATTTTTTAGTGCTGGTAGCTGAGGAATAACTTTCATATTGTTCCAAAAGGCTTGAGACGTTACTGTATTTCTTTTTATAATGTAGAAGTACACCGATTGCAGGAAACGATGATGTCTGACATTTCAATGTATCTAGAAAAGACAATTAGTTTTTCATTAGGCCTAATGTAATGGACAACTCTTTCTATCGGAATATCTAAAAATGTTTATTTTCATACCCATTGATTATGTACCCTGAACAGGTGACTCAATCAGTTTTAAAATAATGATTGTTCTGTGGAACTTTTGATTGTTTCAAACAGTTTTGCTTATCAAAAAACCTCAAGTAATTAATATATAAAAAATTATACAGTCACTAAAAATCATGAAATAATTTATTTTTGTAAAAAAATACAACCGACTTCAAACGCTCTAAAAAGAATGAAATAATTTCAATAAAGTAAACTTTTGTATTAGGCAAGCTCACGTATTTTAAGTCGGCGCGGCTCTATGATGATTTTTGATACAAAATTGAAAGAGGGTGTCCATATTGCAGGTGACTATCTATAACTAAAGGTGTTAATTTTGCATGTATTTTTCATAGTTATGCGTTAGGTATTATTTTATTACCGTAATCAGAGATCGGCATTATAGTGGTATTAACGAATATCTTTAAAAAGATTATAACGCATTTAAATGTTTCTAACTTGGAAAAGTAACGTTTTAATACTAAACTAGCTTCTTTTCCCTATCATAATATCAAACTAAATTATTTTTCTATTCATATAGATTAATTATTCTGAAGTAAACATAAAATATAAGAAAATATTTCCTTTAATATATAAACAAAACAGTTCAGTATGTTTTTTATATATTTATGTTATCCAGCTACAATTTATTGATTTTCAAAATACACGTACAATATTTAATTTCAATCATATTTGCAGTTTGAGCCGCGCCGACTTGAAATACGTGAGCTTGCCTAATACAAAAGTTTACTTTATTGAAATTATTTCATTCTTTTTAGAGCGTTTGAAGTCGGTTGTATTTTTTTACAAAAATAAATTATTAGTATTGAATATTCTGACTTACAAAAACATATATGTTTCAGTGAATAGCTGTATGATATTGACAAATAAAGGTGTATTGTGAAAACCAAAGCATTCGTAAAACAGGTCTAAATATAAATTCAATGCAATTATTCCTTACACGACCTAAGAAGTGTGACAGTGCATAATCGTCAATTGTCTTAAAAGTGTTAATTATTTTAATTACTAAACATGCATTTGCAGATGTGGAATGTTTATTAATATTCTCGACCCAGTTACTATAACATATCAATACTATTATGCCTGCTTCGGAAAGTCCTAGAGGAAGATGATTTGCAATTTCGACTAGGCTATATCTTGAGCAAACAAAACCCCCTACATGACTTACACCACTTTTTGTTAAGATATGTAATTATCATTATCATTTAAAGAATTTTCCTCTATGTTTTTTTTTCTCTCAGCTGTGCTATTATTAATTATGCAGTTTTGTATAATATGAGTTTGTAGATAAAAACATAACAAAAATGTCTAAACCCAATTATTCTTTCCTCATCTTTAATTTCAACATGGTAGCAGAGCTTTGGTTTCGTTAATATAACAAACTGTTGATAGTGAAGTACTTATTTCTTTTTGTAACATAGTGTATTTACTGGAAAAGGCTAAATAACAATATGGAGTTTACAAAAGTGCAAATTGGACTTCTAAATGGGAAAGATAATTGGGCTACCTGGAAGTTCAAGATTAGTATTCTGCTGAGGAGTCAGTCTGGAGTAATGGATGTCATAGAGGGAAATCTACAAGCACCTACACAGAAAGAAGATCCGTCAACAGCAGAGGTAGCTGAGTATGAGTCATATTTAGATAAGTTCAGGAAGGCTGACAGTACAGCTATGATAATTATTACTACCAATCTGTCAGATGTAACCCTAGAAAAAGTAATGCGTTTTACAAATGCAAGAGACGTGTGGCTAGAGCTGCATAGGTTGTTTGATGGGGTGTCTGAGGACAAAGCCTACGAAATATGTCAAGAATTTTTCAGTTTCAATCGGGATCCTAGCATTGATATTTCTGGTAATCTATCTAAGCTTAAGAACTTATGGAATAGTTTGAAACTTGAAATATCTAAAGAAGGGGACAACAAATTTGTTTTACCAGATTTGTTTTTGATCTGTAAAATCTTGGGAATGCTTCCTGAGGACTATTTTGCGTTCAAGTCTAGTTGGATGATGATGGCAAAGTCTGAAAGGACTATTGAAAACCTAACCACTCAACTGTGTGCTTACGAAAAAGCATTAGGGCGTAACTCTCAGGGTCAAGAAGCGTTATGGGTAAAATCAGAATCTAGAACCAAAAACAATGCTAGTTTAGAAACTAAGGGAACTAATAAGAAAGTCACATGTCATTATTGTCAAAAGATAGGACACAAAGTTAGGCAGTGTACAAAATGGAAAGCAGATGGGAGGCCGCCTAAACCACCTACTTCCAAAGTAACAGAGGATAGTAAACCTAGTTCAAATATGACTATGTCAGTTGATGTAATGATGACTGAAAACAACAGTGACTGTTGGTATGTAGACAACGGTGCCACTAATCATGTCACGCATAGAGGAGACTTGTTTCAGAAGTTTCAGCCGTTCGTCAACCAGGAGTCAGTGATGGCAGCCAATGGAGAGTCCATCAACGCGCTGGGAAAAGGAACCATTGAACTTGATGTGGAGGTAAATGGGAAGCCTAAGAGAGTTACACTAGAGAACGTGTGGTATGTACCGGGAATAAAAAGGAATTTATTTTCAGTACTTGCGTCTCAGGACTTGCATTTACAAAGTCGGTTCACGTCAACAACGGAAACATGTCAACTTGAGGTGAATGGAGAAGTTGTCTTGGTTGGTTACCGATGCAGAAAAGGAGGTCTGTATAAGCTAAAGGTTCAAAATGTAAAACCAAGTGAGCCTATCGAAATAAACTTACTAACCAATAATGACAATCTTCTACAGGTGTATCATGAGCGGATGGGGCATCAAAACACAAAACATGTGAAAGCGACCATTGAGAGGGAGCTGGGAATAAAACTAACTGGGGATAAAGAGTTATGTGAAGGCTGCGTCTATGGAAAGAGTCACAGGTTAAAATTTGGCACTAGAGAACGAGCCACAACACCTGGGGAACGAATTCATACGGACGTGTGTGGACCTTTCCAGTCTTCAATGTCAGGCTACAAGTACTATGTTTTGTTTAAAGATGACTATTCTAGGTATCGACATGTTCACTTTATGAAGGAGAAATCGGAAGTTTCTGAAAAACTTAAACTATTTCTGGCAGCAGCTAAAACTACTGGACATGTAGTTAAAGAAATGGTGAGTGACAATGGCGGAGAGTTTGATAACGGCGTAGTTAAGAGTATGTTGCAGAACAGAGGAATCAAGCACACCCTGACGATGCCCTACACACCGGAGCAGAACGGTTGCAGTGAGAGGGAAAATCGAACAATCGTGGAAACAGCTCGTGCTATGATGCACTGCCATGAGTCCCTTCCACAAGGCTTATGGGCAGAACTGATCAACTGTGCTGCTTACATCCTCAATCGCACCGGCCCTTCTTCAGAAGCTGACAAAACCCCATACGAACTATGGCTTGGAAAAAGACCTAGTATCAAGCATCTAAGGATAATCGGAAGTGTCTGTTATCCGCATGTCCCAAAACAAAAGAGGAAAAAGATGCAGAAGAAAGCACAGAAAGGAATACTTGTTGGGTACGATGAATGTGGCTATCGTATCTGGGTCAAAGAAACTAACACACTGGTGAGATCGAGAGATGTCATTTTCAACGAAGAGCCCTTATTACAGAGAAAAGAATACCGAATCCCTTTGCCAAGTGAAACAAGTCAAGAAAACGACTGCCGAGGCTTAGAAGTTGAAGATAACGTTTATCAAGAACCGGAAGAAAATGAAGACGAGGTGGAAGCTGACCTACCTGAGAGATCGAACATTTATGATCTACGAAACAGATCAGAAATCAATGTTCCGAAGAGGTTCGACGACTACATCATGACTGCAGTTACTAATGTTCAAGAACTGAATGAGCCTGAGTCATACAAGGAGGCAATACAAAGTGAAAAAGCTTCCTACTGGAAAGAAGCTATGGAAAGTGAAATGAAGTCGCACAAGGAAAACCAAACTTGGACCCTGGAGAAACTGCCTGCAGGAAAGAAATGTATAACATGCAAGTGGTTATACAAAGTAAAAACTAATCCTGACGGCTCAGTTGACAGGTTTAAAGCAAGGTTGGTGGTTAGAGGTTTCTCGCAGAAGAAAGGAGTGGACTTCAACCAGACTTTCAGCCCAGTAGCAAGACTCAGCACAATCAGATCCCTACTAAGTGTAGCAGCAGTGGAACATTTGATTTTGACACAATTCGATGTATCAACCGCATTCTTATACGGCCAAGTCGATGAAGTTATTTACATGACGCAGCCTGAAGGATACAAGGATGGTACAGATCGTGTGTGCAGGCTGAACAAGAGTCTCTACGGTTTGAAACAGGCGCCTCGCTGTTGGAGTACCAGATTCAACAAATTCATGGAACTTCAAGGATTCAAGAAAAGTGATGCTGATCCGTGTCTGTTCATGAAAGAAGATGGAAAAAGTAAACTGATTGTAGCGCTGTACGTAGATGACGGGCTTATAGCGACAAACAACACGGGAATGCTTCAGAACTTCATGGATCATCTGACGAAGGAGTTCAAAATCACATCCAAACCAGCATCTTTCTATTTAGGCCTAGAAATAGAACAGAAAAGTGACGGAAATGTTAGAATATCGCAGAAAGCGTATACAAAGAAAATTCTTGAACGCTTTCAGATGAGTGACTGTAAATCAGCTCCAACACCTATCGTGAAAGAGAACGAAACACAACCAGCAGGGAAAGCAGAGAGCTCAAGAGACAAGTTTTCATACAGAGAAGCTGTAGGTGCTCTGATGTACCTGATGACTGCAACTAGGCCAGATATAGCCTATGCTGTGAGTAAAGCATCGCGTACTCTTGAAAACCCGTCTCACGAAGACTTCATAAGGGTGAAGAGGATACTGCGATATCTGAAAGGAACGATCGACTACGGAATAGAATACCAGTCCAAAGAAAACAACCATGTTTTGGAGTGCTTCAGCGATGCTGACCATGCTGGAGACTCATCGACCGGACATTCTACAACAGGAGTAGTCTGCAATTTTGGAGGAGGAGTAATCGCCTGGCTTAGTCAGAAACAATCGAGTGTGGCAATCTCAAGCACTGAAGCCGAAATTGTGGCGGCCAGTGAAGCCTGTCGTGAAATCGTTTGGCTGAAAAGACTTTTGGAAGAGATAACTTCACTGAAGAGTGTGCCAGTTCTCAACATCGACAACGAAGCAACAACTCGGTTAGCTGAAAACCCAGAAAACCACAGAAGAACAAAGCATATCAAAATTAGACATTTCTTCATCAGGGAGCTTGTAGCGGAAGGACAAGTCAAGGTTAAACATGTACCAGCTGAGTTCCAACTGGCAGATTGTATGACCAAACCTCTTCACAAGCCAAGACTTAAAACGTTGTGGCAAGCTATGGGACTTAACTAGTGACTTTAAAAATTCTTTAAATGAGGGAAAGTGTTAAGATATGTAATTATCATTATCATTTAAAGAATTTTCCTCTATGTTTTTTTTTCTCTCAGCTGTGCTATTATTAATTATGCAGTTTTGTATAATATGAGTTTGTAGATAAAAACATAACAAAAATGTCTAAACCCAATTATTCTTTCCTCATCTTTAATTTCAACACTTTTAGCTGAACCAATCTTTCATATAATATTTTCCAAAGGTACTATACGTGTTAACGACCAATTTTCCACTTTTGAGAGATTTTTAGTGCTGGGGGCTGAGGAATAACTTTCATATTGTTCCAAAAGGCTTGAGACGTTACTGTATTTCTTTTTATAATGTAGAAGTACACTGATTGCAGGAAACGATGATGTCTGACATTTCAATGTATCTAGAAAAGACAATTAGTTTTTCATTAGGCCTAATGTAATGGACAACTCTTTCATTCTTAAGGAATATCTAAAAATGTTTATTTTCATACCCATTGATTATGTAACCTGAACAGGTGACTCAAGCAGTTTTAAAATAATGATTGTTCTGTGGAACTTTTGATTGTTTCAAACAGTTTTGCTTATCAAAAAAACTCAAGTAATTAATACATACAAAATTACACACTCACTAAAGATCATGAAATAATTTATTTTTGTAAAAAAATACAACCGACTTCAAACGCTCTAAAAAGAATGGAATAATTTCAATAAAGTAAACTTTTGTATTAGGCAAGCTCACGTATTTCAAGTCGGCGTGGCTCAAACTGCAAATATGATTGAAATTAAATATTGTGTGTGTATTTTGAAAATCAATAAATTGTAGCTGGATAAAATAAATATATAAAAAACATACTGAACTGTTTTGTTTATATATTAAAGGAAATATTTTCTTGTATTTTATGTTTACTTCAGAATAAATGCATTATGAAAATAACACACACAAATGTTCTATATAGTCCCATAAGCCTAATGTTAAAATTTGAAATTTTAAGTTCATTTTAAATTGCATTAGCATTATCTAATTGAAATTTGTTTGCTTACAAACCATCTCATTATTAGTCTAAGTAGGTAGTCTTGCTAAGTTTGGCTGAAATGTGTTCAGCTGTTATTGAGTGATATTGTTTGTATTGAAGTTGATCCCAAAGAGCTTAACCAACTATTCCATTCCAAAAGATAAAAATTATATGGTGCAACACAAATAAACAACCCGATCACCTACCTATAACCTATGCTATAACCTACACTTTACCTTCATAATCTAACCTTACTTCAAAACACTTAATGTAGTCACGAATACTAATAAACCCCGACCTACCTTCCCCACATGCCTAAATTAGATCAGTGTTCAATCTGCGTTTTATCAATAAGTGTAATAACTGGCTGTACCGTCGATGTAATTCAACATAATATAACCAATGAGGTATTATCGGATTAAATACCGATTTCGATGCGGTTCGATTTCGATATATCGCTTATTAAATCCTGATTTCTAACATTGGCTGTTTCTAATCAGCTGGCAACACAAATAGGTTCCCAAGAAAGTAGTCACCGTCCGTATCCCTCCGCTCCTTGTTTATGCTCCGCGCATTGAGAAAGTAGTTCCGTATATTTTCTCAATTTTCATTGAATTCCGCGCCTTAAAAAATATTTTTACGGCATTTACTCGTTTATTAAAATCATAGGAATAGTTTAAAAACGTTTAAAAGAAAAGTATAGAAAGTTCAGAAATAGCCTTATGATTCGCTTGTTTACATTTTTCTTGTAAACAAAAAAACTGTCATAGCTACTTTAGTCCCATAAGCCTAATGTTAAAAATTTGAAATTTTAAGTTCGTTTTAAATTGCATTAGCATTATCTAATTATTGAAATTTGTTTGTTTACAAACCATCTCATTATTAGTCTAAGTAGTCTTGTTAAGTTTGGCTGAAATGTGTTCAGCCGTTGTTGAGTGATGGTGTTATATTGTTTGCATTGAAGTTGATCCCAAAGAGCTTCGCTCGCTTCGCTCGCTCCGCTCAATGAGTAGGAAAATAATTTTTCCTACAGTCACCCGACAAAGTTGGCTTCCCTGTACTGTTTATAGTACAGAAAGCTGCTAATTGCTGCATATTTATACTTTGCCGCACGGTTTATACTTTGCCGCACGGTTTATACTTTGCCGCACATCAGGATTCCAACCAAACAACACAAAACAGCGTGGTTTTATTATGCACGTAATCCGTGTACGCTTGGAAATAGGTTGGCAACACTTAAAGATAATAATACTATGAACAGCTGATTGACTATTATAACTACGATTTAACCTGTCATTTCGTGTTTATAGTTTTGGTATTTCTGAACTTTCTGGACTTTTCTTTTAAACGTTTTTAAAACATTCCTACGGTCTTAATAAACAAGAAAATACCTTTAAAGCATTTTTTTAGGCGCGGAAACCACTTCAAATTACAAAAACATACGGAACTATATTCTCAAAAGACGGAGCACATTTCTTGCCGAGGAAAAATAGCGGAGTGATACGGACCACGGGTACTACTTTCTCCAGGGCACCATTTGTGTAATTGTGTTGCTAGCTGAACCTAAAAACGTGTTGTATAGTGTTTGAAAGACTAATTATTTATGTTTTATAGTGACTGTAGGAAAAATATAATGTGTAACACGAGTGAAAAAGGCCTTTGCTGCACTCGAGATCATTCCGCACTCGCCTGCGGCTCGTGCGTAAACATTGCTCTCGTGTGCAGCAAAGTGCCACTTTCACCACTAGTTACACAAATAACTATAGTTTGATATTATGATAGGGAAAAGAAGCTAGTTTAGTATTAAAACGTTACTTTTCCAAGTTAGAAACATTTAAATGCGTTATAATCTTTTTAAAGATACTCGTTAATACAACTATAATGCCGATCTCTGATTACGGTAATAAAATAACCCTTAACGCATAACTATGAAAAAGACATGCAGATTAACACTTTTAGTTATAGATAGTCACCTGCAATATGGACACCCTCTTTCAATTTTGTATCGAAAATCATCATAGAGCCGCGCCGACTTAAAATACGTGAGCTTGCCTAATACAAAAGTTTACTTTATTGAAATTATTTCATTCTTTTTAGAGCGTTTGAAGTCGGTTGTATTTTTTTACAAAAATAAATTATTAAATTTAAAAGCGATTCATGCGATGTGCATAGTATTGTGTGTAACAAACTGTTTCAAGGACTAACTGATTGACTTGTTATTTCAACTGTACCTGAACATGATATATGAACATCAATTACAGTAACAATAATTGGGATTGGGTTACAGTATACTCTAATACTCTTGACGTTATGTTTTCAATTTTGAAATCTCACTAGATCAGATCCTTTGTTACTTCTCTAGTATGTATCCTACACTATACAGTACTCTGTTTACAAAATTTGGGCGGTAATTTTATCCCTTTCTCCTCACCCTAACTTCGAAACAGCTGATCAGCTGATATAGCACAGCTAAAGAAAGTGGCGATGAAATCCAGGAAACATTTCCCGTAAGCCGCCTAATTTTTTTGAACGGACAAAAGGTGCAAAATATCATAAGCTATTAAAAATGTGTAGTTGGCAGGTTAGGTTTACCGATTAAAGATGAGTTCGCGTCATCATTGATTCAGGTAGTTTTTAATATTTCCACCAGCCTTAGTCCAAAGCCAGTAATATCAACTTTCCACTAAAAAGATTAATGTAAAAAGGAAATTAAATTACTGAACTTTTAAATGTTCCTGATCACTACTTGTATTCCAATTCATCGACTTCAGTCACAGAGACGCCCTGAATTAGAAGAAAAAGTTAAATGTTAAACATCGTGAAGTGCTGAAGGAGGTCGGAAGATCACAATCAGAGTTCCGTCCCAAGGTTGCCCATTGATTATACCTGTAAACCCTGTAATAAATCGGGAATGGTGAATTAATTCCCTCAGTTAGCCTAGTTAGGTGGGTTCGGCACGGCCTAACTAGAGGCACAGACCAGACAAATGAATAAGTAAGTAGAGACGACGTGTGCTTCTACTAACCGGTTATAATTTGTCACCAGCGTATTACTATGTCAAAACTGATTAATCGGAAGATATAATCTTAGCTATATCTTGATGAAATTCCGCTCAAAGTAATCCTGGAAATAAAAATCAACCTGTTTAATATCTGGATTTGTTGTTTTTGGGTCCTCTGTTGTTTTATGTTTGGAGACACCCGAAGTGTATGCTTAGTAGAATTTGCTTGTTGTGTGTACATTTTCAAAGATCCAGTTAACAGCTGATTCGTTTTTCGTCATACTGCAGCAAGCGGGTCTTAAAGTACCATTTTTAATCTCTAGGGAGTAAAAATCAGCTGCTGTAAACAGTTGTAACTTTTGATTGTGGCAATCGTATCGATCGAAATTATTTATTGATTGATTTATTAGGTAAAATTTGAGCCTGTTGTTGTCGATTGCTCAACATATCGATGGTATAATGTACTGTAACACAATCGTAATAGACGAAATGATTGAATCACTTACTAAACAGCTGCTTATTTGCATAGCAGAACTGAAAGCAAGCTGGAAGTCGTTTTGTGAGGTCATCTTTACATACAATTGTTTCGTTTTCTAGCTTTGTTTGTTAATTTTTGATGCATTGTGACGAAAAATATAGTTCATCACTCGGGCAAAAAGTGACATTTTAACCCTCGCTCATTTTAGGTAAAACTTGACCTCGGGTCAAAAAGAGTCACTTTAGGCCCTAATGATGAATCTGCTGAATGATGAATGATGATCTGCTATTAAATAGGCTACACTTTTGACAACTGTGAGCAGAATGAAGTAGGTGAATCACTTTTTAAAGTGTTGATCTAACATCAAAATAATTACTGCAAATTAGTAGTTCTTTTAACCTAATGACTGTTCTAAACAAATAAAAGTATACCGATAATCTTGAAAGGTAAATGGGTATTGCACTGTATTAATTTTGCCTCTGAAACCCTTTGCGCACGGGTCCTCTTGTTTTTATATTAAAAGCTCAGTGGTCAAAAGCAGCTGATCTCAAGTTTCGAATGATCAAAAAGTTTACTTTTTTCAGGACTGAAACGATGACTTTTTTGTCAGGTCAGCACAATAACCACTCTGCTATACAATCATTATACATTGACACCCTTTAGTAATTCTGGTAAACCTTACTACTAGTGAAGATTACTATGGGGGGATCTTTCCCCTGAAGATACCCCTACTAGTGAAGATCACTTTTGAACTACCAGGGAAGGTTACCCTTTACTAGGTATACTAACTGGAGGCACCCAATATAACTTAACCTACACACGGGTTTACCGTTTACCAACCACAGAGTAGAGTACATGTAAGTGTCTCCGCCAGCCTCCCACAGCTATCTGCTATCTGCTATCTGCTAATATGACATAATTACACACTCTACAAGCTGCAGTCCGCGAGGCACATCTTCGCTAACGGGACGCAGCTAAGTGATTTCCGATTCATAATCGGCTTCGTCAGACACGTCAAGCCCCGTTAATTGATTTCTGGGCATGTTTTATTGGGGCTACAAGCTGCAAGGAGGTCGTCGTACAGAAGAGGTCAGCCTGTCCCGGGATTGCAGTTTATTATTTAATTACCTACGGTACAAGCATATCACGGTGTAATAGTTTAATTTACTCTTGATACAAGATACAACACCCAGTAGGTTTCTCGAAACGATCAAGACGTTAAGGTTTTTTGTCTCGTATAAATTAACCCATTATTAAGTCAATGAGGCACTTTAGAACATATTAAAACTAATAACCAATTAAGTATATCCTTTTTGTAAAAATTCTCTACACATCATGTTTTTTGGTATTTAAATACCGGTAATTTAAAATTAAGTTCCCAAATATTAGTTACCCTTTGGCTGCCAACCTTCCACGTCGAGATATATTAAACACATAAGGGGTTTTCTTTCTAACGATTTAACGATTTGATGACCATAACTTACTGATACGTAATAAAGACATCTTCGAATTTACAGGTTTTCCAAATTTATTTTTGGTATTAAATATGCATTAATCTTTTCAGTTTCGCGGTTACCTCTGAAAGTAACCAACAAATATTCTAGTAATTGATTCTGCTTTAACTTAAGGTTATCACAAGACGATAGGATAGGGAGTGCTCCAATACAGAAAAAGTTTTCCTCTCCTGATTAAATAGGTAGTATTATGATTTTGGTGAACTGAACTTCAGGTTCTAGATATCACAGACAGAATGAGCGAACCCAAAACTGTCAAAACCAAACCATTGTCATGCCCATTTTTGTTTACTCTCCAGAATTGGAAGAACCTGTTTTGAAGGTCCAACCCACACTTCTTTGCTCTATAACACTAAATATTTACCAGTGAAGTAACCACAATTCTGAACAACAACTGAATAACAAACAACAAAAACTGAATACACCAAACAATACTGAAAATACCACAAAATAAAATTTCCGTAAAGTTTTCTCATCTTATTTTTTCCTGGGACAACACTCACAGTCCAAAACTACGTCATGTGATGTGGCATGTGACGAGTATTGTTTGTAATGTGGCTGCATGTGA
The DNA here is from genome assembly GCF_028750875.1 of Macrosteles quadrilineatus. Classification (NCBI taxonomy): domain Eukaryota; kingdom Metazoa; phylum Arthropoda; class Insecta; order Hemiptera; family Cicadellidae; genus Macrosteles; species Macrosteles quadrilineatus. The sequence continues at coordinate 62,721,300 of NW_026542599.1, forward strand.
TGTTCAGGTGAGATGGACCGGCACCCGCCTATTCCCTGACCGGAAGTAGGCTTGATGACCGGAAATGCATTCTTTCTCAGCTGATTGTAACATCTGAGTGGCCTCCACCCGCACGACAATCTCTGTAGTTCCTAGGGGAGAGATTTAGAAATTTATCCACAGTACAGATACAGAAGCATTATCCATTTAATCATCAGTACTATTGACGATTAGCGATACTAAAAATTACATTCTCGTAAATAAAATAATTTTAGCCCGTTTTCGAATAAAATATAGTCGAATTGCGCTACCGACAGAGTGCCCGATTTCAATTACTGGTTTTGAATGTAGGCGTATATTTAAGTTAAGGACTTAAAGGACAACTTATTGTAAATAATAGCATTAGGTCATCATCAATCGTTCGTAATACTAAAAATAAAGAAGACAATAAAGTTTTGGCTCTAGAACACCATGAGTGGTTCCTTCAACTGCGTTTAATCTATGGTTAAACGAACAGCTGGTCTATTTAGAATTCATCGTATAAATACAACCAAAAAGTCAATGATTTTAAATACATCCACTGAATAAAGAGAGAGTTACACCATCTATCTACAAATCTAGTAAAAGAACGCTTTGGTGACTTGATTAAGGAAATCACATTAAATAAGGATTACGGTGATACCGAGTTTTCAGTAGAGGATTTTAAAGATGCAAATGATATTCAAGGCTTAGCAGACCTTTCCTGCATATATTGGAGGGTCTACGTTGGGAATTTTTATAACAATGAATAATGCAGTCCCGACCCAGTCAATAAACGCATTGTTGGGCTAGGGAGCTTGCTGTGGGATAAAGCTTGGGGAGTGAGAATGGCTTCATTCATCCCCCTTCTATTCAGCGAGAAAACTCCGGGTAGAATTATTGATTTTTATAGCATATTACTACTGCTTTTTTGTGAAACGTTAAAATTTTCTGATTGAATTAACCACTCATTTTACCACAAATCACAATGTATATAGGACGTAACTTAACTGATAATGGTTTTAATGAAGCGTGTGACCTCTGTCCTGAAGCTCGGTTTCAAATCACGTTTATTATCTGTGGCTTTTAGCGTCCGTGAATATTGGGCTGTTTCGGAGCCCCCTGAAGCTGTAGAGGTAAAGTACATAAAGTGAGGAGAACTCTGCATGTGATTAGATGTCTCCATACAAAACAACACACGAAACAACAAAACCATGTCTCAAACGACGATACTGCGACATCTCGTTACAAGATCTGTTAAAGGATTGGGTGACTAGGATATAAACATTATTTTTATATCTTTACCAAAAACTTGTTGTGGAGGAAATTTTGAAAATACAATGGAAAGAGAAAAAGAAACTCGTGCGCTTTTCAATAATTACAACCTCATTACAGCTTTACACAACACTTTTCCTCCATACAGAATATTGTCTTATGGCCGCGGTCTTCCTCATACTCCATCAAATTACTCGATCCAGCGTCTGGAAAGCAATCTATCGTAATTTCCCCGAAACCGAGGTTCATAAAGCGATCGAAGCTAATTTGATGGAACGCATGAACTAGATCAGCTGCAGCTCTGTAGTCCATCAGACTCTTTTGTGAAGTGTATAGACAGTGAGTGTACCGTAGTGATCAGTTGTGGATTGTGGCGACCCCGTGTGGTGTATTGAGGTGCTTTGTTACTTCCCACCTTCGTGAAGTAACGACTGACTCGATGGTACTTGGTACTTGGCTGTGGAGTACAGTTGCGAAATTTCAATGTGGATTTTCATCTCTCCTCAGGAGGTATTTACGCATAGCAAAAGTGCATATTTTCCGATGGAAGTCATAAATAAGTGATAAATAATGCACATGTGTCTCCAGTGACTTTTAGTATCTGTTTACTATAATTACTCGTATATTACAAACTTCATGACCTGGGTTTACAATTACGGGCAACTTGGTAAGGGTGCGTCATGCTAGTTTTGTTTGGTATGACCAGGTGTGACGAGCCATCTGTGTGGAATCCTTCGAGAACCAATCATAGAGGTGTGTAAAGAACTGAGTTGGCTTAGTACTTCCAATCTACACCAACACAACTAGATTTTTTGCTTTACATTGGTACATCTTTCTTATCGCTAATGATTGGACTGCCAGAGAGTGTCCTATGGTGGTCTTCAAGAGGAGATATTTTGTACCAGAACCCAGTCAACTGATTTGATATGGAAACGTCCCAGGAATCGAGGATTCGGAATATGAAGGTACTGTATTTGTACAGTGTATCTTTACCATAATGAATAAATAAACTTAACTAAATTGTTGGCAGATTTTCAGTCAAAAGTCACTTACAAAGTTTGACTTCGACTTTCATCTATTTTTTCTGGGTCCTCCATGTTAAATGGTAATAAGTCTCACAAAACCAAAAGAATTAATATTTTCATTTATAGTCAGTTTCTCAATGATTTTCATTTATCGTCAGCTTCTCAATGCTAGCGAGCAAAGCGAGGTTTTCTAGATTAACCCGATAAGCATAAAATTAAATATTCACGAAGCAAAGTTAACAAAGATATAATTGCAGAGAACCAAAGTCAACAGTTATCCATGCAATATGATCAATTAATTATGTACTGTCTTCTCTTGGATGCGAAGGCAAAGCAGTGATCGTTGCTGAGACTACGACACACCCCCATAAAGATGTATTTTTCCAATCTATCACCTTAATTCATCGTAAGATCTGTAATATACTATAATTAAATAACTTCTTGATCAGCATTGTACGTGTTATTAAATTTACGGAAAGTAAATAAAAGAAACGTCTTATAACACTTAAAACATATATTTACGCTTATACTGTTACTCACAAGACGGTAAATATACAAAAAAGATGGTAAGTGGTGATCGATTTCGATTGGACAAAGGGTACGTCACAGCAACGCAGGTCTGCTCCATGGCACATCACAACAACGCAGAGATGCTCCACGACACGTCACAACAACGAAAAGTCTGCATGACACGACACAACAACGCAGGGATGCTCCACGACACGTCACAACAACGAAAAGTCTGCATGACACGACACAACAACGCAGGGATGCTCCATGACACGTCACAACAACGCAGAGATGCTCCATGACACGTCACAACAACGAAAAGTCTGCATGACACGAAACAACAACGCAGGGATGCTCCATGACACGTCACAACAACGAAAAGTCTGCATGACACGACACAACAACGCAGGGATGCTCCATGACACGTCACAACAACGCAGGGATGCTCCATGACACGTCACAATAACGCAGGGATGCTCCATGACACGTCATAACAACGCAGGGATGCTCCATGACACGTCATAACAACGCAGGGATGCTCCATGACACGTCATAACAACGCAGAGATGCTCCATGAAACGTCACAACAACGCAGAGATGCTCCATGACACGTCACAACAACGCAGGGATGCCCCATGACACGTCACAACAACGAAAAGTCTGCATGACACGACACAACAATGCAGGGATGCTCCATGACACGACACAACAACGCAGGGATGCTCCATGACACGTCATAACAACGCAGGGATGCCCCATGACACGTCACAACAACGCAGGGATGCTCCATGACACGTCATAACAACGCAGGGATGCTCCATGACACGTCATAACAACGCAGGGATGCTCCATATGACACGTCATAACAACGCAGGGATGCTCCATGACACGTCATAACAACGCAGGGATGCTCCATGACACGTCATAACAACGCAGGGATGCTCCATGACACGTCATAACAACGCAGAGATGCTTCATGACACGTCATAACAACGCAGGGATGCTCGATGACACGTCATAACAACGCAGGGATGCTCCATGACACGTCACAACGCAGGGATGCTCCATATGACACGTCATAACAACGCAGGGATGCTCCATGACACGTCATAACAACGCAGAGATGCTTCATGACACGTCATAACAACGCAGGGATGCTCGATGACACGTCATAACAACGCAGGGATGCTCCATGACACGTCATAACAACGCAGGGATGCTCCATATGACACGTCATAACAACGCAGGGATGCTCCATGACACGTCATAACAACGCAGGGATGCTCGATGACACGTCATAACAACGCAGGGATGCTCCATGACACGTCACAGTGCTATTCCTCGGTCGTGACACTGAAGAGCGACGACGGTGGAATTTAATAGACCGGAAAATGAGTAGTTCGTAACCAACATATCGTTTTTTGCCGCGGGCGCGGGATCTCCTCCAGCGTGAAATTACGTTTAATTCAGGTGAATTACTTTAGAAAACAAAACATATGTGTTTTGGTAGGAAAGTCGGTTGGAAAGTCTCCAAGGATTATACTTTATAGAGAATTGTAATAATTTGTTCTACGATGGATCAAAACACCCCTTGTACAGTAGATTTATCATATGGATGGATAAGCTGAAGGCAATGTTTGTGTTTATGTCTAACGATTGAGTTTGTTAGTTTCTTCTCTTATCTGACCTATATTGCTGACCTGATTATTATGTTAAAATACAATACACACTGTGTGTTACCGTATTGATGGACTTAACATGTTATGTAACCAAGTAAAATAAGCGGAATCAATACAACAGTTAAAATCTTGTAGACATGTTTTCAAAACCTGCGAAAAGTTGAACCAAGGGTAGGAATTAAACCCAGAGGGATGTTTTCAGAGAATGCTTCCTTTACAAAGGGCTCTCAATGCGAGGGAGGCTGCATGCCATATCTGAGTGAGGCTCTAGGCTAGGGCGGAGAGAATAAGGGTAGTGAGAGGGTGAGAGAAGGGTGCGTTATTGTTCTTTGTGTGTTTCATCTCGCGTCTAGCTTCTAATTTTCGTAAAAACCAACGTGTCGCTAGCCTTTGTACACTTTGGACCATTAGTAGACACGTTGTATGAATATTTTTTAAGTAATTTTTCATTAATTTAACTTACTTCTTAAAATTTTCTATTCCGATGTGAGATGCAAAAATAAGGATTTCAAACGCAATTGTAAGTATTCCTTTAGATAACTCTTCACCATCACAATACACGCGCTAATTAACTGTCAAACAGAACAGACATCCATAAAAATTTACTATAGTACATAATATTTTGAAATATGGTGCATACGATGCTTGTAGGCTACTTTGCGTATATTATTGTATACTCTATAATAACATGTTGAATTTTCTCTATTAAAAAGTTTCGTATAGGCCTAGTTACTCGCGAAGAAAGACCAACAATATAGTGACAGTTCATTTTACCCAAGAGACTTATAATGCGATATTTCTTTACTCGATCGAACAGCTAAAAGTTGATCCTAACCAACTGATCACAATGTTATTTCATACCTAAACATCGGTGGTGAACGGCGGGATTTGTTTTATAACCACCATTAGACAATTGCCCTATTGTTGGATTAAATTGTAAAGCAAAATAATAAATACAAAAATAGATATTTAATAGTCCCAGATATTCCAATGCGCGACAGTCGACATTCACGGTCGTTGCACGGTTTGGTCGTGGTTCCGTTACGTCGCGCATGCGCTTCAACGCCGCTGTCAAACCTCGACGCGCGTCAGGTCCGCTGAGATTGTTGAACAATCACAACCGAACTGGTGTACATTGTATTGTACGGTGTTTGTACAGTTGCATGATGAGGTAGTCACCGAGAACTCACAACCCCAAAGACCTTTCACGAATCTTACAAATTCTATCTGCTCTTGCTAATCGCCCTCGAACCGGTACTGGACAACTTGTTGACACCTAAAACTTCAGTTCCTAAAATAGTATGCAGCATCTAACGTTAGGTTAGGTTAGGTTAGGATAGGTTGGGTTAGGTTAGGTTAGGATAGGTTAGGTTGGGATAGGTTAGGTTAGGTTAGGATAGGTTGGGTTAGGTTAGGTTAGGTTAGGATAGGTTGAGATAGGTTAGGTTATGTTAGGTGAGGCTAGGAGACTCGAGTTTGTAACCATTTTTGCATGCCGAAATCAAACTGACTGAAAATATTTTGAAGTATATACTCGGACATCAGTAGGCCATTTCCTGACTTTCCCTTCATATTTTATGAACTTTGTCCCGTGCCTGTCTTAATCAAAGTCCTTCTGTTTGGTCCTTGAAGGACTCCTTCAAGTGTTTCCTGAAATCAGTGATCCTATATCTTATGGTGAAATTCAGTAGCTTACCGTACGCTGCAGAAAACAATGCGGATATTGCAAAATGCAATACTATTTTTTACGCGTTCTAAGTAACCTCAGAACGATGCGTGGTAAAATATTGAAAACAAATTGTTGAAACTGTTAATATCAGCACTTAAACGTAACACACGGATGGACATCATGGTTCATATTTTTACCATAGAAGTGTACTAGCTATCCAAATGTCTGTTAGCCGGTTATGCAGGTAAACACGGGAACCGTACTAGAAAATTACCAAAACTTGGCGTTTTTCACACCTATTTCACACATAGATCTACGAGGAATGTTCCAAAGAACGCTAGACACACGGAGCTGTTACTTGCTGGACGTGATGGTGACTCCGGATTCCGAAGGCGGTTTCTTGCACGATTTGCAGCCTTCGTGACATGATGGCTGACGTGACAAATATGACGGTGAGATACGTCCTGGGCTAATGGCCTTAGAGCAAATTGTCACATAAATGATGGAATGGTGTATTTTTCTCATACCCTGGAGGTTTAATGGCTTGGTTGCCGTAATAAGAGATTGTCAGTAGTCAATGAGTTTCGTAAAGGATTGAGTGCTTTCCCAGGAGATTGAGTGTTTTCCTAGGAGATTGAGTGTTTTCCTAGGGGATTGAGTGCTTTCCTTGGGGATTGAGTGGTTAGCATAACGTGATGCAGGGCTACATAGTCGAGCTATGGGACGGAATATTTGTATCCATTTTATTCATATTTAATTATTTTTAGTTTTTCTCCCACTGTACTCTAGATATTCATTGATTTATATACATTCCTTTAAAATGGATTGTAAGGGGTTTTTGCAAGTATTGCGTACATTCTTAATGCCATTCAATCTCATAAATTTTCCCCTCCTCTGATCAAAAGGTTTAAATGGTCTGCATGTAATGCTATCTAGTGACACAGTATACACTGTAGTTGTAGGTGTAGGTTAGCTGTTTCCTTATTGTGGGAACACACAAGTGATAAGACTATTACCATGGAAATGTATAACTCGTTTTGCATGTCTCATTAAGTTTTGCAATCGTTAGGAAAACCAAGCAATCCGAATAAGTTAGCAACAAAAAACATTGCGTCTAAGGTACTAAAAATAGCACAATTTTACTAGAAAACATCATACCATAGACAAATAGATTTAAATATAGACCGACAGCAGTGTGGTTAGCATAGACAAATAAAATTTCTATTTGCCTATGAAAATACATATCCATCGCTCTTTAAAAAAATATTAATTGAATTCTAATAAGAAGACATAATGAGGTAAGGGATACCCTTGGAAGCTTGATGGAGCTAGCATGGGGAAACTGTGTTCGAGAACCAATTATGTCTGAGCAAGGGTCATTTGATACTGCAGCACTAAAAGCAGACTTGGCTTGTAGGGGTGTATGGGAGGTTCAGACGGAAGCATTATTCGATGTACGTGTCGTTGACACTGATGTTCCGTCGTACTTGAACCCCATACGAAAAAGTGTTGGAGAATGCAGAAAGAGAGAAGAAGAGGAAATATGTAACAATAACAGAAACCAGAAAAGCATCTTTTACCCCACTAGTCACGTCTGTGGACGGAATGCTGGGCAAAGAGTTGCTCAGAGCAATGGCAGAACGCCTAACAGAAAAATGGAATAAACCTTACAGTTTAGTGATGAACTGGATAAGGGTAAAAACCATCTGTGCGACGTTAAGGGCCAGCAGCATGTGTCTAAGGAGGACAAGGAAGAAGTGGAGGACCTTTAGAGAGTTTGAAGATGGGGCTGGAGTACCAGTTATTTATTAATTTAAATAACAAATGTTTTATTATTTTTCCATGTCAAAATTGATTATAAGCTACTCAGTTTAAATTGAATTCTAATGATACATTTTATTTTTTTTATCAAGAACGTTAAAAACATCACACTGCATAAACTCATTTAACGGCAAATTTAACAAGATCGTTAAGAAATATGAAACGACAGCATAAAAGACTTTACTGTCCTGAGAGCAGCGAGCCCTCCAGCTACTTCTGCTCGACATCGGCACATAAACTGCACAATTAATGCACATAATGGCTACAACTCCCGGAGCTAATTTTCCTGCAATTTCGCTCGCTCTCGAGTTATACTTTACTTCTGTCAAGCAAATTAACGGTTTTGCTTATTTCTCTGCATTTCCTCCACAGATTAGTCTGAGTAGAAGCCACTTTCTAGAATCTGACAACTTTGTAGTTTATCGGTCCAATGCCAGATGTGCTAGATTCTTTAGTTCTTCACTATGTTTTATGATTGTGTGTCTTTTAAATATATGTTTGTATTTATTTTCCTTGAGTTTTTTTACGTATGTTCAATGCATTGAGAAGACGTATTCTTTGTACTTATACCAACGTGTTTCAAAATTAAATAGTACTAGACCTTTCTACCTATATGAGTTTTTAGTTTTATTTACTGATTTAAAAAATGGTTTAACCTTCACCATATCCAAGGTTCGCATACAAACCCTAACCCAAATCCGAATCTAGTTACATAAGTTTCTAGTTAGTAGGCGAGTCGGTAGCGTCACGGACTTCGGGCCCAATGCAGCGATGTCGTGGGTTCGGATCCTATTCACTGTCGCAAACATTTTATTAGTACAGGTCACCTATGTACTGTACCGGCTCACCCCTTGATTTGCTATATACGGTCCACGCACGGGCAGTTAGTCTATGTGGACGGGCAAATGCAAGGTTAAAAGAGGCCACCAAACTATATAAAAAAATAAATAAAAAGAGAAAGAGTTTAGCCATACTTATTTTTGTCGGAAAACATTAATAGGTGAGACAACATTAATGGACACTACTGTACGCAAGCATTATAGTGACCAATTAAAAGGTTCGATTCTGGCTGATTATTATTCACTTTCATTTCCCAAGCGCAGCGCACTTAACGAGTTCGTGAGATGGTAGTCAATGTCCAGACATACGGTCATTGGTCAGGGTCTACCAGTACAGCACAGTACAGTACCCACCGACTTTTCAAAGACACTCTCTAACTGACAATGATGCTGCTAAGAGAGTAATGAGAAATTCAAATATATTTCTTCGTAGTATTACATTGGCTTGACCTCACTAAGTTTACAAAACTTGTCAGTGTGGTCCAATCAATTCAAAAGTATTAAACAAAATTAAATTATTGTTTATTTTTTTTCTGAGTAAAAAAAATGATTTTAAGTTCTAATGCGGTTTGTGGCAGGCTCTTATTTCAAAACAGAATATTTGGCAGCAAGACTTAACTGTAAATACATAAAAAGTCGGAATGATATTGAGTGTTGTAGTTATGTACGCTAACAAAGTTTTATGAGTAGGATACCCAGCTCTTGCGGGGACCAATCAGAGAGCAGCATTTCATCCCCACCCCTCCCCCTAGGCCACGCCCCCTTTTATCCCACGTGGTCGCCCTCTGGTGTCCCACGTGGTCTAACCTCACTTTTATTTTCGCGCCAAACATCTAACCTCACTTTCCTGCCAAACGAAAAAAACACCTTCCCGCCAAGTAACATAACCTCACTTTCGCGCCAAACGAAAAAAATCACCTTCCCGCCAAGTGACATAACCTCACTTTTGCGCCAAACGAAAAAAATCACCTTCCCGCCAAGTGACATAACCTCACTTTCGCACCAATTCCCGTTAAGTAACATAACCTCACTTTTGCGCCAAACAAAAAAACCTCACCTTCTCGCCAAATGAAAAAAACTTCCCTCCGTGTTCCTAGCAAATAGTATATAGAAAACTTGTTGTGCACCCTTTAGGACAGGGTTTGGGACTGTCCGAGTGTCTGAAGGACACCCCCAGGTTCAGATATTATATCGTATCGTACTTGTATCCAGAGGAACTGGCTTAGTATTATACCATATAATACCCCCCTCCCTTATTTTGAGGGTGCACTTGGAATTGAAAACGCAGTTATAATGTTACAAATATTTATTCTATAAGACACATTACTAATTTATAAAGAATTGAGTGAAGTGTTAAAACTACTGAGCACTACTACTACTACTGAACTACATGCTAAAAACTAATGTTTATAAATAAGCACATTTGGGGAATTCCCCACCATCCCCGTACATTTAACACTATATAATTTAGAGTTTGTGAAAAATTCTAGGTCCTCGTCTGTGAGGAGGCTGGTGAACCTCGAGGGTAAAAATGTCACCCTCTCCTCGCCGGCAGATGTGGTGATGTGTAGTACAATCACCATGGTTCCAAATCTCGTGTTGATTCGTCTAGCAGATTGAATTTTCGCCGGCTCGGTCAGATCTTTGATGGGGACTTTCAAAGGGGAAGAGAGCACCTCGCAAGACGACAGCTTTGTAGAAAGATCCATCTAAAACCATATAATATTGTCGTAATAATATTGTCTGGATAGCCGAGTGGTTATAGTGTTTGCCTTCAAATCTGGAGGTTGCTGGTTCGATCCCTAGTCGATCCCTAAAAACTATGGGAACTATGTAAATATGATAGCAAAGAGGACCCATGCTGTTATTTTTATACTACAAGCTACATTAGTAAACTACAGCAGCGATATTTACCTTGTTGTAGGGGATGTGGAGAGTGTCTACCCCTCGGCAGATGCCTCTGGTTTTATACCGGGGTAGTGGGGAGCGCAAGGGCGGGGCTTAGAAAAATAATTCTTTCCTGCCGAGGACGGCCTTTCTACAGAATGGACACCTAACAATACGATTAGCACAATTTTTACAAAGAGTGTGCCAGCAAGTCATTAATACTATAGTCGGTAGATTTTCAAAACAAATACGACAACTGATTGTTCCTGCAGAGGGTAACTCTTCATTAGAACTGGTATCGCTATCGATATCTCTGGTTCTGTTTATTCGCTCTCCAGTGGAAACTAGTATTGCTTCCAACGAGTCGCGGATGTCTTCCCAAATTGCGGGGGCTATACGGATCATTTCTGGGACATTTGTATCCTCCATAAAGTGGTTAGTTAGCCATAGTGTGTCCTGCAATTCCACTCTGACAGTCTGTACTACTGTCAAGATGTCAATTAGATCGTAACCTTCCGGTCGGCTACCACTCCATCTTTGTAAAAAGTCGGCCAGCCTAAACTCTCGAATTTGTTGACGATCGGCTTCAACTTGGCATGATACACACCGAGCAGCAGACCGTCGCATCTGGAAACATAGGTAAGTGTTTATTGTATGCCTAAATGTATACTTATATGTATTTTCCCCAATCCCGATCTCCTTACCCTAGTTCTTCCTGTTGATGTTGATGGTTCAGGGTGAGCTCGCATCCATTGTGGAAGGACTCTTGGCACCCCTAAAGATGTTGATGGTTGGGGTTCTTGAGATCTTTGTACAGGGGTCAATGTAGTGTAGACTGGTGGAAGCTGGTCCAAGCTCACGCGTGAATTATTAGCCGCATCCTCGGCTTCCACAAGAGCTCTGTCAATCGGAGATGTACGGTCTTCAGCCATCTAAATAATAACATAGACATGTTGTAAATGCAGCTTAAATGGTGGATAAAAGTTTAACAAAAATCATACAAATAAACCCACCGCTTGGATAACGGATGTAGCTCGCTCGTCACTTAAAAAGGTTGTACTTGTTAAAATATAATTTCTGTCTCTTGTCCTAGGAGGGGATTCTTCCTGAAAAGAAACTCAAATCAGTTTACATTTTAATGTGTGTTTTGTTTAGTACTTTATGTTACTAGTACTTACTCTTGGACGTTTTTCTGGAGCAGCGTCAGAAGAGGACACTAGCATCAGTAGGAAAACACACACGTTGACAGGAGCCATGGCTTTGAGAAGCTTGCACGTGTTTTGTGCTTAAATAGGCACCCTTGTTCTAAATATAAAATCACAAGGGGAGATCCCCCCTTTAGGTACTTTTGACAGGAGGGAGAGAACCCTCCAGGTACTTCCGCCGCGTGGACTATGGAGTACGGACAGTGTTTAGTGAAATTCTGGTACTATCCGATATTCAATAGATTCATTTGCTGTAGAGTGTGTAATTCTTTTTTGATTGATGGTGCTGATGAAGAATGTGGTTGGTTTGTTACAAATATCTGTGATTTGGACTTTGACAAACTCAAATGTTTTGTTTGTGGAGAGATTCTACCTGTTCTTTGGAGTTTAGACAAGTGACCCAGTTTCCACACCACGGTAAGCTGTTAGGCTAGGCCGTAGGGTCCCAGCGCGTTCTTTTTGTTAACCCAGAGCTTCACCAAGAGTCCTAACCTCTGGGGTAGGCTGCCCCAACCATCGCAGCCTACGGTGATGGCCACTCCATAACAGATTTGCCACCTCCCAATTTTTGGTCCTTTGACAAATGTAAAGGGTTATTTACTCGGTGAAGCCTTTCAATTAACCCTTTTTTACCATTGACAAAGGATATTTTATTTTTATATGTTTTTTTTGTCTCTGTCAACCCGTTCATTTTAAAAGTCATCAGGCCATTTACTAGGCGAACCGTTCATTTTAGCCTACGACATTTTATTTACTAAGAATGACAGAGATTTTTTAATTTTTTGTTATTTTTTTGTCAGATTATAGTCCGAGGTGAGAGGGAAATTAGGTGATATGGAGGATAACGCAATGTTTTACGATTTTTAGGCCAACCTCCGTACCAGCCCCTGGACTTATGGGTTTTAAGCCTGCCTGTTGGGCGAGTACACATACTCACACACACACACTCACACATAGGGAGGATAACGCAATGTTTTACGATTTTTAGGCCAACCTCCGTACCAGCCCCTGGACTTATGGATTTTAAGCCTGCCTGTTGGGCGAGTACACATACTCACATACACACAAGGAAACACCTCGAACTATAATCCGTTTTTTAATAAGGAACATCTCTATCCATGTACATTAAATGGTTATCTACAAAATTACTACTTACATCTTGATATAAAACTACATTGTCCCAATCTACTTTATTTGCAAAGTCGTGGATAAAAGATTCCGACAACTTTTGATATTTACATACAATACTCCAGCACCCGTCAAAGTTTACAGCCATTTCCTGAAGAAAGTATTCGGGGAATTTCTGGCGCTTTAAAATTGGAGCCCAGTTCACTCTGTGAAAGTATATTCTGAGCATTTCAATGGAAAAATCATAATGGGACGATAAAATTTCCCAATCTAAAAATCTACTAAATTTCATGACAAATTTGTCTGTTAGAACCCCGTGGGGCTCTTTGCTCTCCTGAGACAATAGTGACCAGGCGTTCTCCATCTCCAAGCTCATACTGACCGGTTTCATGGAGTGAAAGGTTTAAATAGTACTGTAGAGTGTAGGCTGCGCTGAAAGCGCACCTTTTATGGTCACCGGTGACACAGCTTATTCCCGGTAGGCAGAAATTGTAAATGGATGGGCCAGAGATTTCCCGTACGTTGGGATGAAACCCTCGCAAAAACTCTGCCTTTTCCCTGCCTTTTGTGTAAATAATTTTAAAAGGAATGCAAAGTGCTGTAATTAAACCTTCATTGTATGGTACAGACCCTTCATTCCAACGGATACCGTGATGCCGAGTTAACCAGCGAGCGGTTCTTTGCATTTTATCATTTAAATTTGTAATACTATAAGGTGGTTTGAAAATAATTTGGCAGTTCAAAGAGCCGCCGACAACGGCCAACTCTTTAATTATAAATTTGTTATCGTTATCTGTGAAGGCTTGAAACTCAACTACTGCAAACGCCATTTGGCCACCTTTTGTACAGTGATATCTCGTTAAACAAACGTTCGGCTATTAAAGTAGGTAACTGATCTGTACACTCGTTCACACCGGAAAGGACTTGATTGATACACTCTTTGATTAAATCGTCCCGGTAAAAAAGCTCCCTAAGTGAAATGTAAATTAGAGGGAGGTTATTAACAAACATGCACCATTCATTCTGGTTGAGAGTTATAGAGTGCTCGCCGTCAGAGACGTAAGCATACTGATGACCAAAGACCATGTTTACCCTAATATCCTCCCCCGTATCTACTTTGAACGAGTATTGGTTCTTACCCTCAAGTGCTAGGGTGACGTCATTAAAGTGAGTTGCAAGCTGACAAAATGCATCGTACGACCAATAAACACAACCTTTTCTACCTTTAAATAATATTCCGAGCCCTCTATTTAGAAAAATCCCCGTCACGACACATTTTGTTAGGTCATTATCCAAATGATAGTCTGATTTCAAGAAAACCCCGGTTAGTAAATTTATAGGTTCTTTGCTCTTGGGAATGAGCATCGGCTCTATACTTACATCCGCTCCCTGCAACGTCATCGCTCATACTAAATTTTCTTTAAACGGTTACTTTATTAACAGTACCTGTCAGTAATGAATATGTCATGTGAGTATCATGTAAAAGTAAACAGTACGCGGACGTATTTGCTGTAAAGGCTGTACCGGACTCAAACTCTACTCGCACATCAATAGGGCCTGATTTTATAGAATCATTTTGCTTTGAACAATCAATAACGTACAGGGGTGCTTTGTCTTTGTATTTTTCCTTGTCCACTGCTGGATAGCTTTGTTTCCCGTAGTACGAAGAATGGAAACGGAAAAACATTTCATAGAAGATAGACCAATCACCGTGAATGTTATCATATGGGTAGTACTGCGAATTTAAATAAACTTTAATATTTTTTAGATCGCAAGCATCAAAACATGACATGTCCTTTTTTATGTCATTCTTGCGACTAGTCTGAAATCCTACGATTACGTAACGGGGTTTTTCAAGTTGACTAGAGGTCTTTACAGTCCACGATTGTAAAGTGGTCTGTGGTACTGATGGATACTCGTGCAGTTCCCACGATCTAAACGGCAAATGTACCTTTGTATCTTTTTCAATCATCTTTAGTAGTTTCAAACGGTAAGGATCAGATACGGTAACATGTGGCACCCTCCAGTATACCCCTGTAATTTCCAAAACTACTTCAGCAGCATTTGTACTGTGCACTGCGTTTAAATCGGTCGATGACCGCAAAAGAATCAATTCTTGTCTGACATTAGCAATTACACGCTTATAGTCCTCGGCAAAACCCAGCAACATGTGCAAAGGAACACTGAATGAAAACTCTGTAATTTTCTCCGTTTTCCCAGAACCTAACCAACAAGCGTTTTTTAAACTTTCTAGTTCACCCTGTTGTACCGATAACAGGTTTTTAATGGTGGTTGTTATACCTACATTTTTTATTCGATCAACCTCGACACCCCCGATTTCATATCTAATATCATCAAAAAGAAACGCCACTGCATTATTGACAAGATGAACTTCTGCAGCGGTTCCATCCTGTTTCTTTCCGCTAACTCTGCCCACGATATGGAGAGTACTGTCAAACGGTGCAGTTATTATGTCCTGTTGACTGATTGGTATACGTATTTCATCGTTATTCTTAAACGTCGATGAAGCGTACGGTTTATGAGTGTGAAACTCAATACCTGTGTTTACATCACTGTACTCTGCTTTATTTTCTATGTCCAGCATCTTGAACTTTAAATCCTAATGAACGCAAAAACTTTGTGTTGGTTGATGTTAACCGTACAGTGTCTTGACGCTTACTGATGGGTAAAGATTTTGTGACCTCCCTAAATACCAAACCCATTTTTCCTTCTTATATGCAGCCTGATGGATATATTTTCGTTTCTCAAGTTGATTCTCTCACCGTTTTGATCTTTGAGAGTGATTGTAACGTTGTTTATCCTCTTGACGTTCACAGGCAAATAAATGATTGTGTTGGGTACCTCCACTATTTTATAGCCCGGACCCACGTTTGGGTAGAACTCGTGTATAACATGGCCCTCAGCTCCATTGTCATACGAGCCTCGAACTATATTACACTCTACGCGTATTACGTTTACATTAATGATGCTTACTGTTCTGTCGGAAGCGTGTTTTTCACCTGCTTTCAAAGTTTTACTATCAAAACCCAGTAGTGGAGCAAGCGTGTTACTTTGTGTAAAATCAATAGCTTGGCTACACTTTATTTCCGATTTTAGCGTATTGTTATTTGCTTTCAATTCCAATTCCACATCCTTCCCTACTTTTTCTTTTAGAGCAGTTTCTAAATCTTCAATCTCATATGCCCCTTCAGCTATTTCAATCATTCTACCATCGCCGTAATAAAATTTATTATTTTTACCCGCTTCAATATTTGGGATCGAGTGAAACGTCATCAAGTCTATAAGACCAATCTCCCATTCTCCTTCACTAACGTCAACAGATGGGAAGTAATCTTTTGAAACATATGAACCTCTTCCACTCAAGCTAAACATTGTCGAGAAACTGTAAGCACAAGTGTCCGCATACAACTGAATTGAAATTTTGCTTCCGCTCGTAGTTATAGTAAATGTCGCAGCTACCAAAATACTGTAAAAGTTCACGTGGTGGCTTGAGATTACCAAAACTATCGAAATAGTACACGATATCTTTTACCTTTTTATAACACACCCAGTGAGTACCGTTGCCGAAACTAGAATCCAAGTTTACAATAGCCGATTCAATTTCTTTTGGTGCGCTAGGGAGAGTGTCTCTCATATAAACTCCTCTAAAGTGTGGTATACGTAGTTCTTTTGCATAGTGTAATAAATCATAATTTGTCAAAGGCCTTATCGGGATCGAGCTTTTTTTTTACCAACTCTTTTCTTTGTCTTTTTCTTACCGGCCCCTTGTTTTGGGTAAGGTCTTAGGTACAAACCTTTACCCTTTGGGTACGGTCTAAGGTACAACCCGTTTCCCTTGGTGGGAGATTTACGCTTAACTGGGCTTTTCTTCTTCTTTTTACCACCCCCTAACTTTGTTTTAGTCTTCATGGCTGTAGTAACAGCCCAAGCAGCTGCTTTTTCAGCCAAAGATGCGTCTGAGGATTTAAATCGTCGCCACGCGCGCTCGGCCAATTCAGCGTCGGCCTGCCGTCTGTTTTCAGAATCTTTGTATTGCGAGTACGCAATGTCGTGCTGTTTGCAAGCTTCGTCTAATCCGTTGATTCCTTTGTCACCTCTAGCTAATCTTTTGGCTAATTTTGTACCTGGCCCACAGTAATTATAACCAGGTAAGTGAGCTTCAAATGGTAACAAATCTACAGCCTTGTTTACAACGGAGGATATAATACCTCTTCCTGTGACTGCTCGTCTGCGTCTAACCGATGTTTTCCTCTTCCCTGCCATTTTATAACTGATTACTGACACGTACTACAATGTTTTAAATAGGTCGTCCCATGTAGACTGCTCCCGGACAACCTGTGTATTCCAATCTTCAAAACTAGGGTAACTAGCCCTCCCCCTGTTTATCTGTTTGTACAGTGTATAGGCCAGATCTGCCACCACTTCCTTGACGTATTCTTTATTTACAGCATCGTTTAACCACCGTGGTTTACCTACGTTTGTCAGCCGTTTACTTTTAACGTCCCAATGTTTATCTTTATCGGGTAAAATTGAATTATTTTGTAGATATTGCAAGGTAACTGCATCGTGAATGTGGGAAGGATCGGAGACCTGTCCTAACCGTTTATTCTTGAAATTCCATGCTAGTCCGCCTTGTAAAGGTGTGTGATTGTCCAAGTATTGTTTATTTACGGCATCTCCCCCTTTACTGGGGGGTGCTACATTCTGAATAACTGTATTTTTAACATCAAAAGCTCCATTTTTATTTTTTTGCAACGTGTTTTTATTGAAATACTCGAGATTTACAGCGTCTTTGTTGCCAACTGGGGAGGCAACATTCTGTATGACCAACTGTTTTGCATCAAAAGACCCCACACCTCGTGTTATAGTGTTTTCTTTGAGAAATGATAGGTTAACGGCATCTCCATCCGCCTTTGGTGGAGCAACATCTTGCAGCCGGTAATGGTGTATCGAGTATGCGGTGGCGTCAGAGAACTTAAGCGGGGTATGAAGATCCATATATTGTTTTGTTACCGCATCTTTAACATCAACTGGATCAGCTATGTTACATACACGTGTGTTTTGAGCATCAAAATGACCACTTTGCAGTGTCATACAGTTTAAAAGTGAATTCGCATGCGATCTGAAATTCATCGCATCAAGATTGTCTTTTGGATCGTCGACATTGCACAGACGTTTACCTTGCATATCGTAGCTACCATCCTGTGATAATGCAAAGCCTTCGCCTTTGGGTCCAACAAGACCCTTCTCCTTCTTAGTATAACGTCCAAACTTGTCTATGCCCAGCGTGAGACTGACTTGTATCGACTGTTTCCGCTACCTTTTATGTATCCTGCTTCGTGCAGTTCCTCTACAATGTTTACAATCTCGTTGCTGTGTGAAGTATTTCCCGTTTCAGCTGATGCTACCAACAGTTTTAGTCTATCGACCAACTCGTTGGGATTATCCCAATGCACTATATCGCGAGACTTTGTACTTTTCCATGATATTCCTCTACCCTGTCTGACGGGGAACAGATCTTTGATCACGTGTCTGTATTTCAAACTACTATCACGTCTGATTTGATTGTCAAAATTATATCCCTTTTTGTGAGCATTTGATGCAATCAATATACTTTTGTAGGCATTTAGATCGTCCTCTGTATACACATCGCTGTTTGGTAGTCTTTTAAATATAAGCTCATAGAGCCCCTCGGAAGGTGGGTATCTCGTGTTGTTAACAATAATGGTACCGTCAGTGTCAAATTCCACCACCTTGTTTCCAATCATTAAAGTTTTTCCTCTTTCATCAAACCTTGGACCATAGTCGTGGTCAATAGTTCTATGTTTTCCACCGGCGTCTCGTATAAACTGGGTCATATATTTTCTAGTTAACGGGTTCTCAAACTGCTCTTCAATGTACTTGGATGCTGTTTGAAAGCCTAATGGAGACGAAACAACCTCTTCCAATTGACTAGTTTCAGCTCTAGGTGTTGATATGGCTTCTGGTTTAAACGGTTGACCAATGTAATCATCGTCATCGCTCTCATAGTCCATTGGCTCTTCTTTAGAAAGCTGTTCAATTTTAACATCTGTTTTCGGTTCGCCTTTTTTCAGTTCTCTAATTAACGGTTTGTATTGCTGTTCCAGCAGTTTTTCACTCTCCACACTGCCATCTTTAAACTGTCTAAATTTACGCCTAACTGCTTCTTTCAACTCTGCTATTTGCAGGGTGAGATGTTTATTCTTCCGCGTCATCTTTGATAATGAGCCTGAAACACCACAGCTAGCCTCTTAAGGCAATTCAATCTGCCGAAAAAATAGTGCACGTTTCTTATGTTTACGCAGGTAGTGCACTACTTCTTTCAAAGATATGCCCGAGGTAATATCTATATCTCGGTAGTATCTCTTTGTCACTAGATCAAATTGCGGAATAGTGTACCTTTTTGACCAATTTCGAAAAACAAACGTTCTTTTCCAATTATCTCTCCATTGTGGTATTTCCGCTACGGTATACCGCTCACTAACGTCACTTTTTTCCATATACCTCTGCAAAAAAGACATTGGACGCTTCATCTCATTGTGGTGTAACAGAAACGAGTTCAATAACCAAAATTCACTTGGATTCGCTCCAGTGAACTCACGCCACTGGTCAAACAGTTGACGATCAGTTATCGTATACACACCATTATTGAAACTTATTCCAAAACGTTCGCTATATTGTTGTAAAGTTGGCAACGCAGCCTTTAGAAATTCTGTTGTAAACAGTCCTTGGCACAAGTTGTTTACCCCAGCATAAGGTTTACCACGAGATCTCGGTAATCCCGGAGGTACCGGACCATATGCTACATTATAACTCACATCGATATGGCATTTCGAAGCCATCGCAGTTTTATAAATCGTCAGAGGTGATCTTATTGGTAGAGTCCGTTCAGTCAATACTATACATCTTGCTGCGTGGGGAATATTGCAACCGTATTCGAGCATTCGGAGGTAAACCTGGGTAAAGTTTATGCTACCATGAAGGTTGCGCAATGGTAAAACCTTACCAAAAATATCCGGAAACGGTCTAAATCTCGAAATAATATTATGGGACTCTCTAACTGTGCAGTTGTTCATATCTTCGTGATAGACCACCAGTTCAAGTGGAACTTTCTTTTCTTCGCATTTTTCCAAAAATCTAATCCAGATTTCACGGTTATACGTACGCTCACTCGCAGATATCATTAACAAAATAACCGGGGGTAGTACAGCGCTCTGTTTTGGCACTTTATGTCTCCAACACCGCCTATTGTACTTGTGACCATGACGTCCTTTTCTGCTACAGTAGTTTCCACAAAACTTTTTCTTATCGGAATAGTAATATGTGCAAAGATTAGATTTAACATTATGAAGTTTGGTATCGTAACCTCTAAGGTCATTGTAGGTGTAGATGTTAACCATTATAACTCCTCAATGAAACTGTCAAATCCTATACGGTATCTTCCTTTATTAGTGTCCCGAGTCTTGTCGATAACTAAGAACCCATGATTGTCTTTCCACGCTAGTGCACACATCTGTTTGAATCTATCAAATGGCATGTCGGTAGTGACATGGTCGCTATATATGTGTCGTAAATTCATATCATCCTGTTTGAATAGTATTAAAAGGTTTGCGTTGTCTCTGATAAGCTGCTTTGGTATAGCACTATACGTCTGCCCCAAATAAAAGGTGTCAATATTGTTATGCCTACCCATAGTGAAATAGTTTGTAATGTTGTTGTGTTTCTCACAGGATATATCGTCAAATATCATTATTGAATGCTGTTTAGCTTTATTTGGATGAACTACCAAGTTGTTGTCACCATATGCAAAATAACCAATTTCCTTAGGCAAAGCCAATGGTAAAAACTGGTATTTGGGCTGATTAAGGGATTTACAGAAAATGTAGATATTTTCAAAAACAAGACCATTTGGATCGAATAATAAATTAAACACAACATTTGTTTTACCCGAGTTGCTGGGGCCTGAAAGGATGCCGCGAATTGAGTCTGGTAGCAGATGGCCATGTTTATTTTTAGATGCCAGACCCTCGCCGAGATACTCGTCATAGTTTTTTACCGTCAAAGGGGGACTCTGCTGTGCCACACGCATCGTGTTCAACTGATGTAGCACACTCACCCTATCGTTTATAAATACGCCCGGATGCAGCTGCTTGATCTACACGTAGCCGTCACCGGATGCTCTAAATAAGAATGTCGCTTTTACTAAGCCACGTGTCGCTTCTCTTGTCAAAGCCAAGCCATCTGACTTTTATTTTATCTCCTTTCCGCTGTAACACTCTTTCAACTAAATATACATCTCCGGTCTTTGATTTATTTAGCTCCTGTTCATAAAACCCTCCCTTTAGTATTTCACCGTTATGGTCTTTGAGTACATATGTAGGTGGTTTTGTCGGTTTGATGGCGTAAATGGTGAAAACCTCGTTTGTCCAGTTTGGCAGATAGCCTTTAGTAAAAACTCTTTTGTACTTGCTAATCCTAACACTATCCCCCAGTTTAAATTTTGGTGTCACCCTTTTCCCCTTCTTGTTTATCCTTTTTAATATTTCCTTTACATTCTTTTGTTTCACATCTTTTGGTTTCATACCAATTGTTTTATGTACCGAGTTATTATATCGTTTGAGAATATCAGGAAGTAATGACAACCATTCATATGTACCCTTTGCGGTAAACTCTTTCCACATCCACTGTTTCAAAGTTCTGTTATATCTCTCCACGATACTAGCTTTTAAATCAGAAAACGTAGAATAATGGTTAATTTTATACTTTTTCATGAGAGCACCAATATGTTTATTAAACCATTCGGTTCCCTGATCGGTTTGAAAGTGTTTCATCTTATGTTTTATCAAAATAGGTTCAAGTGCCTTGGCAACTGCCGGACCTGTCTTATCTTTTAACGGGACTGCAAACCCGAGTTTTGAAAAACAATTGATCATAGTCATGATGTACCGATTACCTTTATTGAACTTTGCATAAGGCTGCATCTCTACGAGATCGGCCTGGTACAAATCATTCAACCCTTTAAGAGTCACTTTCCGTCTAGTGTAATTCTTTCTAGCAGGTTTGTGTAGCTCTTCAGCTATAGCACGTCTGACATCCATTGTTAAAATGATACAACTTGACAGTGTATTGATAATTTATTAAGTTTTTATAAATGCTGCGGCCCCTCCACCGCCGCAGCTCGTGATGGCCTCCAAAAACAAACTAGTTGCCACCTCCGTTTATTTTTTTTTTGTATTACAAACATTTAGTTTTTACAATATTTACAAGATACTTTATGGAAGATAAATAAAGGAGCTATGCAAATGCTGCATGTTTCTTTGGGGACTTTAAACTTTGGATACATGTAGTTACCTCTTCGCTTTAAGCGAGAAGGAAGATCAACCATTCTTCCACAGTCAATACATAACCTACTAGAGCCTCTAAAAGACTCGTAGTAGTTTAGGGTTACGTAACCACAGTTTTCTCTATGACAGTTCAAAATGTCCTGCTTTAGCGTTGATGGAAGATCAACACTTTCTTTTACATAAGGGAAAAGGATAACATTTGTACAAATTTCCCTAATTGAAAGCTCAGACAAGGACAACATGATGGCAAGAAGGTTCCAAATAGAATAGTCTTTTTATTTGCCCCCCAGAAAAGCTGCGGCCCCTCCACCGCCGCAGCTCGTGACGGCCTCCAAAAACAAACTAGTTGCCGTCTCCGTTCCCCAAAATTTTTCTTACCACCTTCTCAAGGATGGGATCAAGGATTGTAGACAGGAACATCTTCTCAATCTGGTCCAATTGTATAGACGTGCTGCACAGATGGTGCATCTATCTCTTGGAGTCTTAAATTTTGGTACACATACAATTGTTCCAAACCGTCGAAAAGAAATATTCGCTGCCTCTCCACAATCCTTACAAAACTCTTCATTGTCGAGAAAACAAATATGGTAGTAGACATAGCCACAGTTTTCATGGTGGTAATTGAATATGTAATCTTTAATCACAGGCGGGATTGCTGCTTGCTTTACAGCACTTAAAAGAAACAAGTTATCAGTAATTGTTCTAGCTGAGAGCTCAAGTAGGGACAACATGGTGGCGAGAAGGTTCCAAGTGGAATGACACTCACCCCTCCACACATGGTTTACGGGCCTTTTAGTCAGCCGCGCCAGTGACCTTCATACATGGTTTAGAGGCGTTTTAGTCAGCCGTGCCAGTGACCTTCACACATGGTTTACGGGCTTTTTAGTCAGCCGCGCCAGTGACCATCATTCACACATGCACAAGGAGTAGCTCAAGTCCCTCCAGATTTGAGCGCCTCAATGTACAAACACATTCAAAAATAGCCCCACTCCAGTTGGATCCCAGCCACCATGTGTTTCGCATCGTGTTTCGGCTGGATATTCTCCATCAAGCGCGACGAGCCGTCACCGTTTATCGTCAAGACAAGGGTGGTATTTCTTAGGCCGGTGGAGCCAATCTACGAAGAACTTCGACCCTTGGATCTCAGGCCACCACCGTTACCACCGAGAAACACAGAAAATGCCACCATAAAGGTATGTAGTGATAGTGGAGAGGGGAGCGCAACACATGTGCAGCATGTGCAACATGTGTTCAGTGTCCAACATGATCTCTCTGATGCTGATCGTTAGTGATTTTGTTCAACATTATTTATATCGCAGGATATGTGAATTTTTAAATTTGATTGAAGAAGACAACGATTCAGACACAGATTCGGAATTTGGGGTCAATTGGGGACCGGGAGGGTGGAACGGGTGGAACGAGGTGGATATTGGGGACTGGGAGTGGAGTGACAGTGATAGTAGTGATTCAGGAGTTGAGATTTTGGTGAGTTTTTTGAATTTTAAACCCATATGGAAGTGTATCATAATTGCTACCATGTTTCCTCTTTGGTCCCGTAATTTTAAACTGTTTGACCTCACTGATTGTAACTATATTCCTATCCTTTGTTCGTCTGATTCTATTTTCCTCAATGTCCATTGTTTGTGCAGCATCACCAAGGACCATCTCTTTCAAACTGTCAAATCCAATCTTTTTAGAAGTTTTCATGTTTAATGTAAGCCCTTTTACTTTACAAACGGGAATCAATTTTTGTTTGTTTGTTGACCACACGAGGTATGCATAGGTTTTTGGCCCTCCAGATACAAACTCTGTTATATATGAACCTGGTCCATACTCGGCCAACTCATCGGTCATTTCCCCTAGATAATCTCCCGTGGGAACTCTATACAAACCGCCCTTGTATACATACAATACAGAATCAGTATCATAATACAACACTTGACCACCCAAAGCATCTAGATGCTCATAGAGCTTCAATCTCGCTTGGGCAGTAGTGTAAGCTGCCACCACAACATTAACATTTTGCAATGGCTCACCAACCTCATCAATGTACTCCCAGCTGACAACAAGAACCTCATCATTGACAATCTGTACTCTATTTACATCTATTTCGGGGCTAGTTAACATTTTGAAAAGTGTTTTTGGGTCCCTGACAATTGTAGCTTTGGTCTGGTTTTCACGCTGTCCAAATTTTCCCCAAAACGAGTTCAACATCAGTTTAGCCAACGACCTCAAACCACCATTTTTTACAATTTTGTCTTTTTCCAATTGGACGCCCTCTTTTTGAAAATAATCCTCAATGTACTTGTTTTTGTCCTCCTCTGTTTCACACCAGCCTGGAAACCCGGATGCTTCCTGTTTCATTTTTAAAAATTTATTTATAAAGTCAGTGAACAATCCCCCATTTTCATATGTGGCTACCTTATACTCCCAAAGTTCATACATGTCGAGTACAACATAACCCTTTTCTACGGCTTTACGAATCTCGTCCATGGTCCAGGTCCCAATAAGTGCTCTGTCACCACTTTCGTGGTCGCAATCACTTTGAATCTGACCATCTCCACATGTCGCACACAAAACAAACATTAACTTGTCATTCATTTTAGCCGGGAGCACAGGATGGTAAAGATCGCGTGGTGGGAGTACTTTACACTTTAATAGGCCTTCAACATTAAGACCTCTCTGTCTACACTCTCTATCACCTACATAGATTGTCGGATGGCCTACAGGGTACTTGCCGTATTTACATACCCAGGGATAGAGGGAGCATACATCCACGTATTCAATAGTTTCCCCTTCGGCGCATTTGTGATACGTTTTGGCATTCCCAGTTCTCCCCCCAAAAAATGCTTGCCTCGGGTTCAGGGGTAAATTGTTGAGGATCGGCAACTTGTCTAAATGTTTCATATTTTCTGTTTTTTTTAACTTTCTAAACTCACATTCCCACATTTGTACAACATTATCACCCAACTTTGCTATTTTCGATTTGGTCCGTTCATACCGCAAATGGAGTGAGTCAGAGGGGTCCTCTTTCAAAGCAAGTTCACGGTCGTAGGGAAAGCATTTGGAACAGCCATGCCAGTAGCAGCCTTGAAATTCGTAAATATTTTTACCATCATACCCATCAACCTTCATTCCATTGATCTTAACTTCTTTTCCACGACCAGCATGTTCAATTCTAACTCCACGTTTCTCCTCTTCCCACGTTAGCCACTGTAACGCAATTGCCGATTGGGCGTCTGTAAGCCTATAGCCGTTTTTAGGAACGATGCCGATAGTATTTTTCTTCAAAAAGTTCCTGCGAAAAGCTAAATTGCATGCGCTGGCAATGGTTACAGCCTCGAGAAAGGGATCAACATTACACTCTTGCAGGAAAATTGAACGGAACTTTAAACAAGCTTGAGCCAAGATATCAACATCTGATACACAGTACTCTAGGATTTCTTTCTTAAAGTCAAACGTAACATTGTTTGAAACCTGATCATTATACCAGTTTTCAAAATCTTTGTGTGATTTTTCAAACATAGATTCTGGACAGTAAAACTTCTTTGCCGGCATAGGGCCCACATAGTTTTGATTCTCAAGGGTGTTGAAAAGGTGGGGGAAATAGCCTTTCTTCTTTTCCGGGGGCAGGTCAAAGGCCTTGGGCAGTGCAGCTAGAGACATGGGGAAATAACTAAGTGAATCAACAAACCTCACATTGTCAATCTCCATCAAAATTACCTTAGTTCCCCGCATTACAAGTTTCGGAGTGAACTTTGTATCCTCCAGCACATACTTTAACAAAAATTGAAAATCAAAGCCCTGCCCATTGTGTGCAATGACACAGACATCTTTGAAATTTTTACGGACTTGCATCACATAGTCCATGAACTGAGTGACTGGTTCAGATTTAAAGACTCTTGTTCGATTTTTACAAGCCATACAAAATTTGGCCTCAATACACTGATAGCAAAACTGTTGTGACACACACAAGTTTACTTTATGGACCTTAGCATCAGTATTTGAGGGCAGAGACTCATCTTGGCGGGTTTCCAAGTCAAAGAAAATAAACAGAAAATCTTTTGACTTGGGCTTTCTCGTGTCAGGTTTCATATAGCATTTGTGGTTAGGGTCTTCAAATGAACTACAAGGTTTACAAAATACTTCGCCACATTTATGAGGCTTGGATCGTTCTTTAATCCAGACCAATTTCCCACAATCGAGACATTTCTTTACATTTTTACAGTTGTCAGCTTGATGCGCAATAAAACATTCCTGGTTTCGGTAGGTCATGTTACATTTAGGGCACAGAATACCTCCATGCTCCTCTACACAGGGAGGTGAAATAGTTTGGCACTGTGGGCAAATGTTTGAGCAACGATGCTCTCCTTTGTGATCATAGGGTACATGACAGGCTTCACAGAAATAATTACAAACAAAAGCAGCTGTCAAGCAATTAATTACATTGTAATGTCCATTGTAAAAAATTAAATTTAGTGTGAATTTTGCATTTTCCACATTTCCCTCAAAGTACACATCGCGTCCTTTCCTGTCATAGTTATACACAACAATTTTGTAGTCCCTCAAAAACCCCTGAAATTTTTCAAGTTCCGGGATGCCAGCTCCACCTTCTGGCATTTCAACCCTCGCTCGACACACAAGTTCTTGAGCCCTAACAGTCTGTCTTTTTCCATCATCTTTCCTTACTGCGTTGTAAAGGGGGTCTTTGGTTACATTGGCCATAGCCACTACAATTGCACGGGGAAGACACAATTTATCTTTATTATTAATGACAACAATTCCCCGTCTTGCCTTGCATTCCTCGTCAAACGTATTGTAAAACCCTGGTCTTACCCTACCAGAACCTACAGGAAGGTTAATTCTAGTGCATTCCACTTTAAAGGTGTCGGTAGATTTGATGGATTCAGAGTTTGATTGCACAATACCGCCAAAGATTTGCCACAAAACGTTTTCATCAATTTCAGTAGCCGGACGAAAATTTACATAGCCTGGTGCTTTTGATTTCAAGTTGAGACTCTCCAAAGTAAACCCAAGTTGATCATTTTCAAAAGCTTGTTCTTTCATACTATTTACAATTTGTGCAAACCCCTGTCTCAACCAATCAATCTCATTAGTCTCTGGAGGCGGATTGGTGAATTTAAATACAGTTTTACTCCCATACAATCTAAATTTATTTACATAAGTTTGATCAGTACTAATCAAATTAACAGGCTCAACTACTTTTACGGGTTCAACTACTTCGTCAGATACGTTATCAGCCATACTAACATCCATCGTCGTCAAACGCCTAGAGCAAAGTAAAACAGACGCGGAGACACAAGATCTAGAGGGGACACGACCTGCGCGCGCACACAGCTAAATATAGCACACCGATTGCACACTACAACACAGAGACACAAGATGTGGTGGGGACACAGCTGCGCGCACACAAAGCTGAATATAGCACACCGATTGCACAATACGTTACAATAAAGAAACAAAGTTTACTTACCACTGATGTACCGTAAATAATCAAACTAACATTTAACACTAGAAATAACTTTCAAACATAACCTCAAAACATCAAACACAAGAGCACACGTCCAACACGTTCAATTGCCAAGAGCAAAGTGAAAGAAAATAAGTACTAAAAGGTTTAAATAGCAAAAATTGGCCAATCACACAACAGATCACCTATTTATGACCAATCAGGTACAAGCTTATTACAACCAATCAGCAACCAGGATACACACCATTAACACTTCCTTGTTTTGTTACAGAACCATGAAGATGAAGAAGAAGAAGAAGAAGAAGTTTAGTTTAGTGTTTGTAAATATTTTTAGAATAATGTAAATATAAATCGTAGATATAGTAGCATTAAAACATATTTTAGACCAAACAATCTGTGTAATTATTCAGGACACAGCTTTGTGGAGGTTATTTCATTTGGCAAGAGTTGATCATTACAGAGGTTATATCAGTTGGCGGGAACCTACGCAATACGTAAAGTGAAGCTTGGTGGGAAGGTGAGGTTACGTTGTTTGGCGGGAATCGGCGGAGAAGAAGTAAGGTTTTTTTCGTTTAGCGCAAAAGTCACTTGGCGGGAAGGTGATTTTTTCGTTTGGCGCGAAAATAAAAGTGAGGTTATGTTACTTGGCGGGAAGGTGATTTTTTTCGTTTGGCGCGAAAGTGAGGTTATGTTACTTGGCGGGAAGGTGAAGTTTTTTTTTCGTTTGGCGGGAACCTACGTATGCAATACGTAAAGTGAGGTTACATGTTTGGCGCGAAAACAAAAGTGAGGTTAGACCACGTGGGACACCAGAGGGCGACCACGTGGGACAAAAGGGGGCGTGGCCTAGGGGGAGGGGTGGGGATGAAATGCTGCTCTCTGATTGGTCCCCGCAAGAGCTGGGTATCCTACTTTTATGTAGTCTAATTTTATACAAGATAAAATTTAAAATTGTAATTTAGTCATTCGTTTACGAAAAAAGCAACATTGACCAATTGAATACTTCAACCAAAAACTAACTGATCACTGAGTGGTAGCTTATTGGATGCAATCAAAGAAATCTGGTACCAAGGAGCAATTATTAATTTGCTGCTGGGACGAACTACACATTGCTTGTTTTAGATAAGTGGCTTGGAAATATTACTATAGTCACTTGCGTGTGACCTTTTCAAACTATTTCTCCGTCTTTTGAAAACCACACATACCAGCCTATAGTGTATGTATAAACATTTTAATGAGTTAAAAAATGAAATATACTATGCTACTTATTATTAATTACTTTTATTCGTGATTAAATGGTATCATCGACAAAATTTTTTTGAAAACCAACAGTTCGATTCATGCATTTTGCAGTTCTTCAGTAAATTTGATGGACGAGTACTGTATAATCAAACGTCGTAGCTATGGTACATATAGAAAGCTATCTACAGTATAGAGAAAGATCATTGTTATTTACTATAATCAGTTCACAAAATTTAGTCAGTTTGAGGGGAATTCCCCCAGTACCTTTTTTGCTTTTATGTTAATTAATCTGCTGTTAAGCTACTATTTGAAAGGAAGTGGTTAAATGGAGGGATAGATTTCTTCCCCTAAAACCGCCTAAACATTGTGAATGGATTATAACTTTGAAGTCGTTCTGTTTTTAGCATACGCTATATTAAAATCTCCATAGTACATTTTTCATTGAAAGAGGACTTCTGAAAGCTACATCTCAATTTTAACTCCAGACTTTAATCAAATTAGCCAGATTGACTACATCCTAAACACGATTACTGCGCACCCTATAATCATCAGCCAAATTCACAAACAGAACATAAATTCAAACAAGTTTCGCCAACTGTCAATTCAGCAATATCCGCAGGATGTGCCTATCCTCTATTAAGATCTGTGAAAGTTGACTTAACCACCGCCACCGCCACCTCTCACATGCGGGCGTTTCTCCAATAACGGCGGGAAGTTTATACACTTAACCAACGATACTTTCTACCCTAACTGAGGTTGTGGTCTGTAGTAAACCGCAAGATGCCTAAAGCATTGTCCACACTTGGTGATTTGTCTCCGGAAACATCTGTCTCTGTAGTGTTGCCTTTTGTGTCTAGCGATGTTCAGGAAATCGGCCGACTCTCCTCCGACACTCATCCGACTGTCGGCCAAGTCTCCAAATGTGGACTAGGCCTTTAAAGACTCTGAACATGGTTAGCTTGATCAAATATTGCACTCATGGTTATGGATTTAACAGTGATTATTTGTGTTTCACAAAATGGACGTATAAAGTATTATATACAGCTTGGTAGCTAAGGAATGGTGTGTTTTTTGGTAATCAAATCATTTTCGGTTTGATGCTGAGAAAAGTTGAAATGTTTTTCGGTGGTTAGAAATTTGACCCGGCTGTGATTCATCATCGACGTTTTGATAAATGGTCCTGACTAAAGAAACCGCTGGTATCATGCAGTTACAAAGCTTCACATTTTCACATTCATTCGACACTCGTACTTTACTCATTTTCACCCTTAAATATGGGTCTAAACAACACAACTTATTATTTTAGATTTTGTATTTACTTTAAAAACTTTAAGTAAACAATTTAAAATAAATACAACCTATACAGGATCAGATAAAACCTCTCCTCCCCTTCGGTTGCTTTTTCATACCACAGTACTACTGTGCAAAAATACTATTCTTTATGCAAAAGTTCACAAAACATTAATTTTGGATATTGTTTGCCGTTATAGATTGGGAGCTAATCTATAACGGTAAACAATATCATAAAAGGGTTTACTTATTGTTTGCTATTTTATACAAACAGCAGTTAGTTACCGTTATTTAGATGCAAAATTTAGTACTCCGCAAACACCATATAATACCTTGATAAATCATAACTTAATTTGTTTTACATTTAAATTCGTCCAAGTCAATAAATAAGGATATGGTGATTGATTTGATGGTAAACACATGACCATTTGTATAATGATCCGGTGATATATTGGTGAATCGCGACTATTTTCTTCGAAAACATCTGTCGTTGAATTATAGAACCATACAAATATACAGCTGATGTCCTCGAATCCAGCTGATTTCTTTTCTCTCCAAGAAGAAAAACAGCTACTTGAGCCCCACAACACATAATGCATTTATCACTGTTTTGCTGCAGTATGACGAGAAGTTAGGGGATGTATACATTAGAAAATATATTTATGTAGCCATTAAAAGTTATTGCCGCAGTAAGGTAATCAACCTTTACCGTGACATTTTAGTTGACATTATTGTCAACGTGATCGCACCTCTTAAATCCAACGATACGATCGAAACTCACGGAAACATGAACGACGTTTGGTAGTATACCAGCTAACAATAGTTAATTTAGTCCGATAAACTATAAACATGCTTTGGTTACACCTTTATGCTCACATGATTATAGGAATTAATTGTAGTTAAGTATGGATTCAATGACTGGATACGAACAGGCAAACATACATAGACATCTCTAATCCTGTAGCATGTATTGCACTACTTTTTAGCGAGGTAGAGTGAGTAGCATTCAGAAGATATTTGCAAACTCGGATATCCAAGTGAGTTAGTCTCCTATACCTATAGTCTGTATGATGGGACCTGTCTTCTGACCCTCCGTTGTCATGGGACTGACCCGCTCCTTGGCCCTTATACTGGTCATGAGACAGGTCTCATAATACAGATGCTGAATTGTGTAATGAGGGTTTCTAAGGAGCCAACACGTTGCCCCGTTTATGCTTGGAGATTGACTAAGGAAGGTGAAAAGTTGTCAGATTAGTTACCAAATGTGTCTCAGTGTGGAAAATGGAAAAGTAAATATAAAGTCGGCAATCGCTATAGGCCTACTGCACCCTAAAGCTTAATACTTTACTTTGAAATGGCGACCATACGATTGAACAACTGCACTAGTCACTAGTCGCAGGAGTCGCGGCATAGGAATAATTGACAAGCATCTCGAGCCGTACGTATCAGTATCAGTCGCCACATAGGAATTGGACCTTAAGACAGCTTTAGACACAGCTGTTAATTAAAGCCCATACAGCCAATGGCGACTAAGGGACTTACAGTTTATAGTGGGACCCGAACCACATTTTTGCCTTGTAATTCACGAATCGGTCTAATTATCAGGATAGTCGTAGTATACTCACTAGTGCGGACGTTAATCCACACAAGGGAGTATCGCATCCACAGTCCCTGTTGCAATGGGCATTGTTACAATGGTAGGCCAATAATATACTTCCAATCTCAATTACAAACCAGAGCGATGGAGTCTTGATACGCAGTCTTGGTTATGGAAACCGTTCGCCTGTTTATGCCTTGTTACGATTTGTTATGCCAATTATATACTTTGATGTCGTCGGCATCACAAAGAGATCCTCAGGGATCGTTAATTCCTGGATTTGTTATGCCAATTATACATCTGCGTGGCCTCATTTGGAGTTCTTGTCGTTCAAAAACTGGATAAGTAGGATAAGGATTGCGAAATTTTAAGTCAATTTGTTTAGTATTTATCAAACAGATTGACTTAAAATTTTGCTTTGAAAGATGAAAATCAAACTTTCAAACTGATTGAAATTTGAATTTCAGAAGGTTGTATTGCACACATTACGCAGTTGTCTCAACCAAGAAGGATATATATTTCAGCGTTTGCTTTCACATAACCTACAAAGGTTTTTATCAGTTCTCAACGCTTCAATCAAATTATAATTCAATAAAATACGATTACTTCAGCGACTTTAACCTCTTCAACTCTTCCGAAAAACCTTATTTTTTTTATTTTTTATCGTATGTTTGTCAAGCAGAAACCAGGAAACTTCACAGGTATTTCTTTTGGCAATCTATTATAATTCAAAACTGCCAAAACTGTTTGATTAAGTGACAAAATGTTAAACACTCAATTCAGTCTCGTCATTATGCCACATAAAAGTGCGTGTTTAATAGCTTTCACCCAACGGCCGCTCTTGATGTAAACCTGAGTAATTTATAAAATCTGACTCTACACATTCATCTGCATGGAAATTACCTGTGATTATGTAATTAGATGCAGTGTATTCCATGGTTGTGGCTGTCAAAATATAATTACATTAATTTGTTATAATTTCATCGAATGTTATTAAACAAATTAAGACAAACAGACGTTCATCAATTCGTTGAGTGTTTTGGCTTGGACAATCTCGAGTTTATGGAGGTTTTTATATTATGATCGGATTTGTGTATAATATGTAAGTTATCAATAGGAATTTGAGTTTTTCATTTTTGTTCGATCTTATAAGCTGAGATATTTTTAACTTTGGAGGTAAAAAGGAAGAACCTCTATTACTAAAAATGTATAGCCTGCTACTATGTATTTATACAGCTGGCTTTTGTTATTTATTCGTCCAAAGGCGAAAGGCCAGTACATAGAGACAGTTTAATACTAGACTACAGAATATTAGTATTAATTATTTGGGCTTTGACATCAACAGTGATGAAACAAACTTACAGTGAAACTACAAAAATCACATCCCAATAAGTCACTGAGTCTGGAGGTTAAATAACAGATATCTAAAATTGATACCTAAGATTTGTTTTGATATTAGTATCATGTTAACATGGATGTTAAATGCTGCAAGTCCCTGTATTAAAACCTGGAGCCTACTTTGATGTGTTTCGTGTGGTGTCTGGTGTCCCAATCACTAATGATAATTAAATAAAATTAATACTAAGGGGTAAGGGGTTTCTCCTATTTAATGGTATACTTTACAATGTCCACCTTACTCTTAAGTGATAATACCTAGAAATAATTCTTTCTGTTTTGTCATTATATTTATCTATGGTCATAACAGAAGTATGCAAAATGACAATAAGCAATATAACTCTATGTCTACAGAATCGAATAGAAACATGCCTTAAATCGTCTAAAATTATTATGACCTCGGTTGATGAATATAGAAGGGAAACTGTTTTGTACATTGTGTTACTAGCTACACAACAATTCATTCAACTTCAGCTACGAATAACTTATGTAAATTCACTTCAAATGTTTTGTAATTTATTTTCAGTGAACTCATTTCACGCACGAACAAGTAATGTCGCAACAATCAATAATCATTCATAGTTACATTGGTAACAGGGCCACAAATGTAACCGTTACTTCGCTGTCACCGATCATGCATGTAACCGATACCAGGAAGTATTGTTTTTACTCTCGCGAAGCCAAATAACCGTCACAAGCACAATCCTATGGTCGATCAACCGCTTCGCATGTCATTCGTGGTTGCATTTACTTTTTTGGAACGTTAATTAAGGTCTTTGCTTTACCAACCGGATTCTTCAAGATTAGGCTTACTAGCATATTCTTTAGATACAATTTTCAAAATTGAATGAACACCGCAGTATGAAGAATTCGGAAAAATACTTTATTTTGTGATTATAGTCACGTAAAATGTTATTATGCATGTCCATGGAAATATTGGACAGACTTCAGTACAACCTAAACTATACAGCTCTCTAAAAACGATTCTTAAAAATAGCTGATCTTAGTCAGTAAGTAAGACAAGACATCACACTCCATTCAACACTCATATGCAGGTTAAAGTACGCGTTAATTGTCTCCTTAACTCAATTTTGTACCTAATGAAACTATAGTAAGGACATTAACCGGACTAAATCAATATAGCCAAAAAATAAATAAAACCTCCCAAACTATATGTCTTTCAACATCAAATCTTAACTTGATAGAAACTGCAGAATATATTATACACATTTAGGTGGGTGTATAAATCAATAAGTTTTTCCTGTATTTCAGCATAGACTTTTTTTCTACGATTTTAGTCAGGCGAGAAGACTTTTACAGACCGCAAAATATAGTGGGCAAACACATTTGCTTTCGTACAAAAAAGCACCTTGTCCGTCTTCGATGGACAAAAATGTTCATGGAATTTACGTGAGGTCTACAGTATCAATAGATACTTAGCGACTCGAATTGTTCACAATCTAGTTTAACAGTAGTGATGAAGATCAGTGTCACTAGACGGTGTCTTCGTCTTGTCTACGGGAAAGTGCTTTACCGTCTATCGCAGGTCGGTTTGTAGGTCACACGACAAGAAGCGGCGCCAAAAACCTCTCTCTTGTCAAAGCTGGTTTGAGATACTTAGCTTCTGTAGCAATAGTTGACGTATCCACCTTGGACTGGTGGATAAGTCTTGATCGTTGAAAGTGAAAGGTCCAGACTGTCAGATATGACAAATGCTAGTTTATTTACTCTGTTTTAGTACGTTTGTTTAGGCAATTCTTCATTCTTCGGGCAATTTTAATACTAAAGATAAATTGCGTTTATATGAGGAAGTAGTAATGGCGACCTAAGAAAGCCTTAAAAGGTGACTTATCTTAAGCATTTTTAAAAAATGTCTTTGAATCATCATCATCGTCCTGTGTTGGCCTTATAACGTTTTTGTTACAATATGACACGTTTCGTAGCGTTCGAGTGCAACTTGCCAGGAAATTATGTGTGGACTGCGGAAAACTTGAAAAACTTACATAATACTGTGGTAAGGTGAAAATCAGCTCAGGTATACAAGTTTTAAATAATCGTTAACCAACCAAAACTGATAACAACCTTTCCAACTAAACATTCCAGTCTCTGTTTGATAGTGATTAAGATTGAAATAAACACATCCAACCTTCATAACCTAAGTATTTTTTACTTTCCTTAATTTCTGTCAAACTGCATTTCACAAACCGTTAATCATAATTATTCCCTTCTATATTCATTCATCGTTTTTGTTATGGACTTCGAAGGGAGCTTGCTGCTGCACTTGTCAATTTTGCGTCAACAAATCCATACCTAGGTAGATAGGAAGCGAGCTGGTCTAGTGGTAGACCGCGGGGCTTCGGTGCCCGAGGTCCCGGGTTCAAATCCTGCCAATCACCAATGGATTTTGTCTATGACTATCATTGACAGTCTCTAAGACTAACATGAAGTTAATTGTAAAACAGTTCTGGGCTAGAAACTAGCGTCCAAGGATGTGAAGGTGGGGCATATAAACAAGTTTCACATGTAGAGGTGGAAACAAACAGCCAGGCGGAACTGTACCAAACAGAACCATTGTACCATTTCTTCTCAAACTATGTGTACTGTTTTTCCTAGCTAATTCTAATCTACTGTTGATGTTACAGGCCATGGCGTACCGTGGACTATCACGGCACGTAGACCTAGAGTCCTGCCCGGAGCCAGGGGATC
Organism: Macrosteles quadrilineatus; assembly: GCF_028750875.1. NCBI lineage: Eukaryota > Metazoa > Arthropoda > Insecta > Hemiptera > Cicadellidae > Macrosteles > Macrosteles quadrilineatus. Next base: position 62,757,442 of record NW_026542599.1, read on the forward strand.
GCTTCTCACTGCAGGAGCTCATAGGAGAAGGCACCTACGGCGAGGTCTACAGTGCCAGAGACACGGTCACTGGTGAGTAACAGAGAAATACTGTAGCTGAGTTGTAAGAACATGCATAGCTATAAAACTAGTAATTTACTAGCTCTATCTTGGGAGGTCAGTAGTTGTTTAGCAGTTCCAAATGGACCTTGTCTTTGACCTGGCTTATGCCAACTCCGCGCGTTGGCAACTTCGGGTCCCTCGCGGCACATGTCCAACTCCGCGCGGTGTTTATATGTTGCATATATACACTGCATTATCATTAACCTAACCTAAAAAAAAACTTACCTGACCTATCCTGTCACTTGAATAAAGTAGTTGTGAACAAATAAAAGTGTAACATTACTTTTGAAACAAACGGTATGTAAAGAATATTTAATAATAACACTACATCTCATCCGAGAGCACAAGTAAAGTTAAAGATTGATGAGCATAGAGCTTACTATCCCCCTTTGACTATTGGTCTTTCAACTGGTTCTAACCAAGAAGCAGCAGATGTTTTTCAAAAGCTACACACATCAATCTCGTCTTACAATTATTAAAATTAAATAAAATCATGTTCAATCATACAAGTAGTTTCGATCAACAATATATTTTTGTAGATGTATGTTTGTTGAAGTTACGCCAACACTCTATGATGTGGTAGTATTGTCAAGGTTTAAAATCTTCACTATAGCAGGATAGTGTTTACCATCTGTAGAGATGACAGGATACGATCGTCCGTGCATCTCTTTTACGGAAATATCCTATATTAAACCTCGACAAAACTCCCGGTATTCGGCGTTTAACGTACTTGCTTCATCTAAACACGCCGTGGTGTGAACGGTTCTCGCCTTTCCCCGGGTCTCCTCGGATCAATCAGCTGGCAGGAGGACGGTCTGAGGACTTTCACCGAAACGTGCGAATCCGCGGCAAACTCAATCGATTGGCGCGAAAGCCACTTTCCCTCGACCGTCACTTTGTTATCTATGTTATCTCGATAGAGGTGCAACGGTAGGTATGCGGGTATAAAAACTGAATAAATAGCAAATGTTGGTAGGTTTATATGGAATAGGTGCGTTACGTCTTTTGAGTACTGTGCTTTACCATGTGTGATATTAATACTTTTAATACTTTTCAATGAAATGGCGACCACAGTAAGTAGGTGTTTTAAGCCAAGTATGAATGGAGATGAGTGTAGGATGAGTGGCGCGATCTTGTACTCTTGTTAGTGACTAAGGCCGACATATTCCTTAGACACAGCTGTTAAAGCCCATACAGCTAATGGCAACTAAGGGATCTACAGTTTATAGTGGAATCCGAACCACATTTTTGCCTTGGTATATACGAATTGGTCTAATTTTCAGGATAGTACTGCGGATAGTCGTAGTACTCACTCGTGCGGACGTTAATCCACACAAGTATCGCATCCACAGTGCATGCCTATAAATATCCACAATTCGTAACCACCTAGTAGCTGATGGATACAGGACGACGCCACCCGTCCCAGTTTATGTTATGCTGGCTGAGGCAGTATGTACTGACCTTTTCAGCTGTCAAACTCCTTTAATAATAAAATATAAATAAAATATAAAACGAATCAGCTCTCTTTGATCATTGAGTTTTCAGTAAAAGGTCCTAGGTAAAGGAACAACTAAGTCTGTAACAACGCTACCATATTCATTCTCACTCTTCGTTCACTAATTTTCGCCTTACACACTAATTAATACATCCAAAACTGCCTATACATATAAAATTAATATCCTGTATTTTTCGTTAAAACACGTTTATTTATGTATTGATTTTTTGTATTGACAATGGATACACTACAGTGTATTTTTTTCTGGCAATACGACCTACGAAAATAAAATTATTTACCATCTACATAGTTTTAGCTGAAAAAATTCAAATCTTCATTTCAAAAGCTGAGAATAAATGTTTATTTTTGCCTGTTTTTTAGTTACGTGTAAATTTATAAATTCCTCTAAAGACCGTGGATATCTTACTTTTTTCACTTCGCACAAGATTAATTAGCAAACTTTATGATCAAACTATACATTACTATCTAACTTTTTTCACTTCGCACATGATTGTAAACATTTTATTAGCAAACTTAATGATCAAACTAAACATTACTATCTAACTTTTTTCACTTCGCACATGATTGTAAACATTTTATTAGCAAACTTTATGATCAAACTATACATTACTATCTAACTTTTTTCACTTCGCACATGATTGTAAACATTTTATTAGCAAACTTAATGATCAAACTAAACATTACTATCTAACTTTTTTCACTTCGCACATGATTGTAAACATTTTATTAGCAAACTTAATGATCAAACTAAACATTACTATCTAACTTTTTTCACTTCGCACATGATTGTAAACATTTTATTAGCAAACTTTATGATCAAACTAAACATTACTATCTAACTTTTTTCACTTCGCACATGATTGTAAACATTTTATTAGCAAACTTTATGATCAAACTATACATTACTATCTAACTTTTTTCACTTCGCACATGATTGTAAACATTTTATTAGCAAACTTTATGATCAAACTATACATCACTATCTAACTTTTTTCACTTCGCACATGATTGTAAACATTTTATTAGCAAACTTTATGATCAAACTAAACATTACTATCTAACTTTTTTCACTTCGCACATGATTGTAAACATTTTATTAGCAAACTTTATGATCAAACTAAACATTACTATCTAACTTTTTTCACTTCGCACATGATTGTAAACATTACATTAGCAAACTATACATTACATTAGGTTATGTCGTTTATGATATTGGATTGACCCACTACAGTAGCTAAGTATTGTAAAAAATACGAGTCTCGCTCGTTTTTTTTTTTTTTGCCACTAATGAGTCGAGTCAATTAATCTTTTTGGTTGTCGTTATTTGCTTAGTTATGACTTGTGAATTTTTGTAATTTTATTAAATATTACCGCTATAATGTTTTACCAGTTTCCCACTCTACCCATAGCTGCAACATTGCTGAGCGATTGTAATGGAGGAACAATGGAAGCCGTAACAAAAGATTTTGATTGACAGATCAATTTGTGGATGTTACAAAGTATGCTGGCCTGATTCAGGACAGTCGGTCGTTAGAATACTGAATATTTAACGTGTTCATTTTGCTATGTGAAGTCCATTTGAATAAATTAAAAAAGATGTCACATCATATTTGGCTAAAGCCTATACATAAACACTAGATGAAACCCGTCGAAATCGACGGTTACTTTCAAGGTTTACGCCAATTCATCTAACTGCGATAAATTGAGTGAAACTATACATATTTTGAGCATTAGCATTGTTTAAAGATTATTAAGTGCAAAAACAATAATGATATTAATTGCTATAGCTACCAAATATGGTTGATCATTCAATGAATAAAATATTTCCCAAACGTCTTCGGAGGATTTGGTATGTCTTCCTTTGGAAGAACCTTTAAATAGTATTAAAATCGTATTGGTGGATCTTTTGTAGTTAAACACTTCCGTTATTTCATCAGTGTAATGCAGATTAATCTATGATTTTATTTGAAAAAAAAATATCTGTTTGTTGGGAAGACACGATCTAACTTCAAAGGAAGGTATATCCGTTACAGTGTAAGTTTGATTTTTCCTTCGTCACGTCGCGTCAGTTCATATCGTACTTCCGTGCCAATGGATTTACCCTTCTAGCACAGTTTTGAGAAATTGGTTGTGGGGTTATACTGTTAAAGCTGGAATTCCTTGACATGGGGGATTTCAGTTAGTTATCTTAGCCTTATCAATTACATAAAGTTGTCAATATAATCTCCATACGGAATGTTAGGTGTAGTGGATATATACTTGAAGTGAATTTGGCTTTTATTCTTGAACTGCTAGGGAGCCCTCATTTAAATGATCGTGCGGCTTCATTGACAACAAATAATGCAAATGACATAGCAATGTGGCATTTCCAAAATACAAAAGATAATGTAAATTGTCTGTTACGTAAATATTGACGTTTACATGCATTGTTAATCAACGTATCTGATAAAGGATGATGTGATCTAGATTAAAAGTAATATGACCTTTCTGTCGTTATTCATTGGGCCATATTTACAGCCAAAATGTTGTGTTATTTTGAATAATATTACCAACCCAGTGGGCCACGGTCCGTAATATAGGCCACTGCAAATAATTTGTCAAGATAGGTACAATTTTAGGCAAGGTTTATGTGTTTGGATGTTATTAGACATAGACACAGGGTAAGAGCAAAATAAAATTCTTCTGTAGATGAATATCTGTTGGAGAAATATAAGCCGAATTATAAATGTCACAATATGAGTTTAAGCTCCATAAATGAATCTAAACCGTTACAAAAACGTGTTCACAATTGACATGGTGAAGATTATACACGACCAATTTACTTAAATGTAGCCATCAATTTTTGCTCTTCAGGCATTCACTGGAAGGTATAATGCAAGCATTTTGCACAAAATTTCCCTTGTAACAGTAGACAATACACATAAAAGATGTCTCCTCTTCCTTTGAAGTTCATTTTTGGTGATGGAAGGTTTGTGTTGTTGGAGACATTATAGGAAAAATTATGTATCGCGTGATGGAAAATGTCCTCAATTATTCCCAAAAACATAATTCTTCTCTCAGACGAGTAAAATTTCAAGAATCGCTTTCTTGGAAGCCACATCAGGGCTTCCACCTGTTTAGGAACTGATTATTCGAGCAACAGATAACTGTTGCTGATTATTTCAGAGAAGTTGCAACAATCAACTCAGCTGTTTCAACCAATTTTAATCAAAGCATTTCAGTTCTCTGCTTCCTAATACAGAGGCACCAATATGAAATATTTGCTTGTTCTTGTAACAGTTTTAGGACGAATTGTTTCGTATTGAATTATTCAAATTTAAATTCTCAGTAACTTTTAAGACTAATGTAGCATCTGCATAATTTCTGTGGCGAATTTTCCACTAACACGCTGAAAAATAATTATCCACACTAGAGCGTTGTCTCTATTAGAATCGCAGTAATAACGTTGTCTCGGCGAGCATCAAATTAGTATAATCATGAAATCATCTGCATGCATTGTTATACTCGAGCTGACACTCATTCAAATCCTCACATCATGCAAATGTTGCTAGTTAGTGAGTAATTTGCGTGGAAAAAATTGATTTAAATACATTGTAAAAGTGCGTGAGGGAAGCCGTATTTACCTAATTGAGAGGCCGATGGGTAACTTGATAACTAAAATTGCCAATACGGAAACAATCTTTCGCGCAATCTTTTAATTGTTTAGAAACTTCCCGATTTTTAATTAACGTGCTCTAAACACAAGATGTAAACCAATCTCCCGGCAAAAACTTGAACCAACCTGATTAACATCTGAAACCAGATCTGTAATCTGTACTGCGTGTAGGAATCGAACTCGTAAAGGTTAGTGGAGGAGAGAGTGTGTAGCTACGTTAGTGGTTGGTTAGATACCAACTAGTCGAGGACAACATACTCCAGATAAAGGCAATGCAGATATTAGTGGGAAACATGTCAAATTACGCATTTTTATACTGTTTAACTCTTCACTACAACTAAAAGTCAAAACTATTTAAATCTGGAAATATTTTACTAAGTAATTGAGGACTTTTAAGACCCGAAATATTTATAATTTCAGTAATTTCAGTCATTTCTGATCTGGGCAAATCTGACGTAAATCTGGGATACCGTTTTTCCATTGCTTTAAGGAACGGTCAGGATGGTATACCAATTTCCAATTCAGTTCTAGTTAACGTTTTTATCCAAGATGGGGTGTGTTGCTCCTAGTGGTTAGTGTCTCGGACTTTAATGAGTTTGGACCGATTTTCATTGAAAGCGTTTGAAATTTACTGCATTGTAAATATACCGTACTGGTGTGGGAACTAGCAAAAAACAAATGAAATGTTAAATAAAGTTTCGGACGATCAAGAGAGTTTGGTCTCCTAACCTCTAACCAAAAGATTTTAGTTTTCGAAATATTCTCCACTATCTTCTTAACCTTAGAGACGTGCCCAGAAATAATTGTTAGCAGCGAAGCACGAAGGAGGCAACTGGTTCTATCATTATACCAGATAGAGCCTAACCAGTTGTAATAACACTTATTGGCAACTCTGTTGATAAATGATTCTACATATCAGATGGTACTGTGGGGTCCTGGTGTTATCTTTGGACATGTTTACAGTATGGAGACTAAATTAGCAATGCTGAACCTGAACGTATGTATGAGTCTTTCGGTATTCATTGGGATCTTGTTCATAATTCGTCTAGTTGGGTTCAATAAAACAATTTTGAACGTTTTAACAAAGTTTTTTATTTACTTTGTCAAACCACTGTGAGAAATTGATGACGATTTGGTTTTTTACTGTACCACAATTAATCTTGTTCTTAGGCAAGGAAAAGCAGGAATATACATTTTATAAGACATTTTTATAAGGATATGTTTTCTATTCAAACAAAAGCCTCAAGAAGAAGAAAACGTTACGTTCCTATTATGTTTAGAAGTTCATTTGTAAAGCACTGCTGTATTGAGATCAGCTAATTTAAAACACTACTGTAATTTCGTACTATTATGATCATTGATCATTGTCATACATTTCACATATTAATCTCAATTAAGTGTCTTGAACATGTTACCGACAAAACTTCTGATTCATTACGACACAACATAAAACAAGACATTACAAAAAAAAATGATATTATACATATTTAAATCTTCACTGATTTTTTTCTCTACAAAATGATAACGGTACACTTTTTCAGCCCGTTTGTTTTTTAGCACTAGTATTTTTATGTCCATAGAATATGTTTTCACCTTTTATACGAGTTCATATCAAACAAGGTTATACAAGTACATTACATTGTCGATGGATGACACATAATTGTGTAGGCGGAAGTAACCGTATGCACTTCCGGTGTCGCCATGACAGTCAGCTGTTGTATTATCAGTTGATGATAACAGCTGGCCATGTGAATGTTACACCTCCTAACTAACAAGTTAATAAGCATACCCTTCGGTTGTAAATCATGTTGCGATCTCAATTAAAGCTGACCATTCCACATGTCGTGACTATGATACTAAATCTACTGTATGAAAGTAATTGCAAATAGAAATACGTCTATTTTCTCTTTGTATACAATTTACCTTGGAAAGTTGCTTGACAGCTCGTTAAATTCCTTCAAGATGTTTTTAGAAGCCAATGACTACCATTAGTTATGCAAAATATGTAGATTTGTTATTTCTATAATGCATAATACAATATTAGTAGACATGTTCATTGAAACGTGAAAAGTTTGAAGAAATTGTTATTCAATTTTAAGCTTTATATTTGAATCTACCAACAACGTAAAGGCTGCATCGTTATGATCTTGCGAAGATATACTGATTTTACCTACCACAGTCCGTTCCAGCTATAACATTTGTTTTAAAAATTCAAAATTTCAAAATTCTTCAGATTTGAATTTATGGTTTGTATTATCACGAATTAAACATAATAAAACTGTTATACCATAGGCTTGGTGTGCTCTATCGCAATAGAAACCTCGTTTGTATCGTGGTGTGTACAACTATGTGATGGCCACTCTTCACTTAACAGCTGGTATTTCACTTAACATGTCCGTGATGGACCAAACTAATCAATTACGCCACAGCATGTAAGCCACTAACAATGTGGGGTAACTGTGAAAATCTCCACTTCCGGAAAATGTAGAATGGCTAAATAATGATGTAGGCGATGCTAGAATCACTTTGAATTCAAGGTTTAAGAAGGTTGAGGTAGTATTTTTTGTGTTTTGTTTTACCATGTTGAATGTAAAAGTTAATATTGTCAATAACGTTCTATAAATATGTTTGTTAATTATCAACTAAGTTGGGGATGTATCGTAATTAGTGATGATGAAATTCAATCATCAAATAAATATGTTGTGGCATAGGTAGGTTTGGTTGGATATTAAAAGGTATGTCGATGTTAATTCATTGAATGTTTTCAAAAATACAGTTATTTTTTAAATTATAAGCGTGCTATTAAATTAAACGATGTCAAATACTTTGTAAAATATGCGCCTTAACCTTGACGTACGAAATAAAAAGTTATCTATATAATTAATACGCTACATGAAACTTTGTCGGTTGAACTCCTTCGCCATTTCTTAACCTATTTTATCCATTGACGTCTCATTGGAAAGAGCGTGTCGCGTAGATTTGCAAACTGGCCTTACATTTTCGAAAAAGCCCATTGGGCTCTGCCCCAGTGGCTTTGAAAGTTCCCATGTTATCCTTATGAAGAACATAATTGTTTACATTTTGATCAGCTGTATAATTTAATTGCTGTTATTTATTTTCCAATTCAACGAAACGCATAGGTTACATTTACTGATTTGGTTGAAATTAAATATTTGATACTTTAATTTACATTCGTACTTTATTCCAATGTAAAAAATCGAGAAAGCCTGGGCAATTTGATATATTTTACCAAAAAAGAAAAATTAATTGACAGGGTACTGAATTTTTGAGCAATAATTGAAAGAACCGATTTTTTACCATGGAAACATAGTAGTCATAGAACACCACTAAGTAGAAAAAAATAGAGATAAAAAAAAACATTTACTATCGTTATCATCCTAAATAATGAAGAGCACTTACAAGATGAAGATTCCCACAAACAATGAACAGGGATGTTACCCAAAGTGTTACTATTTTGTAGTAAACACTGACTTAACTTTATGATGATTGGCAAAGGAAAACACTCTAGGGCTGAATTAAACTGGTACGGCAAGGACATTAAATATATGTTTTAATAAAAGTCAAGTGATTTTAAAATAATATGACTACATCCAAGAAACCTTAATACAACTTTCACTGAAGGATTTGCATTATTCACATTTAAGGGAAACAAAAAACCATCTGAACGACATTTGACCTTTCAATTCTGCATTTTTTTCAGGTAAATATAACTTACGTTATAACAGTAACTAGGTAGCCAAATTAATGCCAATTGAAGCAAATAAAATTATGACAGAGAGGTTATGCAGAAAAACAGGCAGTTCTTAAGTAATGTAAACAAAATGTCATCGCTATAAAAAATTACTGAAATTTGTAAACATACTAGCGACAACAAGTAGTACTATGCAGACTACATTATCATTGACGAAGATCAACCTGGACCACCTAATGCGGCTGGTCCACCTAAGTGGGAAAGATATGTAGAAGATACTAAAATACCCCCGCCGCAGCAAACCTGCCGTCTAAGCGAATTTCCATTTGGCTGTATTGATTTTTAATTGATCTATTTAAATAACATTAGGTTTAACGAGTACCTAGGTTTGCTGCTACAAGGAAACTAATAAAGTGTGCGTTTTAAGTAAAATAATTATTGCTTAGTATAAAATGAATATATTTGCCAAGTTTGATCAAAAGATATCCATAAACAAGCAAACTACAACATTTTACAATATTCTCCATAAGAATAACATGGGAATTTTAAACTTACCATTTTTTTTAGTTTTCTCCGTAACCAATAACCGTACAAAAACACTTTGATATACTGAATTGTTTGTTTTTTTAAGCTCTTTAAGAAGGTTTAGAGAAAAATTAGGAAATTTTGTGTTTTGAGGGTCAAAAGTGAGAAAAACCAATTTTTACCCCATAAACCCCCCCATATAACCCTGTTCCCATGGTCCGATCATGCTGGATCGCGAACTCATTCAAGTTTATCCCGCATTACACCTTCAAACCAAATTTCATCAAAATCGGATACAAATTACTCAAGTTATCGTGTTCACGGACACATATATATATATATACATATATAAAAATTTGAACGAATTGTGTTTTTGGCCTCTGGGGACATCAAAATGAAAAAGTAAATCGGTCCCGGGCCTAAGTCTTACCATGAGACCTACGGTAATAGCTACTTCCCTATAGGGAAATTCGCTAAAACCAGATCAGCTTTTGAAAAATGATCAAATATTTACTAGAAATGTTGATTATATGTAACTGTTAGTCACGTAATCTATGAGCAGAGTCTTTTAAACTCATCGGAAATTATGACTTTTATTCGCTTTTAAATAAGTTAATTATTTGTTTTTAAATACTGTAACTACTTTACTTCTTTGCAATTGCTCGATTTCGAGCAACATGTACACTAGTAATATTTAAATTAGTAAAATATATTCACATATTGTCAAAATTAACTATGCTTTCAAGAAACAAATTCACTGGATCATTACCAATATGTTTGGACAAGAAACGAAAAATAATAACAAATTTACACTTACATTTTCCACTCAATTCAATCGCACAGGTACATACCAATTGAAACCAATTAACGTTTAGTGTCTCGATCTTCTAGACATTACCAATTACAGCTGATGCCTCGCTATTACAAACCAATCTAAAAGCAGTTTCAGAAGTAAGATTTTCAGATTCCAGTTAGCATTTGCCAGCTGCCAGACTAGAGCTGCCGCTCTATCATTAACCAGTATGAAGTCTGACGCTATCCCCGGCTATCTGCTATCTTGATTCGCTAACTGGAACCATCATAGTTATGCACCATCTCGGTAGTCAAGGTGTGGTCTGCAACAGTCTATAAACATAGTGGTTCTGCTGTTGATGTTTCGAATTTGAATGATTTGCCTTTGGGAATCGCGGATGCTGGTTTTTATTGCTAAGTAGTCTTCGACTGGTGTGATTTAGGATTAGTCACAGTAGCATGTTTATTTTGTTGTTGAACTACAATTTCCTCTGTCCAATCGTTAATCGGTTTGGTGGTTTGAGAAGTATTTTTTCGAGCTTTATAACGAGGTTTTCTTTACATAGAGGATAGGGAAAGTAGACATCGTTTTACTGAATTGCTGCACTTCGAAGCTGACACAATGGATTTTAAGGCAAATATGGACGAAGGATGTATAGAGAGAAGTGAGTGAATGTGTTGTTACAGGAACCTTCTGATTCTACGACCTTGTTGGATACGATTCTTTTGGTCTTCACTGAGCGGTTGTTGGTGCAACAATTGGCTTTGCAGAATGACTTTCCGTTCTACTGCATAATCTCAAGCCTGATTTCAGTTTACTGATGTCAACTCAATGATTTCATTGTTAAATTAAAATTTTGAAAACTTATGATTCTTCCTTTGGTCATAATGCCCAAGGGCAAGAAATAGTATACCAATCAGAACTCATTAAATTGCCTCTAAATTGTCGATAAGAACAATAAGTCCAAAAGAAACTAAGTGCAATCTATGGTCTGAACATCCAGCATTAACATAGAATATTACTCGCAAACAGCGGTCAGTGATAACTAAATTACCAAAATACGAAAACATAAAGAGACATTTTTTCTATGTCTACTTAAGTGAAAGAAGTAGATAGATTTCAATTCAATCACAAAATATTGGGAACTAGCCATGCCAGTTTGATTGTTGTTTAAGACAACAAAGCATCTTAAAATATCACAACTGAAACTGGACTTAAGAGTTCCTGAAACTTAAGATGGTTCGAAACTGAACTCAGCTGTCCTTCGCCTCTGTATAAACAAACAGCTGATCTGATCCTATAATAAAGCTATCTATATAAAGCCAAAAGTACCCATGAACTTGAGAAAACTACAAGTCACACCCCCATAAACCATATACTTAAAATGTTCGTCCTGACGAGAAACCTTGCGCAAAATTATCCATTATTTCATAAATTGCCCTATAAGGTCGTAATTGCTTTCCAAAGGGAACTTTCCATTTACCTAATGTTAAAAATACCTCAGCTGTTATTTATTATTTGTTTGTATTACCATTACTGTATTCTGTTTTGTTTATTTCATCTTAACTTAACCAATCAATAGTTTTATTAATACTAATGTAGTAAAACGGGGTGGAGCCCGTGGGTAAAAGCTAGTATGCATCATAATCTTTCTACATTCTACACTCACTCGTTTTTTATTTTGGATAAAATAACCTGTGTGCCTCTATCTCATGTTAATTTTTGAAGACTGTCCATCTACATAACTCTCAACAACAGGTGAAGGCTACAACCACAGCGTAGTGGTGACTCTCGTGTCCATTGTCCATTCTATTTCTATAATAGTCGATTCTACGCTCACTCTTTACTGATTTGGGTTAATATACCCGCAGTTTGCGCCTCCATCTCAATTTTTAATGAAATTGAAGATTTTTTGTCCATCACATACATTACTCTCAACCACAGGTGAAGGCTGCAACAACAGCGTAGTGGTGACTCTCATGTCCATTGTCCATTCTATAGTTTTATAATGGTCGATTCTACACAACTGATTTGGGTTAAAATACCCGCAGTTTGTGCCTCCATCTCAATTTTTAATGAAATTGAAGATTTTTTGTCCATCTACATAACTCTCAACCTCAACCACAGGTGAAGGTTAGTGTTCAGAGTGAGTCTGGTCGGGTAATTACACAAGGAAAGCTGCATGCATCATGCATCCTCTATACACTAGCTCAGACCACACTAATGCCAAGTGATGGTCACCCATGCATGCCTGGTGTGATAATGATGCAGGAAAACACTTACATCCCTAAGTTTCTCTGCAGTTTATTAGCGCGTCTTTGTAGACAGTAAATGTTACCTTTCTATGTGGGTGTGGCGGGATGCTTGGTTAGGTCGTGTGTTTGTAGCGTTCAATACAGGTCTTCGGTCCTGAAGATCTGGGTTCAAGTCTAGCCAATCTATGGCCTTAGGGTGTGTAAACATCCGAAAAATGATGGTTTGGAAATACCTTTTCAAACTGTATCCATACATCTCAACACAAAATAATCTGTAAGGTACTAAGAACTTTCTTTTTGTTAGAGAGCTCGCTTATGATTGTTTAATTTTTTAAGCATTATTTGTGGTGGAGTAAAAACCATAATTTTCTAATTTTTGTTTGGTGGTACAATAGTCATTGTGCATGCACTGCTAAAATTCCTTATGGCGTTCATTTAAGTTCTGGTTTGTTAACTCAGAGTTTTTGCTTCTCAGAACCATAGAATACTTAACCAGTAGTGGCACAATATCATTATAACCCTTCCAATTATATAGTTTTGTTCAAACATTGCAAAAACGGATGGAAGAAAACAGGTGTCATTTTTCTGTTTTGCATTTAAATTCCCTGTTTTTAAAGAATTTTTCTAGCAGTGGTCTTTTTCTAAATTCTAAGAGAAAAACGCCCATTGCCGTTGTCTTCAGCTGATGCATAGCTAGGGCTACTACGTTTTGGGATATGTTTCACCTAGGCCTACACAAAGAAGTAACTGACGCCATAATACCACACTTCGATTTAATTGGATAAATCATTTTATATATTGTTAACTGCTGCAACGGAGTAAAATTAACATAGCATACTCAGTTTTAGGAAAACAAATGTCCAACAGGAATTACAGTATACACTAAACATACCCTCTTATACGAGTAGCCTACTTATGTTATCCTGGATTAACTGTAAACTATTTTAACGCATGATTCCGTTCGGTTTTTGATAATTTACTATTTATTTCTCGGTATTTCACCAACTTATACTGCTCCAACCAAATAAACACTTTATTTCTTAACCGTTGGTTGTCCACTATTATTTAAACTCAAGAACAACAATCACTTTGTAAAATTTACCTCAAATTGAATCATTTGGTCGCCAGACCACTCAAACGTAATAGCACTTGAAAAACGCATCAAAACAGACTTGCTATTGTACAATAGGAATAGGACGAGAAGAAGAAGATGTAGTAGCGAAAGCAGAGGTAAACGTAGTAGTTATAGCTCCATTGTGGCGTGTGATCCCGCCGCTAGCGAATCCCAGAACACTCTTTGTGTTTTCACTTTCTGCCGAGTTGCTTATTGTAATTGGAATGATGGATCGGAAACGAAAGTGATGGCTTCATTCATGTCTGGATGTCGGAACTCGGATATTACCGTGGGTGAAATGATCCTTGACGATTGGCGTGATGGTTGCCTTGAGATCTGCGCTGGGTGCTGAAGATTTTCATGTAGCTTTCAGATGAAGAGGGTCTCCTGTATGGACAAAGATATCATCATTGGAAGAACCTCTTTGTTTCCTAAATAGGCGAAACTACTAGGGGAGAGTCTTATCACTCGGCTAAACAGCTTTGTTCAGAATATTATAACCAAGGTTCCAGAAAAAAATGTTCACACTAAACATCAATAAATGACGCATTGAACCAATATTATTTTTCTCTTATTGTTGATTTTGGCACCAGGGGCCCATTTCATAATAAAGTACAAACTAATATTACTAGGTGGCGTTCGCAGAGGCATCCACAAAATTGAGCGGAGTCATCAAGGGTTCATATTATATTGTTTTTGTCTTACTGCAGTAAAAACAGTATTTTTTCATGCATGCGCTGCGGGTCTAAAGTAGCATTTTTAATATTTAGGGAGTAAAAATCGTTTTTAGCCTCTATGGAGTAAAAATCAGCTGTTGTCAACTCAGTTGTAAATTTCGATTGTAAACGATTGCATGTATCGAAAATATGTATCGGTTTGTGCTTCGTAATAATTTTAACATATTACAGTCTACAGTCTCTTCCCGTAGCATTTTAGCATTGCAGATACATTAATCCATTCCCAAACTCAACACTGCTCACCTTTACTACTTCCTTCACCACACCCTACGTCGTGGACCTGTTTCCCTCTCTTCCCATAGCATTTTAGGATTGCAGATACATTAATTTAATTGCCAAAGACAGTTCCCACACTCTGCGCTGTTAGCCTTACTACTTCCTTCACCATTTACTACGTCATTGGCCTGTTTCCTTCCTTTCTCATAGCATTTAAGTATTACAAATTCATTTATCCATCTGCTAAAACGGTTCCCCCACTCTGCACTGCCAGCTTTTACTACTTCCTTCACCACTTACGTCGTGGACCTGTATTCATCGCTTTCCATAGCATTTTAGTATTTTAGATACGTTAATCTAATTGCAACAAACATCCCCACTCTCCGTAATGCTAGACTTTACTACTTCTTTCACAATTTCCTATGTCTTGGGCATGCTTCCATCCCTTTTCATAGCATTTCAGCATTGCAGATACATTAAAACTGCTACAAACGGTTTCCAGTTCCCACACTCCACACTGCTCACCTTACTACTTCTTTCACCTGTTTCTACGTCGCGGATCTGTTTCCCTCTCTTCCCATAGCATTTTAAGATTGCAGATACCTGAATCTAATCGTCATAAACAGATCCCACACTCCGAACAGCTCGCCTTTAC
Source organism: Macrosteles quadrilineatus (assembly GCF_028750875.1). Taxonomy (NCBI): domain Eukaryota; kingdom Metazoa; phylum Arthropoda; class Insecta; order Hemiptera; family Cicadellidae; genus Macrosteles; species Macrosteles quadrilineatus. Next base: position 62,772,722 of record NW_026542599.1, read on the forward strand.
TACTTCCTTCGCCACTTCCCACATCGCGGACCTGTTTCCCTCCCTTTCCGTAGCATTTTAGGAACGTTGTGACCTTAATCTAATCGTCATAAACAGTTTCCATACTCCAGACTGTTCACCTTTACTACTTCCTTAACCTCTTCATACGTCACGAACCTCAAGCTAGTGTCGTCATTTGATTATAGTACCTGGGGACCGAGCTTTGCTCGGGGAAAATCATTAGTTCACTCTGAAAGCACCGTAGTATTGGAGATGCATAAATCCACACATCTACATCCTACACAATTTCCTACGTCATGGATCTGTTTCCCTCCATTCCATTGCATTTAAAGATTGCAGATACCTTAATCTAATCGTCATAAACAGTTCCCACACTCCGGACTACTCGCCTTGACTACTTCCTTCACCACTTCCTACGTCGCGGACCTGTTTTCCTCCCTTCCCATAGCATTAGGATTGCAAATACCTTAATCTAATCGTCATAAACAGTTCCCACACTCCGGGCAGCTCACCTTGACTACTTCCTTCATCACTTCCTACGTTGCGGACCTGTTTTCCTCCCTTCCCGTAGCATTTTAGGTTTGCTGATACCATAATCTAATTGTCATAAACATTTCAAACACTCCGGACAACTCGCCTAGACTACTTCCTTCACTACTTCCTACGTCGCGGACCTATTTTCCTCCCTTTCCATAGCATTTTAGAATTGCAAATACCTTAATCTAATCGTCATAAACAGTCCCCACACTCCGGACAGCTCACCTTGACTACTTCCTTCATCACTTCCTACGTCGCGGACCTGTTTTCCTCCCTTCCCGTAGCATTTTAGGTTTGCTGATACCTTAATCTAATTGTCATAAACATTTCCAACACTCCGCACAACTCGCCTAGACTACTTCCTTCACCACTTCCTACGTCGCGGACCTATTTAGGAAAATAGGTCCGCGACGTAGGAAGTGGTGAAGGAAGTAGTAAATGCGAGCAGTCCGGAGTGCCTTAATCTAACCTTAATCTAGGACCTTAATCTAATCATCATAAACAGTTCCCACGCTCCAGACAGCTCGCCTTGACTACTTCCTTCACCACTTCTTACGTCACGGACCTGTTTCCCTCCCTTCCCATAGCATTTTAGGATTGCCCATACCCTTATCTAATCGCCATAAACAGTTCCCTCACTCCTGACAGCTCGCCTTGACTACTTCCTTCACCACTTCCTACGTCGCGGACCTGTTTCCCTCCCTTCCTATTGCACTTAAAGATTGCAGATACCTTATTCTAATCGTCATAAACAGTTCCCGCACTCCGGACTACTTGCCTTGACTACATCCTTCACCACTTCCTACGTCGCGGACCTGTTTTCCTCCCTTCCCATAGCATTTTAGGATTGCAGATACCCTAATCTTATCGTCATAAACAGTCCCCACACTCCGGACTGCTCGCATTTACTACTTCCTTCATCACTTCCTACGTCACGGACCTGTTTCCCTCTATTCCCATAGCATTTTATGATTGCCTATACTACTTCCTTCACTACTTCCTACGTCACGGACCTGTTTCCTTCCCTTCCCATAGCATTTTAGGATTGCAGATACCTTAATGTATTCGTCATAAACAGATCCTAGACTTCGCACTGCTACCCTTGACTACAATGTATCGAGTAATCTTAAGTATAATCTTTGCTCAATATTAACAAGTGATGTTTTTTAGCGAATTTCCCATATAGGGAATAAGCTATTACCGTAGTACTCATGGTAAGACCTGGACCCGGGACCGATTTATTTTTTCGTTTTGAGGTCCCTAGAGGCCAAAAACACCATCCGTTCAAATTCATATATATATATATATATATATATTTATATATATATATATATATATATGTGTCCGTCAGCACGATAACTCGAGCAAAAAAGATCCGATTTTGATGAAATTTGGTACAAACGTGTAAACCTACATTTATTTGAACGAGTTCGCGAACCAGCATGATCGGACTATGGGAACGGGGGTTTATGGGGGGTTTTATGGGGTAAAAATAGGTTTTTCCCATTTTTGACCATAAAAACACAAAATTTTACAATTTATTTCCAAACCATTTTGTAGAGCTTAAAAAAACAAATAATTTAGTATATTGAAGCGTTATTGTGCGCCTAATGGTTACAGAGAAAATTCAAAAAAATTGTAAATTTAAAATCCCTATGTTATTCTTATGGAGAATAAGTCAACTGTTGTAGTTTACTTGTTTATGAACATATTTTGATCGAATTTGGAAAATACATTCATTTCTTACTAAACTATTAACATAAAAAAACCACCTTTTTACCCTCCCTGTTGCAGCAAACCAGAGCCGTCTTTATAACATGCGAGGCCTGGGGCAATACATAATTGCGAGGCCTTGTTTAACTAAGCTCACCGGGGGGTCGTGGGGGGGGGGGGGGGGGGGTAACAAAATTTTTATAAAATTATACTTGTAAAGTCGTCATTTTAAGCACTTTGACGAAAAAACTTTTCTCATCTTCTTCATTTAGTATAAAAAATAAATAGGCTATAACATATTAATTTCGATACGAAAACAACAGTAAAATTATTTTATTTTGACATTTAGTATAAAAAATATATAATATATATATTTTTATGACAAGATTTTCATCATATGTTTGAATATATATTCTACTACATAAATGCCTCTTGCTCTTAAATTTTTTTAAGTCCAACTAAATGCCTTTCCTTTTTTAGTAACAAAATTATTAAGTGGTCCAGTAAGATCGGCCTATTTTTAAGATCCTACTAAGTGGTCGATTTTGAAGACGCGCCGAATCTGCGTGAAAACACACTCCGTGTGGCATACCCCATTACATTTAATGCTGCCCATATTTCTCGCGTTTTTTTACGCTGCGTTCTTGCGTGAAAAAACGCCCGTGTGGCCGTAGCCTAAGAGTAAGCGTATGACTCACTCAGATTCACCGGGGTGGCTCGGTGGCTGCCGCGAGGCTCGGGTTCCGTCATCGCCGCCGAGCTGTCAAACGTTGTTTGATATTATTTTGTGTTTTAAATGTCGTTCGTGAGTTTTTAATCGATACAACGATTGATATAGGCCAATTCATAATAAATAAGACATATTTTAGGTCTGTCCTTTATTATTTTATTTTCATTCCAAAACATTAACTTATTTCTAGCGAAAGTAAGGCCTCGCTGGGCAGGCCTCGCTGCGCGAGGCCTTCTCCGGCGCGAGGCCTGGAGCGGCCGCTCCACTCGCTCCACCCTAAGGACGGCGCTGCAGCAAACCTAAGTACTCGTTAAACTAATTCTATTTAAATAGGGAATAAATATGATACTTTTAAGGAGGCATTTTAATGTGAAATCCTATCAGGCTAATGGAAATTCGCTTAGTCTGCAGGTTTGCTGCGGCGGGGGTATTTTTCCTTTTGTACTGTATTTGTAATTTCCTAGTATACTGTGGGTAGTTGGCTTATTATGAGCACATGCTAAAACTTCAAATCTTTTGTTTACTTTTTACTTGTTATTTAATTCAGCCAACATGGTTACCTAGCAACCCATAAGACTAATGTTAAAAAAATGTGATTTTCAGTTTCATTTTTCTACGGATTCCTGAGAGACTTTTTTAACGCTATATAGATGTTGGCACTCACCGATATGGTCTTTATCACCATGCAAAATTTGAAAACGATTGATTCAGCCGTCTAGGAGGAGTTTGCGTATTACGAAATGCATAAAAGTCGACGTATAAGAGCTTCGCTCGCTTCGCTCGCTCCGCTCAATTAGTAAATCAGCTGATCGCCCAATGCAAATCTAATGGAAATTACAAGTTACAAGTTGTAACTTGTAACTTGTAGTTTATTATGAAATGGGCCCCAGGTAGTTGAGTTGGTTATTTCCTTATAGTTTTCCTCCAGTCTTATCGTATACTATTGTAGCAGAGTGCACGTTTTTATAAAACGGCCCAAAAAGATAAGAACTAATTGTGTTGTTATTTCTACAAATACTCTAAGCGTTGAGTCTGTTGAACTGATTCATAGTTTACCAATCAAACATTGGTCTAGTCAGCCATGTGTAAACACGCACAAACAATCATTGACGATGACTAGAGGTTTTGGCCAATGAAATGAAACTCTGAGATTTCTTATCTTAATATCCTTATTGCACACAACGATATAAACGTCTGTGATCATGTAAACCTGGTGTTACTGCATTGCCTAGTGACAGGAGTAAATTTGTCACAAAACTTCGTGTACAGACTCTTTTTCCTTCTCGTAATGGAACTTGCCACACAAAGTAACCCAACAGGTATCACTGTTCTGTAAGATATTCCACACACTCGGTGCACAAGTTCCTTCCTGACATGTTTCTTCTATTTAAGATGAGTTGCTGTGGATGGAAGGGAATGTCCAGCTGACTGGTTGACAGCTGAGCTGACCGATTTGTCAAGTCAGAACACGCAGACGTATCTAGCATTCCAGTGATACCAACTGCTGCAAATATATATCTAGCATACCATCTGCAGATATATCTAACACGCCATCTTCTGCAGATATATCTAGAAGCTCTGTAGATTTATCTTTTGGTCAACCATTCGTCTCCTCTATTGCTGGATACAAGATCACACTTTGACAAATTTATTCTCCACGTCTACCTCTAGCTCACTCGCTCATTCTTTATTTATGGTTTGTCTGCAGGGGCTTGTGAGACGTTTTTCTAACTTGTTTGACCTAATCGTGAATCATGGGTGTTAAACTCTTTTGTAACGTTAAAGAGGTCATCGATGATGAAGAGGGTCAATAAAATCCTCAGTAAAATCTCAGGCTGATTTCACTGATTTGCAAATACTGTACCCTGAGTGAAGATAAAGCCGCGTTTACACCAAAGTTGACAACAAAAAGCTTACAACTAAATGTTGCTCTGAACTAATTTGAAAAATTAGTGGACGATTATTTGTGGAAAACCAAAAGTTGCTCCTCACTGATTTAGAGCAACTAGTGGAAAACTTGTTGCCAGAAGAATTGGCTACCATCCGACGTCACACCCGGAGTGCGTGGAGGCGCCAGGGGGAACAGTTCTCCACTAGTTTTCCACAAGTTGCTTGCGCAAAGCGCGTATTAACTAGTCTTCCACTTTTGTGTAAAATTCCTTTGATATTCCTAAATAAAATTCCTCTCCATGGGAAACCAAAATTTAGTGGAAATCTTTTCCCTGCTTTAGTGGACGACAGAAAAAGTCGCTGTATTTTGTACAAAAGGCAACTAGTTTGTTAGTTTCCAGTTTCCACAACTAATGGAAAACTTAGAGTAAGACTTTGGTGTGATCGCGGCCAAACTTTGCACTTTTATTTGTACACTCATCTCGCAAAAGTCGCATAGTATTATGTATATCTTTACGATTCATATATTTCTTGTCATAACTTCTATTGTTATTTTTTCACAAGTGTACCCTAGAAAGTTTACAATTATTCATTCTGCAGGAAATTATAGAATCTCCTACTCCTCTACATTCGTGTTCTAGTTGAAATTGCAATCTGTTTGTTTTATATCATTGACTTTTGAATACTGAAATAGAAATTTTATAGACCATATTGCCAATAATTTATCCAATTATATTTTCTTTACTATTAATTTCGTCAGGGTTGGTAAGACATTAAAATGCTATACCTTCTTAAAATAAGCTCCCAGTTGGTGTGGTTGACAGAAATCGGTAATTTATTTACACCGTATCACTCTGCCAGTAGCTCTTCAACTACGTTCTTTTTTATTAGAGTGGCTACAACTTGTAACTATTTTCTTAGTCAAAGCTTGTAGTAAAGTTTCCACCAATTTGATAACCATGTGTTGGGTGTGACTTGACTGGTACAGCTACATCAGCCAGCTGTCTGACAGATGTACAGATGGTAGCTCCAGGGGTGTTTTGTGTTCACACTTATCTCCACCCTCTCCCTCCCACTCCTCCCACTCGTGTACCTGCCTCGGGCAACATGAGGGTGGATTAAAGCTCAGTTTTTCAATTTCTTTTGAGATTTTACAATCTTTTTTACTTTAATAAACACTGTACCAAGGCAACGACGTACCACATCTTGTATACGGGTTTTAAGAGAATCTTTGATTAAGATCGTTTTATTGTTAGTTCTGTCCGGTGCCGCTAGATCGTGATTTTGTATGGTAGAATGTAGTGGATGTTTTTGTTCTGTGTATCTTTGTTATTGACTAAATGGTCCTGAAGAAACAGATAGTACTTTTTTCATCGAAAGACGCATCTTCAAGACAGTACTGCAGTACGTTAATCAATGTTTCACCTTCACCCTACCACGGCACAATCATTGACCATTCCACAACATTACTCTATGGGCGGTACTCTATGTCCAGAGAAGCGAGTAAATACTTGACGCGCACGCTATCTATGGTGAAATTAAACAACCATTACAACATTACTGTACTGGCGTGAGGTGCCGCTCTGAAGTACACGGTATTTGTTAAATTTCAAGCTACATTGAGCTGTGATCTGTGATAGATAGCCCGTGGTGGTCGGCGTCTTGCTCTAAACTGTGTAATATGATATGCGTGAAAGTAAGATAACTAACTGAGTTAGGTTCATCATTATGGTTAAAATGGAATCATTAATGTTAGGTACTAGTAGACATTCAAATTATTAGGAGAAACTGCTTTTACTCAAATAGTGCATAGCCTCTATTAGTGTGATACTGAGGAAATCCAATTTGTATACACTAAAAAATGTTTTGTGTTATCCCAGTTTCAAGAACTTAAATTACATCAATATCCTTTTATTTGCCTGAGTTCTTGAGGTGATAGTTTTTATACACCCAGTACAAAAGCTGGCGAAATGTATTTGGTGAATGCAAATGATACAAACTATTAGCTCAAGAACGCAGGCGACAACAGTAGGCCTAAATTTGATCACCAGCACATTTTTTTTACACAGTAAAGTGACTCTTTTCGACCCGAGCTCAAGTTATACGATCGATGCGAAGACGAGGTCAGAAAATTAACGAGGGTTGAAAAGACAATTTTTGCCCGTCTGATGAATTTATATGTTTCGTCATATTGCAACCAACTAATCAACTAAGTTAGAAAACGAAAATACTTTGCATTTAAAGATAACCAATAAACACGACATTCGAATTGTTTTCAGTTTTGCTATGCAGACAAGCAATAAACTACAACCGATTGAATCAATCGATACATAATTTCGATACTTGTGATTGCTTACAATCGACAGCCAAATTTACCAATGTACCGGCACTTTAATTAGGTTTGTTTGATCTATTTTATATCCATTGTCATCCAGTATTAATAATTATCCATACGCCACTAATTGCCTATAATGTAATCAAATATAAAGCTGTTTCCTGGGTTAAAAAAATATTGTACTCAATGAAGTTTTTATGATGATTGTCTATTAGTTTTACCACCTTTTTAAAAGCTCATGGTCGTTTGCTAGTTAGGCATTAATTTTGTTCAAATGAGTACCTTCTAACATGTACATCATTTTATGGCTGTTGCTATGAAAAAAAGAAAAATAATAATAATAATAATGATCTAATTTAGACGAACTGGACAAAGAGATATATAGCCATTGACTATAACTACGTAAATATTGAGTATATATAGTCTATGATAAAGCCTATATATCACGAGCAAGTTCAAGTTTGTTCGCGCCTTCAATGTCGGATGCAATATAGCTACACAAGTGTACTGCAAACAGCATGAGTGTAAACTTGGGCACTCTTCAATGTAGAAAAAACGTAGCTATGCTATTTTAGATTTAATGTTTTTTATTTAATTACAATTGCTGTACCACTATTTATAAGGTTTATAAGGTATTCCATGTAAGATTTTCCATAAATATGTTATATTTTTAATATTTAGCCTACCCTGTATGAATAGTTTCGATTTTAGTTATTTTCCTAAGGAAATCTTTATAAAAACTGTCTATAAAGGAATATTGTTACTTGTTTGTGTAAAGGTTTAATCAAAAGGTTGGAAGTTAGTTGTTAGTTTTACAGGGAGCTACTATACCATAATAAACAACTAAACGGTATCAGCAAACTGACATATACTTTCTCCCATAAGCTTGTGAACAACATTTGTCATTGGTAAGAGGTGGGAGTAACTATGATATTTTATAAGGATAAATCACAAAAGTTGCAATAACGTTTGAACCGTAATTGTTACAGCAATGGGATTGCACTATTTTTGTTTAGAATTATCTGTACCGTATAGCACATTAATTTGAATCAAAACCTGCTTTTTTCCTAAAATCCGATATTTTGTTACTTCATGGGTGTTTCATGGGAAATAACATAAGTTACAATAACTTTTAAACGGTACGTTTACGGAAATGAGATCTGTAACATTTTGTTCAAAATTTTAAGGACCATAACAAAAAACTAATTACATTTTAGGAACGTAAATGTTACAGCAGATTACTTTAAAACAATTATAAAACAACTAAACTAGAAGATCTAAATAAAATTTCAGTACATAACATTTTAGGAACGACATTCTTTTACAACTCTGTAAAATGAATGAAAACAATGCCCTCTTTTGAAGACAATGGCCACTTGACCATTCTTTGCTAACAACAAGATGGATTGTTCATTCAAGTTCACTACTAGAAACATCTGTGCTGTTAAATAGTTCAGACGCTGTTTCTGTTTGTTTTCTATTTAATTCAAGCTCTTTTCTCCACTCCCCCCGGGCTCACACCTTTATCTGTCAGGAACTTTTCTGAACTCGATTTCGAGCCTTAAATGCCTCAGACACTGAATCCAAATTTAATTTGTTATCGGGTTATCAATAAATGATAGTACCTTACGAACCAAAAAACCTAAAAACGTCAATGACTATGAAAAACACAAAGCAAAATCGCACACAAAATTATTACCGTAGTAGGTTTACTGATGATATTTGTTGACAGGTGATCGCTGTGCTATCAAGATATTGGAGAATGTGGCAGAGAACATTGAGGAGATTGAGGAAGAGTACTTGGTGTTGAGAGATCTGAGTCTACATCCCAACATACCTAGCTTCAAGGGACTTTACCTAAAGAGAGGTTCACTGCCTGAGGAGGACCAGCTATGGTTTGTCATGGAGGTAAGTTTTAGTTCATTACTGGACAGCTGTTTAAAAACTTCAGACATTGCGGAGTTAAAGTAGACATAGAGAAAAATTAGTACGAATACCTTTTGGAGGTGATAGTGGGGAGAGTGGAACCTTTGGCGACTGAGATTTTAAATTAGTTTAATAATTATAACGTTGAATATGGTGTACACAGCGGTTAATTTGATTTTGCCATACCTTTTATGATTTCAATAATTACTGGATGAACCCAGTGCTCGATTCGATTTGTGGGGAAACGAGGTGGAGTTCTGGTACTTCTCTTTTAGAATAGGTACAAACCAAATTAAATAAATGTTACAGTTCTGGCACTTCATTTTTTACAAATCGAGCACTGCATGACCCTAATGCTTTTTTTGAACAAACTTAAAATTATTTCTGTTAGGTGAAACTTACAATCATTTCAGAAAATCTTTGAAGTTCCAAGAGCCATTTTTAGATTATCCGAACTTTGGTAGCCAAACCTCAGTGTTCATCCAGTAAAACTAATCTACCGCAAGGATACTGGATACAGAGCAGATTACATAATGTTAGTGTAAAATGCAAGTTCTTCATGGGCCTATATACTATTGTCTCACTACACTGAAATAACTCCATATTACTCAGTTGTGAAACTGTCAAATCAAATACATTGATAATGTCCCTACTGGCTCCTTTTTTATGCCGTGAAATTATTTGTCTGAATGAACACCCTTAGGAATCCCCTGTAATACACTGTAATATTGTTTATGAGAGATAGAAAGATTTTACATTTTAGTTAAAAAAGAGTGCTAAATAAGCTAAAAGTTAGGTAAATGTAAAAATATGGGAATGTTGCTGGAAGTCAACAGTCCCGGAAGATCAAATAATTTATACCTGTGCCGCTAGGTCAAAAACTACAATGTTTGCAGTGTCTGTAGATCAAAAGTCCCAGTAAGTCAAATAATAAAGTCCGAGCTAAAAACGTGGTCTATGTTAAAGCAATTGACTTATTGGGAATTTGACCTAATGCAACAGCAGTTTTAATATAACAAAATACGGTAAAATACAAGTTCAGTTTCGCTGAGTCAACAGTGCCGGAAGATCAAAAGCAATAAAAGTGAACGTCGATTCAGTGTAAAGTAGACCTCCTGCAACGCTTACTACACCAACAAAACTCGCTTTTAGTTACTTCGTGTTTTGTCATAATTAGAATAGAGCTAAAATTATCATATTTGGTACATAGCTTATCTATTAATGCTTCTTGCCAACTGTTTGGTCAACACTGTAAATAGGTATAGCCTTTCGTCAAAATTTGTGGCATAAAATACCCGCAAGGACGATCTGAAAATTTCTGGTTATTATATACGTTTTTAAAAGGAGATCCATTGAATTGTAGAACTATTTTATGAGTTATAATGTAGTCTACATATAAACTGTGTAAATGTATTACGCCTCGGAAGGGTTGAAACCTGTCCAAACTATCATTTATACTATTAAAACGTAAATGGGGGTTTTTCACGATTCTGAATCAACCAGACAATGGATTTTCAATAGTTTTGTGTTGAAAGAAAGACAATTTTGAGAACTAGGGAATTTCAAAGCCATAACTTAAAATTAGTGTCCCAGTTTTTTATAAATTAAGTTTTAGTTTTTAAAACGTCTAGCAGCCGATGCTAACCTTCTCCAATAAGTCAATGCTTCTAGCTAGCTTTTAGTACAATATAATTTGCTTAACATAACAGCTGTAACATTCAGCATTTGTGACACAAATTCAGCATTTGGAAGAAAATTCAAATACATACTTATGGTTGGCTTATTTATACTATGTGTAATGCTGACCATTGATACATTTAATTCTTCGGTACGAGGATGGCGGATTAATTAAATATGCATAGTAAAATACAGTAGTAGGATGTTCAAATTATTTTTTAAAGTATTCTTTGTAATCATCGATTTGTTTTAGTCCAATATAATTTGTTTTAACTAACAGCTGGTTGAATGTGCTATGTATACTTATAAAAAGCAAAGCCCTCACTGACACACTCACTCTCACTCACTCATCATCACTAATTCTCCCACTTCCCATTTACCTAGGAGGCTGAAATTCGATACACCGATTCTTTGGGCATTAAATAGGAAAACTAAGTAATTTTTATTATGATAGGGCATTCGAGCTTCGCCCCAGTGGCTCTGGAGTTTCCATGTTAACCTTATGATTTTTCATATTTAAAAGGAATTAATGAATCTTAACAGCTGTGTCAATTAAACAATTTATGACAACAGCTAATTTGCAACCAAAAGCTGAGTGAGCGTTTCGAACGAACTTCAACCAGGACGTGATTGAGCCATGCGAACGAGCTCATCTTGAAAATTAATTAGTTAAACGGGGCAAAGCCAGCGGGTACAGTTAGTTATTCTAGAATTATTAGGTTTTTAGCGAATTTCGCATGTAGGGAATAAGCTATTACTGTAGTACTCATGGCAACACCTGGACCCGGGACCGATGTAATTTTTCGTTTTGAGTCCCTAGAGGCCAAAAACACCATCCGTTCAAATTCATATATACAGGGTGATCAACTCAAGGTGGCCACCATTGGGAAATCGGAAACGGTAAGAATTAGAGAAAACTTTAAATGGGGGACATTCCTTTATTTTTGTGGCAGTTAAAAATGTGATTTTAGTTTTTTTATCATGTTTTCGGATAGAATATGCAGTTAAACCCACTAGTTTAGGAGTACAATGGAAAAATGACTTGCGGTGTACATTTTACATCATGTAGCTCCTAAACGAGTAAGTTTAGAGCAAAATTGCAAAAAGTAAATTAGTCTTAGAATTGCATCTACATTCCTTAAAGACTATAAAATAAAACGTTTTCCACTTTTCAAGTTTGCCACCATTTTTTAAATAATATAATTCATATTTTTAATGAGTTTTATGGTCCTTTTGGAATGTGGATGCAATTGTTAGACTTTTTTACTCTTCGCATTTTTGCTATAAACTTACTTGTTTATGAGCTACATGATGTAAAATGTATACCGGAAGTCATTTTTCCATAGGCTGTAACTCCTAAACGAGTGGGTTTATCGAAAAAATGTCGTGGGTAAAAAAGTTTTTAAATTGCCTATTCTATCAGAAAACATGATAAAATAAAGGGTGTTCCATAAGAAATTTCAAATTTGGCCGCCATTTTGGAAAATGGCGGCTGAATTTCAAAAAAACTAGATACAGTAGTCATCACTCTATGCGACATATTCTAACCAGAAAATTGTAATCGTATGATTCTAAAAGCATTGGTAGGATTGCAAAGTACTACATACAAACATCATTTCAAGGGTAATAACAGTCACAATTTACGCTGACTTTAAAAGAGTCAACTAAACTATTATACTAATGGACACACAACTAAATGGAACAACTAATGGAAATTCTCACGATGTACATTCGTTCGATATAAGCATTGAGTATACACGTCAGTACATACGTGTATAAGTTTACCCAATGATATAAGCAACGGTTCTTGCAATTTATTGCTTATTGTTTTTTAGAGTTGTTTTCGGACTTACTCTGTTTTCGGATTTACTCACACTCGTATAAGGTTTTCCACGTTTGTCATTGATAATGTAGCCATGTTGCTTTGAAATGGCGACCATACAAATGTATGCATTTTAAGCCAAGTATGAATGGAGATGAGTGTGGGATGAGTGGAGCGATCTTGTTGTCCTGTTTGTGACTAAGGCCGACATAATCCTTAGACACAGCTGTTAATTAATAGTGCATACAGTCAATTAATAGCAGCAGAGGTCAAGTTTGGTATCAAATTAAAGGTTTTATTCATAAAAATACATTGCCGCAAACTAGGGATGGACGGGATTGAATTTTTAGTTCGGGACGGGACGGGACGGGATTTTTATTTCCTTCCCGATTTTCGGGACGGGACGGGACGGGATTTTTTTCTGTGCATAAAAAGAAAGTACTGTATTGCAGTTACCAAAAAAGACATACGAAATCAATTTTTACCATTTGTGGCAATGATCTATAAAAACCAAAAAATGGGTAACAATTTACAGGTACCTATAGAAACTTGTGACTCGCGGTTCACGGGGTGATCGTCTATATGACTCACGGTCACGGCGCGATCGTCGTCATGACTCGCGGTCACGGCGAGATCGTCGGTATGACTCCGCGGTCACGGGGTTATCGTCTGTATGACTCAGGGTCACGGCGCGATCGTCGTCATGACTCGCGGTCACGGCGCGATCCTCGGTATGACTCCGCGGTCACGGGGTGATCGTCTGTATGACTCACGGTCACGGCGCGATCGTCGTCATGACTCGCGGTCACGGCGCGATCGTCGGTATGACTCCGCGGTCACGGCGCGATCGTCGGTATGACTCCGCGGTCACGGGGTTATCGTCGGTATGACTCCACGGTCACGGCACGATCGTCGTCATGACTCGCGGTCACGGCGCGATCGTCGGTATGACTCCGCGGTCACGGCGCGATCGTCGGTATGACTCCGCGGTCACGGGCTTATCGTCGGTATGACTCCACGGTCACGGCGCGATCGTCGTCATGACTCGCGGTCACGGCGCGATCGTCGATATGACTCACGGTCACGGCGCAATCGTCAGCATGACTCGCGGTCACGGGGCGATCGTCGTCATGACCCGCGGTCACGGCACGATCGTCGTCATGACTCGCGGTCACGGGGTTATCGTCGGTATGACCCCACGGTCACGGCGCGATCGTCGTCATGACCCGCGGTCACGGCGCAATCGTGGGTATGACTCGCGGTCACGGCGCGATCGTCGGTATGACTCGCGGTCACAACGTGATCGTCGGTATGACTCGTGGTCACAGCGCGATCGTCGTTATCACTCCGCGGTCACGGCGTGACTGTCGGTATGACTCCGCGGTCACAGCCCGATCATCGTTATGACTCGCGGTCACGGTGCGATCGTCGGTCCAATAATCGCGGCTACGGCGCGATCATCGTTATGACTCCGCGGTCACGGCGTAATCGTCGAAATGACTTCGGGTCCTGCGTTCGCGGACCTATCGCTCGCAATAACGGCGTTATCGGCACTCGCGAAGCGGAAAAATCGCCGACGATCGGACCAAATCCCGTCCCGAAAAATTCCCGAGTTTAATGTAATCCCGTCCCGATAATCGGGAATATTTTTTTCCCGAAAAATTCCCGAAATTTCGGGACCCGTCCATCCCTACCGCAAACCCAAACTAAAACGATGATGATGATAATAACGTTAATGATGTCGCTAAAACGTATCGTTTGAAATTTAACAGCTGAAAATAAGTGAAATAGAAAAGGTTTTGGTTAAATCCATCAAATTGTAATTGGACACTAGTAAATACTAGTGCACTTGTTGCTACCTCCCCCCTTCGGTTTCATGTATTCCTCTCAATCAGTTCAAACGTAGGAGGATTAAACATTAATGTTACCTAATTAATGTTAAATCCTCCTAGATTCAAACCTGAAACACCCAGATCGAAACTCGCCGGTTGTTATTTTACCATCGCCTTTTTTTAAATATATTTTTCAAAAAAGAAAGATTATATTGATATACTTTGGATTTTAAAAATGTTAACGTTTAAATTTTGCTAAAGATTTATGGTGATACGTAAATATTGTGGTGTAGTAAAGTATATTATATTGTAGTTAAGTGTTAAATTTTGAAATTTTAGGGTGAATCGAGATGAATCTTTTTTTATAATATGGGTCTCTCTTACCTTAACATACATACCAAGTTTCATAAACATCGGTTGGAAAAGTGCAAAGATAAATATTTGTATGTAAAAAATACAAAATGGTGGATATCTGGTTAACGAAACGATTTTGGAAAAAATGTTATCCTTGATTTTCTGTTTATTTTGACCCAAGGAATTACTAGGTAAAGTATCTCCCCGCTTATTTTTAACACCCTGTTTATGATGTATTCTTATAAGTGAAAAATGTAAGCTGGTAATACAGAAAGATGTTTTATAAATAATATGAATGTACTGGTGATCTGTATATTCATCTTTTTCTTGTTCTTAGAACTGTAAATTAAAAGTCCACTCAGCAGTCGCATCGTACGATGTAGTTTTCCATGCGTTGCAAAATGCTAAATTTGCCGTCCTCTTCAACCCAAGTTATCTATTGAACCACTGATTGTAAAAAATTCAAAAAAATATATTTTACGCATCACACTTTTGGCTACAACTTTGCCCCAGACAAAACCTCTCTAACCCAAAACAAAAAAAAATCTCGCATGCTAACTTTTTCATGTTAGAAATCACGATTTAAAACTATTTCACCATACATATCAATTTTTATTAATTAGATCGGTAAATAGTTTAAAGTTCCAACAAAATAGTCATGGAGTAGGACTAACCAAGAAGCTCTGTGCCAATTTTAAAAATTTTAGCACAACTTTAAGTACACCAAAACACGAAATTATTGAAGTCATGCTTCGACAGGACTATCGTTGTTTTTAACAGATTATACTTTTGACCTTCCGGCACTGTTGACTCAGCGAAACTGAACTTATATTTTATCTTATTTCGTTATATTAAAACTGCTGTTGCATTAGGTCAAATTCCCAATAAGTCAATTACTTTAACATAGACCACGTTTTTAGCTTGGACTGTACTATTTGACTTACTGGGATTTTTGATCTACAGACACTGCAAACATTGTAGTTTTTGACCTAGCGGCACAGGTATAAATAATTTGACCTTCCGGGACTGTTGACTTTCTGCAACGCGTCCAAAAATATTTAATTGTAACCAATTCCATTTAAATTGAAGTTACTACAGTGCCCATAATACAATCGTATATTTCTGTTATTTTTACAGCTTTGCACCGGGGGCTCAGTAACAGATCTTGTCCAAGGGCTCAAGAAGAGAGGAGAAAACTTGAATGAAGAGCAAATTGCTTACATCTTACGGGAAACTGTTGAGGTATGTTTTGGTCAAAGTGTAGTTTTTAAAAATTATTGACTTCCTACGCTTTTTTATAAAACCTTAAAATTATTACTTTGCCAATATACCACTTTCCACAGTCAAAAACATGTGATGACTTTTTCTACTACAATGCAAATTTACTATAATGCAGATTTTTGAATTCTTGCATTACCGGTACCTTTTTTTGCACAATGAAAATAAGGAAAACAATACACATAAGAGTTTTTAAGTGAATTTTATGATATTGCTCAGCTACGCTCTCTGCTTCACTCTAGCCTTGCCGCTCCACTATGTTTACACTATGGCAGGTGCGAAAAGTTTGGTCTCACAGGGCCCCACACCTCCAAGCCAACGCCTAAACTGGGTGGGAAAAACCAAAAATAAAAAAAATTCTACCAATTTTGGGAAAAGAAGAAGAGGGGAGTGTTAATACTAATATTATAGCATTTAGATTTTGTTAGTTCTGTTTGGATACTTTTTTTAGTAAGGGGCCCCCTTTTGTATGGGTACATTGCCCCCCCCCCCTCCTGCACCCCCCAAGACTGGCTCTGCGTACTGGTAACCGAAGATATACTTGAAAGCTGAATATATTGTGCACTTTTTGCAATTGTGCAAATTTGTTGAAATTGATTTGAATAAAGTCTAACTTAGGTGTTAAGTTTGATTTCCCCGACTCATTTAACATTATAAATTCATCGTATCATATATTGCAAAAACATAGAGTAATAAAATGAAACATTGCAGGCGCTAGTCTATCTCCATGACAACCATTGTATGCATCGAGACATCAAAGGTCACAACATCCTACTAACGGAGGAGGCTCAAGTGAAGCTCGTAGACTTTGGTGTGTCGTCACACCTTGCGGCAACCCTGGGTAGACGGAACACTTCTGTGGGAACACCATACTGGATGGCTCCCGAAGTAACTAGACTGATTATATTTTTATTTTCATTTTGATGTTATTTGTTAATCTTTGCGATTGGCGTTTTAAATGTTTTTTTAAGGAACACTTTAAACGCTGGTCTTTTTACATGATGTAAACTTTTGTTGGAAAGCATCATTAATGGCTCAGTGAAAAATGGCATCTGGGTCAGATAACAATCTTGTTTGGAATTGAACCAGTTACCTTCAGATTTTGAGGAAAGCACTATAACCACTCGGCTACACAGACAATTAGTTTGAGGATTTTGTGAGTATAGCAGGCCTACCTGAATGGGAAATAGTCCACTCTGGCACAAGAAACACACGACTTTACATTGTATTGTCTGGATAACAAAGTTTTTCCAGTACTCACTACTCACCTTTAAATGTTGAAGTTTGCTGAATCAATTCCAAACCATGACGTCATTGGGTCAATTTGCTTTCAAGTCAAGCAAAAAGTCATTGTTACATATAGTAAGCGAGACAAACGTTTAGAATGTTTTCTTACAGAAAGGGTAAAATATTGCAATGGGATGGATAAACAGAAACAAAATAAAATACAAATACCCCCGCCGCAGCAAACCTGCAGACTAAGCGAATTTCCATTTGACTGATTGGATTTACACTGAAATGTCTACTTAAAAATATAACATTTATTCTTGATTTAAATAGAATTAGTTTAACAAGTACTTAGGTTTGCTGCATCAGGGAGGATAAAACTGTTTTTTTTTGTAAAATGTGAATAGTTAGTAAGAAATAAAAACATTTTCCAAATTTGATCAAAATATGTTCACAAATAAGCAAACTACAACAGTTTACTTATTCTCCATAAGAATAACATGGGAATTTTAAATTTACAATTTTTTGGAATTTTCTCCGTAACCATTAGGCGCATAACAACGCTTCAATATACTAAATTATTTGTTTTTTTAAGCTCTACAAAATGGTTTGGAAAGAAATTGCTAAATTTTATGTTTTTTGGGTCAAAAATGGGAAAAACCTATTTTTACCCCATAAAACCCCCCGTAAACCTCCGTTCCCATGGTCCGATCATGCTGGATCGCGAACTCGTTCTAATAAACGTACGTTTACACGTTTGTACCAAATTTCATCAAAATCGGATCATTTTTGCTCGAGTTATCGTGCTGACGGACACATATATATATATATATATATATATATATATATATATATATATATATATATATATATATATATAAATATATATATATATATATATATATAAATATATATATATATATATGAATTTGAACGGATGGTGTTTTTGGCCTCTAGGGACCTCAAAACGAAAAAAAAAATCGGTCCCGCGTCCAGGTCTTACCATGAGTACTACGGTAATAGCTTATTCCCTATATGGGAAATTCGCTAAAAGGTTTTATGTTTCGCCGTCACTGGCAGCATTTACCACCAAAGATGGTTTGAGTTTAGGATATGTTCTGGTCCAGTTATGAGAGCTAGAGTTCTTTTCCATTCAATTAATGTCTTATTGAATGCTGAGATATTTCTTGTACTTATGCCTTTAAAGTGTATGTGTTGGAAATAACCATTTTTTGATTTTACCTTTTCTATCTCCATTTGGTCTGAGCTTTTCCCAGCACTTTCAATCATGTAGAGAGAGTTTCGCTAAAAGTAGTCTGTAGATCCTAGGGTCCTTAAAGGTTTATAGGGAATTATAAAGGTGGGTTTAGATTTAAAAGTGTGGACCACAGGAAGATTTTGGTTGTCAAGTTTGAGTTTGTTCTACCAGTCATAGTAACTTTATACCTTCATTATTCCTCTTCTGCCAATCATCATTTGAATCTTAAAACATGTGATTACCACTAGTATAATGTCTCCTGAAAAACGGTGATGTTTGTTAAAAGGAGTAGAGTGTTCCTACATTATCACTTACGTAATAGGGTTTTCACCACACTATGATGTTTTTGGCTGTATTACATACGTTAATTGATTGATGTCGGTAAAAGCTGAAAGTTACGTTTTGCTGGCCATGCCAGCTGTCATCGTAATTTGGGGACCGAGCAGGTTTTTACAGGCCGGGGCCGCAAAATCAGCCGCTTACTTACTTAAAACATGAATGCATTTTAAATACGCAATCAAAATCCATAGCAATGCAATAGAATTGTGTTATTGTCACCGTTGCCTAGCAACTATTTATTTTTGCTGATTCCTCAAATTATTTCTTCACATAACCTTAAAGTTGTAGTTCTGTTGACCATCAGTGTGCATTATTATAGTGGTGAATAGAGGTAATAGGGTGAAGTGTGGTGAAAAATAGCGTTCGTACCACGGACCGAATTGATTTTGCAGCTCTCGATGGATTTAAGTTCTCGACTTCGTCTCGAACTTAAAAACTATCTCGAGCCGGCAAAACCTCATTTTCGACCCTAGGTACGAAATATACTATTGTGATGTTAGACCGGTGCAAAACCATCATTTTTACTTTTGTTTATTTCATTGAAAGATTATGGACTGAACTAAACTTTGTTCGCTTTTCAGGTAATAGCCTGTGAGCAACAGCTGGACTCGTGGTATGATGCTCGCTGCGACATCTGGTCTCTTGGCATCACTGCTATTGAACTGGCGCAGGTATGTTTCTTTATTGCATTCTATTTCGTAAGAGTTTTATGTACTTTTGTAGAATGGAATGGTGCTGTCAGATTATTTGGTCAACATTATCAATGGAAATACCTTGAGTGGTGAACATTTTCTTTACACTCATAATTAGTTATGAATGGAAATATTATGGATGAACAAAATGCAAAATTCGCTTCACTTTGGTCACTGCGTACAACAAGACAATGAATGACACCATTTGGCTTAAACCGTGGAAAAAGTCATGTAATTGTTTGAGTACACCTAAACACCCTTCACTCCTAGTGCAACTTTTCTATGTCCTAACACATTATGGAGACCTTAATTTACGTAAAACCCATCGTATCTACATTTTGTATAAACATACTGTACGATATGTAATTTGCCAACTTTTGTCCCCCAGGGTGATCCCCCACTAAGTGACCTACACCCGATGAGAGCGCTGTTCCAAATACCTCGCAATCCCCCACCCCAGCTGGAGCGGACTGATTGTCCCCTACTCGCAGACTTTGTGGCAGAACTACTTGTCAAGGACTTGGAGCAACGACCTTTTGCCAAAGAGGTGCTGCGACATCCACTGATGAAGAAGGGTGCTGTTTGTGCAGCCAAGGTGTGCTAATTAATTGTACATATTGTTACAGGTGTTTTGGTATTTGTCTTGGATGTGATACTAAAACTAGGACAACTTCAAGATTCAAGATTCAAATAGTCTTTATTCAATATATAACATATATAAAACATACATGTATCTGAATAGAGTCAAAATCTATATACAAATCATACACATTAAACATATATCTACGCAAATGTCCATTATGAAAAATAAATGGAAATTCAAATGAAATATTTTTTTATCTACAAATTCTTGTAATGAATAAAAAGGATTTTTGATTAAGAAATCTTTTAAAAGTTTTTTGAATTTTTTGAAATTTGTCTCCTGCCAACAATTTCAATCCTGCATAGGTGGTTTTCTTTGTATAATATTCTAATTTATGCTGAGGCAATCTAATTTTTAACCTAGTATTATAGCTATGCCCGGGATTGGAGGGTGTTGTTAGTTCACTTTGTTTCAAAAAGATTATGTTTTCAAGAATATATAAATTACACACAGTTAAAATGTCCAATTTATGAAAAAGATTCTTCACTGAGATGGTTTTCCGTAATTTCATAATAGTGCAAATTGCTCTTTTTTGCTGTTTAAGTACTTTATCAAGATTTGATTTTGTTGTTCCACCATAGACTGTGATTCCGTATGAAATGTGGGATTGAACTAATGAATAATAAATAATTTTTAAAGTTTCCAAATCACAGACTTAAAGAGGTTGGATGGACTGCTAGTCTAGTGGTGAGCATGAGAAATGAGTTTGATCCTCAGAAACTCCACAAAAACTTTAGGCTTTAAGACTTATTTTGTTAATGCGTTTGGAGTTTATTTCAAACAAAATACAACTGGCATAAAAATATTGCTTGTCAAGCATAATAACTGAATTTGCTGACAAAATCTTGTAATTTAGACGACATGCAAGAATGGTGGTCCAAGAAAGAATAATAGTTTTTTATAAGTTAGACTACACAGCGCCACCTAGTTTAGGCTAATGGGAGAATATGAAAAACGTCAACCACCCCCCCCCCCCCCCCCCCCGATATGGAGGAGGAAAAAAGATTGGATAATCTGAAAGAGATTGTCATATTTCGATAAATCTTATTATGTTTTATGCCACTCCTTATTACATTTAAAGTAGAAGAAGTGGAATTATACATTGTTTTATGGAAACAAAGTCATAACCTCCAAACTGTATCAATTAATAATTACGGAAAGTAAATAAAATTAATTAATTAATAATTAACCTACTATGTCTTTTTTCAGGTGAAAACTGTTCTTCAAGCAGAAATCAAAAGGCAAAGAGTGAGTGGGCGATGTCATAGACAGCCTGAAGTAACAACAAAACATGGCAAACTAAAAACTGATCGGAAACAGATGGCAAGAAAAATGTATGTGGACGATTTGGCAGCACTTGACATTCTGACTGAGGTATGCATACAGCTTGGATGGTAAATCTAATTTATGTTAAATAAGGTGTAGCATACTGTCTTTCAAAAATACTTTGGGGCGATTCAATTTACAAGATCGGGTTTACTGCTCAAGCATTATCTTTTACACCACATGAGACTTGAGCCAAAGAGTTTGCTTAGCAAAGCAAGATCTGTTCCTGTTAAACACAGATTTCAAAACAGACGCATTGCGATTAAGTATACTGGTACCAGTAGCTCTAAAATAGAGGATTAACAGCATTTAAAATATTTAAGTTATTCTTTGGTCAATTTGAAGTTCTTAGCATGCTACATAACTTTAGCCAAGACTAGCAATTTTTTATACTCCTAATAAGATCAGTGGAAATAATTTTTTTTCTTTGGCGGCCACAGTTGGTAACCTTGAGGACAAGTATCTAATTTTGAACCTTAACTGGTACTTTGAAAAATAAAATGTCAGTGTTATGTTACCTTTTATTCTATAAGCTTCTGGACTTCAATTTTCCCCTGGGTAGATAGCTAAACCACCCCAGTGATTGTTTCAATAGTTTTTTGGCATTTCCAGGACTCTATAGTGGAGCAACTTCAGCAGAGGTATGAGATGAACCAGATCTACACCTACATTGGTGACATCCTGGTGGCTGTCAACCCATTCACTGACCTGGGCATGTACTCCCCAAAGGTTAGTTTATGAGGATCAGTTTTGTCTATCGGTAATGTTTTAGGAGGTTAGCGACGTCTAGTTTTCCTTTGCCTGTTCTTGCAAAGAACATATGACAAGCAAAGCAAGGTTATACAAATTACTGGGTTCAAAATGACATAACAAGCTTGTACATGTTGGTATCCCTGTTTTCTTTACTTCATTGCCAATCAGCAGATGTACATTGTTGCAACTATGTATATTGATGTTTAGTGTTATCGGGAATTTATTGTAAATAAGACAACATATGGTGTTTCCCAAGCTCGAAGAGTTAAAAGAATACATAAAAAAAATCATTGGTTTTATGCCAAGAAAGTTCGGAAAGTTAAAAACTAAGTTTCCAGATGTGATTTGAGTAACTAATAAATTATTATTGACTGGTAAAAATTTAAGGAAACCTGATCCATAGTAAATAAAAAATTTAAAAAAAAACCATCAATCTACAACACACTATATTTGAGCTTGTGAAAACATTATATTGAGTCTTGCTTACAATAAATTCACAAAAACACTAAACCTCATTGATAACTATGCAACAATGCATATCAGCTGACCAACAATGAAGAATACAGGGATACCAAAGCCTGTTTTGTCATTAAACATTTCCTCACAGTAAGGTACTTGTAATTTGTGTTGCATTAAAAAAACCCCTTGTATGACTAGGGGACGAGTTATTGTTTACGATTAGATAGTTTTATTAGGTTAAACAAGGTTTTAATCTACTGAAATAACAAGAAACAAACTGTAAACAAAAAGACAATTCTATTGGCATTGTTTCTTGTGTCAGCAACAGACTGAACTAACAATAATATTGTCTTCAGCTGATCCATAATGATGAAAAATCTACTGAGGGAGTATCTTTAATCTATTTCAATACTATGATAATATTAACACAGAGTATGATGATTCATTCTGCATTCCTACCACCAGGAACAGAAGAGGTACTGTGGACAGTCTCGCAGTTCCAATCCGCCTCACATATTCGCTGTAGCAGACGCAGCTTACCAGGCTCTGATGCACCAGAGGCACAGTCAGAGTATAGTGATAAGTGGTGAGAGTGGCGCAGGCAAGACTGAGAGCGGCAACTTGCTGCTCAAACAGCTGGTATTCCTTGGAAAAGTGAGTCACACGATGGATATTATTTTTTTTAACAAGAAATAGTTTTGAAACTAGTACCTTTTGTGTTTTGGTTAAACACATTTCAAATACTAATCAGGATTTTTTAATTAGTCATTGAGTGCTTTAAAATCTGTGTGCTTTGTTTAAAAGCACAAGAAAGACTCCCTTTTAGTTTTTAAGAATACAAAAAAACACTTATAACATGTAAAAAAACGTTTATCTACTATGATACCTGTATTAGAGATTGAGTAATCTATAAATCTTGTTCTTATGGTTTAAAAAAATGTCAATCAATTATTTTTTTTTTTATAACCAACCTAACTACCAAATTAACCTAATAACCTAAATTTTATATACACATTAGGAAAAAAGGAATAGGTATACATATATATAGGTCTGAGAAACGTGTTCTAGGGAGTGTGTAGTAATTAATTTAAATTTAAACAGTAATTGGAATTTCTATGCCATTGTTTTATAGCTATTTACATTACAAGTGTAGTAAGAGTGTTTTTACATCACACAGGTGAATGTTGTGTGCATAATTCTCCTAAGTGATGTTAACAATCTCTTGCGTAACGTGTAACTTACAAGATTTTACCTGACCCGTCAATATACAGGAGGTTACGAACAATATTTTTCATTATCCATTTCACTCATCTTCTAACAGTAATGTTCATTAACAAAAGCAAGGTTAGGAAAATTCTTCAAAGCATAACAATAAAATTCAAGCGCACAGCTGATTTCTAGAGTTGAACGTCGTTGGCTCCATAGAGGTTATATTTTTTAAGTTAAGCACTCAATGTTATTTAAATGGGTTTCATTACCTCACCGAGTGAGTTTTTTCAACCTTACATCACTCGTGAAGTAAAGAAGTTGTATACATCACGCTTGGGATAGGGAAGTTTAACATGGCGGGTTAGGTAAAATCCTTTACCATCTTGATGGAAATATACCAAACTAACTCTCTAACATTCCCTCACTTAACCTAACCTGTCTTCAGGCCCCCAACCGAGACTTGGAAGCTCGTATCCTACAAGTGAACCCGATCATGGAAGCGTTTGGCAATGCTCAGACTGGCATCAACGCCAACTCCTCTAGGTTCGGCAAGTTCCTAGAGTTGAGCATGACTCGTGGAGGCCGAGTAACAGGTGCCAGACTATCAGTGTACCTACTGGAGCAGTCCAGGGTGGCTCAACAGATGACGTGAGTGTTCACCTTTCATTTTCGTAGGTATTAATGGTTTCAAGTGTTTAAGGAAATATTTATCTTGTTTCAAAGTTATTATTTTTTTAGAGTGGGTTTGCTCCCTTCTACGTATGAAAATAGTTGCATGTGTTAATTTTTGTATGGTTAGTAAAATTAGTTCATATAAATTACCTGTAAAATATTAAACAAGCTTCATGTGTGTTTTTAAATCATGTGGAAACTATTTATTTACCAATGCCCAATAATTTAAAACCCTTATTTTTTATTCTCCAAAACATTTTATACTTTCTGATTGGGGACTAATTGGTTTTCTCACTGTTGTCAACATTAAAATAATGTATACGTAAAGTAGTTAGAAACTATGAAAAATGTCAATTATAAGATACATTTTTTCTTTAATTGAATTCAAAATATATACTGGTATTGTACAGAGCAAGATATTCTGCAATGTAAAATTAATAAATGAAACTAAAGCTTCACAATGATTGCAGTAATGAGAAGAACTTCCATGTGTTCTACTACCTTTACGATGGACTACACAATGACGGCAGACTTGGAGAGTTCCACTTAGATCCGACTTTGAGACAGCAACACAACTTCTTGACTGCTGATAGCCAGGATGTACTTAGTAGACAGGTAAATGGAAATTTAAATTTTACAAATAAGATACTCCTTGTTGCTGCAAACCTGGATACTAAGGGTATTACAGTTAATTGTTGATTCCTAAATGTAGTTGAATTATTTAGGTTTAGATATTTACTTTTAAAAGGCCCTCCTTAAAACTACGGTATGGATGTTCACAGAGTAAAAACCAAAAAGTAATACATGGGTTGCAAATTTCATTTACGCATAAGCCGAGTGAGACTGTAGATAAATATATACCGATGCTTGATGTGAAATCTGTCCATGCATACCTTCAATTTGAAACATCAATCATAAAAATCAGTCGGGTAAAAGAGCCAGACAAACTTGGAAAAGAAGAACAATTTTTTAAATGAATAAAGACTTGCAAACAAACTGTCAACGAAAGATGTTTTTGACATCTGAGATGCTAAATACCCCTGCCGTAGCAAACCTGCAGACTAAGCAAATTTCCATTTACATGGATTAATTTTCACAAAAATATTTTCCTAAAATAGTCACTTTTATTTTCTATTTAAATTACATTAATTTTAATGAGTACTTGAAATGGCCCCCCAAACAACATTGGGGGATGGTCACCTCTGATGAAAAATTCACTAAAAAGAGTACAGAAGTTCTGAATGAAGTTTTTTTCATGAAGATTATGGTAATTACTGCTCTATCAAGGTTCCACATTATTAACGTTTAAAACAAATATTATTTCACTATGTTTTAGAACAATGTTCAAAAGTTCAAAGAGCTCAAGTCAGCATTTGAGGTTGTGGGCTTCCGAGATGGTGAGGTGAACTCTATCTACCGTGTGATGGCTGGCATTCTACACCTCGGAGATATTGAGTTCGGAGAAGTGGTCTCTGACGACAACACTGACAACAAGAGTAGAGTAATAGATCTGGCTCCACTGCATAGAGGTAAATTGATTGTCTGCAATTAAATAATATGTTCATTTAAAAACATTTTTTCACCAGGCTAAGACCAACGCAAAAACAATTGTTTATGGCCTCGTATAAGTTATTTTACATACAATACAATAAGTTTTTTTTCTGTAACATCCCTTTTTTTCAGCTGTCCTATTTATCCGATTAGTGCTTTGCCCTACTATAGTTCGGCCGCTTACAAAGCGACCTCCTCCAGCATTGGTTTAGCATTAGCTACGCGTCGTTTTCTATGCGGCCGAATTATAGCATTTGATTTTTTGCTTAAGTTTCCTTTTCAAAGATGCTGACTAGCTTTCTTCATAATGGTTTGAAAAGGAACAGCTGATCCTTCAGTTGAATTGTAACCACAGTCAGATCGTACAGACAAACCAGTTATGAAAATGGATTTTTCATCACTCCTCACCGAAAGTAACTATTTTCGATAACAGCTGACATCAATGAAAGTAGCCGTTTCCCAAGCTCTAATTTAGGGCGAGGGAAAATCGATCAGCTGATTTTCCCTCGCTCTAAATTTACTTTCCCTCGCTCTCAATTAGTTTTCCATTTATTCACTACGCGCGGTAGTGTTTTGTTAAGGTTTAACTTAATGATTTAAATCAGCTGTATGTATTGTTCAAAATCGTTTTATTCTTTTATTTTGAAGTATTGAGAAATGTACAAAGGTTTCCTTTAGAATATTTTATTTTATTTTTATGTTTTAAAAATCAAACAAAAACGAACATAGGTTTACTTTTAGAAGATTTTATTTTATTTTTATGTTTAAACAAATTGTTTGATAGATAATTATTGTAATATTACTGAGGTCTGCTATTCTGTGTTTGTGTATTATTGCGTCGTGATGAAAAGTATCGTTCATAACTCGTACCGAAAGTTATTACCCGGTACTTGCTCCATTATTCCCGTCCTCGGCTTCGCCTCGTACGTGAAATTGGGATTCCCTGTGTATTCGGCTTCGCCTCACACAAAAACTTGAGCGCGCGCCGGAAAGTGCCACTTTCGGTCCTAGTAATGAAATATACTATTAAATTGCCTTCTTTTTTGATAATTTTATGTCACAACAACTATCATAGTAAAGGAACTTTCCTCGATACCACACTCTGTGATCGGCTCATTCATTTTCTTTTTTAATAAGATATTGTTCACAGCTGGTCTAGCTACATTGGCACAAAAAATCGATGGTATGACGTACTCAACAGAATATTATTACATGTGGCATGTGTCTGTCCAGCGTCCAGCCTGTTGGGTATAGAAGCCTGCGACCTTCTGGAGTGTCTGACAGCCAACAGTGTGGTGACCCGTGGGGAGACCATCACTAGGAACAACTCTGTAGTGGAGGCTGTGGCTACTAGAGATGCAATGGCTAAGGCTCTGTACAGCAGACTGTTTGATTGGCTGGTCAACTGTGTCAACAGTCTATTGTGCTTCAGCACAAGGTGAGTACAGCCTTTACAAAATTAGCTTTAATCCTTTGGCAGAGGAGTGTTTCGGAGTGGGAATAACATTGGCAATAGCTTGGTAATGATAGTTTAGCGTTTTATTACTTTTTTACCTTTTCAGCCTTTTTAGATTTTTTAAATGTATAAAATCTAGAATATTGATTGCTGTTGATCCACACAATTCAGATATAGGTAAAGACAACATAAACGGTTACAATCTACAGCTAGTGTCCTGCAACAATGTAATTGATGGTACAATGATCAACTTTTACAGACTATTACCATTGACTATTGGATGGTAATAGTAGGTCTGTAGGTGGCTCACATCAACTACGACGATTTTGATAAAAAATCTAGCTACAAATTTAACATGGGGATGGAATGTCTAGCTATTACCTGTTAACAGCTGCGGATAACAACATTCAGCAGAAGTAAAAATTAAATATTGAGGGGAGGGATGAAATGGAACAATATCTTTAGAAAGAGACATTTTACAACTTTTGACTGTTTTGCTTGGCAAAATATCCAGACCTATACTATGATTTTAAATTATATAAAATGAATAACAATGATATATTGTTTTTATTTAAGTTTGTAACTTATATAAATAAAATCCCTGACCATCCACACACAAGTACAGTAGACTCCCTCTTATCCGGACACCTTTTAACCGGACATCGGTTTAACCGGAATACACTCGGTGGAGATGACATCTCTTTAACCGAACAATTTTTATCAGCACATCGGTTTAACCGGGCTAGATCGGCAGGAAGTGGGCGGTACTGAAACGACTGTTCTCGTGGGAAAGATTTGAGACCAGTGATCACGTGGCTAAATACAATGCTCTCCTAAATTTAAGTCAAATACTGTATACAGTATGCATTAAAACGGTCCGTTTTAATGAGTTTTTGGGGACGTCGGTTTAACCGGAAAAACCGTTATCCGGACTGGTCTCGGTCCCGAGGAGTCCGGATAAGAGGGAGTCTCTGTATACACATTTTTTGCTGAGTATGATTTGGAAATACATAAGTAAATGTACGTTTTTGTCACAGAGGTGAACAGCTGGTTGTTGGTATCCTGGATATATTTGGTTTTGAGAACTTTGCTCACAATTCCTTTGAACAACTCTGCATCAACATAGCCAATGAGCAGATCCAATACTACTTCAATCAGCACATCTTCACGTGGGAGCAACAGGTAGGTTCGAACAGTTTATCATCTGATTGAGCAAACTTAATTACTCAAAAGGAATTTTAACTCAGCATTTACGTATTTACTATGGTGGAGAACAATCAATATTTACTTTTAAAAGACCCTCTTTAAAACAATAAAGGAAGTTCACAGAGTAAGACCAGGGAGGATTTTACAAATAAATATGTCTGTGTTTGTCCTGTGGCTGATCTACTTTAGTGTCAAAATTTCAGCCTGGTAGGTTCATTATGTTGCATTAACAGTTAGATACACAGACATAAAACACATCTTCTTAATAAATTCAATAAAATCATTGTTTGAATGAGTACTGCTGCTATCCTGAATTTTCTTTTTTATTTAGTTTATAATTGATATCACATGTACCTTAGAAGTATGCTGATGTCAAATATTCATTGATCTATGTCCATGCATACACCCACTGATCAGGAACATTTTGGAAGATATGATATAAACTGAATAATGTTTTAAATGATGTTAATTCTAAGATAAGATTCATGCTCTTTTGTTATCCA
The DNA here is from genome assembly GCF_028750875.1 of Macrosteles quadrilineatus. Taxonomy (NCBI): domain Eukaryota; kingdom Metazoa; phylum Arthropoda; class Insecta; order Hemiptera; family Cicadellidae; genus Macrosteles; species Macrosteles quadrilineatus. Next base: position 62,802,110 of record NW_026542599.1, read on the forward strand.
ACAGGAGTACATGGCGGAAGGTATTCCTGTAGACTTAGTGGAGTTTACAGACAATCGTCCAGTCCTGGACATGTTATTGTCGCGACCACTCGGATTGTTGGCTTTGTTGGATGAAGAAAGCAGATTCCCTCGGTCCAACGATCGATCTCTTATTGGTTAGTTGGTTTGTGTACACAGTTTAGGAATGTGTTGAATTACTAATCATAAAAAATTTGCTGTGTTTATGTGGAGTTTTCCAATTTGTAAATCTATAATTAAATCAATCTTTGGTCAGATTACACTTGAAGTTTTTTTTACTTATATCTTCATTACACTTATTCCTTATTTTGTCATACAAGTTAGACCTTTTACAGTACCAAGTACAGATGAGGTATTTTTAACATTAGGTACATGGAAAGTTCCCTTTAGAAAGGAATTATGACTTTAAAAGGCAATTTATGACATAATGGATAGTTTTGCGCAAGGTTTTTGTCATGACGAACATTTTAAGTACTGTATATGGTTTATGAGGGGGGGCTTGTAGTTTTCTCAAAACTTCATGGTTACTTTGGGATTTATATATGGATACACACAAAAAAATAAAATAAAATGTTCTGTATTCACACTAATTTATAAAGGTTGAACTTTTACTAAACGATTTTCCTTTCCAGAAAAGTTCCATGCGAATATCAAAAGTAAACTGTACATTCGGCCGAAATCGAATGCATTGTGTTTTGCCATCCAACACTTTGCCGGCCGGGTGGTCTACCAAGCCGAGGGATTCCTGGACAAGAACCGCCACTTCCTGGCTCCAGAGGTCATACAACTGCTGAGGACTTCCGTAGTGGACACTGTTAGATACTTGTTCCAGTGTCCAATCACCAAAACAGGCAACTTGTTCTCGGCCAGTCCTGTCCCCACACCTTTGGGAACTAGGGTGAGAGTCAGATTGTAATTCAACTTTACTGTTTAAGATACCGGTAGTTCTTTTCTTTTTCTTTAGGTCTAAATTATAGATACAGTTTAATCAAATGAACCATAATAATGAAAAACGAGGATTGAAACGAAAATGTTCCCAAAAAATATCCAACTTGAAAAATGGCAAGACTTTACATAGAAGAAGCTATGACTAAACCTGTGATTAGTCACTGCCCAACTTGCAGGAGATCAGTTATTAAGTCGAAGGTTGTAACAGCGTAGAGTGGTCCGTGCGGGGAGACGTTCTGCTGCAGATGCGGCCGGGAAGTACTGGACTGTCAGCTGACCTGTCAAGCTGCTCGGAAAAAGACTACGTATCTAGCCGCATGCTTGGCTAGAAGAAAACTGCTAAAACTTTACTCTACACTTAAATTCATCCGATGTGCATCTTTGTTTTGAAATATTAATTATATGATATGATATATCAACTTCAGGTCTTGTAATTCGAAATACATAATATCTAATACTGTGCTTTTAAGACTAACAATTAATCTAAGCATTAGACTAGTGCTCAAAGTAGTTCTAATACCATCAAATACAGCATAATAAAACGAATTAGTGTAATAAATGTTTTTAGTAAGATTCTAAATTTTATAGTCGTTTAATGTTGAAACGTTCCTTTTTAGTTTGTTATGACCACAGCTGTTTCATGCTTCAAATGGAGCACATCATCAGGTCAGAAGAATGTCAAGTAGTCTTCATTGAATATTCCTCGTACTGGAGTTTGTCAAAAGTTTAATAATAAATAGGTGACAAAACACATAACGTGGAAACACGAAAATACGGCGCCAGCTGAGCATGAGTCGCGACTTTCATGTGTCGTCAACGTTGACCCCCTACCGCTACTCCCATGTTATCCTTACCTTGTTCCATTGTTGTCTGTTTATTGAGTATTGAATAGCAGTGTTGTTGATGATGTTGGATTCGAATGATAATTTTTCGTTTAATATATTCTGTGGTTGTTCTTTGACGCCTTGTAGGTTTCAAACTCCTCAACTGTATCAATGTATCGTCCTTTATTGCAGAGTTGTACTATCTCTAAATTATTGTCAATATCTGTGTACTTATGGTTGGAAGAAATTAGGTGGTTTGCGTACGCTGATTTGGAATTTTTCTTCAGTATATGTTCTTTGAACCTGATAGAAAAAGCTTTCCACCATTTAGTTGTGATAAAACACTTTTATTGACTGGGCCAAACCAGCTGGACTTTGTCAGTCATAAAGCTGAGATCATCTAATTCCGTTTTACACTCACTTTGCTTTGATATTTAGTTTAAAATACATTCAAATTATGTCGCTGTTTTGGTAGTGATTTAGTGACTTAGACATGTTAATTTTACTACAGGAGTCCAATCGCTGTGCCAGTGTGATGGCCTTACAGTCCCAGTCCAGAGCTCAACAGACAGCTGCTACTTATTTCCGCTACTCCCTGATGGAACTGCTGCAGAAGATGGTTGCTGGTGTGCCACAGTTTGTGCGATGTATCAAACCCAACGACTCCAAGTCTCCTCGAATGTTTGATCCTACAAAGGTATGAATCTACATTATTCTGAGAGTGATTAGGAAACTTTATATTAGTAACTTGTTAAAAGTTACCTACTGTTCAAATAAGGTTAAGTCGTAATTTTTCTTTATATTTTAAAAAAGTGGCTTAGTTTTTCTTTAAAAGCTTTGCATCTTCATCACAAATATTAAGTCTGTTTTGCTGTATGCAAGTTAGACATGGAAAGTTACAAGTTTAATTATGTCCCAGCTACAAGCGTTCATCAATAGGTGTCTTTGCCGTATCATGAACATTCATTGGCCTGAGATCATCGCAAAGGAAGATTTATGAAGAGAAGCAGGTCAAATTCAGGTTAAAATTTGAGAGAGGTAGTGGAGGTGGCTGGAACATACTCTGAGGAAGCCAAACAGAACCATTGAGAAAGAGGCCCTAGATTGGAAACTGCAAGGTGTCAGAAGAAGAGGTCGACCCTAAGAAACCTGAAGGAGGACCATTATTAAAGAAGCGAAAGAGGTTAACAAGACTTGAGGAGAAGTGAAGGCACTTGCTGGAGACAGGGACAGATGGAAAGCTCTTCTGGAAGCCCTATGCTCTCATAGGAGATAAAAGGAAATAAGTCAAGTAGTTTTTTCCTTGATAGCATGCAAGTCATGAAACTTAAGCGCATCTATTTACTTTGTCAATGAAATGTCCAATTTCCTATTAATTTTTCAGGTTGTTCGACAGCTGAGGTATACTGGTGTTCTTGAAACAATTAGGATTCGGCAACATGGTTTTTCACATAGAATACCGTTTGCAGAGTTTCTCAAAAGGTAAAGCTTTCCATTGTCGTTTTGCCTAAAATTGGTTTCAGAAACAATCTGAAAATATGACATTGCTAGTTCAGTTAAAACAGTACTTATTTATTTTGACAGTACTTATTCAGTCAAAATGTACTGAATATAAAGACACTCACTGATCATTATACAGTAATAAGTACAATAATCTTTTGTACTTTGGACTAAGAGGACTAATTTCATATTTCTGTATCCAAATAGCTATTGCAGCCATTTAACTTAGAGGGTAGAGCTGGTAGAGGATGACCGACTGTGAAACCAATAAAGCAGTGTCATTCTGGTACGGCTACTTAAAATTTATTAGTTCAGTTAATCCTTGCATTGCAACTTACTGGCTAATCCTTTGGTTTGCTTGATACATTCCACGACAGGCTTTTGAAGCCCATGTGGATTGTGGACCGGCGAATACAAGGGTAAAAGAAACCAACAACACCTCTTAAAGAAAATAATTGTATACATTTTCTGTAGTGCAAGTAGGCTACCTACTTCAAAAAATTGATCAAGTCTGTTGATTTCAAATGATTTAACTCGACAGTTATCATTGCTGTTTTTGTCACACAGGTATTGCTTCTTGGCATTCGGGTTTGATGAAAGAGTGTTGGCCACACGTGACAACTGCCGTCTGATGCTGGTCAGACTGAAGATGGACGGCTGGGCCCTCGGAAAAACCAAAGTGTTCCTTAAGTACTACCACATAGAGTATCTTTCAAAACTGTATGAAGATCAGGTGAGGATAGGCTTTATGATCTCAAAATCTTTTGTACAAAACCCTGACCAAACCTACTACAAGAATTTAAATTCTGTTTCTGCTTCAACGTCTATGGAATATTGAAACAAGTTTTATTTTTCAATATCGTTAAATTAATTAATTAATTTAGATGTAGCATATTGTTGCCAAATATTTGTTTTACTTTGCAGACCTCACTTTGTAACATTAGAAATTAAAGATACTCATCTCACTAAATATTAAAATTATTTGCTGGGTGGTTTAAGAAAAAACAAGATATTAAAAAAATTATCTTTAGGCTACTGGTAGGTTTCTTTTTAGAAAATGATTTTATTTTTTTTCAACCTCAACCTCCTGTCACATAGACATAGCAAATACAGTAATCAGCAACAAGTAAAAGAGGTGAATGCAGTGATGAGACATATATATTTATATATATTTCCGCCTCGTCTGGCGTTGGAAAAACATAAATGTCTGGCGTTGCTTGACATAGTACTTTTCCTCTGGCCCACTTTGTTTCGTTTAAATGGCTTCTAAATATAGTCAAGCTTAGCAGTGAGCTTTGCCAGTAGCCCATTTCTGGCAAATTGTCAAGCCTATTCACACCAAAAACTGGCATTTCTGTCTGTCTTTCTGCTTTATTACAACTTGAATACTAACATAATTTCTTGATTCTAGGTCCGTAAAATTATTCTAGTCCAAAGCTGTATCCGGAGGTGGCTGGCGCGCAGCAAGTACCACAAGGTGAGATGGGAGATGGCCACAAGTGTTCTAACCCTGCAACGCTACGTGCGCGGTTGGATTGCGCGGAACCGACTGCAAACTCTCAAAAACAAGGAGGAAAACCGAAAAAACATCGCTAAGAACAAAGCCGGGAGGAAACAGAAGGTTGAGAAGGAGAAGTACATTTCTGAAAAGGATAGAGATATGTCGAGTAAACAGGTGCAGGAGTCACAAACCCCAGTGTCAGAACTGGGAACTCCCTGGGGCAACGTGAAGATGAGGAGGAAATTCTTCTCGGAACTCGAGGATAAAGATGAAGCGGCTACTATAATACAGAGTCGTAAGTTGAAATGTCATTGATGTGTTTATTGTCCACATATGCTGATTTTAAAAAATGTTGGCTATTACAAAAAAAATTGAAAATTGGTTGTTTACTACACAGATTGTGACATTGATAGGTTGAAAGCCCACTGGGATTTCTTTAGGAAATATGCACTCTTCAGCCTTTATGTCGAATCTTATTCAAAAAATAAATGTTATCATTGTAAAAAATTTACAATAACTAAATTATATTTTAATTTTGTGTCATCTTTTATATCACAAAAAATACTAATACCATTTGTAAAATAAATATCTACCATTTTATATGAGTTTTCATTTGTTTAATTTTTTATTTCATTTCATTCTTGCCAGTGATAGCTCTTGTAATTTACAGATTTCAGAGGTTATACTGTTAGGAGACATTGGGCACCAGAGGTGGCTAAAAGAATACACAGTGATGAGAATGCAAAGAAGAAACCTGAAGTAAGTAATTAAGTATTTGTAGTTTATTAATAAACGTACTTGTCAAGCATTTTTTTAAAGAAATCATATTTACCTAAAATAGGCGTGAAAGTTTGTTTGCAATAACGTTCTGGAATATATGCAAATTTTCCTCTACTGTGTATTTCTTATGAGATAGTGGTCTTAATTGTAATTCAGTTCTACCTAGACACACATATAAAGGGGCATGGTTGGTCAAGTGAACGCAGAACCTATCTGCTCAAGATATGGATCTGAACCCTGCCAAGGGCCAACGGCTTTTACTTAGCTGGTAATTCTTTGACTCGGATTTCAAATTCCATCCTAAGCTTATTGTTCACCTACTTATCAAATACAAATTTATTCAGCTCTCAAATTAGGAAAACCATATCTAACTCTGCCTTTTTCAATGCTTTTGATACCTAAACATGTTGTTCTCAGAAGGCAGTTTCACAAGTGCAAGGCGCCATGCCTGTATCTCCTGTCAGACAAAAGCCTACAGATAGACAACATCAGCTGATAATTCTGTCTCAAGATGTAAGTTTTATATTTCAGCAATATCAAAGTAGTGAAAACATTACTGTACTAGACCTTTTGATTTAGGTTCTTGAGGTTATTTCCTTTTTCAGAGGATTGATAAGCATTGTTAGGCATATTGTTTGGGTATGAACAATGAATGCAAACCCTTTAAGAAGCGAAGCATAATGCCTTTGTTAAACATTCATTCTGGGAATATTTTAATTTCTGATAGTTCTCGCGGCGGCTGCTAGGTAGCGATAGCACTACTATTGCGAGTGGCGGGGCCAAGTCAGCTAACTGAGTGAGAGAGAGTGAGATAAAGAATGAGCTTAGAGAGACATAGAGAGATAGAGTAGCGCGGTCATTTCGTAGCTTATTTCGGCGGCAAACATTCAGTCCGAGTATTCTCCATAAGCATTTACTCTAATGAAGTGAAAATAAAAACTATCAAGATGGCTTAGTTGTTCAGTAAAAAACTAAAATTTTAAACAAAAATATTCTTCTTTTTTGTACAAGCAGGCCTTGGTTAGAGTGGTTTTCACGGCAAGTAATTGTACATTTTTACCCCTTGGTATTTAAACTGTGTTGAGTGGCTGTATACAGGGTGAGGCAGTGAAACGGCATGATTTTGAAAAATTACAAATGATTCATTTAGAAAAAAATTGTAGTTGTTTTAACAGAAATTCTAAGTACATGAGTGGAAATTAATGTTTCATTTTGAAATAATTATTTTTTTAATTCAGTGTCAGTAAAATGGTGTATTTGGTTTTGCACACATAGTTTAATTATGAATTTAAATCAGCCCATGACATGTTTATGCGTTTTTATAACGTCTGCGATCATTTTATAGCGCTTTGTCATGCTAGCAGTGGCTTCAAAGTTATTCGCCCAAAGGAGGTTAGCTTTCCTTTATGGCACGGAAGCCCGCGGCGATAGACTGAACTCACAACGGAAAGTGCGCTGAGTACAAACTATAATATCCACGTTTTTGTAATATGCCTTTACAGGAAACGCGCGTTGTGCACTCGTCCAATGCTCCTTGGCTACGGAAATTTCCACTTGTCTAGACGCCTATGGTAATTTCCCCCGTATTCTAATAGCCCCCGATTCCTTGTCAGCTGGTATCACCCTGTTCATAATAATTATCAATTATATCAATTATTTAGGGGACACCACTATGTGCGTATTTTATCCCAAATATGAGTGAAGGATGAGTGGCGTGATCTTTTAGTCTTGTTAGTGACTAAGGCCGACATGTTCCTTAGACATAGCTGTTAATTAATAGCCTAACTAAAGGGACCTACAGTTTATAGTGGAATCCTAAACCATATGCTTTAGATTGGTCTGATTATCTTTAGAATGTACAATAGACCTGAAGATCAGATATTATTTTGAAGAGTGACATATATTTTCTTTTACTTGCCAAATGACAAGTGTAACTTCTATTGCATGAAATGATTGAAATGACATGATCTTGATCTTGTAGATTCAAAATGCTTTTGATCAAGCACATTCCTTATTACTTAAGATAGTGTACTTGTCATCAGAAAGGATGTATTGTCATTATAGCTAAAGACTTTGTGGATTTGTTTCAAATTTGCTTTATTTTCCGAAGGTACATATGAAAAACCAAGATGCCCACAAATACCTGCGGAACAATAAGCAAGGTATCAATCTGAACAAGATTGAAGAAGCAAAACGTATTTATGGTCAGGTGAGCAAAATATTTTGTTAACTTTATGGGACAATCCATATCAACTGTCGAGTAGCTGATTGATTTTAGTTTTAATTTTTTATAATAAACTAGCTACGTCTAATTTTAAGTGTATTATGAAGAACAAGGGGAACTCTAAAATTTTTTGCCAGGCTGAGGATCCCATCTCAAACTATATCATGGTTATAATTCAGATGAAATTTCACAAAAAATATGTCTAATGTACACTTTGTTGGGTATGGTAAAGAAGTACAATAGGGATAGCGCTTTATGCAAAAGGTTGGTCAGTATTATTTATTTTTTTTTTATTTTAGTGTAATACACGTAGCCTAAATTATAATTTATAATTCTTAATTCTTAACATAAATTTGTCAAAAAATTGTCTTAACTTTTACAAAATCTTTAATGAATTCGTAGTTTTATTTTACACCAGGAAAGTAATTTGGTTTTATGCATCAGAAATGACAATAAAGGATTATTAATGTTCTGGGATTATATTTTAGTTGCAGTATTTAGCCTATGATTAAGGCCAAATCATAACGTTACTATTTATTTATATTTTTCAGAAATCCGTTGTTCACGAAGTTGCCAAAAAACATGGTGCAAGTTCCTACTACCAACAAGTACAAGATGAAATGAATAGGTAAGATAGATATATAAACAATTTGTATGGGTTTTATTTTTAGTTTAAATGATTATTAGATTCTTGATTTGTAAACTGAAATATCATCAGCTTAGATTTATAACAGTTTTAACAACCATAAAGAGAACTTAAAATATAATACATACTATTAAATTGACTTAGTAAATTTGTTGAACCAACATGATATGCTTGATGATTCAAAATTATAAAAGTGTTTAATAGACAGTAAAAGTAAAAAAAGTCTTAAAGACACCGCACCGCAGGTAAAGGTAGTATTGTTATTCAATATATATTTGATTTTAAAGTTTAGCCTCAGTAAATCACAAAATGTTCCTCCAAGGAATTAAATATTGTAATAAAAGGTAATCACTTTACCGGGGTTCTTATAACACATTCTAAATTGTGAGGGTGGTCCGTAAATTTAGATCTTCATCGAGTTTCTGAGTGAGTTAGTTCAACTCTGAGACCAACATTGCGTTCCTTACTCCATCCACTTAGTCTCTTTGTAGTATTTAAATTAGGACAAACAATCCAAATCATTTTTCCTGTTGTTAAGTTGGTAAATGGTTTCAAGTAGAAACAAAATTTATTAATCTCACTTACACATTACTACCAGCACAAAAACAATATTAGTGTCTTTCAAGTAGGTAAACGATTACAAACATCCTTATTTGCTATCGTGTTGGTATAAGTCGCAAAAATTATTAGTTGCTATCGTGTTGGTACAACTGTGGGTTACAGTTCATCGCCAGACTCGTCAGATGAGATCTCAGCATGGGATTTGCCGATTATTAGGCTGGAAAACCAGCTTCGCCCCCTCAGGTACAAGTCGAGAAAGTTACCCGCTCTATTTGTTCGCTTTGTTTGCTCCACTTGTTTTTTTTTTTGTGTTACCATTTTGTGAGCTTCACCTTACTAATTCCCAACATATTGAATAGTAGGTTAATGTTGCATTGATCCCCAGTAGTTACAATATTCTTATTGTAATAAAATGTAGAAATATGAGTAGAAATTCTCTCAATAAGGTAACAATCTCTCCAAAATTATATCTTCCATGAGACCATCCTATAAATGTGTATTTTTATAAAGTATACTTACTTTAGTTTAGGCATCAGTGTCATATTAGTGACGTCTTTGTTTGGTGGAAAGTCATGCATAATCAGTCTTAAAGACGCTTCAGAAAAATATTTCCTTATTTTTATTTATTACTACAATATTATCATACAACATGTTAAAGCTATTGAATCTTTTATCCACCCAAATTTAAACTTGATGATATTGGAATTATGCCCTACAACTAAACTATATAGTCAAATTAGTGACAATCAAATTTGAGAAGTGGTGACCATAATGAGAGCTTAAGTATTGGTGGATGTAAAAGACATTCTTTCCTGGATTATCAATGAAAGTTGAACAACATCAACTTATTTTAAACAGTATTGTTGTTTCATTGAACAATTGTCTGGGTTATAGTGCTCCTAAAAATATATTTAAAAAATATATGTCACACCTATATAATAAATAAAGCTTAAAGGAAAACTGACATTCTCAAAACTGTTTTAAAGATGTAAGATTTTGTTGTATTGTGGTAGATTAAATAAGTAACGAAAACCGTAAATAGTCATATTTATCAGCAAAAATATGTATATTTTGATTATGGTTGATGTCTAATCTTTATTTATGTAAATGTATTGCCCTGCTTTATTATAATTGAAGTATGTTGTGTGTGGTATTAGATGAGATTAAATCTAGTACTAGTGTTTTAAGTTTTTTTTTATGTTTTACTTTTAGCACAAAACTTATTATATTTTGAAAGAGGGGCTTTCTTATCACAATTGGAATGAAAATATAAAATTGTATCTGGATAAGTCTCAATATCAACACTAAACTGTCAAGGCAAACAGGACTAAGGAATTTTTGTTCCATATATTTTAAACTTACAAACAGAAATGTTACAAAAAGATATTAAAAAATCGCAAACATTTTTATATGCTGCAATTAAGTAATTAAATCTTTGACTTCTTAAACTCATTTTAATTTAATTGAAGCGTAACTGTAAAAAGAATGAATAATAATTCCTAACATACGGAAATCTCAGACCTGACTATTGAAATACAGATAACGAATAAGTTAAGATTTTACAGGAACCAATTGACGTTCGACCAAAGTCTAGAGTCTAGTTTTTCACCATGATCCCCACATTTTTTAATAAAAATGTTATTTCGCTCAGATTTTTTAAGTGTTAAAAGATTAGAGTCCACTTTGTCATAGAGTTAAATTATTACCCTTCTTTAGTCAGTTTTTTGGTTTTCAGACCAAGAATGGTAACGTTAAGTATAGAAGCAGAGAGGAAAGACCTCATGAACGTCGGACGCAATCATATGAACTGGCACAGCCCACCTGTTACACCAAAGTAAGTACTGCACTTTAATTAAATACTTCATAAAATTGTGCTTGGCAATTTATTTAATCTAAGTGTAATATATCAATCTTGTTAAAATATTACCCACTCCTTAACAGGTAGAGTATTTTGGTTTTCATAGTCCATTTACCTATTTTCTCGCTCAGTAAAAAAAAGTTTACAGTAAGTTCTCTGAAAACGACATGGTTACTTTATACTTAGTTTACTCAACTTAGACTCTTATCTCGGATTCATCGTTGCATCTTACATTTTCATTGATCAAACTACTCAATATTCTTCTAGCTATGAAATACCCTCTATAATTTGCTTATATTTGAAGTAATAACTGGTTATATTAATAATAGACTTGATCCCAGAGGTTATGTTTGAATGTTAGAGTTTTTCCCACTGTACTCAGTTTACATGTGGATAAAAGATGGATTAATTGATTGATGGATCACCTTATACCAAGAGTCAAATAGATTCATTTAATGTAAATTTGCGTTTTTTTTTTAGTTAAATTAATAATTTATGCTAAAAACCACAAACAAGCAAAAGTATCCAACCAAAATTAAAAGATTTTTGCCTCTCATTCAAATCTTTCACCTCAATAATAAAGGGTTTAAACTTAAAAATGTCCACAAATAAATTATAATAATTATTCACACAAGAAAGATATATTAAATCATTCAATTTCAACAGCAATAATGTTCAAACTGTAATTTTTATTCTTTTAAAGACTCTCCAAACAAAATTAACTTTCAAAATGACAAGCCCAAGAACTTTTAAAATGTTGAACCCGCAACGGAGGGAAAAATACAAATACGTTCAGTAAAAAATAAAAAGAATGACTGAACCCAATTTAGGTGATGTGATTATTTTTGTTAGGTGGGGCAAACAACAACATCCCAAACAATAGAAACATTCAACCACTAAGAAGAGTTATCTAATAGAATCTAAACTTGCAAGTGAGTAAACAGTAAGGTAAGGTGGGTTTTATGAGGTGGATTTAAAGTAGGTGGCAGTAATTTAAAACCGGTTTATATTTAATTAAATTGAAATTGAAAAGTAGAGATTCATTTCATAATACCTTTAATTGTCCAGAGATAGTTCTATCAAGGATGTGAATAAATGTTATCTTAAATATTTGTCTGTATTTGTGTTTCTATTTGGTGTGTTTGTATAGAAACATGCATTTGAACAATTCGTGTGCTGTTTAATCAATAAATAACCTGACTCCTCCAAAATAATAATTAATTGTTATAATTTGTTTCCACCAATAATGTTTTCTTTGCCACGAACCAACTGAAGCCTTATTTTAGAATATTGATTCCCCACTTTTAAGAGGTTACGTCTCATTTCATAATCCTTTTAGGAATTTCAATTTGGATATGAAAATCATAAGCCTGGTTATTTTTTACCTGATTAAATTCTTATCTTCTTGACTTCATTTAAGGAAGATAAATTCCATCTAACACATGTTTTACTTTTCTCCCGTTTGCAGCTTTTTAAAATTTTCAATTGTAAGAAATCTAATTTTCTCCAAACAAAATTTTAACTCTGGTGTAGTGACGAAAAAGTGTGATTTTTTGAAAATTCTATCAATAAATGGTGATGTTTTTTACTACTGAGTCAACACTGTTTCAGACCTACCCCAGTGTCAGAGGATGTTAACGGACCTTACGACTTCAGGCAACTGTTACGCCCTACGGAGCATCCTCCGACAGAATCTCTCCGTAAACGCTTCAGTGCCAGGTGTCAAAACCAATCCCCAAATGTCAAAGTCTCGTAAATACTACTGTAAACCCGCCTCGTCAAAGACTTACGAAACCAAAGATTTCTTACCCTAGTGTTACACAAAGTTTCCTATTTAGTTTTATGTTTTGGGTTACCTGGAATTTAGGATATATTATAGTTTTTAACTAAGTACTTTCATTAATAGTACAAAATATGTTTTATTTTTATTAAATATCTACAGACAGAGTATCTATCTGTTAAGGCTAATATGAAAATTAAAGCGTACAATTGGGAAGCATGGGTGGGTATACGAGGGCACATTGCACCCTTAAAACTTTGTGATAATAATTTTTACCCAAACAAAAATAAAAATTATTAACATTTTTATGTTTAAATTTTGTACATTCATAGACTACTTGATATCATCTATAGGTCATTTTTTACTTCATATTTTTTGCCAATAACTGCCTAAATCTATCCATGTATTTAAAAAAAAATGGGGAAACCTATCGAAATCTGTAAGCTATTTATTGCAAATCGGTAGTTTAAACTATGGCAGTTAGGGACAGAAGTTGATATAAATTCCCGATGTGAATAATTGTATTTTGTACCTTAATATGTAGGATACTGACTGCTGCTTAAGGGACCAATAAAGAAACAACTCAAGTCAAATCAAATACTTGCAGAGCTTTTATTATTTTTAATAACAAATTCACCTTATTTTAAATTTTAACTTTTCATGTATGTATGACTCAACTTTGATGTTAATGTATATTTCCCAATAACAGAGTGTAGAAGTTTTATTCTGCAGTATAAATAGTTTCCATTGCAATTTAATTAAATACTAAATACTTTTGCATTTAATCAGATTTTAACAAAATACGATACAAAAATCTTGTGTTTAAATTTCCAAAATGAACTTAAACTTAAAATTTATTTGAAAAAGGTTTTGTTATATAATTTTTTCAATATGCTAATTGTGTATGTTTTATGATAGTTATAAACTTGTATTGTAATCAAAGCAAAAATGTTGTAACAATGTATATATTCATGATATAAAATCCTGTTAGTTATTTACTGTACTTTAAAAAAAAATCAAAGGAAAGTGTGATCTTTACTCTCTCTAATGACAGTTATCTTTAAAATGTTCTAAAATATTAATCTTTGTACAGTTACATGAAGAACCATAGTAAAATATCTATGCTTAGTGCTTATGGATAAAGGACCAAATTAATAAAACTTGGACCCTAATAATATTGTACCAATTAATAAATGTAAAATCCCTGTGAAATTCCAGGTAGCCTTTATGAAGTATGTTGATAAAGTTGATTGTTATTATTTTTAGAGTTTATTAAATATGTGTTTTGAATCAAGTGTTTCTCTCACATAATTCCTTTACGACAGTAAGGATAAAAAGAAACAAAAAGAGGAGATTCAGAGATTGCAGCTTTTTATGCATTTAAATGGTTTCGCTCCAGACTTTCAATGTTTTAAAAAGTAAATATCAGTACAAGAAGTTTGTAACTAATTTTAAAATTTGAATTATTGTAAAATTTTAATAATGCCAAATTCTGCAAAATTGATGAAAAATAAATATGTCATTCAATACAATTTAAATTCAAAGCAAATCAAATTATGTATCTAAGCAAACAGTTAGAGTAAAATGACTAAAACGCATAATGCACATCTTACGGACAGTAAGGTACAATAAGGTAAGTACAACCGACAGATGAAGTTACTTTAACTTAACATCTCCTATGTTTGTTGTTTGTTCACAAATAGCACAATGAAAGGTTTTAGTTATACAGCAGCAAACAACAATAACTTAAGAGTCGGCAGGAGTCAATAATTTTGCATTATTGTTGACCGTCAGATGCCAGGCGAAACAGTGGTTATCGGAGTGCCGATCAGCAAAAACATGCGTTCAAGTTGAAGCATATTAATCATGCACCGTAAGCTTAATTACCGAGCAGAAAATTGTATGTAATTCTTAAATATATTTTCTGTGTGATTTGCTTTTTAGATTTTAAAAACTAATTTTGTTTTAGAGGTTGCAAAAATCACAGTTTAACACTTTAACCGAAACATGGGTGACACTTATATAAATAGAAACATCCGCACGATTTTTCATCAACAAATTTCATGTAAAATCTTAGATTTATTATTTTTTTAAGTAGGTATATGCGGGCTTAAGGAAAGTAAAGAATACATTTTAGTAAAAAAAAAATATATATATATATATGTATTATAAAAGTAATATTAATTTACAAAAAACGTAATAAAATGTATAATAAACATGAAACATACAATATACTGGAGAAATAAAATAAAAAATAAAAATCTTCTTGTCTGAACTTGTCTTTTACATACAGTCTCCGTCTATGCACACTTTACGGGTTTTTCGAAAAAAAAAGAAGCCTTTGCATAAACAACTGCCTACAAAAACCGGCAGCGCAATATACGTTACTCGAAAGATCTGGCACTAGAGACCTGCACATTTTCAAAATGGAGACGTTCACTCAATGACCTCTGATTAGGGACTGACACTGATGGGTGGGGTAGGTAGAAGAGTAGGAGGGGCAAAGGTACTGAGGGGTAGGGGTAAACAGCAGTTTTGCCACTACAAGAAAATCAATTTTCCCTCCGGTCTCACAGACTGGTGTTTCGGTTAAAGTGTTAAGTCAATGTAATTATGTATTTTGGTAAAATAATAAGAATTAAAATTAAAAAGTAGATGGCAAATTACATCCGCGGTTTCAATAGCTTTAAAATGAGGCTTTGCAACTTTTATCTTAATAAACAATGCCGTAATATGCTTCAACCATTAACATTGCCGTTATGGGCAGAAAATCCAAGATGGCCGGCGGTCCTGTTGACCCTTAATACTTCCTAACAGTGGTAAAACTATGGAAGTAAGTGGTACTGGTCTATGGATCCTGCTGAACTATCGTTACTAAAGACCTTTAAGGGATTCTAAAGTGGTGTAGCCTATATCTTTGTTTAATTCCTTTATATTGATTCCCTATTTAACTATTGAACATGGAGTGAAGGAGGGAATATTTAATATTATATATATATGTGCCAAGAAATGGGAATTCAAGATTTTGTGAATCTTTGAATGTGTTAAAAAAATACTACACCAAATTGTATACTTTATTTTATGAAATCATCTCTCAAGACATAAAGTAACACAAAAACTAAAGACAATTTTAGAATTGTGTTTTTTTACTATAGTTTCTTTAAAGAAGGAAATCTTTGAAATTGTTAATTAAACTAATTCTTGGATACCGTACCTGAAAAAAAACACAAAACAATTTCCACAAAGACTTTTGAGTATTATCCATAAAAGTCCCTTAAAAATGTTTAAAATTGTATACCTTTTGATAAATTATATTTTAAGACATAAAGATGAACCAATTTTTTCTCAATCACAATAATTTACTTGGAGAGCAGAAGCACTGAAATAGTCTCAACTTTCAAACATTGCTGAATATAGACCATGATTATGTTCCATCTAAAAATCAAAAGATGAATGGCAAAGCATTTTGTTGCTAGTTTCCAAATTTCAATATTTTAATTCTTACTTCATGTGTTCTGGCAAAACATGTCCTTACAGGCATACGTATCATTTTAGGCAATCGTGATCATTTTATAAGAAAACAATCCAGTAATCCACTCTAATAAGGGAGTAATTAAAATTAAATTTCCTGAGTAAACTTTCCCGAGTGGAAAACAAACAACCACTTCATGTAAGGCGTATCCGCGCTTTCTACAATTAATTAATTAAAATTTCCATCAAACAAATAACTGTAAAGTTTTGTATTGGCAATCATCTAGAATCATACAGATTATTGTGCAACCATTGTGTTTTCAACAAGGCTAATAATTAAATAGTGAAAGATTTATATTTTCTAAAAATAAGTCATCTTCTAAAACTATACCTATTAGAATTGAGACTCATATTTTCCACTATAGCCTATTATATACTGAAAGTTATTACTCCTGACACGTCTGTTTTAACATATTCCATTGGAAGACGCAAGTGATGAATCTCTTAACTGAAAAATCCTATTTACAAACTATTGCAATTTTAATTCTCGTGTACAATCAAAATACGGCGTTGTGTAAAATACAAATAGATTTTCACAATGGTTTTAAAGATTTAGTAAATAATTTTGGTGATATATTATATAATCTTAGTAAAAAACAAATCTACGATGAAAAAGTTATTCAGGTCTTGTTACCAGATCCACACCATGATCCCACCATGGTATTTATTCTGGCAAAGGTTATTGAAAAGTTGAATTTGTGGACGATTGTGGTAAACGATACCTTTTGCTGTGAAACTTTCGACAAAAAAGAGTTCTCGTACGATGTAGTTGTTAGAACACATCATTATCCTCGAATGTACATTGTTCCTCTTCATCATAGTGAGAAATTTGGTTACTTGGAATCTCAAGTATTCAGATTTAAAGAGTTCCAATCATTCAACTTGAGGTCTATATTTATTTTTGTGAAGTTTACCGAACATTGCGGTGAAGTTGATGCAAACAGTATCCAAATTGTGAAAAGTTTCAATTTTTTATGGAAACACAATATGTTTGCCTCAACTCTGTTCGTCCTTTCTGAATGTGATAATCATTTGACAGTTATCTCGGCACGACCATTCACTAGAGAGAACAAGTGTCGTGAAGTAGGAGAAAATGGGATGAAGAGCCTTCGTATCTATGGTCTACAAAAGATAAACATTTCCTTGCTGTATGATGAACCAAGAGATCTGCACGGATGTACTTTCACATTCGGAACAGTGCCTCTACCACCGTTTGTTGTTGGAAAGCCGATAATAATTCAAAACAAAACACATTACAACTACACTGACGGAATAGATATACAACTGATGAATGTGCTCACTAAAAGAATCAATTTCACCTACAACTTTGCTAAAACTCACAGTTATGGTATTGATGCGTGGTTTGCAAGACTTCCCAATGGAACTATCATCGGAATCGTTCAAGATTTGGTAGATCATCAAATCGATCTAGCGTTTGGTGGTTCAATGCCATCTTACGTCACCTACTATTTGTTTGACTACTCTAGTGCCTATAAATTTACATCGATTAATTGGTTTGTTAGTGATCCGAGTTTTATTCCCGGATGGAAAGTATTAATTATGGTATACCCCTTCACAGTATGGTGTCTGTCGGTTTTGGTCTTTTTTGTTGTCACCATTCTATACAATTACATGGAGCAATTTTACAATAGACAACTCAGTTTGACTTTCAACAATATTGATTTCAGAAACTTTTTCAGTCTCAATATAGGAATGTCTTCATCACTAAACCCCACCGCTGTATCTCTGCGAGTGTTGTTATGTACTTGGGCAATCTATGGTTTACACTGGACAACCGAGTACAACTCTTTACTGTATATGTTCTTGACTAACCCTCCACGAGAAGCAGCAATATCAACTGTACACGACCTCTACAGGTCTAAGATGAAGATCGGTTTTGACAGTGTATATTTGGAATACTTCGGTCACGTAAAATTAGATAAAACCTTGAAATCGATTTTGAATAACCACTTCCTTTGTCCCAGCTTAGAAACCTGTATTCATCAGTTTGTGCACTACAGAAATTTTAGTTTGATGGATAAAGATATAAGTATTGAGAATCTAATTAACTTGAAAAGATCACAGATCCACAAACTAAGCGATTCTATGATGAACTTTTTTGTTAGCTTTATCGCCACCAAAGCAAATCCATTGTATAATGAGCTCAACAGATTATTAGGTTTGAGTTTTCGATCGGGTTTGTTACGAAAATGGGAAAACGATGTTCACTTGTATTACAGCCCTTCAACCCAAGATGTGACTTTGGAAGATAACAAAATACCCCTCAGCATCAATGACTTGGGAGGAGCATTTTTCATTTTGTTTGCGGGACTCATTTCCGCTTTCATTTTGTTTTTGTGGGAATTAGTCGCTCACCGTAGAGGAACAAGACAAATTAAAAGTAGACTGATATTTGTAAAAGGGAAGACCAATCTGGCAAAGTATTAGACCGTTTTAATTTTTTCAAGAGGTGGTTTCACTGTATTTTTGTGATACGAAAACACTTAATCTTATTGTGTTGCACTAGCTATTTAACTCATATATATTAGGAAATATAAATAGTGTGCATAAAAAATACTACGGATTGAACCCAAATATATTTCTTGTATTTTCATTAACTAACCAGAAGAGGATTGCAGGAGACTATTGAATCATCTAAATCTATACATCTATATCATCTATACATTAGAAGTGGTTACATTTTCCCAAACATAGTTGAAGTTAAAATGCTTGCCAGTTCCATCTGACGTATATTCAATTTGAGTTATTACCAATGAAATAATTTTTTCACCACACTATGATGTTTTTGGCTGTATTACATACGTTAATTGGTGGCTGAAAGTTACGTTTTGCTGGCCATGCCAGCTGTCATCGTAATTTGGGGACCGAGCAGGTTTTTACAGGCCGGGGCCGCAAAATCAGCTGTCCACTTACTTACTTAAAACATGAATGCATTTTAAATACACAATCAAAATCCATAGCATTGCAATAGAATTGTGTTATTGTCATCGTTGCCTAGCAACTATTTATTTTTAGTTTTGCTAATTCCTCAAATTATTTCTTCACATAACCTTAAAGTTGTAGTTGTGTTGACTATCAGTGCGCATTATTATAGTGGTGAATAGTGGTAATAGGGTATTGTGTGGTGAAAAATAGCGTTCGTACCACGGACCGAAATGGTTTTGCAGCTCTCGATCGATTTAAGTTCTCGACTTCGTCTCGAACTTAAAAACTATCTCGGGCCGGCAAAACCTCATTTTCGGCCCTAGGTACGAAATATACTATTTGTTACCCTAGCTGTAATTAACTGATTTTGTTAGTGTAATAGTAGCATGAATTAATTTATGAGTTGTTTTGAGATGCTGTTACCAAAAGTAGAAAATCCAAAGAAGAAATAAAATATGTTGGTGTATAACTTCTATTAAATAACTTCTTGGAATCAGGTATGGTTCTTTTTATCTCCTGACTTATTGTCTTTTCTCAAATTATTATTACAATATTCTTCATTTCTTCAGTTGGTAGAGTTCTTAAAATACAGTACTCCAGAACATTAGTACGGTAATCAAATATTGGACACATTATTTGTCATTTAGACCCAAAAACGCTGAACATAAAAAGTAATGATTAGTGTTTACAGTGTTATTTAACATAGGTGAAAAACCTCTAAATTGTTCAATAATGGAAGTGTTACAATGGTTTGACCCCAAACCACATTCACAGTTCAGTACCTAGGTTTAAAGTTTATCAGAGGGTTGCATAGGTTTAAATTTTCTATGGTAAGTTTTAAATTTTTTTATTGTAACCATAATGTATTTTAAATTAATAGTTTTTTGTCATTGGACAGTTCTATAGGGCTAAAACTATAAATGTAGTCTTTTCCAGTGAATTATGTGATATTGTCGGTTAAGTTACCTTTTGTTATAGTGCAGCAAAAATGGCTGCTTTTTAAACATGCATTGTAGGCATAAACTAGTTTTATCCTTATAGGAGAAGAAAGAATCAGCTAGAGTAAGGAAATCGGCTGTGCGTTGTCAAATTGTAATTTTGGATCATATTCAAATGAATTGAAAGTAGTCATTATTCCCTATTATATTGATTGTAGTGCATTGTTGAAGCGTTGTTGGCTGGATTATGATTTCTTTACTTTACTGTGCACTAACACAATCATAACAGACCATAAATACTTCCATATTTCGGTGTCAGTGTCAGTTGTTTGTTTATGTTACTGAACAAGACGAAAGCTATTTTTGGAGCTAACGTAAAGGTAAACTGCAACAAATGTTGTTTCATGATGTAGTTAGTTATCCTAAAGAATAATGGTGCATTGCGAAAGTGTGACAAAAATGTAATTGATAAAACAGGCTAAAATCGTATTTTCAAATGTCACCTTTTTCCTGACCAAACCTGAGTGTGGGAAAAATCATTTTCGGGATATGGTACATAGAAATTGTAGATTGCATTAAGTTATATAACTGATTCTTAGATGAAGATAATAGTCCATGTTTTTAGATCCTTGGAATGGAACTTAAAGATGTTTGAATGAACATGGCAAGATGCAGGATGTTTTGTTAGGTAAGGTAGCTAGTTAAAATATGTAAATTTCCAGAAAGCCTTATATTTTTATAATAACCTAAATTTGTGGGATAAAAACTTTATCTGATAAGCAGAAATTAGCATAAATGTGAATAATTGCAAATTGGACAATGTTCCAACAAGAGGTATAGCAAACTTAAAACCGGATTCAGCAGCCTAAACATAGGGAGAGAATAAAATACTACTACCTACAATATTTCTCTCAAAGTAATATTTGTGTGCCTCAAAGGAAATTTAAATTTATGGTTAATCTATTTAAAGTATGCAGTGTGCAATTAATTAACTCTGCAACCTATAAAGTCTAATTTAGTATGCTGTCAAGTAAAGGATTCAACCAACATCTCAAAAGTACAAGAGTATAGTTGTCAGTCGTAAGTGCTCTTCAGTTTGAAATCATGAATAATTAGACTGATTGGATAATTTTTTTTGTTAATTGTTTGAAGCCGGTACTTATTAAGTAAGAATCTTACTTGCCACATGAGGTTGATTGTATGTTTAAAAAGGTAAATAAAATTAATTAAATTTAATCATGCAAAAATGACTTAAGATTAGGGTGGGATAGAGACCAAAGTATCAAGAGGTTTGATAGAAAATTTGCAAGTTTGTTAAACAAGTAGTACGTAATGAAACCCCATTTGATTAAGCTGGCAGCAAACAGCTGTTTTCTGGACTAAATCCTTGTGTGGGAAGTTTGTCAAAATAGTGTAATGTGGCGTAAAAATATTTTATAACAAAAAAAGTAAAAACAAAAGATAATTTATTTTACCAAGTCATCCAGGGCCGGACTTAGGACTTCAGAGGCCCCGGGCGAATTTGCCGATGGGGCCCCCAGTATGATTATACGAGAACATACACGGTACACAATGTAACGCATTTACATGCACACTAATTTTAAATAGCTAATTTCAAGGTGAATTAATATGTAAACCTGTTAGAATGCTGTATTTTGCATAAACTAATTGTATGTAATATTTTAAGTCTGAAAATAGCTACAATGTACGGTGTTATTTTATGATTTGTTCTTGTTGTAATCTAATATATAAAATTCTCGTGTCACAGTGTTTGTCTGCAAACTCCTCCGGAACGACTTCACCGATCGTTATGAAATTTGGTGTGTAAATTCTGTAGGTATGCGAATCGGACGTAAACTATTTCCCGTTTCGAAATTCTTAAAAGGGCTCCGCCCCAGTGGCTCTGGAGTTTCCCATGTTAACCTTATGAGAAATGGAATTAATGAATCTTAACAGCTGTTTCAATTAAACAAGTTGGTTCTGTTCTATGATGTTCAATAGCATTAAAGTTACAAGGATTACCAACAGGGTGCAGCACTATTATTTCTTTTACATATATGACAACAGCTAATTTGCAACCAAAAGGTGAGTGAGCGTAGCGAACGAACTTCAACCTGGAGGCGAGTGAGCGTAGCGAACGAGCTAACCTGAAGGCAAGTGAGCGCAGCGAACGAGCTCCAACTTAAAGGTGAGTGAGCGTAGCGAACGAGCTCTAACCCAAAGGTGAGTGAGCGTAGCGAACGAACTTCAACCAAGACGTGATTGAGCGATGCGAACGAGATCATCTTGAAAATTAAACGTAACGGTACTTTCTTTCCATCGGTCTGTCTTAGGGGAAACCTATAACTTAGGCGATACGAAGTTCGCCGGGTCAGCTAGTTGTATTTATAAAATTTTAATATACCTAGCAGGTACCTTACACATTTTTTGCAATACATTAAAATGTAATATCCTTTGCAACAAATAATGAAAACTATAGATAAAATAAAAATAAAATAACACGTACTTGTAAAAGGTTTAATTTAATTTTTTTACTGTAATACACATTCTATTTGGTGCTTGAATGAAAACTCAAATGAAAAATAACTAACATTAATTAATGGAATAAGTTATATTTAAACACGTGATGTAAGTCAGAGATAATGCATAAACTTTTAAAGCTTTAATATATTTTATAACTTACTATAATTTTACTAACAAACCTTTTACTATACTAAGTTTATAAGATACAAGTCAAAACAATTTTAAAGTTTACTTTTTATAGATTAATCATTATAAAGTTTAGAACATAGTTATTTTCCCTATAAATAAATGTCACTTTCTACTCTGATACATTGGTCACGTTGGCATGGCAATTAAAACCTCCTGCTTTTCCTACATTTCTTGGCTGCACTAAAACTATAAAATCATAAACTATGACTTATGTTTATTTTCATAGTGGTTTTGGCATGGAATTCTCGTTTGTATAATATGTTAAAAGTCCTAGCATGAAAAGTACCATTAAGAACTTTAACGAGTTTGAGTTTTTTCTTGACGAGTAAAATGTTACAATACAAGTCTAATAACCAAACACAAGCTAACCATTTATATGAGTAAACAGAAAGATGTTTAAATGTATTCAATATAAATTAATACAACACAAACATAACATTCAATACAACATTAATTTGTTCTTTGTAGTGTTTGCAGAATTAATAATAAAATACAACACAAAAGTACGATAATGTCAACCAAAAACACACGGGGAGTAAAGTGATTTAAATTGTTTTGGATTGGCGATAAGGCATTGTATGTATGTGTATGCGCGTGCGTGAGACAGTCAAGACTAGACAGGATCCCTTATCAGCTCATTATAATTTATTGTTGCAGCTGCTTGTTGAGCGCTTTTTTACGATTTCAGTCGACAACGCTCGCCCGCTCCCAAATAATGTAATTTTTGTTAACATCAGACGACCCTAGTTGTCATAAAAAATAAATTTAAAATTTAAAATAAAATAAATTACTATTTTATAAAACCTTTTAATTGAATGGGTAATATAATACTTCTGCCCCTTAAAATCGTGAATGGCATATACTTAGAGGTAAAAGAATAACATATAATAAAACATATTTTTCAAACAATGTTTTTATTTTTCAAAAGTATTAGATCTCAACTAGTGGCTTGTAGGGGCAAAATTGTACAAGTTACGTTCTACGTTAGGACAAGAGTTTTCATATTATTTATTGTATTTTTTGCCCCAAGCGAAGGGGCCCCCTTCAACTTGATCACCGCGGCCGTAGGTTTGTGTGAACGGCTTCATTGAAACTCAAACTGGTCCGTCACAGCCTAGCAGCTATGCTCGTGTAAACTAGGTCTAAGCGCGGGGCCCAGTGCAACCCTGAGGAAAAGTCCCTTAGAGTCAAGAATTTTGGTCCTAGTAATACCATAAAGTTCATCTAACAATAACCTTTAAATATAGGATAACGACAATAAAGCTGTTAAAAAAGAAGATCATTCGGTAAGTGTCTGATTAATTTTCGAAGATATTAATAAAAACTACTGTGCAAGGGGCCCCTTCGGGGCCCCCCTAGGCCCGGGGGCCCCGGGCGCTCGCCCCGTCCGCCCCTAGGTAAGTTCGGCCCTGAAGTCATCTATGAAACGCAGTAGCTCTGAAAATTGTAAGATAATTTTAGATCACTTTAGAAAAAGCAGAATTTATATAAATTATTCATTGGTTAGTATAAACAAACATTACAGACTCCACTCTATCAACCAAATTAAAATTAGAATAAAATTGATAATGCATTTGTAATCACATGTTTAATGTTAACAAAGCTGGCGTTTTTCAATCCCAATGCATTTTAAATGGAATATATTTTTTTCATTTTGAATTTTCTGGTAGATTAGGACATAATCTGCTATTTTTCCTGACCCCCTGGGCCAAGACCTTTATTTTGAGCCCTCTCCCATCATCCTGCAAGCTGTCGAACTCTCACAATTTTGATTTTTTTTTAATCGCTTACCAAAGGCAAGCACTACAACCACTCGGTTACCCAGACAATAACTTGTGTTTGACTTTACTTGTAACAATCTTTTATTCATGTTACATTTGTTTTTTAGTGTGAGCACAGGAAAAATCTTCAAATTGAAATTGAGAGAGCTGCGAATTCATAACTTATAGGCTACTTGTAAGTTTGAAAAAAATGAGCAGGATATTAATAGTATAGACACTAAGTCAATTGAAAAAGTGAATTTCTGTATTGATAACAGGGCACACAATAATTTGATGTATGTTTCAGATAATGGCGTTTTTGTAATAAATTATCAAAATGAAGTAATTTAAAAGAGAAATAAAAGTTTTCTGAAAATATACGAAGAAACAAATCAAACATGGGTTTGATAATAAAAAGCATAGTAACCCTGTTTTTAGTCTCTGTATACTTATTTGATGTAGTTACAAACAAGATAAATCTTGAAAATCAACAAAATCCCTCTTTACAAATTGATGTTCCTTCAGAGCATTTTGAGTCTTTAACATTCAACCTCGGAAGAAAATTCTTCAAAGAAGATGAAGTGATATATTTACTTCTTCCAACAGAAACAAATGGAATGATTGATTTATTTGAGAAGACAGTTCAGAAACTAGGTCAAATATGGACGATTTTTACAAGTGACATCTTTTGTTGTGAAACTTTCAAACAAGGTAGGCCACGTTTTGAGAAGTACGCTGAAATACATCATTACCCCACTGTTTATGTCATTCCCTTCTATCAGCAAAAGAATTTTGAACACTTTGAAGCTCAGATACAAGCTCTACAAAGACCAAATTATTTCAATCCAAGAGCATTTTTTTATATTATTTTGTTACTGGATAAACATGAGGAGACAACTAAGATACAAAGAATAAACAAAATAATATTAGACTTCATGTGGAGTAAAAATCTATTCCAGACAAATATTATTCACTTATCGATGAAAAACAATGAAGTAGTGATAGGTTGTGCTATGCCCTTTTCATCAAAGAATCAATGTAGAAAAGTGTTGGATAATGGCATAAATTATTACAATATTTCTACCAAAAGGGAAATAAACATCTGCACATTTGATTGGAAAAGAGATAATCTGCAAGGATGTGATATTCTTCTAGGAACAATACCCCTTCCACCATACGTCATTGGCGAACCAAAAGTAATTGCAAATGAAACACATTATAACTACATTGGTGGAATTGAAGTTGAACTTGTTCATCTTGCTTCAAAAATCATGAATTTTACATATACATTTTATACAACTCGTGGATATGAGTTTAATGCTTGGTTTGCCAGACTTCCCAACGGAACGACCATTGGAATATTGCCTGATTTACTAAACCACAAGATAGATATGGCTTTTGGTGCTTTTATACCTGATTTTATCACTTATTACAAACTTGACTATTCCAGTAGTTATAAATTTTCTTCGATCAGTTATTATGTTACCGATGCAAACTTTATACCTCATTGGTTGATATTTTTTGTAGCATTTCCCTCAGATGTGTGGATCCTCTCAGGTGTTGTGTTTGTTATTGTAAGTTTTACATACTTCTTTATGGAAAGGAATGGAATTACCAACAACACAAATAATAACAGTTTTAAATGTTTGAATTTCCATTATATCTTTGGTGTCAATCTTGGTATCTGTACAAGGTTAAACCCAAAGTCTTTTCACCTGAGGGTTCTATTGTTCACCTGGGCCATCTACAGTGTGCATTGGTGCAGTGCTTACACCTCCATTTTGTTCACATACATAACCAACCCACCTAAAGGTAATGAATTAACAACTATAAACGACCTGGACAAATCTGGGTTAAAAGTAAGTTTTGTTAAACTATACGAATCAATTTTTTCAGTAACTGAACTTGATAAAGTATCCAAGTCAATATTTGACAAGCACATTTTGTGTACACATCTGCAGACTTGCGTACGTCAGTTTGTGAGAAATAGAAACTTTAGTGTCATGGATAAAGCTGAGGCAATAGAATATCTGCTGAACTTGAAACAGGCTAGAGTTCACAAACTGTCGACAAACATGATCACTTATTTTGTTAGTACGATCACATCTCGAGGCAATCCGGTATCACTGAGGTTCAGCGAAATAGCTAGGAGAGCAGTTGAAGCAGGGTTGCTGAATAAGTGGGAAATAGATGTAAACCTGCAATACAAGGACATACAAAGTGAGGATATATTATCTCAAAATAATGCTGCACCTCTGATACTTGAAGATCTTATCGGTGCCTTTCTGATATTAACTTGTGGACTTGTAGTTTCTCTTTTGGTTTTTTCATTAGAACTAATAAATAGCTATTTGAAAAGAGAACAAGTTGAAGTAATGTCTAAAAACTAGAAAAAAAGTATAAAATTGAAATGTAATAAACTATACAAGCTGCTTTACCCAAGCTTCGCAACTGCAAGAAAACCCCGGAAGAGAATGCTGTTCTTTAGATCTGCTGTTTAAAATAGTTACCTACACATCTATTACTCATTTTAGAATAACAACATTATTTTTACCACCTAGTGAAGTAAAATTATTTTTTATTTAGAAAAGGGGTTTAAATTTCCTAGGCAAACATAATAGTGTATAAGTGGTTCTATCTGACATCTCTGTTTAAAAATACTGTAACACTTTATGATTTAATTTGAAAAGATAACTTATTTAAAATTGTAGACCAACTAACTTTTAAAACCCTACTTATATTTTATGTGATCGAATGGTGAATGGATCGAAAAGAATCTTACAACTAGTCCAGCAATAATATCAATTACGGTACTTTATATTGATACTTTAAGATAAAGATGTTTTACCATATTCTTCAATTTTAGTCTAGCCTCTTTACGTGTAGCTTACTATATAATATAATTTAATTTACAAAAAAAAAAAAACTCTGAGCAATATTCTACAAAACTTGTAGGCTACTATACAACTACATTTCTTTAACCAAACTTTAGTGCACATTTTCTCTACATATTCTCTAATAGGAGCTACGTCTGTTTGTCTGTGTGTAATAATTACAGATATATGTTATATATCTCGAAATCCAGCAGAAGGATTTTGACTAAGTTTTGGAATTAGGGAATTATAATAGCCCTAAAAACGTGTTTGCTGACAGCCACTAACCCTGGAAAATATGTATTTCACTAAGGTGCACAACTCATTTGAAAATTTAAAAATTTATCATTGGCATTATGGGTTGCTGTTGCTTTTATATTTTTTTACTTTAAAATCTGTTCTCTAAATATGTTGAACAATAAGTAAATGCCATGCAATACAACAAAGTAACTTTTGAGCATTAAAAATCAATCTTGATCAATGTTGATTGTAAAACATTAAGCGCTTGAATCGGACCTATCTGTCTCAGCTATGAGAGTATTTTAGAGAGTACGCTCATGCTGAAGTTTTACTGAAAGAAAGATTTAGTTTAGTAGCCTACCAAGAAATCAACCACACTCATTTATATACATAATTGTATTTTCATGATTATTTCTAAAACTACATTGGAATTTGACACAAAAGCGTTTAGCTTATGATGGTTTTTATTAAATAAACCTTCTGTTTTGAGCAAACACTACTTTTAGAGTACGTTATTCCCCCCCCCCCAAAAAAAACCAGAGAGCTAAATCCCATGCTTTTATGAGCAATATCATATTTGATCGTTTGTGGTTGTTCTAACAAAGAAATGTATTTAACCATTTAACCCTAGAGTGATGTCTTCGGTCTCTGAGTCCGATGACGTAATATTTTCAAGTTCCTGCTCGAGTTATCTTGCTAACGGACATATATATATATATATATTTGATAATTAAAATTAATTAAAAGGGTAATAATGGTTTTATAATGTTTTCAATTGTTTATATAGTAAAAGTAGCCATATAGTCACAATAATACTTGATATATATATATATACTAGCTGTAACCCGCGGGCTTTGCCCCGTTTGTCTTCTTAATTTTCAAGATTATCTCGTTCGCATGGCTCAATGACGTCCTGGTTGAAGTTTGTTCGCTACGCTCACTCACCTTTAGGTTGGAGCTCGTTCGCTACGCTCACTCACCTTTAGGTTGGAGCTCATTCGCTGCGCTCACTTGCCTTCAGGTTAGCTCGTTCGCTACGCTTACTCGCCTCCAGGTTGAAGTTCGTTCGCTACGCTCACTCAACTTTTGGTTGCAAATTAGCTGTTGTCATAAATGTAAAAGAAATAATAGTGCTGCACCCTGTTGGTAATCCTTGTAACTTTAATGCTATTGAACATCATAGAACAGAACCAACTTGTTTAATTGAAACAGCTGTTAATATTCAATAATTCCATTTCTCGTAAGGTTAACATTGGAAACTCCAGAGCCACTGGGGCGGAGCCCGAAAGGATTTTTGAAATAAGAATATGCCTATATGTTAATCGGGAATGTGAGCTATCATCATGCCAAATTTCAGCCCAATCCGACCAGTATTTTTCGCGTTCACTTGTCACAAACATACATCCATACATCCATCCATACATCCATACATCCAAACTTTCTCATTTATAATATTTGTAGGATATATATATGAATTTGAAAGGATGGCGTTTTTGGCCTCTGGGGACTTTAAAACGAAAAAGTAAATCGGTCCCGGGCTTAGATCTTACCATGAGAACTACGGTAATAGCTTACTCCCATTATGGGAAATTCGCTAAAAAAGTATTTTTAAAAAGTTTTACTTTATCAACTTTTGATAAATGCATTCGTTATTTCAATATTTTATTAACACTCAGAGGGGTTTTATTTCACGATAAACCCCATAAAAATGTAAACATACATGGGAGTAATCATTTTTCACACATTTATCTTTCATGATTATAGTTATATATACAAAAACATAAAAAATAAAATACGGTCTCACAGACCGAAGACACTATAAATGTGTGATAAAAATCAAGACACCACTCTAGGGTTGAAAACTAGGGGAAGAACAATATAATTATATGGTCGCAGGTAGTTTCAGGAAATAGTTATTTGTGTAACTAGTGGGCGAAGTGGCACTTGCACTCGTGTTACACATTATATTTTCCTACAGTTACTATAAATCATTTAGTAAATAATTAGTCTTTCATAATAAAAACACGCTGTTTTGTACATGTTGTTTGGTTAGAATACTTTTGTTTTCTTTTTTTTTGTCCTACGACGCTGGGCACGAGCCTGGGATTGTTTTTCACATTACTTCAGGCCAAACCTAGGAGTTGCGGCATTATCACTTAGATAAAATCCATTGGTGACTTGGCGGAGATCGAACCTCAGGGACTGAAATCCCGCGCTCTAACCACTACGCCAGCTCGCTCCCCCAATTGCACTCCCCAAGTGGTTGGAATACTGGTTTGCACCAAAGTAAAAACGGTGCGCCAAAGTAAAAACTGTACGTCAAAGTAAGACTTTCTGTATTATAATTTGTGCAAGGAAGACCACTTTGTCGGGTGACAGTAGGAAAAGATAATTCTGAGGCTAACAAATTTATTGGTGGACCAGTATCACAGGGAACGTTGAATGGAGCTGAAGAAACTATTTGGTAACCAAAAGTCCACTGGAGAGTTTTTGATAGGGAAATTACAGGAGCAGAAATAGATTAGATCAACTTAAGCAAGATCATAAAAGTGTCTCATTTTTGTTTGGTTTTACATTACAGAGTTGTTATTATTTCAGCAATCAAATGTTAATAATAAAAATAGTTTTCTTAAATTATCAAATGTTTCGTAAATTATAAAATGTTTTGTAAATTATAAACTGTGTTTACGTGATATTGTTTAACGATTAAACCAAATTAACCACAACCGAGCAAGGCTCGGTCCCCCTGCAATCTATACAGGGTGTTCATTTGAAAACTTTCCATATCTGTTGTGTGCAAAGGTAAGGCTTTTAACACTTGTTTGTTCTCATTTCCCCCTAATTTGGACATGCTAAATCCAATAAAATTATTTTCAATTTCGAAAAATGCCCCAAAAGGGCCCAATTTGGGGGGTAGGGGTGCTTTTTGAGAAATTTTCAAATGTAAACATGGGTTGTCTGATACATCAATTTAAAGGTCTAATCACCCCGACTATTTTGGTGCAATAAAAATGTAATTATCTTTAACCGTATTTACAGGGTGGGTCAAAACGTTTTTAAAAAGGACTTTGAAGTTAAGTGCCGTATTACCCGAACTACTGAACGGAACAGCGCCAAATTTCTTTCCAAGCTTATTCTTGATCTACTCTTTAAGATAACTTGTAATAAGGGCATTTTCCATGTTATCTTCTAATTTTTTAAAAATCTCAAATTTTAAGAATAAAAGAAAGGTGAAAACTCAAAATTCTTAAATAGCAAGGTATGACAAATTTCATACCACGTGAAAGGTCCTTTTTTAACAAACATTTTACGTATTTAAGTTTTCTTTCTATCTCTTACCGTTTAAAAATTGCAGTAGAAAAACTGAATTTTCCATAGTAATATTGTAACTAGTTTTCTAATAAAACAGCCAAAATTCGTCTCTAGACACATTTAATGGTGCAGAAGGAAACAATTCATAATTATTGATACCCTGATTGACAAACAAGTTGTTACGTTTTAATTTGTGAAAAACAAGTCTTATAGCTGATGAGGACAACCTACATGTGGGCTGCTATCTGTAGTACCATTGACTAGTCAACGGTAGTACTAATTTCAAAAAGTACTATTTTCTGTAGCATCTAATCGAATATGGTGTACACTTAAAAAGAAAAAACTTTATTTTTACTTATTGGGCTGAACAAAAGTGTTTCAGGATAACTGCAAAGTGTTTAACAATAAATATCCAGGTAAGTCCTTAAGTCATAAAGCTGTAAATGATTTGGTTAGGAAATTTCTGAAACTGGCTCAGTTCCCAATGAGAAAAAAACAGGATGAAGGGTCCAAGATGAACTGACACAAGTAAAAGTAGTTGATCAATTTGTAATTAATCATAATACATCGTTGAGCAAAGTGCAATGTGTTTTGTTAGAAAACTAGTTATAATTTTACCATAGAAAATTCAGTTTTTCTACTGCAATTTTTAAACGGTAAGAGATAGAAAGAAAACTTAAATACGTAAAATGTTTGTTAAAAAAGGACCTTTCACGTGGTATGAAATTTGTTATACCTTGCTATTTAAAAATTTTGAGTTTTCACCTTTCTTTTATTCTTAAAATTTGAGATTTTTTTAAAATTAGAAGATAACATGGAAAATGCCCTTATTACAAGTTATCTTAAAGAGTAGATCAAGAACGAGCTTGGAAAGAAATTTGGCGCTGTTCCGTTCAGTAGTTCGGGTTATACGACACTTAACTTCAAAGTCCTTTTTAAAAACGTTTTGACCCACCCTGTAAATACGGTTAAAGATAATTACATTTTTATTGCACCAAAATAGTCGGGGTGATTAGACCTTTAAATTGATGTATCACACAACCCATGTTTACATTTGAAAATTTCTCAAAAAGCACCCCTACCCCCCAAATTGGGCCCTTTTGGGGCACTTTCGAAATTGAAAATAATTTTATTCGATTTGGCATGTCCAAATTAGGGGGAAATGAGAACAAACAAGTGTTAAAAGCCTTACCTTTGCACACAACAGATATGGAAAGTTTTCAAATGAACACCCTGTATAATAATAGCACAGACTATAGAATAGACCTTTTGTTCGGATCAGCTGTCTGAAATAGTGAAATAAGGTATTTACTCAGGGGAGGTACGGAAGAGGCTACGATGACAGCTGTGGGCTTCTTATTAGCTGAGGGAACGCTATTACCGTAACAATACGGAGTGTGGACAACGGCTTCGGTGGTCTAGTGGTTAGCGTGCCGGGCTGGCGTGCAAAAGGTCCCGGGTTCGAATCTCGCTGGTTGCATTAACTTTTTGTCTCAGATTTTTTCATTATCAGCAAGTTTGGTTGGTTTGGTTCGGTTATGACAGTTTAATTTTATTATTAGGTCATTATAAAATTTTAATTGAGCAATGTCTAGATTTATTTAATAAACATAATTATTTTTTCTATTACTAATCTTTTTTATATTATTTAATTATCATCAAGTTTGGTTAGTTCGGTTAGGTTATGATAGTTTAATTTTATAAATAAAAAATTATAAAATTTAATTTGAGGCATTTATAATTTTATTTTATGAACAGAACTATTTTTGCGAATAGTAAACCTTCATTGACAAAGTGCTCTCTACTACAGCGCTGTTCGCGGAGGAATTTTGAACTAAATGCCTCATTCGTACCTCCCCTAAGTCAGACCCGTGAAATAAGCATGTAGTAGCTCATCAGCTCATTTACATTTAAATGTCTTATTTAAATTTAATTTGATTTAAAAAACTCTTATATCTATTGCCGTATTCACAAAATGAAAAATTAAGTATTCTTGCCAATTTCTATATATGGCCTGGGGATAACATTCCGGCGGCAAAGTTCCAGGTATAAAATTTGGGAGGAAAAATTCCGGGGGTAAAATTCCGGGCCGTACATCTTCAGTTGCGTAAAAACCCCCTAGTTATATGGCCAGGGGATAAAATTCTTTCTTTTACTCCCAAATCCGTGTTCCGTGTAGGTAAAATTTCACCCGCAAACAAACTTGAGAGCGCTCAGATGACGTTAGCTCTGCTTTATGGGTAAAATTCCAGGGGATAAAATTCCGCCGACTCAATAAACGTACTGTAAATCGTGTATGCCATGTGTTGACGAATCAAAAGCGAAAGTAAAGGTAGATGGAGAAATGTCGGAGAGCTTTAGTATAAATACAGGAGTGAGACAAGGGGACGGGATTTCCCCCACTCTTTTCAACATAGCGATTGAAGAAGCTCTACAAAAAGTAAAAAATCTAAAGAGGGGCCTAAAATTGGGTGTAGACTTAAATGTCATGGCCTTTGCAGATGATGTGGTGATATTGGCTGAAAAGTCGGAGGATTTGTGTTTTCTAGCCGACAAGTTTATTCAAGAATGTAAAAAAAGTGGGTTTGGAACTAAATGAGGAAAAAACCAAAATAATAAAGTTTGGACGACATCCCATCAATAGAGGCACCAATTTCAATATAGCCAACTATTTAATTGAACCAGTAGAAAGCTTTAAATACTTAGGAGTTACTGTAAATAGCTTTAACATAGAAGATACAGAAATATTAAGTAAATTAGCAAATGCCAATAAATGTTTAGGTGCATGTATGAAGCTCCTGTCATCAAAACTCCTATCAGCTGATACAAAAATAAGAATATATAAAACCATTATTCAACCAGTATTATTGTATGGAAGCGAGACCTGGGTCCTATCCAAGAGAAATGAAGGACGCTTGGTTGTTTTTGAAAACAAGGTCCTAAGAAAAATATTCGGCCCAGTAAACGAAGAAGGAGAATGGCGGATTAGAAAAAACAGAGAGCTACGAGCGTTATACCAGGACCCTGATATAATAGCTTTGATAAAGGCAAAAAGATTATAGGTTGGCTAGGTCATGTATTGCGAAGGGAAGAAGGAACAAGACTGAAGGAAGTATGTTCTGCTGTACCAACTGGAAAGCGTCCACTGGGTAGACCAAAAATGAGATGGTATGACCAAGTTAAGAGAGATGTGAGTCAGTGTGGAGGGACAGTGGAGATGGCAGCGGACAGAGAAGCGTGGAAGAGGCTGATCTACGAGGCGAAGAATCGACTGCGATTTGTAGCGCCCCAGCAGTAAGTAAGTAAGTAAGTATATCGTGTATATTTATCTACAATCTTGGGTGATGTGGAGTGAAATAAATAACATAAAAACATAGATGGTCACAGTATGGTTTGGTTTAAATAACATAAACATAGATAAAACATACTCCTAAAGATATACTAGGAGGGTATGTTTTATCTATAGTAATTAATTAATTGAGGGAAATTCTAGAACATTCTACAACACAACTCAATTCCATTCGGTTCGAGAATCTTTTGGAAGTTTCCGTCCGTATCAAGTTGAATCGACATGTTTATCCAACTTGGAAATGGATCGGAACGGACTACGGAGTGAAACAGTACTGGGTTTTGCTAAAATAGAAATCACCTTCTCTTGGATTCATTGTGATTTCAGGGTGGGTTGGACTGGGTACTGGTAGTGTGGTGAAGTGAAAGTATGCATTGGAATTCACTGAGCTAAAATTATTATATAGCTCAGTGTTGGAATTGGATTAGAATTTATACGCCGGAGTTCCAGTTCAGAATCAGATCAAATCGGATTGGAGTTGGTGTGACTGACTGTCAAATGGGAAGTGGAGGTGTCTCAGTCAGTAGTCTAGTCAGTCAGGCCAGGCCAGTACCAGTACCAGTTAATTAAATTATTTGTCTGCTTCGCTTCTGTTTAGTGTTTACCACCTACCGGTAGTAAAATAGTGAATATATTATTTACGTTGGCACAGCAAGAAATAACTTCAATTGTTTTTTTAATTCTCTCTCAGTGATTTGGGTGATAGGCCTATAGTGTCGAAGACGTTGTGTGTTATTAAGGTTGGCTGGGGTTATTTACTGTAGCAGCCTATTTAACCTCAACTCCTCCTAAGGCTGAGGCTAGTATTCTGTGTTTGTTGAAAGGATATTAGTTTCTGATTTTCCCTGTTATTAAGTACTAACTATTTAAGACCAAAAATCTTGTTGCCCTGATGGATGTTGATGCTCATGGTTCAGAATCAACTTCAGGCCCTCACGTAGATGACACTGGGGTGTCTGAAATGGAGAAAACTCCAAAAGACAGGCTTCTTGAACTCCTAGACCAAGTAGAACTCCACGTAGAAAGGCTCAGAAAAGAAGCTGCTCAACTGGAAGAAGAAAGAGACACTCTCTTCACCACTTTAGACACTATTAGAAACTCTGATCTACTGGCAACAATAGATGAAAGTGAGTATGGTAGCATAACTAAGCTATTGTAATCCTTGACCACTTTGTGACTAGTGTAGTTAAATATATATTTACTACAGCTTAAAAGTGTTGAAAAGGGGTTTTAATTTTGGGCCTTCTTGAGTGGAGTTAGGTACTGTAGCCATATATTTTACATGGTGCTGCGGAAAACAAGTAATAAACAAGGTAAGTTAGGTACCGGTTGTATTTAAGTTAAGTAGGCCTACACAATAATACCAAGTTAAACACATGAAAAAGGGTCTTTGTTTATTTGTCTTTTTGAAATATAACTTAACCCATTCTCACAACTTTGTACTTAGGCTAAACTTATAAGTTAGGTATGATCATTTTAAGTCCCGGTAGGCCTACCTACTAAACTAAAATAACTCAATCTAGTTTAAACTCACCCAAACTAAAGTAACAGCCACAGCACGCTGTAAAACGGTGATGGTCATCTTCTTAAAAAGATCAATGATAACTTTATTAAAGTTCACAACAAATCATAACTTAAAACTTTAAACTTAAGGCAAATAATGCTCTGTAAATCTATATCCATATCCATACCAATATATAAAAATGAGATGGTGTGTGTTTGTGTGTCTGTCTGTTACTTAATAACGCAAGAACCACTGAACCGATTGAAACAAAATTTTGTTTGAAGGTGGCTTATATACCTGGTTAACATATAGCCCTATTCCTGTTATTATATCTCTCTTGGGCTACGCCCCATGGGCTTTCAAAGTTTCAATGTTTACATTTTGGAAGAATGTAAATAGTAAAAAATATTAGCCTATAGTCCTCGCCACCCTAAGTTGAGGCAGCCAAAGACCGCACTAGATATACGCCGTGCGGCCTTGGGCTGCCTCAACTTAGGGTGGCAAGGACTATAATTGAAGTCAGCTGTAAATAAGTTACAATAATTTTGGAGTTCAAACAGCAGAGGTTAAGAGGTACAGTTCTGCTCCCAAGATTCTAGGCTAAATTTTTATGATTATGAGAATAGTTTGATTAAAATATTTATAAAAATATACTTATTTTCATGGAAACAGAAGGCTCATTACTATGTAGCCTAGCCTATAGATTTTTTGGAATAATTTTGATTTGGTAGCTTTTTGTTTACATATTTGAACTGATAAACAAAATTAATGTTTGGATCAGGATTAATAGGTTTTAAAAACAAAAAGATAGCCTATATATATAGGCCTACTGGTACAGTTTTAAAAATTTAAGTGACTCAATGTATACACTTTTATTTTTGTTTTAATTCAATTTAAAAACTAAATTTCTACTAGGCCTATAGCCTACCTACTTATTATTCTGTCCAGAGGTAGCTACGTTTTATCTTACATACTTCATATTACGGTAGCTTTTTTTTACATTTAGAGAAATCTCCTTAGTAGTTGTGTTTTTACAACACTGCTTTAATTTGACTATGGAGAATATCACAAAACTAAGCTGCACGTAATTCACTTTTGTTTCTAAAATCAATTAAATATCTGTAACGTTACTATGTTTCTTTACTCAGTGTTTTTAATAATGATGTAAATTAATGCAAATACATTAGGCCTACATACATGCTTTGAACTATGGAACGATTTAAAATAAGAACTCTTACGTAATATTATGTTGTTGATTTATATTTAAATTAATGAAATTTGTGCCCTGATTAACAATAATAGTGGTTGGCTTTCTAACACAAGGTAATACAAGTTTTCCATTAGTTTATTTTTGCTTATTATTGTGATATATAGATACACACTTATCTGCAGGTAAAGATTGAACTTTGAAAAAAGCTCAGTAGCTACTGTAAAACATAGGCCTATAAATTATAGGTGAAATCAATATAATTAATCAGTTTTTTTTTGCTTTACTACAGTGAGCTTTATGTTGTGCAATTTTTTTTCCTTATTTTAGGCCTATATGTACGTTTTTCAACAAAATATATGTTTAAGTAAGCTTATCATTTGAAAATTGAATCGCATGGGTACATTATTTC
This sequence comes from Macrosteles quadrilineatus, assembly GCF_028750875.1. Taxonomy (NCBI): domain Eukaryota; kingdom Metazoa; phylum Arthropoda; class Insecta; order Hemiptera; family Cicadellidae; genus Macrosteles; species Macrosteles quadrilineatus. The sequence continues at coordinate 62,839,534 of NW_026542599.1, forward strand.
CATAAAAGCATCAGCCCCTCATTTAATTCGTACTAAGTAGCCTTATAAGTTAGCCTAGCATTAAACAAAGATATTTTTCAAACTAAGAGTTTCAGTTAAGTGTTATGTTCCTGAAACCAAAGGGGAATTTTAAACTATTTTATAAAACGGAATTCAAGATCATATTTTTTCACTTCAGTGTCCTCTCCGTTGCGAAGCACGGGTACAACAGCTAGTAACAAATAATAATATGGAAGTCCAGTCCTATTAAAGTGTCTTACCGAATGTAGAAAAATTGATAACTCGGTTGTTTGTCATCCGATTTTAACAAACAAGGTCTCATTTGATTTAGGTAGTTTTAAATCCTCTACCTATCTTTTTGATCTGAAAAACAATTTTCTTAATATTTACCGATACGGTTTTCATTAGATTTGGCGTTAAAGATTTTTAGTGGACGCCATATTAAAACGGCTTTAGATATTGGAACAAAACTTTGTGTGCTCTTTTTACGTACTAAAATACACATTTATACCAATTTTGAAATTTCTATCTTGGAAAATGCATAAGATAGGCTATAAAATAATTCTTAAAAATCACAAATAGACCGACAAACAGAAATATAGGCATTTTAGACCCATACTTATAAGGCTAGGATTATACTAGGACGCTGGCGTCCGGGAGGCCGGCGTCCGGGACGCTAGCGGGGCATGAAATCAAATGGGGGCGATTATACAAGGGATGCCAGCGTCGGATGCTAAAAAAAGCCACCGGACGCTCGATTTTGTGCCTCCAGAGATTTCCCCAGAGAACAAAAACACTATCCGTTCATATAGATTTAAATATTATATTTTTTCCGTAAACGCGATAACTTAACAGTAATTGTTGTCCGATTTTGATGAAATTTGGCCTAAAGGTGTAGGGCAAGATAAACTTGAATGAGTTCACGAACCAGCATGAACGGACCTTGGAATTGGGGTTTTATGGGGTAAAAAGGGGTTTTGTCATTTTTGACACACAAAAGACAAAATTTTCCAATTTCTCTCAAGAAAATTTTAATGAGCTCAAAACAAATAATTGATTAGACTTAAGTGTTTTTGTACGGTTATTAGTTACGTAGAAATTAAAAAAAGTTTAAATTAAAAATTCTCATGTTATTTTTATAGAAAATAATGTCAACTGTTGGAATTTGCTTGTATATGGATATATTTTGATCAAACTTTGGCCAATTTGAAGCTATTAATGTTTTACTAAAAACACAATTTATTAGCCTCCCTGAAGCAGCAAACCTGGGTACTCGTTAAACCTAATGTTATTTAAATAGATAGAACTAAAAAGGGACAAAAAATTGAAATAAAATGGCCGTACCAGAGGCTAGCATCCCAACACAAATCACGTCATTTTCGGCCCGAAGTGGGACGCTAGCCTCTCGGACGCCAGCCTCCCGGACGCTAGCGTCCTAGTATAATCCTAGCCTAAGTTATGGCATTTTATGTTTGTCTTAGCCCAAGGAACAAGTCCACAAAATAGGTATAACTTTAGTATAAAATAGCTGGCACACTTCTATCACCCTGTATATATGTGTGTGTCCGACCGTGAACACGATAACTTGAGGTGTAAGGCAGGATAAACTTGAATAAGTTTGCGAACCAGCATGATCGGACCATGGGAACGGGGTTTTTTATGTTTGTCTTAGCCCAAGGAACAAGTCCACAAAATAGGTATAACTTTAGTATAAAATAGCTGGCACACTTCTATCACCCTGTATATATGTGTGTGTCCGACCGTGAACACGATAACTTGAGGTGTAAGGCAGGATAAACTTGAATAAGTTTGCGAACCAGCATGATCGGACCATGGGAACGGGGTTTTATTGAGTAAAAATTGTTTTTTTTCAGATTTTTTAACCTCAAAACACAAAATTTCCTAATTTCTCTCTAAACCTTTTTAAAGAGCTTTAAAAAAATAATTTAGTAAGCCTATATCAAAGTGTTTTTTTACAGTTATTGGTAACAGAGGAAATTAAAAAATACCCCCGCCGCAGCAAACCTGACGCCTAAGCGAATTTCCATTTGGCTGAATTGATTTTCAATTGATCTATTTAAATAACATTAGGTTTAACGAGTACCTAGGTTTGCTGCTACAAGGAAACTAATAAAGTGTGTGTTTTAAGTAAAATAATTATTGCTTAGTATAAAATGAATATATTTGCCAAGTTTGATCAAAAGATATCCATAAACAAGCAAACAACAACATTTTACAATATTCTCCATAAGAATAACATGGGAATTTTAAATTTACCATTTTTTTAGTTTTCTCCGTAACCAATAACCGTACAAAAACACTTTGATATACTGAATTGTTTGTTTTTTTAAGCTCTTTAAGAAGGTTTAGAGAAAAGTTGGGAAATTTTGTGTTTTGAGGGTCAAAAGTGAGAAAATCCAATTTTTACCCCATAAAACCCCCCATAAAACCCTGTTCCCATGGTCCGATCATGCTGGATCGCGAACTCATTCAAGTTTATCCCGCCTTACACCTTCAAACCAAATTTCATCAAAATCGGATAAAAATTACTCAAGTTATCGTGTTCACGGACACATATATATATATATATATATATATATATACATATATAAAAATTTGAACGAGTGGTGTTTTTGGCCTCTGGGGACATCAAAATGAAAAAGTAAATCGGTCCCGGCCCTAAGTCTTACCATGAGACCTACGGTAATAGCTACTTCCCTATAGGGAAATTCGCTAAAAGTAAATTTAAAATTCCCATGTTATTCTTATGGAGATAAAATGTAACACCTAGCTTGTTTATGGATGTATTTTGATCAAACTTGGTAAATTTATTTATCTTATACTAAGCTATTAATATTTTACTAAAAAAACACTCTTCATTAGGTAGTTTCCTAGTACAGTAGACTCCCTCTTATCCAGACTCCTCTGGACCAAGGCCAGTCCAGGTAACGGGTTTTCTGGTTAAACCGACGTTCCAAAAAACTTGTTAAAACAGACCATTTAAATGCATAATGTAGTATTTCTCTTGCATTTAGGAGAGCATTTTATTTAGACACGTGATCACTGGTCTCAAATCTTTCCCATGAGAACAGTCGTTTCAGTACCGCCCACTACCTGCCAATCTAGTCCGGTTAAACCGATTTGCTGATGGAAATTGTCTGGTTAAACAGATGTCATTTCCGCCGAGTGTAGTCCGGTTAAACTGATGTCCGGTTTAAAGGTGTCCGGATAAGAGGGAGTCTACTGTAGCAGCAAACCTAGGTACTCGTTAAACCTAATGTTATCTAAATTTAATTGAAAATCAATTCAGACAAATGGAAATTCGCTTAGTCGGCAGGTTTTCTGCGGGGGTGGGGGGTATTTAAGGGTTACCTTTTTCTCTATACCTAGTATATTTTATTTTATGTCATATTGTAGGCTTATCTGTAAACACTGATCTCATATTTAATTATCCTTAACCAGGATACGCATCCAAGTGTGTCAGCATTGAGTTTTGATAGGATAGGGTTTATTTTAAACCAGTAGCAATCTTAGTGTAATTTTCATGTTTCACAGATGACAGAGAAGACATTCTGCGATACTGTGAGAGGGTAACAGGGCGCTGTCTGACGGTTGAGGTATTGGTTCATACCAACCGCGATCGCATCCAGGAAGACGCGTTGTACCAGGTGAGTTAAGAACACAAAAACCAACTACTGTTGATAAGATTTTTTTTCACTTTTTAAGCATTTCTCTTGTAAACATTCAGTGCTTTACATGTTGGCTACTGATCGGCAAGAATATTGTAAGTGCTACTGTACACAAATATTAAAACAGATAAACAAGTTTATTACATCTAATACATGCTATTGTGAGATTGTTGTATTTATTGTAATTGAGTGACAAGACAAATAACTGTACATTCAGTCATAGTTATGGTTTGTGGGTCAGCTTGTAAAATCCATGCAGGAAATTAAGAAATTTCCACTTTACTTTATTAGTATTTTTCTTTTGTACCGTTGACCGATTATTCCATCAGTGTGGGCTGTAAATATGATAGACTGACACCATCACACTTTGAGATCTGATGTTTTATGTAGACGTTGTATATGAATTAGTTAAATTTTTTAATTCTTATGTTCATATGCATTTAAATACTTGGCATTATTTGTCTGAGGAGGAGGAACCAGAGGTTCACAAAAACTTTTTGGTAAAGCAGTCAAACCCCATATTTTTAGAAGCCAACAGTGATGTAGTGAATAGGCTGTGGATTTAGGCTAGTTAGTTGTAAATCGTTTTATTTCATCTATCTTTTTCTTCCAAGTTTTACAATATTTGTTATTCTTTCATTCTTAACAAAATAAATAAAACAGAAATACAAATCACAGCTGTTGCTACAGAAATTTCAGTAGCAATGCTCCCACTGTATTAGTTGTGCTGGGCCCCTTTTTTAAATAGGCTACTTTTAAAAATACTTTTTGATTGAAATGGCGACCATACAAAGTAGGTATTTTAAGCCAAGTATGAATGGAGATGAGTGTAGGATGAGTGGCGCAATCTTGTAGTCTTGACTTGATGATGAGGTATGTAGTGAACAATGTCATTGATTTCATCATAGCTGTCGTTACCCAAGTCTTGTGAATACATTGGGATGAATTGGCGTTGATCTTTTCTCTTCTCTTGACTTTATACTATGTTGTGAGGGGCTCTTCATATGTCATCTGTAAGCCAACACTGTGTACAGTGGAGTCCCGATAATCCAAACTTCGGTAATCCGAAAGTCCGCTTAATCCGTAGCTAAAAAATAATTTTTAATCTTTTATATATATATATATATTAACTAAAAGTTTTTTTTATATATTTTTATTCTGTTTATATTTTATTACCCAGTACGTGCTGCCACTTACTGGGGAAAGTCGAAACTACTAGAGCCGTCGCGTGACGACATTAATGTAGTTTACTGTAAGTATCGCTCAGCGGTAATGGAAACACCATCGTCGTCTCCCACGGTCACATAAACGTTATCTCCCATGATGGCGGAAAAGTTCTGATCATCTCGCGCAGTGGTGTAGACTTGTCGGGCATAGGTATCGGAATTGACTTAGAGCAGTCAATTCTCGATTTTGATTCCAAAGCCAAGAATCAGTAGAATCATGAATCGACTTTTAGAATTGATCTATCCCTAATTATATTATTTTGAACAGATTCATCTTTTGTTCCAGGTCAACCGACTTATCGACAGCCTTGTAATTTCCATAAAATCTGATCCAACGGCTACAAGAGTGAAATGCCTATCTTACATGGCCGCTTGTACTTCTACTTCTTATCAGGCAGCCAGTGATAAGAACTTTGAAACAGCAATATTGGGATGCACACTCGATGATCAGAAACGCATCAGGAAACGCTTACAGGGACTGCTAGACTACATGAACCAAGAACCAATTATCAGCACAATAGATTGAAAGTATACTCACTTTAAACTAACAAGTGTGGTGGATCCTGAAAATATTTGACTTTTTCATGTTGAATTTCAATAACAATGTTGGTTACGAATAAGTCATGGTGATAATATTAACACGTATGTACGTAATGAGTTTCTTTTTCTTTTTATAGTACTTTTTCTAATTTTTGGTTTCGATAAGGTTTTCAAAAATTTTCCTTAGTTGAAAAATTGTTGAAATTTAAATTTGGTTTTTGTGCAGTACCCTTGTAGTTTTGGAACGTGTTGAAATATAAATTTACTAAGCGCATGTTTTGAAATTTCCATTATGCTTATTTATTTATTAAACTTTTAAAGTTCGTTATTTAGTGTTTTTTACTCTCCATGCCAATAAAAAAGGAAGAATTTTTAAACTACTATGATTAAATGTCCACAAAATATAGGTTCTCTTAAAACTGTTGTCTGTGCATTTTGTTAGATGAAATCTCCATTTTAATGCCTTAACTATTTAAATTCCTCATGTACCTTCACTATATCAGATTATTTTCAAAGACTGATACTAATTCAGCACATTAAGTTGATCATTGTTTATTTCATCCTCTATATAATACAATATTGTAAGTGATATAAAAGAATATTTGCCAAGGTTTATCTAAGTTCCTTAATTGAAATTTTGTGCAGTACACAGCATTTGACCCATATAATTGGTATCAATGCAAATGTTTACAATTTAACTTCTGGACTCGCTTGAATGCTCTTAATATTATTAAGCTGTTTGACTGTTATATAAATTACAAAAGCAACTGACATTTTATAATATTTTATTTGATAGTAATTTTTTCAGCAATATGGTGGAATGTAGAGTTTACTAACTTCTTCAATCCATTCTTCCAATAGGAAATAATATTGTGGAATGTAGCAATATTTTGGTGGAATTTCATCTGGAAAGTTTACTAACTTCTTTATTTCATTATTCCAATACGAAATAATATTGTTGGTTAGTGTAAATTATTTATCTTCAAAATTCAATTTTTATGAGGTATCTTTCTCTAGTTTAATTTTGTCTTTTTATATTTTTGTATTATTTGCAATTAGAATGTTTTTTGTTCAAACCCTGGTCTCGTTGTCGTATTGTTTTAAAGGCATTGTTAATTGATAGCCTAATCACTAAATGACAAGTGGGTCCTTAACCCCTCAAGATCAAGTCTACAGCATTTATAATGTCTAGATTGTAGCACAACGGATTGAGTTATCAAATAATTAAATAACTTGCGTCATCAATCCATGAATTGCTGTGGAGTACGTGTTTCAACCATCAGGTCATCCTCAGCTCCACTGTCACTAGGTTGAATCTGTTTCTATGTTGCTTCGATTTTGTAGCAACGTCGATATGGTTGAAACGCGTACTCCACAGTAATTCATGGATTGATGACGTAAGTTATTTAACTACAGCATTTAGGTTTGAAATATTGCACTCTTTAATTTACATGGTCATCCAGACTATTCTTGAGGCACTAAACTACCATTTCTTGTACTTTTGATTAAAATAGGCGTTTTCCAATTTTCCTACATCCTACAAGTAAGCGAATTGCAAAAACTATTTGTATACATACATACATAGGCTAAAGCCGACTTAGTCCTAGAGCAGCCATCACTTGCTGAAACCTCACAGACACATTCATCAATCACTTAAATCTCATATTAGCTCCTTTGTTGTTTTAATCAAAGCTTTCTTACAACAGGTTGACATTGACGTACCAGAGTTTGAACATTTCCTTACCTAGTATGTTTGGTGAAGGATAACAATTAAAAGACTTTAATGCTCTTTGTGCCAGAGATTTCAACCTAACATTTGAAGTATTGAGTGGACACTTTCCTATCTTTGATGTGCATGCACCTATTATTTTTTACACATCCCACCACAGATACAAGACTTATATAAATCTGTCAATTTATAATATTTTTGATATGTTTTGTTTGGCAGATATGGCTCTCTTGATTACTGTAAAAAAGGGTCAGTATTACTTTGAATATAAATCTTATTATGCTTTTACAAGAACTGTAGCGTATTAAACAACAAACTGTACTTACGCCTTCTTAAAATGACACATGATACATTCCATGTATATAGGCCTGCAGTGCTAAATTAAGACCTTAAAAGTCAGTGTTAACTGTAATTTAACGGTATTAAATATTTACATATTAAGTGGTGTATTATTGTTACTCCTGTTCGGATCAATGTATTTTTTAAGAAACTGCTAGTTGGATAATAATTTTTGCTCTGATACAGTGGGACGAAGTTTTGACTGTCGAAGTCCAAAAAAGCTCAAAAAATTAACCACTAAGAACAAACTAAAACTGAGCAAAGTGGGATATAACTGTGATTGTGTTGCATCTTTGTAAACTTTGCACAATCCTTAAAAATTAAAGTAAATTGTCAGCAAAGTAGTTGTGAATAAAAAGGTTGTCAAAATATTCAAGACATTGACTTGTTTAAATGAAATCACTTCTGACATTGATGCATGTAGATTGTGATGTCACCAATATGACATGAAATTGAATTATCACTTTCACAAGAAATAAGTAATAGCATTTACAGTAAGTAACATCTTATGAATAAACAACCAAAACAAAAAAAAAAAAAATGGGAGAATAATTATAAGACAAAGACATGTCTTTTGAAGGTTTATTAATCACATAAAAATCCATTTGTCACAGCATTAAAATATGAATATTTAAGAACAAGGTACTTAGTATCTTTATTGTTTATGTTCTTAAAATTAAAGATACATAATATCATAATTTCTTCCATTTATCTAGAAGGTAATTTTATTTAGACACACCTGAGATTAAACAACAACAAAATAATAGGAAGTAACTGTTGATTCTTGCCTAATAATATGAAAGAAAAATTTACTTCTTGTTAATTGAAGGAATTACTTATTAACTCTAAATAGATAAATTAATTGCTAACTTAGCTTGATCATTTACACTATTCCTAGTTTAGAATCCAATTACTTTAGGAGAAAACAAACCTACAATCTTTAAAATTAGACAACTATTGAATTATGAGTTTATACCTCATGTACCTCACAACCTCATGCACATTTCTAACTATTACAGTACCTTATGAGCTAATTTACTCAACAAACATGAACTAAAATAGCAGCTTTTCGGTGCTCTCACTAAAGCCTAATTAAAAACAAACTTGTAATTAAAACTAACTTATATGCAATGCATAAATGGGCAACTGATACGCTTAACACAAAAACATACATCTTAAAAAAAATCAAACACAGTCTTGGGCTTATTATTTAAAGATTTTGGCACGAAGGAAAAAGCTGGTCCACTGGAGTTTGAAGGATTTTCATTTTCACAATAAGCAGCTGAAACAAAACAATTTTATTACATTTTTAAATTTGTATAATATTTTTTCAAACATCCTCTTGTATTATAAGCGTTAAGCTACAAACTCCATTTAATATTTTTTACATTGTTTAGAGATTTGAATATTTTACTTGCTAAAATTTTGTAAAATTGAACCCAAGTCTCACACATTTTTGTGATCATATTAGACGAGCTAAATTTATTCAATGGGAGGGTAAACGTTACTATGGCACAAGGTGATCCGATGGAAGTTATGTGTAGATCTATATTCTAGCGTGAGTTGAGAGAAAATAATAAATTTATCTGATTATACAGTGGAGTTTTAGCGAAGCAACATTCTTGAACATTGTTTTGACAGGGAAAAACAATCTGAGTTACACCTCACATAAATTGTCAATTTATGTAATGGTCTTTCAAGAAATATTCCAGTGAGTAGGCCTAATATTAATTCTCAACCAATAAGTCCAAACTTTAAATGTTTGTGGCGTTTAAGGTTTTAGGTATTATAAAAATGAGTGGGTCTAAATTCATTCAAATTATAAAAAAAATACTTATATCTTTTGAGTTTCCTCACAAAAAAATTACATACTAGTGTACATGTTGCTCGAATTCGAGCAATTGCAAAGTATTACCGGAATTATTATTATTTCCAAACGAATAACAGTCATATTTACAATGTGTTTAAAAGAGTCAACTCAAAGATTACCGGTGTGTAACTCAGATCATGTTTATCTTCGTTATTGGTAAACCTAAAGCAATCCGGCCGGGATTCTCCTTCTTGAAGTGTTCGTGCTTTTGGTCTGTATAGAGTTCACATTATTTATTACCATATGTTACATACAAATAACAAGGTTGTTTACTTTTTGTTGTCAGTTAGTTTTTACATGATTAAAGTCAAGTTTCGTTTTACTAAGTTGTACTTTTTAATTGTATAAGTGAATACATGTTACTTCTTATAATGCCTCGTTGTACAGGCAACACAGGTCCATGATAGAGGACTAATTGAGAACGAAAAGTCGTTTTAGGGTAGTGTTAAAGGGCGCATTTGTAACCTAATAGTTGAGTTTGTCCAGGGTCAGGTGCTGACTGTGATTAAGCCTATTACCATAGATTAAAAGAAGTACTCCTTTTATCAATCATATAAATATCAAGTATTGATATAAGTATATTGATATAAGTACTCCTTTTATCTATGCTATTACGCAGCACACTGTTCTGTAGCTGCGGTCGTTATCACGATTATGCCTCTGTCTATGCTTCTGTAATGGGTCAAAATTATAGAGGGGTTAAGTTTTTATATTTATTATTTAATTATCAGTAGGCCTATTCCTTACCTGGTTGGTGATAGTGGTAAACCTATCATGGTAAGGTAAATAGGCTGTTCTAGGCCTATCCTAGGGTTGAAGTAGGGATAACCTCACTTTTGGCAAAATCACTAAAGACACTATTTTTGAGATTCACAAGTCACAGTATTGCATCGTTGTGTACAAAACGAGTGATAAACCGTTTCCGGGTAACCCCCATACCTAATATACACCTTTGGGAAGTACGGTCAAAGTTGTTGTTTAGGCTAGGGTGGTGAACCGCGATCACGAATACAATATCACGTACATAACATGCATACACTTTGTCGCACACTAAGCTACACGTCACGGGTGGAAATTATACTTTTTGTTTAAACCAGCAATGATATTAAAGTTCCGCGTATAATTTCACAGTCGGCGTAGGTAAATAACAACATAACCTGTACCACTAGTCGGCTGTCTTGGCGTTGTGTTGTGACAGCGCCAAGTTTGAACTCGTGACATCACCGATCAGCTGGGAAGTGAATCAGCTGATTCCCCATCCCTAAGGGGTTAGGGAGGGGGAAAGAGAGGAGATCCCTTGTGGGCTAGGGATGCAATCATGCAATGGTCATTCTAATTCTGCGATTTCCAGTGTTAGGACGTGTCTTGCTTTGAAAGAGTGATTGCTTTAGTGATTTTGCTAAACGTGTGCTTTGGTGTGTCAGTGAAGATCCCTGGAGTATACAGGTAATTCGCCGGCTTTATCTTAATAGTGTGTACTATTATTTTTTATTATTTAGCGATAAACCCTCATTTTATCCTTTTAGACATAAAACTCACGGTAGGATCTTTGTCGGGTGTTAGAACTTGTATAAGTCCGCTTTAGCGTATGCTAGGGCTCCCGTGGGTGGCAATAAAGAGTTTTAGGGATACAAATTTCGTTTAATATTGTGTTTACAATATATATTGAGGGTGACGGGGTTATAGCGGGTATTTTGCCGGGATATTCAGTAGGTGTTTAACTGCTGCGGCAAAGCGGGCAAAGTTGAACCCGTCTCTGCAGGTCGTGCAAACACGAGGTCGGGTGGAGCACGCTAAGTATATTCAGAAGAAATATTCTAAGTGTTGAGGTTGACGAAACTGCAACATTAAATTGTTTCAAAATTTCGTTGAATGGTTTTTCATTATTTTTAAATTTAATTTAATTAGCTGTTCCCAGGTGTGAACGATGATGATGGTACAGTAGCGTTGTTGGTTACCGGTACTGAGTTCACACCTGATTCACACTACATTTTTGCGTAAATACAAATCTGTACCTGTGCTAGGTTGTTGAGTTAATAAAATAAATTATTTTTATCTGAACCCTGGAAACTTCCCAGCACACCGACTTGAGCGATCCGCTGGCGAGAGTTGGTGACGTCTTTCCCGCTTTAACTACGGAATAGCGCATATATTCCGAGCGGGAAAAACGGCACGTTACATTGGCGCCCGAACGAGTAGACATTTTTTGATTGATTTGGACTTAGTTTTACTGGAGTTGTGTTTTAATTTTAGTTAGTTAGCATATACCTAGTGTATTCTAACTCTAGTTTGAGCTGGTTTATATCAGTTGGAGGGAACTAGCTTTTGTTTTAGGCTAACTAACGACCAAGTAAAACTAGTTAACGACCCATTATTATTTAAAATTGTGGTTGTGAATTTATTTAGCCCACGTAGCATAGCCAATTTTGGCCGATACTTTTGTGCTAGTCTTAGCAACCAGTTATTGCCAGTTGTATATATTATATTTATTGAACCTGCATTTATTGTTGTGGGGTGTATAGTATAATTTTAGTTTTTTTTTATTTTGGTGTTGATTTGATAATTTAGTACTTGCTTTATTATTCTTTTAAATAGCTTGTTGGTACTTAGGCATTTTATTTAACTGTTATAACTGGTGATAAGGGTTTAAGTGTGATAACACCTAAACATAGACGTGGGCGAATTTAATTTTTTTTAATTTAATAATTTTTTATTTTATTTTTTTACTTTATCTGATTAGGCCCGTGTTACGGTCATGCCGAATACCACTGAGGTTGAGTCGTCGGTTGCTCAAACCGTTACCACGGTACCGGTAGTAGTGACAACTTGCGCTGGGACCTTTACGGTGACTACCAGTAGTACTGCGAACCTTCTCAATGTCACGCGGGATGTAATACCCCCTGCGACTCTAGGGGCGATCCCAGGGACAAACCCGACAATTTTGGGTGAAGGCTTGAGGTCTCCGTTCGATGATCCTCGCGTGGGGTGGATCCACGAATTGCGTAAAGAGGACCTCACACGTGAGATGGAGAGGTTTGGACTAGACACTCGAGGGAAGGTGGAAGATCTGAGGAGAAGGTTTTGCCAGTTCTGGAAGGACCCTAAGAGTCAGTGGCCTTTCTTGTCTCAGGCTGGTATGATTAACCAAGCCCAACAGCCTACATGGGTGACGGCTACGGGCCATGAACCTGGTTACATGCCTGAGAGTGCTTCTGGGGGTGATCAACGTCCTCCCTCCTTCCCAGGCGAGAATGTGGGGTCGGACGCCAAACATGTTGTTGCGGATAGCGTTTGTGAAATGTTGGGGCTTCCGCCTGACACCGACGTGGACACAGTTAGGCAGACCTTGGCCGTGGTGTTGAGAACCGCGTCAGAACCAAAGACATCAAGCATAGACGGTTTACGTAAGGAGACTGGCCCATTTAATTTGACCGGTAGCCTTGTCACCTTTAGTGACGGATTCCAGCGGCCTATAACGACTGAAATTCAGCCTGAACCCGTATCCTCTGCAACCGGGGTGTCTTCGGCTAGAGTAGGTCTTCAGCCCTGTCTTGGGGGCGTGGCTCAGCCCTCGTGGGGTGACTCAATTTTGAGAACCCGGTCAGATGCTCGTCCTTACCTACAGCCGGGCAACTATACGCCGTATACAGATGGGCTACCTAGGCCGGTGGGAGAAAACAACTTCCGTGATAGACCGAGTACTGCGCCTTGGTTTTCTGGACAGCCAAGTGGTGATACGGTTAGGCGAAATAGAGAGTTAACTTTGCCTACGACTTCTACCTATTATCAACCGATGCTTGACAAGCGTAGTCGCGAGTTTACTTCGATTTGTGATTCTGTGCGGAAGTGGAATTTGCGATTCGATGGGAGAAGAGATCCCGTCTCGTTTGTTGAGCGGCTCGGTGAACTGATAGAAACCTACTCCTTGAGCGATGAGGAGGTGTTAAGAGCAATGCCAGAGCTGCTTCAAGGGGAAGCTCTGTTATGGTATCGGAACCAGAGGAGTTTTTGGGTTGGTTTCGCTGATTTTCTGGCTGATTTTGAAACCCAGTTTTATCCTCCCGGATACCGACGCTACCTTGACGAGGAAATTCGCAAGCGTACGCAGGGTGATAACGAGTCATTCCGCTGTTATCTCACTGCGATATCAACCCTGATTCGGCGCAGTGGTGAATTCTCTGCTCAGCAGAAGTTAAACCTAGTTTACACGAATATGAAGCCCGATTATAAACTTATGGTACGGCGTAGTGACTTTGCTACAATACCAGAGTTAACTCGGAGGGCCGAGGAATATGAGGCGTACTTGAGGGATCGAAGTACTTTTCGGCCTCCCCCTCCTCCGTCTCTAGCTCTTGTTCCGGAAACGGCTTATGTGTCAAAGCGTAGGATGGAGCGGGTGTTTGACCACGCTGCGGTTAAACCCATGCTAACCGAGGGTGTCGATGCTTGCGCTAAGGGGGAGACGATAGCTACTTCCGGTCCTGCGGTAAATAATGTAAATTGTGCTGGTCTTGAAACTCGGCGGGGTGTTCAACCCAGAACAATGCCAGAGTTGAATAGGTGTGCGCCCAGCGGCGAGAACCTGAGGCCGATGCTTAACCCGGAAAGGAGTGGATTAGTGTGCTGGAATTGCGATCAGCGTGGCCACCGTTTTAGGCATTGCCCTAAACCTAAGAGGGTGCGCTGCTATTTTTGCAAGACGGAGGGCGTTACCACCTACCGGTGCGGATGTCGTGCGGGAAACGGTGGCCGGACTCAGAGCCCCAGAGGTCAGCCGAGTCCGGGGCAGCAACACGACACACGACCTCCCGCGAATGGCATAAGTGGCTCGAATATGTGAAGGGTTTCACGGGAGCCGTGGAAGGTGTCGACCGGGGTGACGTTAGGCCCTTTGTGGAGGTTGAATTGTTTGGCGAAACCTTCCGAGCACTTGTCGACACTGGGGCTAGTGTCAATCTCATAGGGTCACGTATTCAGAAACTCCTTGTCGACAGGGGTGTGAACCCCACCACCGTCAGTGTAGTAATGAGAATGGCTGATGGTTCGAGCCGTGAAGCGGGATCCTTGTACCAGCTTTCAGGCCGGGTGGGCGAACAAGCCCATACCTGGGAGGCGTATTATGTCCCGAATTTGACGTGCGATCTGATTCTGGGCATGAGGTGTTTAGAGGAGCTTAACCTGATCTGCGTTGATCGAAGGGTGATTTTGCCTACTGAGATCATGGAGATGGGTGGTAATAACCTCAGCGCGATTGACGCTCTCGCACCAGAGGAGGAACAGAAACTGGCAGAGTTCCTGAGGGTCGAGTTGCCAAAATTTGAGGCAGTTCCGGGACTGACTTCGCTGGTTGAGCACAAAATTCGGCTCAAAGAGGGTGCAGTGCCCATTAAACAGCGGTATTACCCGCGTAACCCCGCCATGCAAGCCATAATCGACCAAGAGGTTGACGATATGCTGCGGCAAGGGGTGATAGAGCCTTCCACGAGTCCTTGGAGTTCACCGGTGGTGTTGATTAAGAAAACATCCGGCACCTACCGATTTTGTATTGACATGCGATCGGTAAATGACTCGTCAGTTAAGGATGCGTATCCTTTACCCCGGATCAATGGAATCCTGGAAAAGTTACGCCAAGCCAAGTACATCAGCACCTTGGATCTTAAGAGTGGGTATTGGCAGGTACCTCTGGCAGTTGAAAGCCGGGCGATAACCGCGTTTACGGTTCCCGGCCGAGGGCTGTACCAGTTTACCGTTATGCCCTTTGGATTACACTCAGCCGGTGCGACGTTTCAGAGGTTGCTCGATATGGTTATAGGTGTTGAACTAGAACCTAAGGTCTTTGCATACCTTGACGACTTGGTAGTGGTGTCGACGACCTTTGCGGAGCACCTCGAACTTCTGAAACTAGTATTTGACCGACTTTGTGCTGCTGGCTTGAAGTTGAACCCCGAAAAATGCCACTTCTGCAAACGCCAGTTAAAGTATCTTGGACACGTGGTAAATTTTGAGGGGATAACCACTGACCCTGAGAAGGTCCAGTCGATTACTGAGTTCCCGATACCTACCAATATCAAGAAGCTGCGTAGTTTCTTGGGTCTGGCGTCCTGGTATCGGCGCTTTATTGAAGGCTTTGCGACGGTGTCGGCGCCTCTACGACATTTACTTAAGAAAAGCGCAAAGTGGCAATGGGGTGATGCGCAAGAGTCTGCGTTTCGGAAGTTGAAGGAGCTTTTGTGCTCCTCTCCCGTATTGGCCTGCCCCGACTTCAGTAAAACCTTCACGGTGCAGGTTGACGCCTCGAATGTGGGGCTGGGTGCCGCCTTGACCCAGGAAGTTGAGGGCAAGGAGGTGGTGATCGCGTATGCGAGCCGTCTGCTGACTGACCAGGAATCCAAGTACTCTACCACAGAGAAGGAGTGTCTTGCCTTGGTCTGGGCAGTCAGGAAGTTTAAACCCTACTTGGAAGGCTACCACTTTGTGGCGATTACAGATCATGTTGCTCTCAGCTGGCTCATGAAACTACGTGAACCGAGCGGTAGATTAGCTCGGTGGGTCATGGAGCTCCAGCAACATGATTTTGAAATCAAGTACCGCAAAGGCACGTTAAACAGGGTAGCCGACGCCTTATCCAGATATCCAGTGGGCCTGGGGCCAAGTGATTTGGGTGACGAAGCCTGTCTTGACCCAACGGGGGTGGCTGCCGTGGAAGGTAGTGAGGCTGTCGAGGGTGACAAGCCATCAGTGGGCTCTATGCCGTCAGGTGATGAAACTGGCGCGTCTACACTCGTTCCTGGTGATAACGAACCGGACGAGGAGTTCATTAAAGATCGTTGGTACGAACGTATGTTCGCATTGGTGACTAACCGGCCCGGTAGGTTTAGGAATTACTGTGTTAGGGCTGGACAGTTATACCGCTCGTTTGGCAATGCAGAAAACCCAGTCTGGAAGATGTGTGTTCCCCCTGACCGGGTGCGAGCTGTCTTAGAAGAGAACCACGATTTACCGACAGCAGGGCATCTGGGTGTAAAGAAGTCAATGGCCCGGGTGGCCGTTCGGTATTACTGGCCGGGTTGGAGGGGAGATGTCAAAATCTATGTCCGGAGTTGTCCTCAATGCCAAACCTTCAAGGTGGCGCAAACAAAACCCGCCGGTAAAATGTATTTCCGACGCCCAAAGGGTCCCTGGTCGGCAATTTCTGTGGATCTCATCGGACCTTTGCCAAGGACACGGTATAACCATCGGTTTCTGGTGGTGATACAAGACACGTTCAGTAAGTGGCTGGAGCTAGCTCCAATAGGAGCCGCAACCGCACAGAACGTGTCCCAGAAATTGAAGACGGTGTTGCTGCGTTATGGGGCTCCAGAGGTGATGATCTGCGACAATGGGACGCAGTTTGTCTCTCGAATAGTCCGCAGCCTGGCCGCTGAATGGGGCGTGCAATTGCAAACCACTGCCCCGTATAGCCCTCAGTCAAATCCGGTTGAGCGTCCGAATCGGGTTGTGAAAACCATGATTGCCCAATTTGTGAAGGACAATCACAAGGGGTGGGACCGGCTGTTGGAAGAGTTTCAGTTTGCGGTGAACACCGCTAGACATGACTCAACCGGATTCTCCCCGGGGATGCTCTGTTTTGGGAGGGAGTTAAAACCCCCAAAAACGATTTATGGGACGTCCTTTGAGAGTTCCGGGGAGGAGGCTGAACCGTCGGTGGGTGAGGTCTACGAAGGTCGTTGCAAAACCTTCCGGGAGCTCTATAGCCAGAACCCCTCAGGAGGGACGTACGTCAACGGACAGGCACCCCAGGTCAACCCCAGGATGCAAGACGGCATTTGGATCGGGGTGAAACTCGAGGTAGACGTCCTCCCCAGATTGAGGCCCGTGGGAGAGTAGGGAGGCCGCTGGTGCGGCGACCTGAGGTGAGGGTGCAAAACCCCACTCGGATCATTGTCACGGTGCCAGGACAAGGCAGGGGAAGGCGGTCGGTGACGGCGTACCAGCCGGGGAGGTCAGGACCCCAGCCCTGGATCCCTGACGAAATCCTCAGGAGATTAGAGGAGGAGGCGCCAGCCAGCTCACGCCGTCAACGACGGAATAGGAAGTGGCGTATATATCTGTCGGATGGTAGCCGCGTGAGAGTGCGTCCTGCGATGCTAAGACGGTCGTTGGGGTGGGAGTAACTTCAATGACATTTCATAGTTAGAAGTATTTATTTTGTTTATTTTTAATGCTCGGTAGCTATTTTGTTTTTATTTCTGAATGACACTCTTGTGTTTGGTTATTTTTCTGTAAAAGGTGTTTTTCCTTTGTTTTGTTTGGAATAAGAGGTCTTAAATTCCTTGGAGATTTTTATTTTTCAATCCCTAGGCATGGAATCTTTTTTTTGTTGGTTTTTTTTTGCTCCCCGAAGTAGGAGGGGGGTGTAATGGGTCAAAATTATAGAGGGGTTAAGTTTTTATATTTATTATTTAATTATCAGTAGGCCTATTCCTTACCTGGTTGGTGATAGTGGTAAACCTATCATGGTAAGGTAAATAGGCTGTTCTAGGCCTATCCTAGGGTTGAAGTAGGGATAATCTCACTTTTGGCAAAATCACTAAAGACACTATTTTTGAGATTCACAAGTCACAGTATTGCATCGTTGTGTACAAAACGAGTGATAAACCGTTTCCGGGTAACCCCCATACCTAATATACACCTTTGGGAAGTACGGTCAAAGTTGTTGTTTAGGCTAGGGTGGTGAACCGCGATCACGAATACAATATCACGTACATAACATGCATACACTTTGTCGCACACTAAGCTACACGTCACGGGTGGAAATTATACTTTTTGTTTAAACCAGCAATGATATTAAAGTTCCGCATATAATTTCACAGTCGGCGTAGGTAAATAACAACATAACCTGTACCACTAGTTGGCTGTCTTGGCGTTGTGTTGTGACAGCGCCAAGTTTGAACTCGTGACATCACCGATCAGCTGGGAAGTGAATCAGCTGATTCCCCATCCCTAAGGGGTTAGGGAGGGGGAAAGAGAGGAGATCCCTTGTGGGCTAGGGATGCAATGGTCATTCTAATTCTGCGATTTCCAGTGTTAGGACGTGTCTTGCTTTGAAAGAGTGATTGCTTTAGTGATTTTGCTAAACGTGTGCTTTGGTGTGTCAGTGAAGATCCCTGGAGTATACAGGTAATTCGCCGGCTTTATCTTAATAGTGTGTACTATTATTTTTTATTATTTAGCGATAAACCCTCATTTTATCCTTTTAGACATAAAACTCACGGTAGGATCTTTGTCGGGTGTTAGAACTTGTATAAGTCCGCTTTAGCGTATGCTAGGGCTCCCGTGGGTGGCAATAAAGAGTTTTAGGGATACAAATTTCGTTTAATATTGTGTTTACAATATATATTGAGGGTGACGGGGTTATAGCGGGTATTTTGCCGGGATATTCAGTAGGTGTTTAACTGCTGCGGCAAAGCGGGCAAAGTTGAACCCGTCTCTGCAGGTCGTGCAAACACGAGGTCGGGTGGAGCACGCTAAGTATATTCAGAAGAAATATTCTAAGTGTTGAGGTTGACGAAACTGCAACATTAAATTGTTTCAAAATTTCGTTGAATGGTTTTTCATTATTTTTAAATTTAATTTAATTAGCTGTTCCCAGGTGTGAACGATGATGATGGTACAGTAGCGTTGTTGGTTACCGGTACTGAGTTCACACCTGATTCACACTACATTTTTGCGTAAATACAAATCTGTACCTGTGCTAGGTTGTTGAGTTAATAAAATAAATTATTTTTATCTGAACCCTGGAAACTTCCCAGCACGCCGACTTGAGCGATCCGCTGGCGAGAGTTGGTGACGTCTTTCCCGCTTTAACTACGGAATAGCGCATATATTCCGAGCGGGAAAAACGGCACGTTACATTGGCGCCCGAACGAGTAGACATTTTTTGATTGATTTGGACTTAGTTTTACTGGAGTTGTGTTTTAATTTTAGTTAGTTAGCATATACCTAGTGTATTCTAACTCTAGTTTGAGCTGGTTTATATCAGTTGGAGGGAACTAGCTTTTGTTTTAGGCTAACTAACGACCAAGTAAAACTAGTTAACGACCCATTATTATTTAAAATTGTGGTTGTGAATTTATTTAGCCCACGTAGCATAGCCAATTTTGGCCGATACTTTTGTGCTAGTCTTAGCAACCAGTTATTGCCAGTTGTATATATTATATTTATTGAACCTGCATTTATTGTTGTGGGGTGTATAGTATAATTTTAGTTTTTTTTTATTTTGGTGTTGATTTGATAATTTAGTACTTGCTTTATTATTCTTTTAAATAGCTTGTTGGTACTTAGGCATTTTATTTAACTGTTATAACTGGTGATAAGGGTTTAAGTGTGATAACACCTAAACATAGACGTGGGCGAATTTAATTTTTTTTAATTTAATAATTTTTTATTTTATTTTTTTACTTTATCTGATTAGGCCCGTGTTACGGTCATGCCGAATACCACTGAGGTTGAGTCGTCGGTTGCTCAAACCGTTACCACGGTACCGGTAGTAGTGACAACTTGCGCTGGGACCTTTACGGTGACTACCAGTAGTACTGCGAACCTTCTCAATGTCACGCGGGATGTAATACCCCCTGCGACTCTAGGGGCGATCCCAGGGACAAACCCGACAATTTTGGGTGAAGGCTTGAGGTCTCCGTTCGATGATCCTCGCGTGGGGTGGATCCACGAATTGCGTAAAGAGGACCTCACACGTGAGATGGAGAGGTTTGGACTAGACACTCGAGGGAAGGTGGAAGATCTGAGGAGAAGGTTTTGCCAGTTCTGGAAGGACCCTAAGAGTCAGTGGCCTTTCTTGTCTCAGGCTGGTATGATTAACCAAGCCCAACAGCCTACATGGGTGACGGCTACGGGCCATGAACCTGGTTACATGCCTGAGAGTGCTTCTGGGGGTGATCAACGTCCTCCCTCCTTCCCAGGCGAGAATGTGGGGTCGGACGCCAAACATGTTGTTGCGGATAGCGTTTGTGAAATGTTGGGGCTTCCGCCTGACACCGACGTGGACACAGTTAGGCAGACCTTGGCCGTGGTGTTGAGAACCGCGTCAGAACCAAAGACATCAAGCATAGACGGTTTACGTAAGGAGACTGGCCCATTTAATTTGACCGGTAGCCTTGTCACCTTTAGTGACGGATTCCAGCGGCCTATAACGACTGAAATTCAGCCTGAACCCGTATCCTCTGCAACCGGGGTGTCTTCGGCTAGAGTAGGTCTTCAGCCCTGTCTTGGGGGCGTGGCTCAGCCCTCGTGGGGTGACTCAATTTTGAGAACCCGGTCAGATGCTCGTCCTTACCTACAGCCGGGCAACTATACGCCGTATACAGATGGGCTACCTAGGCCGGTGGGAGAAAACAACTTCCGTGATAGACCGAGTACTGCGCCTTGGTTTTCTGGACAGCCAAGTGGTGATACGGTTAGGCGAAATAGAGAGTTAACTTTGCCTACGACTTCTACCTATTATCAACCGATGCTTGACAAGCGTAGTCGCGAGTTTACTTCGATTTGTGATTCTGTGCGGAAGTGGAATTTGCGATTCGATGGGAGAAGAGATCCCGTCTCGTTTGTTGAGCGGCTCGGTGAACTGATAGAAACCTACTCCTTGAGCGATGAGGAGGTGTTAAGAGCAATGCCAGAGCTGCTTCAAGGGGAAGCTCTGTTATGGTATCGGAACCAGAGGAGTTTTTGGGTTGGTTTCGCTGATTTTCTGGCTGATTTTGAAACCCAGTTTTATCCTCCCGGATACCGACGCTACCTTGACGAGGAAATTCGCAAGCGTACGCAGGGTGATAACGAGTCATTCCGCTGTTATCTCACTGCGATATCAACCCTGATTCGGCGCAGTGGTGAATTCTCTGCTCAGCAGAAGTTAAACCTAGTTTACACGAATATGAAGCCCGATTATAAACTTATGGTACGGCGTAGTGACTTTGCTACAATACCAGAGTTAACTCGGAGGGCCGAGGAATATGAGGCGTACTTGAGGGATCGAAGTACTTTTCGGCCTCCCCCTCCTCCGTCTCTAGCTCTTGTTCCGGAAACGGCTTATGTGTCAAAGCGTAGGATGGAGCGGGTGTTTGACCACGCTGCGGTTAAACCCATGCTAACCGAGGGTGTCGATGCTTGCGCTAAGGGGGAGACGATAGCTACTTCCGGTCCTGCGGTAAATAATGTAAATTGTGCTGGTCTTGAAACTCGGCGGGGTGTTCAACCCAGAACAATGCCAGAGTTGAATAGGTGTGCGCCCAGCGGCGAGAACCTGAGGCCGATGCTTAACCCGGAAAGGAGTGGATTAGTGTGCTGGAATTGCGATCAGCGTGGCCACCGTTTTAGGCATTGCCCTAAACCTAAGAGGGTGCGCTGCTATTTTTGCAAGACGGAGGGCGTTACCACCTACCGGTGCGGATGTCGTGCGGGAAACGGTGGCCGGACTCAGAGCCCCAGAGGTCAGCCGAGTCCGGGGCAGCAACACGACACACGACCTCCCGCGAATGGCATAAGTGGCTCGAATATGTGAAGGGTTTCACGGGAGCCGTGGAAGGTGTCGACCGGGGTGACGTTAGGCCCTTTGTGGAGGTTGAATTGTTTGGCGAAACCTTCCGAGCACTTGTCGACACTGGGGCTAGTGTCAATCTCATAGGGTCACGTATTCAGAAACTCCTTGTCGACAGGGGTGTGAACCCCACCACCGTCAGTGTAGTAATGAGAATGGCTGATGGTTCGAGCCGTGAAGCGGGATCCTTGTACCAGCTTTCAGGCCGGGTGGGCGAACAAGCCCATACCTGGGAGGCGTATTATGTCCCGAATTTGACGTGCGATCTGATTCTGGGCATGAGGTGTTTAGAGGAGCTTAACCTGATCTGCGTTGATCGAAGGGTGATTTTGCCTACTGAGATCATGGAGATGGGTGGTAATAACCTCAGCGCGATTGACGCTCTCGCACCAGAGGAGGAACAGAAACTGGCAGAGTTCCTGAGGGTCGAGTTGCCAAAATTTGAGGCAGTTCCGGGACTGACTTCGCTGGTTGAGCACAAAATTCGGCTCAAAGAGGGTGCAGTGCCCATTAAACAGCGGTATTACCCGCGTAACCCCGCCATGCAAGCCATAATCGACCAAGAGGTTGACGATATGCTGCGGCAAGGGGTGATAGAGCCTTCCACGAGTCCTTGGAGTTCACCGGTGGTGTTGATTAAGAAAACATCCGGCACCTACCGATTTTGTATTGACATGCGATCGGTAAATGACTCGTCAGTTAAGGATGCGTATCCTTTACCCCGGATCAATGGAATCCTGGAAAAGTTACGCCAAGCCAAGTACATCAGCACCTTGGATCTTAAGAGTGGGTATTGGCAGGTACCTCTGGCAGTTGAAAGCCGGGCGATAACCGCGTTTACGGTTCCCGGCCGAGGGCTGTACCAGTTTACCGTTATGCCCTTTGGATTACACTCAGCCGGTGCGACGTTTCAGAGGTTGCTCGATATGGTTATAGGTGTTGAACTAGAACCTAAGGTCTTTGCATACCTTGACGACTTGGTAGTGGTGTCGACGACCTTTGCGGAGCACCTCGAACTTCTGAAACTAGTATTTGACCGACTTTGTGCTGCTGGCTTGAAGTTGAACCCCGAAAAATGCCACTTCTGCAAACGCCAGTTAAAGTATCTTGGACACGTGGTAAATTTTGAGGGGATAACCACTGACCCTGAGAAGGTCCAGTCGATTACTGAGTTCCCGATACCTACCAATATCAAGAAGCTGCGTAGTTTCTTGGGTCTGGCGTCCTGGTATCGGCGCTTTATTGAAGGCTTTGCGACGGTGTCGGCGCCTCTACGACATTTACTTAAGAAAAGCGCAAAGTGGCAATGGGGTGATGCGCAAGAGTCTGCGTTTCGGAAGTTGAAGGAGCTTTTGTGCTCCTCTCCCGTATTGGCCTGCCCCGACTTCAGTAAAACCTTCACGGTGCAGGTTGACGCCTCGAATGTGGGGCTGGGTGCCGCCTTGACCCAGGAAGTTGAGGGCAAGGAGGTGGTGATCGCGTATGCGAGCCGTCTGCTGACTGACCAGGAATCCAAGTACTCTACCACAGAGAAGGAGTGTCTTGCCTTGGTCTGGGCAGTCAGGAAGTTTAAACCCTACTTGGAAGGCTACCACTTTGTGGCGATTACAGATCATGTTGCTCTCAGCTGGCTCATGAAACTACGTGAACCGAGCGGTAGATTAGCTCGGTGGGTCATGGAGCTCCAGCAACATGATTTTGAAATCAAGTACCGCAAAGGCACGTTAAACAGGGTAGCCGACGCCTTATCCAGATATCCAGTGGGCCTGGGGCCAAGTGATTTGGGTGACGAAGCCTGTCTTGACCCAACGGGGGTGGCTGCCGTGGAAGGTAGTGAGGCTGTCGAGGGTGACAAGCCATCAGTGGGCTCTATGCCGTCAGGTGATGAAACTGGCGCGTCTACACTCGTTCCTGGTGATAACGAACCGGACGAGGAGTTCATTAAAGATCGTTGGTACGAACGTATGTTCGCATTGGTGACTAACCGGCCCGGTAGGTTTAGGAATTACTGTGTTAGGGCTGGACAGTTATACCGCTCGTTTGGCAATGCAGAAAACCCAGTCTGGAAGATGTGTGTTCCCCCTGACCGGGTGCGAGCTGTCTTAGAAGAGAACCACGATTTACCGACAGCAGGGCATCTGGGTGTAAAGAAGTCAATGGCCCGGGTGGCCGTTCGGTATTACTGGCCGGGTTGGAGGGGAGATGTCAAAATCTATGTCCGGAGTTGTCCTCAATGCCAAACCTTCAAGGTGGCGCAAACAAAACCCGCCGGTAAAATGTATTTCCGACGCCCAAAGGGTCCCTGGTCGGCAATTTCTGTGGATCTCATCGGACCTTTGCCAAGGACACGGTATAACCATCGGTTTCTGGTGGTGATACAAGACACGTTCAGTAAGTGGCTGGAGCTAGCTCCAATAGGAGCCGCAACCGCACAGAACGTGTCCCAGAAATTGAAGACGGTGTTGCTGCGTTATGGGGCTCCAGAGGTGATGATCTGCGACAATGGGACGCAGTTTGTCTCTCGAATAGTCCGCAGCCTGGCCGCTGAATGGGGCGTGCAATTGCAAACCACTGCCCCGTATAGCCCTCAGTCAAATCCGGTTGAGCGTCCGAATCGGGTTGTGAAAACCATGATTGCCCAATTTGTGAAGGACAATCACAAGGGGTGGGACCGGCTGTTGGAAGAGTTTCAGTTTGCGGTGAACACCGCTAGACATGACTCAACCGGATTCTCCCCGGGGATGCTCTGTTTTGGGAGGGAGTTAAAACCCCCAAAAACGATTTATGGGACGTCCTTTGAGAGTTCCGGGGAGGAGGCTGAACCGTCGGTGGGTGAGGTCTACGAAGGTCGTTGCAAAACCTTCCGGGAGCTCTATAGCCAGAACCCCTCAGGAGGGACGTACGTCAACGGACAGGCACCCCAGGTCAACCCCAGGATGCAAGACGGCATTTGGATCGGGGTGAAACTCGAGGTAGACGTCCTCCCCAGATTGAGGCCCGTGGGAGAGTAGGGAGGCCGCTGGTGCGGCGACCTGAGGTGAGGGTGCAAAACCCCACTCGGATCATTGTCACGGTGCCAGGACAAGGCAGGGGAAGGCGGTCGGTGACGGCGTACCAGCCGGGGAGGTCAGGACCCCAGCCCTGGATCCCTGACGAAATCCTCAGGAGATTAGAGGAGGAGGCGCCAGCCAGCTCACGCCGTCAACGACGGAATAGGAAGTGGCGTATATATCTGTCGGATGGTAGCCGCGTGAGAGTGCGTCCTGCGATGCTAAGACGGTCGTTGGGGTGGGAGTAACTTCAATGACATTTCATAGTTAGAAGTATTTATTTTGTTTATTTTTAATGCTCGGTAGCTATTTTGTTTTTATTTCTGAATGACACTCTTGTGTTTGGTTATTTTTCTGTAAAAGGTGTTTTTCCTTTGTTTTGTTTGGAATAAGAGGTCTTAAATTCCTTGGAGATTTTTATTTTTCAATCCCTAGGCATGGAATCTTTTTTTTGTTGGTTTTTTTTTGCTCCCCGAAGTAGGAGGGGGGTGTAATGGGTCAAAATTATAGAGGGGTTAAGTTTTTATATTTATTATTTAATTATCAGTAGGCCTATTCCTTACCTGGTTGGTGATAGTGGTAAACCTATCATGGTAAGGTAAATAGGCTGTTCTAGGCCTATCCTAGGGTTGAAGTAGGGATAATCTCACTTTTGGCAAAATCACTAAAGACACTATTTTTGAGATTCACAAGTCACAGTATTGCATCGTTGTGTACAAAACGAGTGATAAACCGTTTCCGGGTAACCCCCATACCTAATATACACCTTTGGGAAGTACGGTCAAAGTTGTTGTTTAGGCTAGGGTGGTGAACCGCGATCACGAATACAATATCACGTACATAACATGCATACACTTTGTCGCACACTAAGCTACACGTCACGGGTGGAAATTATACTTTTTGTTTAAACCAGCAATGATATTAAAGTTCCGCGTATAATTTCACAGTCGGCGTAGGTAAATAACAACATAACCTGTACCACTAGTTGGCTGTCTTGGCGTTGTGTTGTGACAGCGCCAAGTTTGAACTCGTGACATCACCGATCAGCTGGGAAGTGAATCAGCTGATTCCCCATCCCTAAGGGGTTAGGGAGGGGGAAAGAGAGGAGATCCCTTGTGGGCTAGGGATGCAATGGTCATTCTAATTCTGCGATTTCCAGTGTTAGGACGTGTCTTGCTTTGAAAGAGTGATTGCTTTAGTGATTTTGCTAAACGTGTGCTTTGGTGTGTCAGTGAAGATCCCTGGAGTATACAGGTAATTCGCCGGCTTTATCTTAATAGTGTGTACTATTATTTTTTATTATTTAGCGATAAACCCTCATTTTATCCTTTTAGACATAAAACTCACGGTAGGATCTTTGTCGGGTGTTAGAACTTGTATAAGTCCGCTTTAGCGTATGCTAGGGCTCCCGTGGGTGGCAATAAAGAGTTTTAGGGATACAAATTTCGTTTAATATTGTGTTTACAATATATATTGAGGGTGACGGGGTTATAGCGGGTATTTTGCCGGGATATTCAGTAGGTGTTTAACTGCTGCGGCAAAGCGGGCAAAGTTGAACCCGTCTCTGCAGGTCGTGCAAACACGAGGTCGGGTGGAGCACGCTAAGTATATTCAGAAGAAATATTCTAAGTGTTGAGGTTGACGAAACTGCAACATTAAATTGTTTCAAAATTTCGTTGAATGGTTTTTCATTATTTTTAAATTTAATTTAATTAGCTGTTCCCAGGTGTGAACGATGATGATGGTACAGTAGCGTTGTTGGTTACCGGTACTGAGTTCACACCTGATTCACACTACATTTTTGCGTAAATACAAATCTGTACCTGTGCTAGGTTGTTGAGTTAATAAAATAAATTATTTTTATCTGAACCCTGGAAACTTCCCAGCACGCCGACTTGAGCGATCCGCTGGCGAGAGTTGGTGACGTCTTTCCCGCTTTAACTACGGAATAGCGCATATATTCCGAGCGGGAAAAACGGCACGTTACACTTCGTTGTCGTCATGTCGGAGGCATTAAAAAAACAACAAATAAACAAATTATAGCTACACAAAACAACGATGAATGCACAAATTTAAATTACAATCATGCTAACACGACCTGTCGTAGCGACACAAAACAACGATGAATGCACAAATTTAAATTACAATCATGCTAACACGACCTGTCGTAGCGACACAAAACAACGATAAATACACACAAATTTAAGATACAACCATGCTAATTCGATCAGTCTTGGGGGTTATGTTTACACAAACTCAATTAGTAAATAAATGTACTCAATGCGTTTCATTAAATTGAAATAGTATATTTCGTACCTAGGGCCGAAAATAAGGTTTTGCCGGCTCGAGATAGTTTTTAAGTTCAGAACGAAGTCGAGAACTTAACCCTCCAAGTGTCCATAGTTTAGGCCTTAATGTCCACCTATTTTTGGCGCATTTGCAAGGTTTTATTAAAACGGATCTGAGAAGCTTAAAACAATGTTAATTCTAATGTTCTATATACCATTTTGTTTGGAAAATCATGAGCTTCAATATCATACATAAAACATAAGGAATATTTGTTTCAAAAAATTTTTTTAGGTAAAAAAAAATTATTTTGGAAAAATTGAAAAAAAAAATAAGTTTGCGCTCAATGAAATTGTATAAATTATAGGCCTATAAATATTTGAAAATAGCCACTTTGTTCTAAATTTTATGAGGATTACAAATATATAATAATATAAGGAAGTAGATTTGCAAATAAATAAGTTATGGGCAAAAAACAGATTTCAGTACATAGCATTTAGCTAAGAATGCATAGCCTAACCATAGCTAGGAATCTGGCTGATAATTTACATCAATATCACTACCTACTTCTTCAGGATCATCAACCAGCACTTCAAAACCACTTAAATCTTCTTATAATGCACCACGGATATCACTACTTTTGATTTTTAACACTAAAACAATGATAAACGTAATAAAACACATCAGTCATCGGTCCGAGGGTAACCTAGCTGTGTACAAATACACGCACGTCAGCTGTCTGCTACAATTACGATCGGCTCGGAGAACATATAGCGCTGAGACAGACCTCTGGAGAAAGCTTAGAATATAACGGAAAGAACGATACCTAACTCGATCCAGTTCAATCCGATTCAGTCAGTCATAGAGCCTTCGCCGTAAACGATGTCTGCGTGTCGAAAAATCGACAAGTAACACTACACAAAGTGTTCTGCTTGTCGAATTTTCATCAAGTAACACTGGGAGGGTTAAATCGATCGAGAGCTGCAAAACCATTTCGGTCCGTGGTACGAACGCTATTTTTCACCACACTACACACTATTACCCTATTCACCACTATAATAATGCACACTGATAGGCCTTGTCAACAAAACTACAACTTTAAGGTTATGTGAAGAAATAATTTGAGGAATCAACAAAGATTAAAAAAGTTAAATAGTTAATAGGCAACGGTGACAAAAACACAATTCTATGGATTTTGATTGTGTATTTAAAATGCATGTTTTAAGTAAGCGGACCCACAAAAACATTCAGGAAGCTACCGGAAAAATGCAGCTAGATTTCTTAAGTTTAACCATGTGGTGCCACGACAATGGTCTAGCTATAAATGGAGATAAATCAAGGTTGATGCACATACATTCGCCGTCATACAAATGCTCAGTAATAAATGTGAAATCCCATTGTCATGACTGCTTAAACAATAAACAATTTGAAAATGCTGCATGTGCTACCATTACAGAATGTAGTGAATTATAAATATTTAGGTATAACAATTGACCACAATATGAAATGGGATTTACAAATTAAGACAGTAACAAACAGGCTACGAGTTTGTGCAGCAAAATTTTTCTATTTAAAAGATTTTTTACCATTAGCAACAATGAAAATCATATATTCAGGAATTTGTGAGTCAGTGATTAGATATGGCTTAAGATCATGGGGATCAGCATCACCCACAGCCATAAATCAAATAAAAACTGTGCAAAATAGAATCATAAAAACTATGACTAAGCTTGACTCTACTGTTTTGTCAGAAAACCCTCTGCTCGGATATAGGATAGTTGAGGTATTACCAGTGGATGTATTACTTGAGTATATAATTTTACTTGATTACTATTTCTCAAATGAATTTAAAGTAAAAAATTACCATAGATACAATTCACGTCAACAGTTTTATACTGTTCCTAAGACCACAAACAAATTTTCAAAAAGAGTTATAAAATTTCTAGTTCCAACGTTTTTTAATAGATTGCCAACTGAAATAGAAAATAAAACTAGTTTTAGAGTCTTGAAATCTAGGCTTAAACATTGTCATCTCAATGAATCCTTTTAAACATTGTTTATTACATTACTTACTTATTATATTATTGTTAAAGTTAAAATCATTTAATGCACGTTATTTATTTTAGTATTGTCATCACAAGGAATCCATTAAAACTGGTTTAATACTGTTGTTATTAAAAATTATTTAATTATTTATTTAGTTATGTGTATTGTTATAACAATTATTTAATTATATTATTGTTAAAGTTAAGAAGTATTTAATGCATGTTATTTATTGTTATATATTTTATTTATTTAAGATAATTGTTTCAAGTTGTTTTTCAAGCAAGCTAGTCTTATATAGAAAGGTAGAGAATTGCAAGATGTTTGTGATTTTTCAAATAAATAAAAAAATAAAAAGACAGCAGATTTTGCGGCACCGGTATGTAAAAACCTGCTCGGTCCCCAAATTACGATTACAGCTGGCATGGCCAGCAAAACGTAACTTTCAGCCACCAATTAACGTATGTAATACAGCCATAAACATCATAGTGTGGTGAAAAATAAATGGGGTAGCGGATTTTTATCCCCCTGGAATTTTACCCCCTGGGCAAACGTGACGTCACAAACCAGGGGGTAAAATTCCGGCCGCGAACTGTTGAGTTTTGCGACATCAGCTCGATAAATTAAACGCGAAATTAAACATATATTTTTATAGTTGTGAATTTAACACATCAAATTATAAAAACCTAGAATGCACGGCCCGGATTTTTACCCCCGGAATTTTACCCCCTGGCCAGATATATAAATTAGTGGGAATGATTATTAATTATCTTCATTGAGTTGTTATTTAATAGTAAACATTTTATTATTAAGTAGCCTATCTTTAATTTATTTGCAACATTAACTAATTGAACAGGTTTTTATTTTTAATTTTGAGATTCGAGTATCAGGATTCGGTCTTTAAAGCCAACTGTTGGTTAGTATGGTCAAAATAAAACAGCGAATTCTGTTTACTTGGTTGAGATTACAAAATAAATAAATAAATAAAGATAGGCTACTAAATAATGAAATGTTTACAATTCATTAATAACATAAATAAGAAATCAATCATTCAATTTCGAAAATGGGCCAGGGGGTAAAATTCCGGGGGGTAAAAATCCGGGGGTAAAATTCTGGGGGTAAAAATCCGGGGGTAAAAATCCGGCCCATACATCTTCAGTTGTCTAAACGTAAGTTATATGGACGGGGGGTAAAATTCCGGTTTTTATCGCTAATCTAATTAATCACACTCTGACTATTTTCATTAGACTTACAAATCCGCGGGGATAATTCCAGGGGGATAGAATTCCGGCGACCCAAATAAATAACAGCAATTAAATTATACAGCTGATCAAAATGTAAACAATTATGTTCTTCATAAGGATAACACGGGAACTTTCAAAACCACTGGGGCAGGGCTCAAGGGATTTTTTCAAAAATGTAAGGCCAGTTTGCAAATCTACACGACACGCTCTTTCCAATGAGACGTCAATGGATAAAATCGGTTAAGAAATGGCGGAGGAGTTCAACCGACAAAGTTTCATGTAGCGTATTAATTATATAGATTCCAGAGACAGTACACATGTACGCATACTGAATAATTATTATGTTGTTAATGACAATGAGCTTTGGTGACATTTAATGGCATATCCAAAAGAAGTAACTTTGATCCCAAATTGAAACTTTGATCTACTGTATGTTAATTCCAAGAAATTTATTTGTGTGATGGTAAATAAATGTTAGGTAAACCAGTTAGTAGTAAATATCTTTCTCCTGCAATTTTGAGATGTAGGATTTTGCATGTTTTGAGTGACAGTGATGTTTAAACCATTACCTGTGTTAGCTGGGGGTGGGGATTGTATAGCTGCCATCATGTCATTGCTGTCATAAGCACCCTCAATCATTGGAGGGGAGAACGGCTCCGATGGACTAGGCTGGTAGTCATTCACTGGAAAATGTCACATTAATTAATAACAAGTTCCAAATAAGTTTAACATCCTTTAATTATAACCTAATGAGATAATCAACAGTGGATATTTTTTTATGAAAAAGTGCACTCATAAAATGACCACTAATTTACTGAAATAATTATTGCCACTATGTAGCCTTTCATAACCAAATTATTAATATACCTTAACTTTTATAAATAACTAGCTGTAACCCGCGGGCTTTGCCCCGTTTAACTTCTTAATTTTCAAGATTATCTCGTTCGCATGGCTCAATCACGTCCTGGTTGAAGTTTGTTCGCTACGCTCACTCACCTTTAGGTTGGAGCTCGTTCGCTACGCTCACTCACCTTTAGGTTGGAGCTCGTTCGCTACGCTCACTCACCTTTAGGTTGGAGCTCGTTCGCTACGCTCACTCACCTTTAGGTTGGAGCTCGTTCGCTGCGCTCACTTGCCTTCAGGTTAGCTCGTTAGCTACGCTAACTCGCCTCCAGGTTGAAGTTCGTTCGCTACGCTCACTCACCTTTTGGTTGCAAATTAGCTGTTGTCATAAATGTAAAAGAAATAATAGTGCTGCACCCTGTTGGTAATCCTTGTAACTTTAATGCTATTGAACATCATAGAACAGAACCAACTTGTTTAATTGAAACAGCTGTTAAGATTCAATAATTCCATTTCTCATAAGGTTAACATGGGAAACTCCAGAGCCACTGGGGCGGAGCCCGAAAGGATTTTTGAAATAAGAATATGCCTATATGTTAATCGGGAATGTGAGCTATCATCATGCCAAATTTCAGCCCAATCCGACCAGTATTTTTCGAGTTTACTTTTCCCATACACACATACAGCAACCACCTCTTTTTTATAATAGTATAGATATTTCTCACCTGAACTCCTCTTATCATTTGCAAATCTGCCTAATCTGAACAGAACCTCGTTAAAAAATACTTACCACGTAATCCTGCTCATATTGATTTGACCTCTAATTGCAGTCAAACTGCATGCATCACAATACATCATGTCTTGATGTAGACACTCAAGACTAATTAGGGTATATGCTACAAATGTGTAAAGTTGTACAAAGTATGGTTGGTAAAAGATATGCCTTTCTAGAATGTGTGACAATGCTTTAAAACTTAAAAGCTACAATGTACATAAATATACCTGGGCCATCAGGAGGTGTATTAAGACTGGGAGAGCCAATGAAGTAATGAGAACGTACAATGTTTTCCTGTCAAAATAAACACCAGAGTAATGAATAAACAAGTATAAAACACTGGAGGAATAAATTAACAAACTCTATCTTCTACGAAACATTGGTTAACACGTTCGATGCGGTACATCAAATGGCAGGCGTAGCTCCAGTGCGGCGCAACCCGCAGCGTGATTGGCTTTCAAATTTTGGTCTGATGAATAGCAAATAACGTTTGGTGATGTCCTGCTTTACGACGAGAGTTGACGTAGTTCGCTAAAACCCCCACAGATAGCAGCACTGCTTGGATCGTATCCGGTCCCATTGTATTGCCAATTGGAGGGAGAAAGACGGGACAACAAGTTGATTTTTAAGCTTGCCACTCGCCAGACGGGAATTTTATAGGGAAATTTACTACCAACCTACACCACAACAAAAAGCAAGTCACACACTACAAGCTAACGTGCATTAGATCCGCCTTCCAAAAACAAAGATATACAAAAGGCAGTGCCGAGCGTTCCCGATTGGGTATGGACACACCCTACGGGCGCCGAGCACCGTACCCAATCGGGAACGGGCCGCACACAACGTGTTAGTAGAATAGTTTATATAAATGTAGTTTGGCAGTATCAGTTGGAGTTGGCCACCCTGATTCATCCCTGTAACTTACTCTGATGCAACCCCCTCATGTTATTTGAGTGATTATTGCAGCCATTTTCCAAGACAAGAGGGAACTATGGGAAGAATGTCTGATTGCCTTTAGGCTGTGTAAGTCTCAATATGGCGCCAGTGCTGGCGATAACGGGGGCCTGTGTGCCTTGACCGGGATTTTCGGGAAAGGTTACCGGGACCAGGGTCCGTGGTGGGCTCTGCCAAAAGGGTCCCCTATCACAACAATATGTATAGGTATGATTAACATATGTTTTTTATGACAAAATTATGGTAAAACCAGTAAGAGCGCTAGGACAAGTTGTTTACAACAGCTACACTAAGAGTACTTGACCAAGCAATAGAAATTCTCTTCTAACCTAAGTAAAAAGTAGTCATCAGTCATGCGGGTTGCATCAACTGTCCTTGTGGCCTATGTGAAGGCGCTATATGATAGATCCGTATTTATAACGAAAGTAGCCCCCGACAGGTCACACCAGACAAAACCCTCTATTCTGATTCAACTGAATGAACTTGACCATTTTTTAACGATCAAATTGGCAATTGAACCGAGGAGGCTAGGACACTAGGTAATAAATAATTCCATTCTTTCATTGATACTATTAGGAGGCTGCACACCAGATTGTTTGCTTTGAGTCGGATAACAAATTTTAGCTATGGGTCTTGGGCCAAAATCAGGTCGGTTCGAAATCTGTTTGCTTTGGAAACAGTTTAATTGCAATATAGAATTTCAATTTTCTAGCCGAGCCGAGCCTGGCCTACTAGCTTGAGTAATCAAGCACAAAGGCAGATAATCAAGCTCAAGCCGAGCTTTTATGTCCGTGATAACATCGCAACCGCAGAGCGCGTCTGCAAGGATTACTCCACGGATGACGATGACGATGTTCAATATTATGCCGCCATTGCAGAAGACGACAATGATGTCCACATGACCGCAAGAGACATTCAGGATTTTGCGGCGATAGTGGAAGATGATGTTTTTGTTTCCATGACCGTGCGAGATACTCAAGATTTTGCCGCTATCGCAGAAGACGATGATGGCGTTTCTTTTTCCGCCGGAGATATATTTAGGATTTTGCCACGATTGTGGAAAAGAAGATGTTTCCGTTACTGCGGGAGACATTATGGATTGGACCGCGATCGCGGTAGATGATAATGATGATATCTGATGATGTCCTAGGTTTGGTTGTAATCACGGTTTTGCCGCTATCATGGAAGACGATGATGAAGCCTCGGGAGATGTCATAATTGCAAGTTTGGGTGGAAATCTGTGGGTGCCAGGTGAACAAACTTGTGGGGGGCCCAGAGTGTACTTATTTGACAAATATTGTTAGCCACTGTATTTGTATCGCTACCATACATGTGTATTTGACAGTATCTCACTTGTCAGATATAAGAGGTTCTTTGGTCAGTCTTCTAAACATACCTCAGAGGGTGGTTTGTGACTGTTGACGGTGTTTTCTGCAGAATATTCTTGTGTAGGATACGGTCCTGCTTGAGCCATCAAACGTTGATAAGCCATCTTTGTAGTCTCATCAATTGGAGAAATGAAATCTGTAAAATGTTTGACATACAAACTCACATAACAATACTATTTTAACTGAAGAAATAAATAATGTTATATTATAACAATTCATTTTTTCCAGATTTGATCATTTGTTTTTAGTCCAGCATCTATAGGGGGTTGAGTATGCATTGCAAGTGTAACGCATTTTGACTTTTGATTGCTGTTGGGGGCATTGGAGATGACCAAAACCGATGTAGTTTTCCTCCCAGCAGGTGCACACCTTAGGGTGGAGGGGGGGAAGTAGTGCTGAGGTGTGTTTTGCTAAAACCTCTGCTAGACCAATGTCGGATTACTAAAGGTGCCTGACCATTGGCTGCAGGATCAGTGGGCTTTTATTGTATAGACTATATCACACTCAGATGATTCATTTAACTATTATTTTTAAATAAATGACTGACCACTGCTGGTGCATAAAAAGGAGTTTTTCAGGGTTTTCTTCAGTACAATATTTGAACTTACAAGCCAAGCTATAGTTAGGCCTACCTGAACCTCCAGACAAGTTGAATTCAATAGGAGAGCAAGTCTGTGAGATGTTCCCCTGAGACAATGGCTGGCTGTTGGAGTTTGTCTCCACTGGAATCAAATCGGGAGCTGGTGAACCTGGTTCCAACAATACTATCCAACAAACAAAATAACTGACGTTCAGCAATCGTCTCCGTGTATCACAAAATCAATCAGAAAATCAAGTTGGATAAATGAACTAAAACCATGTTGCTAGATCTGAACCAAATAGCTAAATCAATGCAATTTAACCTTGGCGAATTTTAAGCCTTGCATTTGTCTGTCCACATAGACTAACTGCCCGTGCGTGGAATCTATCCAGCAAAGCAAGGGGTGAGCCGGTACAGTACGAAGGTGAACTGTACTGATAAAATGTTTGTCGCAGTTACCAGGATCTAAACCCATGACATCGTTGTCTTGGGTCCGAAGTCTGTGACCCTACCAACTGAGCCACCGACTCACCTAAATGATATGAATTCATATCCATATCATTCTGTGGCCAATTAAAAACCCCTGATTCATGGATACATCGTCACAAAAACATATTATTCATTGGAAATTTTGTCCTTTCATGGTTAATTACATTTTCCATTCTTTTTCCCATTAGTTAGCAGGGTATTGTAATGTGTTTAAGTTGAATATATTTGTTTCATTGATGTCTAGTATAAGATTGGAGGTTTATAGACTGATATAAAATGTGTGTACCTTGTATATTATTTGATGAGAAACATTTGATGAGAATGACATTTTAAGTATGACTGTGATGACAAAGCAAAATTGGTTGAGGAGGTTTAGAAAGCAATATGTCAGTTACTGATTATATTGAGTTCTCTAATGTTAAGTTAGCTGAGAGGGTTTAAAACATAAGAAGGATAGGTTAGTACTTACTTGGAATATTTTCTATCGGTTTATCTTGTTCATCACGTTTTGCCTGACTGTTTTGATACATAACCTCATTGAAATTTCCCTGCTGATGGTTTTGAGAAATCACTGGAGCTTTGGCAAGAGTTGCCTTTCCATCTTCTTGTGTGTCCTGAGTATGTCCAGAGTTACTCTTTTGACTCATTCCACCTTTCATGGACAATATATTCATCAAATTTTGGCTCAAAGCCTTTGAAGCAGGAGTTTTATTCAGCTTATTCATGTTGTCCCCAGTGGGCAATGTCTGTGACTTTGAAAAACCAATAGCCATTTTTGAATTTGTATTTTCCTTATTTTCTCTATCCAACCATTCATCCTTCTTAACAGCAGGAGGGTTATCAACTTTAACATTAGATTTGGTCACACTTGGCTCACAGGCTTTGGTACTATGAGGAGTAGAAACAATTGATTTTTTAACCGGAGGTCTGTCTTCTTTGTTCACCTCTTTGTCATCATTACTTCCACTATTTCGTTTTACACCGACATTCAACGCAGGATTCCTTTGCAAACCTGGGACGTTTCTCAGCAAATTCATCAGCTTCATTGAGGATGTCATGTTTCTGTGTAGTTGAGGTTCATCCCTTGGTTTTTGGGGAGTGCTTGTCGCAGCTGATGAGCCTACAGAAGTGGTAGGCACAATTTTTTCACCCCGAGTGGACGTTTTAGCTGATGTCCCTAGTAATTCGCTCCAGCTAAACAAACTTCTTCCAGGCAACGTATCAGCTTCTTGTTGAGGTGGGGACATGACCTATAAAGTAAACATTTTTCCTAAAATAAACTTTAAGTGGAGTCCTCAATAAAAATATAGTTAGTTACATTTCTCAAACCAAACTGAATTATTTGTAATTCATTTTTTGTGTTCAATCGTTTGTTTGTAAAAATGCAATAGAAATTTTAAGCAACATTTTAGGGATAATGGTTGGAAAATTATTATAAGTTAGTGTGTACATATGTAATTATAGTAACTCCCTCTTATTCGGACTCCTCGGGACCGAGGCCACTCCGGATAACAGTTTTTCCAGTTAAACAAACGTCCCCGAAAACTCGTTAAAACGGACCATTTAAATGCATACTGTATAAGCCAATAATACATATTTAGACACGTGATCACTGGTGTCAAATCATTCCCACAAGAACAGTTGTTTCAGTACTGTCCACTTCCTGCTGATCTAGTCCGGTGTGCTGATAAAAATTGTATGGTTAAAGAGATGTCATTTCCGCCGAGTGTAGTCCGGTTAAACCGATGTCCGGATAAGAGGTTAATTGGCTTTAAGCTTGATATAATTAACATTAAATATGTGCAAATGTTCAATTTTTAAATAAACATTTAGGTATGACTTCATTGGTGTCACATTATAAAATGAGATACAGTAGGACAGTGGTCCATTGACAAAATTTAAATCATGCAGTAAATTTAGTATATAATTTTTATACTCAACAAGATTTATAGATCAACAGTCTTTCGATGAAATATATTTACAAGGGAGTATTTGTTAATTGGATTAAACACTTGAAAAATAAATAATAAATAAATAATATGTACTTACTGGGTTGACATTATTTTTTATAAAATATTGATTCTTTGACTGAATATACGTACGTGGTTTATGATCATAGTTTTAAAACATAGCTGGCTTGTGGACTTCTTCCGACTTAGCTACCCCATGGACTTACTATAAGGTGTCCACTTACTTTAACCATGCACTGCAGAGACTACTTCGCTAGTTCTACCATTCTACTACTACCAGTATTTACCTGCAAGCCTAATCCAGAGACTGTAAATTTGACAACCTCGGGAAGTTTTTTAACCTAAAACAAGAAACATATTTTAGTACCATAATATTAATAATATACAGGGTGGTTTGAAACTCTCTCCAGAAACTGTGTGGATATAAAATGTTCCTTAGGTCAAAACAAAAAAAAAATACCATATAAACATAATGTCCTATCTCCCTTCGTTTTCCACCTGTCAGCGTGTATGTACTTTTTACATAACTTCCCATAACTTTAGAACCACTTGAGATACCAACTTTAAACTTGTTATGTGTATGATGACTAATAGGTACTATCTTTTTGTAAAGCATCAAGTTTCTGCTTTGTATAGTTTCCAAATGGCGGCCATTTTTATTTTACAAAGCTTAATAACTAAAATCCATAGGATTTATAATAAAGTTGCAAACCACAGAAAGGATGGAAATTTAACTCACATTACAGAAATGTACAATTTATATAGGGTCATAACATAAATAACGGAGGAAATGTAATTTTTCTGAAGTTAAAACTAATAACTTGGGCAAATGCAATTAATTAGCTGGTACTACCTTTTTAAAAATTAAATTTTCTTTGTTATTTGTTTAATGACCCTATATAAATGGTACAATTCTGTAAAGTGATTAAATTTCCAACCTTTTTCAGGGTGTCTACTACATTCTGGATAAAAAATTCATGGACAATTCCCATACATTTAAGGACACTTTGCCGTAACCTTTGTCGGTGTCATTAGGCCTACTGAATAATTTTCCTGATTTGTCAAACTGTATTAATCTTGTTATTCACTGTAGTTACCAGAGTAAATAAAAAAATAAGTAAATAATAATAGATAAGAGTTAAAAATTTCAAAATAGAAATTTATTGAAAGTAAACAAACATAGGCCTACCTATACTTTAGGTAAAGCTTTTATAGTGTAACAGAGAAACGCAATCATTGTCTCCTGCGATAGCGACAAATATCTCCATCGGTCACGTAAACTTCATAACATAGCTTATCCGATCCAGGCCGATTAATTTGGCATGATTCGCCCTGGCACAACGTTAGGTTCTTTACTACTTTTGAAAAAAAATTTTAATGCATATTGTTACTCAATTCTTAGTACAAAATCAAGGTATGGTTAGCGGCTATTAATAAGCAATAAGCACAGAGTAAGATTATTGTATTTTCATTTGATTTGATTAATATCGACACATAGCAATCATTAGTTGTTTATCTTAGGCTCAATTACATTTTCTTAATATATTTTACAGCTCTTTCAAGAATCAAAATACCCAGGCCTAGACCTTAATTATTTAGGAGGGCCTATATAAACTGGGTAACAAACAATGAGGTTAATATAGCAGCAAAGTCACTATCATCATTCTAGTTCATAAGATTTAGATTGCTTAAAGCATACAACTCAATAAATAAATATATGGGAAACAAAAAACATTGAAACCTGAATAGCCAACAATATAAGACAAAGATACAGAAAATGCAATGACATAATTTGAAACCAAGCAGGCCTACATAGTGATAAAACATTAATGCAAACGACAATGCTTGTGGTTTTGTCAATTGAAAGATAAAATGTCCATAAAAAAGGGGTTAACTTACAAAATAAGACTGTAGATTATTTACATGTTTAATATGAAACCATAAACAGTTTTATGGCACTAGGCACTTGCCGCGGCAAATTGAAACTTCAAGCCGAAAGTACAAGTAAGAAGTGGAATTTAACAGACATTATAAAGCTATTATTTTCACGATAAAATAGGTTTGGGATCTAATA
The DNA here is from genome assembly GCF_028750875.1 of Macrosteles quadrilineatus. Lineage (NCBI taxonomy): Eukaryota > Metazoa > Arthropoda > Insecta > Hemiptera > Cicadellidae > Macrosteles > Macrosteles quadrilineatus. The sequence continues at coordinate 62,879,233 of NW_026542599.1, forward strand.
ATAATTACCCTAGTAATAAAAAAAGAAGTTGTAAAGGAATAAAAGTGATACAACTTTTATGAGCTAGCTGCTGAGTCAACAGTTCTTGGAAGTACTTGACTTGACACTTGATTGTCGTGATAAAATAGTAATGGGTTTGAGATTGCTAATGGGATTTTTATTGCATAATTACTCTAGTAATAAATTATGAAAATGTAAACAAACATCTGATAAGCCTTATATGTGCTCCTAACCAACTAGCGATCAATAAAATTATGGCCCATTAAAAATTTAAGGATATAGTCTGGCATTTAAGGACAATTCCCGTACATTTCATGACCATTAAAAATTTAAGTACAATTCCCGGTTTTCCCGGATTTCCCGGTTGGTAGACACCCTGTTTTTGTAATTTGTAACTACAAACTTGATGCTTTACAAAAGGACAGGTCGTATTAGTCATCATACACGCAAGTTTGAAGTTGGTACCTCAAATGGTTTTAAAGTTATGGGAATCTATGTAAAAAGTACATACACACTGACAGACGGAAAACGAAGCGAGATAGGACATATGTTTATCTGAAATTTTGTTTTTTTTATCTAAGGAACATACCTACTGAGTTTTGGGAGAGAGTTTTGAAGCACCCTGTATTAAGATAATATTAATATTAATTATAAAGATTGCAATAAAAGAATATTTTCGACAGAGAAGACCATCTGATCTCAGTCACAAGCAAGGTCAACATAGAATTCATTCAACAATTGTCCTTGACTCATATTTACCTCTTACTTTTGGTGAGCTATTGATGCATAAACCCAATCTAAAATATTTATCTTGGTGGTTATAGCCTATTCTTTTGATATCCAAACAAATACAATCATAAAACAATATGCATCTTAAGGGCCAAATTATTCGTAATCTCATCTCATTCGCACCAATACAAAATAAATACTATTATTTTCAAAATATTTTGAAGTTCTATCAACCTTTTAATTTATTTTAACTTACCACTCGCTGTTGTTCTCCTTGAGTAGAACCTGAAAAATGTTTAGATATAAAAGAGTTTATGAGCAAACTAAATTGAATCTATAAAAAAGAGGCAATTTAAATTTAAAAGCATGAATTGCAGGTAACCAAGAATTTTTAAATTAAGATCTTCATCCCCATTTCAGGTTGACCACAGAACTTCTGGAAAAAATCTCACACTATTTTACCAGTGTTTCCGTCAGCAAATCCGGGTTTTCCCAATGGTTATACCCAGTCCTTAAGTGTACCTATTACTAGGTCTGCAGGTCCCCTATATATTCGAGTCAGGTCAGACCCAGTGCCGGATTTACCACTAGGCCGATTAGGCCGCGGCCTAGGGCCGCAAGCAAGAGGGGGCCGCAGAGGATTGGGAAAAACATTTTTTTAGATAAAATTTTTAAAAAATAATTTATTTTACCTAACCCGCCATGTTAAACTTCCCTATCCCAAGCGTGATGTATACAACTTCCTTACTTCTCGAGTGATGTAAAGTTGAAAAAAACTCTCTCGGTGATGTAATGAAACCCATTTAAATAACATTTGAGTGGATAACTTAAAAAAATATACAGCCCGCCCTCGCTAGTCCGACGCTTTGAAATCCGACGTATTCGGTAATCCGACGTGCCGTCAGGCGCCGCTACGGGAGCAAAAATAAGCATGCAGTGACATGAAACACTGTGACTCACGTCTCGTTGCCGACGGAGCCCTTCCGTTCAGTGTTCAGTTGACTTTCGAGACGTGCAGTTCACTTTTCCGTTGCAGTCGTACCTTTGTTAGTAAGTGCAAGTGTTCGTGTACAGTACAGTAGTGTAGTTGTGTGAAATGGCTAGTACAAGTGGTGTTAAACGGAAACACAAAACTTTAACAATATCGGAGAAGTGGGAGATTATTAAAAGAATAGATAGCGGTGAAACGCCGACTGCAGTAGCGAAATGTTATGACATCGGACGGCCTACGATCTATGATGTAATGAAGAAGAGAGAAAAAATTGAAGGGTTTATGAAGTCTGTTGAAGACGACGCTTTAAACAGGAAAACACTGAGAACAAGCGAGTTTCCTGAGGTGGAAGAAGCACTGTTCATTTGGTTTAAACAACAACGCACACGGAATGCTCCTATTTCCGGAGACATACTTAAACAAAAAGCGCAATATTTCTACACAGAAATAACAAAGAAGGATGATTTTCGAGCTAGTCATGGATGGTTCGAAAACTTCAAAAAACGCCATGGTATACGGTTTATGAAGATGAGTGGTGAAAAGGTATCTGCTGACAAGTCTGAGATTGATGCGTTCATTGAAATGTTGGACAAAAAAATTACTGAGCTTGGTTTAGTTCCCGAGCAACTGTACAACGCCGATGAAACCGGGTTGAATTGGCGACAGCTCCCGGCAGAAACATTTGTAAGTGATGAGGAAAAAAAAGTGTCTGGAAGGAAATTGCAAAAAGAACGACTCACGCTTATGGTGTGTGCTAATGCATCAGGCACTCATGCTTTAAAACTGCTTGTTGTAGGAAAATCAAAAAACCCTCGAGCATTCAAAAATGTCAAGGTTGAATCTCTGCCAGTAACTTACAAGTCACAAAGTCGCGCTTGGGTCACAAAAGAAGTTTTTCATGACTGGTACACTAACAGCTTCGTTCCACAAGTTAAGGCTGAATTAAAGAAGAACAAGTTACCAATGAAAGCCCTTCTTTTACTGGATAATGCGCCAGGACATCCTGATGCTGATGAATTGAAAATCAAAACTGCTGATGGCTACATTGAAGCTATGTACCTACCAAAAAATACCACAGCTTTAATCCAGCCCATGGATCAAAATGTGATAAAAACTCTCAAAGCTCACTACAAAAAGCGCATTCTTATGGATGTTGTCAGTCAACCTGATGCTGATATTGCAGCGATTTTGAAAGCTTTCAACATTAAGGACGCCATTTTGAATGTTGCATATGCTTGGCAACAAGTAAAAAGCACAACTTTGATCAAATCTTGGAAAAATGTATGGCCTAACAATCCATGTCTTACAACATGTAATCCTACATCCAGCAGCGACCCAGAACCCGTTTTGGAGGCTACATTGGAACTTTGTAACGAAGTGCAACTTGCCCCCGCATCAGTTGAAGAGCTTAGGCCATGGATCATGGAGGACAACCTTGATGCTGACGTGACAGACGCAGATATAATCCAAGAAGTTACAGCAGCTGATGACGACGTGATCGAGGACGCAGCGCCAGAAAAAACCTTCACCGTCAGCTGTGATGACGCTGTATCGGCTGCTAATACTTTGTTACGTTGGTGCCAAGAGAGAGATGTGGACATGACAAAAGTTTTAGTTTTAAAAGGATTGCAAGAAGCAGCAATGATGGACTGTGTACAAAAAAAGAAGCAGAAGTCAATCACAGACTTTTTTAACAACTAAATACTGTGCTGAAACACGTATGTATTAATTTTACAGGGGCCTACTTTTTTAATGAATTGTGTACTGTAGGCCTACTTTTATGCATATTTTTTGGGATGTACGTACAGTACTGTTTGTAAATACTGTAAAATAAGTTTAGCTACATAAATTAAAATTGTGTTTACTTTATTCTGTGTTTTTAATTCTTCCCAAGAATTTAATAGTGATTAATATATTGTTTAAAATGATAGTTATATCTTTTTGGCAATCAAATGCATTACAGAATAGCCATTTTCGATAATCCGACGTTTTTGAAAATCCGACACTGCGTCAGTCCCGTACCTGTCGGACTAGCGAGGGCGGGCTGTACCTCTATGGAGCCAACGACGTTCAACGCTAGAAATCAGCTGTGTGTTTGAATTTTATTGTTATGCTTTGAAGAATTTTCCTAACCTAGCTTTTGTTTGTAAATGAACGTTACTGTTAGAAGATGAGTGAAATTGATAATGAAGCATATTGCTCGTAACCTCCTGAATATTGTCGGGTCAGGTAAAATCTTGTACGTTACACGTTACGCAAGAGCGTGTTTACATAACTTCGGTGAATTATGCAACTCGCCTTCGCTCGTTGCACAACATTCACCTGCGTGATGTAAAAACGCTCTTACTACACTTGTAATGTAAATAGCTATTACACCACCAGTTTGCCGCGATCACAGGTGACCATAATCCTTTCAATATTCAAGAAAGGAATGAAAACAGATACAACAAATTACAGACCTATTTCTATTTTAAGTAATTTTTCCAAAATATTTGAAAAAGCAATAAATTCACGCATTACCAATTTCTTAGAAAGTAATAATCTTTTTTCAAAATCACAATTCGGTTTTAGGAAAAATCTATCTACTACATCTGCATTGACTGGGTTGGTTAACATGGTCACAGAAGCATTGGAGGGGAAACAAAGTACTGCAGGAATTTTCTGTGACCTATCAAGTGCGTTCGACTGTGTTAATCACAAGATTTTAGCAAATAAACTAAAGAAAGTAGGTATTGGAGGTAAAGTCATGGAACTACTCTCAAACTACTTAAATAATAGAAAACAACGGACAGTCATTTTAAAAAGTAAGAGAAAATTTTTATCAAGATGGGAAAAGGTCATCCATGGAGTTCCCCAGGGTTCAATACTGGGACCTTTATTATTCCTGATATTTATCAATGACATCGATTCTCACATATCTGGTGATATTTTCTTATATGCTGATGACACCAACGTTATAGTTCAAAATTCAAATATTCAACAATTGGAAATCTCCATTAAACAGACTATAGAAGAACTGCAAGATTGGTTCACAAAAAATTGTTTACTAATGAATAATTCAAAAACACGTATAATGCATTTTAAAGTAAAAAATTGTAAAAATTCTGACTTTTTATCTGATAATATATTAAACTTAGCGGATACTCATAAAGTTTTAGGCATTCATGTTGATTCAAAATTAAAATGGGACGACCATATACAATTCTTAACAAAAAAGCTCAACTCTTTTCGTTTTGCATTAAGTGTAGTTAATGATACAACATCTACTGATATTGGTAAACTAGTATATTACGCCTACATGGAATCGAGACTCAGATATGGTATTGTTCTTTGGGGATCCAATTCCAAAACGAAAAAACTTCTCAATGCACAGAAATCAGTGGTGAGGACAATGGCAAAAGTTTCCAAAAGAAAAAGCTGTAGATCATTATTTAAAGAATTTGGAATTTTAACAGTAACAGGTTTATATATATTAGAAATTGTCAAGTTACTCTACAATAATCAGGACAGCGTTGATAAGTATAAATTTAACCATAACTATTTCACACGTCACTCAAACTTATTTCAATATCCACACCATAGACTTTCTCTGTATGAAAATAGTCCAAATTACATGGCAATCAAAATTTTTAACAAACTATCAAAAATCATTAGCAAAAATTCATCAAAAAATGTCTTCAAAACCTTACATAAATTATTATTGGAAAAGTCTTACTATAGCATTGAAGAATTTTTTCTTGATAGTTTTGATGGGTAGGTTGGCCACGGTTTATGAAAGATTGCTGTAGTAGAATTAAATACAGGACAAAAGCCTATATCCTGTTCTGATACAGACCAGACTGGTATTTAGTCTTGTAATTTGAGCTTAGTTTTAGAAATTTACAGATAATTTTTTTTTTCTTTTTGTTCAGTATTACTATTATATTTTTAAAGTGTTAATAATTGTAATTAGTTTTATCAAAAATATAACAGTTTAGTATTAGTTTTATAAATATTGACAAAACTCCTATCTATGTACATTGTACTCCAAAAGATGTTATGAGTTAATAAAGAATTTGAATTTGAATTTGAATTTGAATGACGTCTCCGTGGACCGAGGGAGATGTTCACGATTTTGCCGCGGCCTCGGGTGCCTGTGATGATGTCCCGTGATTGCGGCCCGTGGGAGACGTTCATGATTTAGCCGCGGCCGCGGGTGACGTTCACGAATTAGATGCTGTATCGAGTTGTCAATGATGATGTCCCCGTGATTGCGGCCCGTGTGCAGGAGATTTTCACGATATCGCCGCGGTCACAAGTGTCGATGATGATGTCCCCGTCATTGCGGTCCGCGGCAGATGTTCATGATTTCACCACGGCCGCGAGTGTTGACGATGCATCCCCGTGATTGCGGCCCACGGGAGATGTTAACGATTTCGCCGCGGCTGGGGGTGTCAATGTGGATGTCCCCGTGATGGCTTCCCGAGTGGGATGTTTACGATTTCGGCACGGCCGCGGGTGACAATGATGAAGTCCTCAAGATCGCAGTCCACGGGAGATTTTTTTAACACGAATTTGCCGCGATCGCAAGTGTCGATGATGATGTTCACGTCATTGCGGCCCGCGGCAGATGTTCATGATTTCACCGCGGCTGCGAGTGTTGATGATGATGTCCCCGTGATTGCGGCCCACGGGAGATGTTAACGATTTCGCCGCGGCTGGGGGTGTCAATGTGGATGTCCCCGTGATGGCTTCCCGAGTGGGATGTTTACGATTTCGGCACGGCCGCGGGTGACAATGATGAAGTCCTCATGATCGCAGTCCACGGGAGAGGTTTTTAACACGACTTTGCCGCGATTGCAAGTTTCGATGATGATGTCCCCGTGATTGCGGCCAGCGGGAGATGTTCACGATTTTACTGCGGTCCCGGATAGTTATGATCACTAAGCCATCATAGTTATGATGGCTTTGACTTGGTTTAGGAGAGATGTCCACGATTTCATCCAGGATCACGGGTGTCGATGATGATGTCCCCTTGATGTATAGGAGATAGTCACTATTACTTCTGCGATCGCAAGGAATTTTCACCACAGGGGGAGGGCCGCTCAAGTAATTTGGCCTAGGGCCGCAAGTACCCTAAATCCGGCACTGGTCAGACCAATGAACGATTGGCCCAATGTGTTAAATTTCAGGCTGAAAACAACTACCGTGCCTAATTTTAGTCAAGTTGAGTGTATTAACAGTCACCTTTTCCATGCGCTAATGGAGTTCTGTGAGCCTTTACACAAGCAAATAAAGTTTGTGCCTGGGTGTTAGACCCTTCGTCTTATGTCAATGTTACATCAAAATGGCACCAAAATTTGGGATTCTTGGTAAAAAATAATAATTCACACATAATTCCTAGATTTCACACAATTTTAGTTCTATGACTACCCTGAGTTTGAAATTATACTGAGGAAGCGATGAATTTCTACATGAATTGCCATTGAAATAAAACCTGAAAAATTATTATTACAATGAACAAATATAGTGGGCAAAGTTCATTTATTGCTAATACTGCATTGTATAATAATCTGCAAAATGATAGAAATAATAATTATCATATATTGATCTATAAAAAATTACAAAAACCTATGTCTCACTTGTTTGTGGTGTTGCTACCTGACGCGTTGTTGTCTTTCCTGACTCCAGATCAGCCATACGAGTTTTCAGTTTTCTGAAAATGTGAAACAATTTTACACACTTAGCCTATGCACTAACAAAAGGCCAATATGCAGTAGGAGAGTTAAAATTCATTGAGAAAAATATGTTTAGATTCAAATTCTCTTGCTATAATGAAATGTTGAATCCAAATTACTAGAACATAAGCTAAACATGTATGTGGCTAGCTAAATAATGCATTAAAAAACAATGGTAAACTTTTATGGGACAGACAGAAGACTTGGAAGGAATTTACAACAAAGAAAATTCATGCTGGAGAAATAGTATTTTTTTTAATAACTAGGCCTACTAAAAGTGAAACAAGGTGGTATAGAGTTGGGAATGGAGGGACCAGAAGAGTTGTACAGTAGACAAGCAATACTTGGATAATTTGAACATGTGAGATGAGAGCTCGGATATGATGATGACGAGATGGAGACGGAGAGGGAGACGAATGTAGATAGATGAGGAGAAAGAGGAATGAGGTGTCAGGTAGTAGGAAGAGGAACTGTGATGGGAGAAGACAGGAATGTCAAGACCAGAATAGAAGAGTTTTGTACATTTGTGTAGCAACTATTTTTACCAAATATAATTTGGGTAGTACTTTGATTAAATTAAATTAGATAATTTCAACAAATTTTATTCATACAGGCATACAGTAGTTCCTAAATATTGATTTTAACCTGAGAGTTGCTAAAGATTAATTATCTGACCATAGTAAAGCTTTAAACACAAGTATACAGTTATAATTAAGTGCTATTTTTCTCACTACCCAAAGTGGATTGTAAATGTTTGCTTGTCAACTGAACTGTTATTTAATTTAAATATTATTGTACATACAGCATTTTATCCATCAACTCCTTCTGCTCTGCCATGAGCTGTTGGTAAACTTTGTACGTCTCAGCCAGTTGAACCACACTAAGCTGAAATCTCCTCTCTGAAAAGTGTAAACACAGATCAGTGTAATGCTGAACAACATGACACCAAATGAAGCTAAATGTTATCTTTCATTGGCAACCTTAATTGTATAGAATTTTAATACTCAAGCACAAAAAAATGTATCTCAAACAGGTTCCCCGCAGGTTTTCCAAATTTCAATAGCCTACACCCTCAGTTTAACACCATTTAAATAATCTAGATAAATTAATTCAATTAAATTCTTTAACACAGTGACACATACTTATACTCCCTAGTAAGTTAAAGACTAAGGCTAATATATATGAGCACCCTTTTGGATCGTCTACAGGGTAGACAATGTAGGGAAGAAATTTAGATCAGTTCAAAAAGCTATAATTACGACCTGTTGTAAACAGCTCTATGACAACAATTAAATACAGCTTTACAGGGTAATTTAGAACAGTATAAGTGGCGTGGTTCATGAACCATATAGACTGCAACAAAGAAATATGGTCATCATGAATGGATTTTCAAATCCTAACCAATGTTCATGATGAAACGTCTTTTGATAGGCTTACTTAGTCTTGGAAGTGAAAAGACTGAAAGAGAAAATATGTGAAAAGGTCCTAAAACTGTACAGTCGAAAGCTTGCTCGACATATATTTGTAAACTGGATACTGTTATGGCATTATGCAGTATCCATTTTACAAATATATGTCGAGCAAGCTTTATCAACCAGTAGTCAGAATCACAAACAGCCAATTTCCATGCAGACTTGCTAAGAGCACAAAAATACTTAAGTACCTGCACATTTATGTTTCATGCTGATAAAGATATCACAATTTTATCATGAATATTTTGATGACCCTCATTGACAATTTTAAAGTTTAGTTATAGGGAGCATTTTGACTTCCTGTCTCTAATTTTCAAATTTCCCGGGAAGTTAAAAATCACAATTGAAGGTCTAAAATATGAACTTTGCAGGTGAATTCGAAGGAATAATTGAAAGTAAAAAATCTACTACCTGTACCCGTTATTTAAAATCTTTTTATTCCGAGGTTATTAGTCACATGTACCTGCTATTTCTTGTTTCAATTGTTTCTTCCTCATGTATTCGGTCGTATCTACTTCTGCTTGTTTCAAAACTATTTCAACTTTCTTAATCTCCACCTCTACCTCTCGTCGTTTCTTTGCCAGAGGAAAGTTTTCATACTTTTCCTAGAAAATAAATTCTCATAATACAACGGTCCCACTATTAAATACATATTTGTAAAAATTGACATATTTGATCAAGCTACTGCTAATTTTCAATATTTTTTATATTATTTAATAATAGTGGTTTAAATACCTGATTCTGGCAACAAATTGTTGTATTCCACAAATAGTTTCGACCTGCTAAGAGGTCATCATCAGGTACATACAAGAATGATTACTTCACATGAAGGTTGTCAGGATTAAAAGTTTTTGACACATAAACATACACTTTTCCACCCTGACGACCTTCATGTGAAGTAATCATCCTTGTACGCACCTGATGATGACCTCTTAGCAGGTCGAAACTATTTGTGGAATACAACAATTGGATTGCCAGAGTGAGGTAAAAACCACTACTAGTGTACCTGTTGCTCAAATTTGAGCAATTGGTAAGTATTACAGGTGTTATTTTAAAACGAATAACAGTCATAATTTCTGATGACTTTTTATAGATTTGACTCAAAGATTATGAAAATACTCAATTTAAGTTTTATTTTTTTTAAGTGGTCTGCAGCTAGGTTTTTTTACATACCTCATTTAATAAAGTATGTATGATTGCCTTTTGGGCTCTGAAAATGTGTTAAGATTTTTTATATGATCCCCAAAGTAAAATTCCATACCTGAGGAGACATTCAACATAGGAGTTCAAATTCAAAGGAGAAACATAGTATAGGAGAAATTCACAACTTAATATACGTAATAGATACAGTAATACTGTATAAGATAGACAAGTCTACCCTGATCTTAACAGATTTTAGACACTCAACTGAACTTTTTTTGGTTGTTGTTATAACAGGGAAAATAAACACAACCCATTGTAATGGTAGTTATTCAGCGAGTACTGTACTCGATTTAGCACATACCTTATACAACTTCCATGTATCATGAGCATCTTTAATGCCAGCATCAAATTCACTCTTCATCCTTTTGGTTTCTTCTTTTTCCTTAGATAGATTGTTAGTTAGGTGACACAGAGTGAATTCTAGTGTCGAGCGAGACTGGTGTTCGCTATAAAAATAAATTAATTTGAGGAACAACGCTTACAACTCAGCAAGCCTACAAGAGTAACTTACTAGATACCTATAAACATAGCTACAAATATCATGAGGCACAAAAAAATCTGGCAAAAGCTGTCAGCAGAGCTGGGTGTACAAAAGGGTGTCGATTGACGACTTTTAATGAGCAAAGCAGTTTCTAATCCAAAATCCAAGTAAAACTTTTACTAAATAGAATCGAGTGTGAAACCCGATATACATAATTATTTTCTTTTACTTTGATTAAATTTTAGAAGTAATAACTGACTTTCCAAACATTTTCAAGGATTAAAGCAAAGTAGTGATCACCTCCCGCAATTGTTAGACTATCATCATGATCATTTGGGGGTTTGTTATATAATTGCAGGATTTTCATCCTGAAAATGTATTTTAATTATTTTAAACGCCCCAGAAAACAGATATGTAATTGTATTGTACAATCTCAAAATTCTACAATTAAAATGTAGCCTACATTTTTTTTCAACTTACTTTTCAATGTTCCTCACGATTGTATTTTTATGGTCATTGACTTCTTCAATCTCCTTCTTAAAACGCTTTTCTTCATCACTAGCTCTTTTTAATTCTTCATCTTGCCTTATCCTTCCATTTATTACCACTAAAAAAATATAATTATTATTACAAATTAATTTGAAAAAAAATATCAAGGAAATGTTTATTGGGTTGGCACCTCTGACAACAACCTAAATAAAATCCTGTGGCCAGGCCCGTTTTTGACCCTGTCAGCGCCCTAGGCACAACTAATAGTAGCGCCCCTTTGCAATATATATATATATATATACAGGGTGTCCACTGACGGGGAAAACCAGGAATCCGAGAATTAAGATTGAGTTTTTTAACTGGGAATTATGCGTGAATTTTGCTTATCTAACTGGAATTTTCAATTTACTACCATCGCGAATCACAACAGTGATGTTTTCGTGACCACGGGAGACGATAATATGTCTACATACAGCCGTGAGGGATTATCAGAATTTCCACGATCTCAGAAGACGATGATGATATCTACAGAGCCGCGAGGGATGATCAGAATATTGCCGCGAGGGATGATCAGAATATTGTTGCCATCATGGAAGACGATGATAATGTCCACATGAACTCGGGAATGATTAAAACTTTACCGCAACCACGGGAAACAATAATTACGATGTCTTCACGGCCGTGGGAGACGATGACGATATCTACAGGATCGCATGAGATACAATAATGATTTCTACATGGCCGCGAGGGTTGATCAGAAGGCCACGATCGCGTAACACGATGATAATCTCCACATGCTCACGGGAAAAGATCAGAATTTTGCCTCATTCACGGAAGACTATGATCTATACATTACATGGCCGAGGGAGTTCTCGAGATGATTACCATTTTGCCACAATCGCGGGAGGCGTTTACTATGTACAAACGACCGCGGGGGACGATATAATGATGGCCGCGAGGGGTGATCAGAATTTTATCACCATAACGGAAGACGATAATGTTCATACAATCGCGAGAAAAGTTCCGAATTTTGCCTCATTTGGGGAACACGATGATGATCTCCACAAGATGGAAGGAAATGATTACCACTATGAACAAACGACTGTGAGTGACGATTAATTATGTCTTCTCGGCCGCGAGGGGTGATCAGACTTTGCCACTACCACGAGACGATGATAATCTCCTCACGACCACGGGATATGTTCATATGTAGCCGCGATCATGGAAGGTAATAATTATGTATACACGACCGTGGAAAATAGTCAGAACTTTGCCACAATCGTGGGAGACAGTTACGATGTCTATAAGGCCGGGAGGGGTCATCAAAAGTTTACCGCGATCATGCAAAATACAACCACCAAATTTTTTTATTTTCCAATTATTTGGCGCCCCGCAAAAATGCCAATTGCCTCGCGCCCTAGGCACATGCCTATTTGGTAAATCGGCCCTGCCTGTGGCTCAGAAGAAAACTGCCTGGTACTTTGGGCCTTACCCACAAAATGTTGTAGACAACCCTTTCAATTCAATCCCTCAAGATCATAACAGATGAAACAGCATATTTGAGTTTACAAAATCTATTCTGTTATTTTTGTTTACTTCTTGAACTTGAGACTTACATAATCAATAATATTATATTGATACGATTGATTGTGTCAAACACTTCTTATTCTGTTTTGATGGAATTTCAAAAGTTTTTCAAAAGTTTCGCTACTTTTGACTTCATTCTGCCATACTTTCTACTGCTGCAAGCATATGACTTGTATTTATTTGTCATGACACCAGTTGCCATGCATGACAATACAACACAAACTGTTTTGGCCACGGTTTCACTTTTGAGTAGTGTGGTTTCTTTGGAACCTGTGCTTGATAAGCAAACCATTAAAATTTTGAATTATTGCGTGTTTCAAATCAGCCTGCTCTCTGATTAAAACTTGAAAAAAAACGGAATGTATCAAAATGCATGGGAAAACTTCAAAATATCAAGAGATTCTCTAGGAACTGAGCTTTTATTTTAAATTATCGAAAGTTTTTTTTATCAAAAAAATTGAATTACCAAGATAAGACTGTGTATAACCGTTATAAAGTTACAAATTAACATTTTTTGCTGCACATAATAAGCCTATTTTTATATTTATAATCATGTGAATTAGAAATTAAAATAAACAGGGATGTTTTAGTATATTTGTAGCCTTTTATTCCAACATTTAAGTATTTTGTATCATCCTACCTGTTTATTAAAGTAGGTTGGCGAAAAATGAATATATAGCTAACTTACTAAAACGGAAAGGAGCTGTACGTATAAAAGTACTTACGTTTGATTTTCTGTTTTTTCTGGATGATTCTGCATTTCCTTTCAGTAAGAGCTTTTTCAAGCTCCAAGTAAACGTTTTCTTTTTCGGCCTCTTCGTCAAATGGCTGAGACTGACCAAACATATCTTCTTCTCTCAGTGAATCTTGAAAATAAATGGCACAACAATAAAACAAATTTTAAAAGAAACTAAATTTTTATAAATTGTACTTTTAGCCTTGATTTGTTTCCTCACCAAGCTTAATCACGATATTTGCCAGTAATAATAACAATAGCCTATTATTTATTAATATTAATTAATAAAAACTTGATTTTAATATTTAGGTACCGGTACCCCAAAATAAGATTAAGAAATTAACTGGAATCTAACTGAATGAACGAAGACAAAACCAAAATAATATAGACACGTACTAAACACATACAGTAACAAGAAAGCCAAAACACAAAAATGTAATAAGTTACCATAAAATACAATCATAAATAAATACAGAAATAAAGTCAAACCAGATGACAACCAGAATATACGCTATGAAGTGGCAGAAGTCATTGATAGAAATGAAGTAAAACTGAATGCATAAAAGAAGAAAGATAAAACCCCACAAGGGGAGCACACATCAAGGGGCAATACTTTTTTTGGGCCTCTGCTATTCCTACTAAGTAGCTTACATACATACTAAGTTATAAGTACCTAAGTACTAGGTACTCTCACTCACTGTAAGTACCACATGTACACTGACACAGAAAACATGCTACCGGTACTGTACTATAACACAGAATGCTAACCGCATAGTAAAAAGTGTTAAGTACTCGGAGAGAGCTTTGCCTCTCAATTCATAGGCAGCGCCACCAGCGTTGCTATTCTCGTGCCATTCAAGTTCATATAACTTACATAACCTTTAACTTTAGTTTATACTAGCTGTAACCCGCGGGCTTTGCCCCGTTTAACTTCTTAATTTTCAAGATTATCTCGTTCGCATGGCTCAATCACGTCCTGGTTGAAGTTTGTTCGCTACGCTCACTCACCTTTAGGTTGGAGCTGTCGCTACGCTCACTCACCTTTAGGTTGGAGCTCGTTCGATACGCTCACTCACCTTTAGGTTGGAGCTCGTTCACTGCGCTCACTTGCCTTCAGGTTAGCTCGTTCGCTACGCTAACTCGCCTCCAGGTTGAAGTTCGTTCGCTACGCTCACTCACCTTTTGGTTGCAAATTAGCTGTTGTCATAAATGTAAAAGAAATAATAGTGCTGCACCCTGTTGGTAATCCTTGTAAATTTAATGCTATTGAACATCATAGAACAGAACCAACTTGTTTAATTGAAACAGCTGTTAAGATTCAATAATTCCATTTCTCATAAGGTTAACATGGGAAACTCCAGAGCCACTGGGGCGGAGCCCGAAAGGATTTTTGAAATAAGAATATGCCTATATGTTAATCGGGAATGTGAGCTATCATCATGCCAAATTTCAGCCCAATCCTACCAGTATTTTTCGAGTTTACTTTTCCCATACACACATACAGCAACCACCTCTTTTTTATAATAGTATATAGATAGGTAGCCTATCCATCTGATATTTCATGCGATATTTTAATATACCTAACTCATCGTAGGCGTAAGTTAACTTTAGGTTCTCTAGGTTACGGAACTGAATCCCAGTAATTAAAGTTAATGATCCTGTTCTTAATCAGTTATAACTTTGTCTAGAAACTAACTTAAGCTTTCTCCTGATTAAGTGTAACTTAACTTAGGCCTACTTTATTTCTATGTTCAGTTAACTTAAACTTATAGCCTAACTAATTTAGGCCTAACTTAGGCTCAGTGGCGGCGATAAGAGCCCACGGGCCCTTGTAAGGTTGTTAGATAATTTATATCGATCGGTCAAGTAATAGTGTTAGTTTAGCTGTGGTAAACTACTTGAACTATAGGTTTGAACAAATTTTCATAATAAAAAACGTGTTTTAATTCTCATATAAATATTGTTATGATAGGGGACCCGTGTTGCTGAACCTGTCACACAATCGCGGGCCCGTGTGCCAGTAAAATTTGCCGAAAATCCCGGTCAAGGCTCACGGGCCCCCTAGCTCGCGGGCCCTTGTTAGGTTGTTAGATAATTTATATAGATCGGTCAAGTAATAGTGTTAGTTTAGCTGTTGTAAACTACTTGAACTATAGGTTTGAACAAATTTTCATAATAAAAAATGTGTTTTAATTCTCATATAAATATTGTTATGATAGGGGACCCGTGTTGCTGAGCCTGTCACACAATCGCGGGCCCGTGTGTCGGTAAAATTTGCCGAAAATCCCGGTGAAGGCTCACGGGCCCCCCTAGCTCGCGGGCCCCCCGCTATCGCCGCCACTGCGATATATATTTATTCGCTCTCTTCACCCTACATTCCACGGAGCGTAACTTAAACACCGTAAGCCAATAGGCCCATTAAAAGGGTAAGTTTACTTGGTTGGGATAAACGTAAGTTAGGCCTCTAACGTTTTTAAGTTCTTAGCCTATATTAACATGGGCCTAGGTTAATATACTCAGACAAACTGTCTAAAAAGGTGAAGACTAGGATCTTGGCAGTAAAACATTAAGTTAGGTATTAGGTAAGTTACGTTCAGGGCCGGTTTAACCCATACGCGAACTACCCGGCCGCATATGGCGCCACGAAAAAGAGGCGCCGTGGCGCCAACGGAAAATTTTTAATTTTAATTAGCGCATTAAATAAGAATAAAGTATAAACTGAATAAATGAGTAAACATCTAGCGAGCCGATACTAAGAAAACAATGGCAGAAAAAAGAAAACGTCTGGCACTTATTATAAAAAGGGTAAGGCGAATTTAGAAGAGGCTGATAAAAATCCTAAATGGCGCTGATTCGGGTGTTCGCTTAACTCTGAAAAATTCGTAGAACCGGCCCTGGTTACGTTTATAAAACAAATAAGTCTAATTCTTGCAAACGGAAGCCTACCTACAAATGCCTAACTTAGGCCTTTAGAAAAGCCAATATTCTTGAATCCAGACCTAAGTAAAAGTATGATAAGGCCGAAGTTAAGTTATAAGTTATGACTCCATGATAAGTTGGGCCTAAGGCCCTACAAGTCTACGACAAGCCTACAATAAGTTAAATAACTTACGTTTTTTCTTTTACGAGGCCTAGGCCCTAAGACTAATCTGGAATATATTAAGTAAGATGCACATAACTTTACGTCCTACACTCATTCTAATGAAAATTTTGATTATTCGATTGTTTTATTTGATATATCGTTTGGTTAGTTAGGTTAGGTTAACCTTACCTAACTAACCAAACTGTTGAAAATGACTGTCTCTAGATGATTATTTATTTATGTATTAATTTAATTCATCAGATGTTTTATTTGTTTACATTTGGCAGTCAGTGTTTTCCTTTTGATTAATTGTTAAGAGTTGGTCTTGAATAGTTATGTCTGATTAAAATTGGTAGATATTTTGTTCTATGTTTTAAAAGTATATCCCTTTTAGAAGAGTCAGTAACGCGTTTTAACATTTGGCGACCGTGACAGGACAGTACGATGAGTGAAACTGATGTTAGGGAATTTAATAAGAACAAGAAACATAGAACTGTTGTTAGGGCAAACTTTTCAAGATTAGTGAACCATTTAAAGGATGAACTCACACAGGAAACGGTTCACTTAGATGAATTGAAAGGTAGGTTTCAAACTATAAGTATGGTTTATGAAGAGTTAAAGAATTTAGACACAAAGATATCTGACCATTTATTTCAATTTGAGGAAAGTGAAGCAATTCTTGAAGAAGAAGTGTCTAAAGCTTATAGTTATTTGGAAACCTACAATCAGATAAATGTTTTGGTACAAAGTAAAATAAATGAGTCTAGAGATTATGATTTGGTCAGTAGTAATTCAGCTAAGAGTGGAGGTTCAAACTTAAAGACCAAGCTTAAACTTCCCAAAATTGAACTAGTAAAATTTAGCGGGAATCTTAAAGAATGGCTTCCTTTTTGGGGAATTTTTAAGAGGATAGATGAAGATCCCTCTATTGATGATGTTGATAAGTTCCACTATTTAGTTCAGGCCACTATTCCAAATTCTAAAGCGAGACAAATTGTAGATAGCTATCCTGCTACATCAGAGAATTATAGAGACGCTATTCAGAGTTTAAAAAGTCGTTTTGGAAGGGATGATCTTTTGATAGAAGTCTATGTTCGAGAACTTTTAAAGTTGCTACTCAATAACTTGAGCCAAAAGGTAGTGATTTCGACTTTATTTGACAAATTAGAATGTCAAATCAGAGCTCTTGACACATTAGGAGTAACTACTGATAAATGTGCGGCTATTCTTTACCCATTAGTTGAGTCGTGTTTGCCAGAGGATCTTTTAAGGGCGTGGCAACGTCATTCCGACTTTGATCCAGAAGCTGATTTGAAGAATAGACTCGATGCGCTTTTGAAGTTTCTGCGAATTGAAGTGACAAATGAGGAAAGAATTTCACTTGCTACCTCAGGTTTTGGGGACTCGAAGGGACAATTGGGTAAGTCATCCAAACCATTCTTAAGTGACGAAATGGAATCAATACCAACTGCAGCCGGACTTGTCAACCAAAAGGTTGGTAAAACCCCTATGAAGTGTGGTTTTTGTGGTGCAAAACATTTGACGGAAAACTGTAAGAGCTGTAGTAATCTGACATATTTAGAAAAGGTAAACTTGCTTTCAAGTAACAGATGTTGTTATCGTTGTACAAAGTATGGTCATGTCAGTAAGAAGTGTAATGTTCGATTAAACTGCTCTCTTTGCAATGGTCGACATGCAACAGTAATGTGTAACAAGTCTCAAGATAAATCTAATGTAAATTATGTTAATGATAACACCTTAGTACCTTGTGAAAGTAATTTAGCTAATAATGCACACTCTGAAGTATTTTTACAAACTGTACGTGTGAATATTAGAGGAAGTAATAAAGAACGAGCAGCACGAGTCATTTTTGACTCTGGTTCTCAAAGGTCCTACATTTTGAAGAAAACTGCAGAAGAAATGGGGTATGTATCATTTGGAAAGGAAACCCTTAATCATGCATTGTTTGGTGGATCAGTAACAAATGCTGTTGAACACAATCGACATAAAGTAAGGTTAAGTGATTTGGGTAACACTTACTATTGCAACTTTGAGGTATTAGATCAAGATGTGATATGTAATAACATTTCAACAATCAAAGCGGGTCCTTGGTTAAACGAATTACAGTCTTTTGGTATTAATGTTTCTGACACTGTAGAAGGACCGATTGAAGTTTTGATTGGATCTGATATTGGTGGAAAGTTGTTTACAGGGAAACGTCATGTTTTGACGAATGATTTAGTTGCAATGGAAACTTTACTTGGTTGGGTGTTAATGGGAAAAGTAAATTTAAAAGGAGTGACGTCTGAATCAAGTGTAATGACTGTAACATCTTTATTAACGCCTAACATGCCTATGTCTGACAAGAGTAGTGTAGACATTCCTAATATAGAGGATCCTGTAACTGTCAAGATGGAATCTGAAAATAAGATTTGTGAATGTGATGAAGACGCTTTTGGATATGAATTTAAAAAGTCTATATCATCAAGTGTAGCAATTTTGAACTCAGAAAGTTCAAACAAAAAAGAAGTAGAAGAAGTGCAAGATAAAGAAAGTTCAAATGGAAAAGTTGTAAATAAAGTTAAATTTAGAAAACGAGGAAAACAAATTAAGTTACCAAAAAGACTGAACTTTTAATATGATAATATGTGTTTTGAGTCTTTAAATAATGGAAACTTAAGACTCAAAAGGTGGGAGTATGTTGAAAATGACTGTCTCTAGATGATTATTTATTTATGTATTAATTTAATTCATCAGATGTTTTATTTGTTTACATTTGGCAGTCAGTGTTTTCCTTTTGATTAATTGTTAAGAGTTGGTCTTGAATAGTTATGTCTGATTAAAATTGGTAGATATTTTGTTCTATGTTTTAAAAGTATATCCCTTTTAGAAGAGTCAGTAACGCGTTTTAACACAAACAATATATCGAATAACTTAATTGATATAAGTTATCGATTGATATTTTCATTCAAATGAGTGTAGGACGTAAAGTAAAGTGCAGCCATATATTACAAGAGCATTCTAAAGTTAAGGGTTTGAACTCTCAACTTAATCTTAAACAAATCCAGTTTTGTTTTGTAGGCCTAGCCTTGATTTTATTGGTAAGTTATAAATGCTCTAAAAGTTAGGTTCAGCTTTAAAAAAATTCAAATCATACAAGCACTAACTTAAATTCACATACTGTAATTCTGTTCATAAATGATATTCCAAACAAAAGCGCACGAAAGTGACTGAACATAAAACTGGGCTAGGCCTTCCTAATCCTAGGTATAACTTACTTTACTTTTATTCTAAAATGGCGACTATTATTTCTAAGATGAAGATTTAACTTATTTTACAGAAATTAACTAGGGTAATTGAAGTGATGAAGAGTATTTTAAACTTACCCATGATTAAACGTACAACTAAATCACACCTATGTTAAACTTTTAGGACTTGTAACAACAACCACAAACAACATAAACAAATTCTAGGACCGAACCGAAATGGAAAATGGAATGCTTCAATCCTTCAATGCGAATGAATTGAATTATTGAGTTTCCGGAATCCGGAAGTGCAAAATTAAGGATGTATCATACAGTTGGTATGGAATAAGTTACAGCATTAGCTAACCTAATGCATAGATTAAATATTAATATAAACTTACAGACTGATTAAGATATTTTAAGCTTTTGAATATTAACAATCGTGTATGTATTGTCTTTGAATAAAAAAAAAATGTAATAATGATTTATTAAATAAATATATATATAATATACCTCTCATCTAATTGCACCTACAATATTTAATGCTGTTAAAAGCTCATGTTTCTTGCTTGTTGTGTTTGAGCGCTAGTATCGTTTGCATGTTTTTCTCTTTTAGCGAATATCCCATATAGGGAATAAGCTATTACCGTAGTACTCATGATAAGACCTGGACCCGGGACCGATATTTTTTCGTTTTGCGGTCCCTAGAGGCCAAAAAACCCATCCGTTCAAATTCATATATATATATATATATATATATATATATATATATATATATATATATGTCCGTTAGCGCGATAACTTGAGCAAAAATAATCCGATTTTGATGAAATTTGGTACAAACGTGTAAACCTTTATTCGAACGAGTTCGCGAACCAGCACGATCGGACCATGGGAACGGGGGTTTATGGGGGCTTTTAAGGGGTAAAAATGGGGTTTTCCCATTTTTGACCCAAAAAAACATAACATTTTGCAATTTCTTTCCAAACAATTTTGTAGAGCTTAAAAAAAAATAATTTAGTATATTGAAGCGTTATAATGCACCTAATGGTTACGGAGAAAATTCCAAAAAATTTTAAATTTAAAATTCCCATGTTATTTTTATGGAGAACAAGTAAACTGTTGTAGTTTGCTTGTTTATGAACATATTTTGATCAAATTTGGGTTTTTATTTCTTACTAACTATTAACATTTTACAAAAACAAAACAACAAAAAACAGTTTTACCCTCCCTAATGCAGCAAACCTAAGTACTTGTTAAACTGATATCCAATCAGCCAAATGGAAATTCGTTTAGTCTGCAGGTTTGCTGCGGCGGGGGTATTTAAATTTTCACGACTTGTTGCGATTTACTTTTTGGTTATAAAACAAGAGTGCAGGCTACTGTTTTGTTTATAATAAATAGTTTGATTTGGTACTTTTGAAACGGTTTAAACACTAAACCAAACAAAACTACTTTTGGACGGATCGAGCTAACCTGAAAGCTACGGATTATTATCCCTCTGGAGAGCAACGAAGCGAATGAGCTCTTAAAGGCGGCGACACACTATCGATCTTTTCCCCGATCAAGACCCCGAACCGAGCAGGGAGAAGGGAGGTAAAAATCTCCAAATTTTCAATCCGAACATTTCTCCGAACAAGACCAAGACCAGACAAGTTCTACCGAGCGCGGCAAAGGGAGTTTAGAGAGAGATGGAGAGCGTGTGTGAGTGAGAGCGCAGAGGCAGTAATAATAAAACAGTAATAAAACATGAAATAACATGTTACAGAATAATAATTTTGATTGCCTTTAATAATATTTATAGGCTATTAATTTTGAAAGAATTATAGTATAACATCAATTACTTAATTCAAGTTAAACATCATTGGTATCATTGATTTAACGGTTTCAACTTGTAAAATACATTTTCAACCTTGACCAAACGAACAACCAAATTACAACATAAATGCCTATAATATATAACGGCAAAATATTACCCAATATTTATTTATTTTAGCAATTAAATTAGAATTATCAACGCTAGCGCAGGCGGCCGCTCGGTGCGGCGCTCGCGACGATGTACGAGGCAAAAAATATACCGTGACACACTATCGTACATCACTCCGTACATCGGACCGATCTTTTCTTTGATGTTTCGCCCAAAAACCGCCTCCAAAGCGCTCGTCTCCCTGCTCGGCCTGATGTCTGGTTCGCCGTCTGGATCGGGGTACGGACCCGTGACACACTATCGAACATAGAAGAGGTCGAACCCTTCGACCTCCCTTCTCCCTTCTCCCTGCTCGGTTCGGGGTCTTGTTCGGGGAAAAGATCGATAGTGCGTCTTAAGAGTCTTCCTTAGTGGAAGCCATGTTGGATTTCTTCCCCATAAGAACAATGTTAACTTTGGGTCCAAATATCTCATCAGCAAATTGTCATATAATTATGGATAAGGAGTTAAATTTAAGGAATTGCGGTCCTCTAGAGATTGACGTTTTTTATTTCACAATTTTTAATTTTTATAATGAATAATTGATTATTAATTAGCTTAAAATTAAGCTAATTATTGAAAGGAAATGAAAATGGATTTTCGAAATTCAAAAACCTCAGTCACGAGTCTATTATGTTAAAAATACAAATTATAAATTTCAAAGCTATATCTTAACAAATAACGCCGTTACGTGTCCACAAATGATGTAATGTTTAACATTGTTCTTATGGGGAAGAAATCCAACATGGCTTCCACTAAGGAAGACTCTTAATGATTCGAATTGAATGAGTGTATAGAAATTGCCACATTTGCGGAAGATACTGCAATTTCCTCTGTCCTATAAAATCCTATCCTAGAAAATAATATAATATAAGTTGCAATACAGTACTGATTGTTTACTGGAGACAAGGTTTATCTGTATATTCAAAAGGCCATGGTTTTATCTTGATTAGTGCTGCGATCTTCTAGACTCATTTGGAACTGCACAGTCTTGATTTCCCTTCTCCCTCCCTTCGTCCCTTCCGGTCGCGATGGGGGGAGGACTCGTAGTAGGACGATGACGTCATTAATTAGTTCAAATTTGCTCCACAAGCGGCGCGCCAGACGGACCCGGGATGAAGATGATGACGTCACCGTTTCTCGCGACTCGCGAGCGGAGAGAGCGGCCGAGGCGTAATCAAATTCGTCTGCTACTTGATTTGTCAACTGTTGAGTTAGGTTAAGAAGCATTAATTTACTTGCAATAAGGATTTTTGTAATAATTAGGCCTACAGTTTGATTAATTAAGTTAAGTGGATGTTAGAACGTCAGTTTAACTCTTGAGAGTAATTAAGTGAACATAATTTATCGATGTAAATTAATTTAATAAGTTAAGTTAGCTCTTAAACTCAAGTAAGTTAGGCCTTAAAACTATTTTAACTGTGGGTGTGGGACATTTACATTAGTGAAGATATGACACTGTGACAAAACACCCTTAAATTTTAAATGATGTATGCATAACTTAGGGCCTAACGATTTCATTTCAATAACATCCAGTCAGTAACTTTAGTTGGTTACACTTAGAGCTATCCCAATTAATTTTGATAACTACTTGGCTGTAACCAGTAAAATAAAAAAACTAGGTTAACATTAAAAAACAAGCTCGAAGCCTTTGAATTAAGGCTATCTAACTTAGGCCTAGCTTAATCATTTGAGTTGTTAACAAATCAGTCGATAGATAAATCTAAAAACCTTGCCTACTTGGTCAGAATTGATCTGAAACTAAGATGCCAGATATAGTCTGTGGAAATACTGTAAGTTAGCATCTAATGTTCTAATAAAAAGCAAGCCTCGACTTGAAAACTAGGTTTGCTTTTATAGCAGTGAAAACCAGTTGAGCGTAGCAATCATGTTTCATGGTTTTTAATGAAACAATAAATATAAAAAAATGTTTATGGATATAATACAAAATACAAATGTTCCCACACACTGCACTGCTAGCCTTTACTACTTCCTTCAGCTCTTCCTACGTCGTGGACCTGTTTCCCTTCCTTCCCATGGCATTTTAGGATAGCCGATTCATTAATCTTAATGCCACAAACGGTTCCCACACTCAGCACCTTTACTACTTCCTTCACCACTTCCTACGTCGTGGACCTTCTCCCTCCCTTCCATGACCTTAATGTAACTGCCACAAACGGTTCCCACTCTGCACTGCTAGCCTTCACTACTTCCTTTTCCCCTTCCTACCTCGTGGACCTAATTCCCTCTTCCCTCCCTTCCCATAGCATTTTAGGATTGCCGATACATTAGTCTAACCAGGGCAGCGTTAAGGGTCAGTGAAATTCTGGTCAAACCCAAAAGCAGCGCCCCCTTTTTTCCTAGTGCGGGCGGGCGGTGGTTGGGGGGCACTCCTAAACCTCCGGTGCCCCTGGGCATATGCGCAGTCTGCCCGTTTATAAAAGTGGGCCTGAATCTAACTGACACAAAGGGTTCCCACACTCTGCACTACAATAGGTTGGTGTGTTGCTACAGAAAATAAAATGTTTTTTATTTAAATCTTGAACGCTTAATATGAAATAAACAAATTTGTCAAAACAAAAAAGTAAATCGGTTGGTGGTCTAGGTCTTATCAAGAGACCTGCGGTAACAGCTTATTCCCCATTTGGAAAATTCACTAAAATTAGGTGTAATGGCGGAGGCCGTATTAAATAAAAATAAGTAGTTTTTTAAACGATAAATACTTACCTTATACCATTGTCTATTGGATAATAGTCAAAGCTTATACCTAAATAGTTGGTAGTTGTCCGGGGGACAGTCTTCCGGTGACCCACTCCCCATAGTGAATAATCTTAGGCTTCGCCATAGGTGATAGAGATCGGGTACTTCTCACTGATGTACTTCTACCAGTGATAATTGATATTATATAACAACCGCTTTAAATGTTAAGATGACCTATTAAAATGTTTATCAATTGGATTCCTGCTATTTTGCCAGATTCTTCTCAAAATATATCCATAAGCATTAAGCAATCAAACTACGTAAAACAGTTTAGGCTACTTACAGTATCCTCCAAAAGATTAAAAAGGAAATTTTGAATTTTCTTTTTCTCCGTTACCAATAATTGTACAAACACTTTAATGTACTAAATTATTTTTATATTTTTAAGCTATTCAAAATGGTTTAGAGAAGAATTGGGAATTTTTATGTTTTGAGGGTCAAAAATTAGAAAAACCCCATAACACCCTGTTCCCATAGTCTGATCGTGCTGGTTCGGGAACTCATTCAAGTTTATCCTGCCCTACACCTTCAAGCCAAATTTCATCAAAACCAGACAAAATGACTTGAGTTATCACGTTCACGGACACATATATAGTTGTTATATATATATAACAATTTGAATGAATAGTTTTTTTGGCCTCTAAGGACATCAAAATGAAAAAGTATATCAGTCCCGGGTCTAGGTCTGATCGTGCCACCTACAGTGATAGTTAATTCTCTTAATACATTCGATATGCTTGATAGGGTCACATAAATATATCTTAAGACTAATATTTTCTCACTACTTAAACCAAAAATAGCAATATAGGCCTACCTTGGACAAATTGTAAATATTAATCAATTGAAACAAAAGAGTTGTTGAAATATAGTTTTATTTATAAAACACACATATTTATTTTCCAAAGCTAGCTTTTAAAATTTAGGTGTTAATTTTGTAAAGTAAAAGAATAAATTGTTAAATTAAAAATAACTATTCTTGGTCTTTGTTTCCAAGTGTTGGGTGTTGCTTGGCTCCAGAACCAGGAATATTGTCCCATTTGTTCCTAAAAAAAATTGAAAAACTATAGTACAATATGGCAATGTACATTGTTGTAACAATATTTTTGGTCTGTAGACTGGCATAGATTTAAAACATTGACAAATTGATCGGCTGTTGGCAAAATATTTTTCCTACAGTTACCTAACAATGTGCATGTTCTCTCACTGATTTTAGAAAGCAAAGTGGCCAATTCGCTCATCAGTGAGACAATGTTAACATTGTCTCACTCTAATTACTTTGTCTCAATCACTTCAGATTTGCAACGTGAAGGCACGAAATAGTGAGCGTGTAACATGCAGACAAGGTCGTATGCGCGCAATATACGTTGGCAGCACTGGCTGTAAATCAGCTGGTCAGCTGTTGTATCATTAAATGTAATATTAAAAGTTCACTTCTGTGTAAAAATATGTCACGTTTCTTTACCATTTATTTGTTTTATGGTAACTGTAGAAAAAATATAATGTACAACTCGAGTGCAAAGTGCAATTGCCTCACTCGAGAAACCATTCCACACTCGCCTACGGCTCGTGAGTAAGTATTTCTCTCGAGTGAGTCAATTGCTCCCTTTTCTCACTAGTTGCACAAATAACTATATTAGAGAGGAAGAAACAGAATAGACACATCTCTTCTGACTGCAACACTTGAAATAATTTTCACTCTGTAAAAAACATTCATCGTCAATTTTTTATGTTCTGGAACTTAAGTGTTATATTTTTCACTATGCCAAGTCATAAACTGTACCTATACAGTAGAACCTCGCTAATTCGAAAACCTATATAATTAGAAATGTTTGTCTGTTCCCCTCACAAAGCCTCTAAAATTAAAAAAAAATACCTACCGAAAAATAACTACCGATAGTACAAAGTAGTACAAAGTAGTTTTAAGCTTAATACAGCCTCTACAATTTGAATTTTGTTGCCATAATTAAAACTGTTACTTCCAAAATTCGAAGTCAACCTCTACAATTCGAACTGCATTACCGTAAGACAAAAAATATCTTTGTTGAAACATGAACTGACAATCCGTCCCCCAAGATGTGTTCATTAGTCTCCATTCTCTCAAACTCCACACTTAAAACTGGGACCTCCACAATTCAAATTTTATTTTTCTGACCTCTATAAATCAAACTCTTTACATTTTAAACTTCCCATAGTTCGAAATATATTTTCTTTCCTCTGAAATTCGAATAAGCTAAGTTCTACTGTACTAAGCCTGGTTTACACGGGTAGAGTTGTTGGTAGTGTAGAGTTTATAGTAGAGCTACTTTCTTGTCCACTCTACCGATTTTAAGCAAGCGACTGTTCACACATAGTAGGGTGTTGATGATAGTTTGTGAACTGTTTGTTCCACCTCCATTCCCAAAATGAGTGTTATAAACCAGTTACAAGACAGTGTCACTCTACCAGAAACTCTACTCTACTGCCGCGGATCTCATTTACACAAGTATAGTGTGCAGGAGAGTGACAATTTTGCTAGTGGTGGGGGAAGTAGAGTAGAGCTACTATGCCACATGTTGCTAGTAACTCTACTCTACCACCTACTATCTACTATACTAGCTACTAGGCGCTAGTGGGTGTTTACACGGGTAGAGTTACTATACTAGAAACTCTACTCTACCCACAACTCTACCCGTGTAAACCAGGCTTAAGCCTACTCACTTACCACTACTAAGACTTACCTTGTATTTGGCTCAGACCTCTTGATTTGGCTTGTCCGAGCCAGTCTTTGATTAACTGCCTCTAACTCAGGGTCTGTCGCTTTAGCCGAAGATGCATGAGTCTAAACATAAAAATAACACAAATTTGTTAGTGATGGGTTGAATTATGATTAAGATCATAAAATAAAAAATAAATCTAAAAAAGTTGTTGGCATTAACAAATTTAGGTAAACATTTACTTTGATCCTCTATAGTCTATAGGCAGCCTACATATTTTTGAATGTGATGAGTGACTACCTGAAGAAACATTAAGAGGATAGCTTTGCAATAGCCTACAATTTTATTAAAATGGTAAATTAAATCTTCTCTAGCTGGAATAAACATGATTTAATTTTTCCCAAATACATGTTGGTACATAAAACTATAGGAAAGCCTCGACTGTCAGATGCTTCAGCAAAAATTGATAGCGGCTCTGACCATTGCAGTGATCTCGTATTTGATTGGCTAAGCCAAAAGGGATCCAGCAAGAGACTACCGTTGACTTATCACTATTGACATTAATGCACACATGGATATGATTACAAAATAATATATTAGGCCTAACTGTTCTTACCAAATAAGGTAATCTTGATTTAAAACAAAGATCAGAATTCAACACTCGTTTCTTCTTGAACCGTACTGATCAGATGTTACTTTTGATGCCTTGCATTTTGTTGAGCCACCTTCAAGGAATCTGTAACAAGACAATAATAACTTAGTGTAAGTTAAACATAAGTTATCGATTTTTTTTTGTCGAGGCATATAAATTTTAGGTAAAATGGTGGTCAAGTTCATCGGGTTAACATATATCATTTGTCTCAAAGAGGTGAAAGGTGAGTTAACTTAGTCTTAAAATTGATCAAGATAATGCTTTGACTTAATGTAACCAAACATGCATGTAGGCTAGCCATTTTTAATTCATTAACTAAGACATAGTTGGATGAGCCACTTCAGTAACTTTGTCGTTCTACAGCCAGTTTATACTGACACCCGCAGAGCTTCCTGGATCAAACTCGCTATCGGCTTAGTCATACAATTTATTCATCCTTCATCCATCCCTTGCGATCAAACTGTTTTATGCTAACTTACCGACAAGTGTTCGTGCCCTATATGTTACCTGAAACAATTTAAATGTGTATATACTTTGCGGAGCCTGCTCTTAATTTTAGGCCCTGGTAATTTATTTTATAAAAGAACATTTGACGAGCCACTTGCATTTCATAAAATCTGAACCACATCCGTCAGTTAGGCCTACGATTAAAACCTAAGTTGTAACTTAATAGGCCTAAGTAAGTATTTGCCTATCTTCAAGACAGTTTGTATAAAGCACTGTCTTTATTTCCCAAAATACAATACAAAGTTTTAACAATTTCGCTACTGTTAGAATCGGCTCCGCATTACAAGACAGCAAAAAGCAGGCAGCTCCAGCAATACCTTGTTTAGGTGATGAGACCTTCATGAGGCTGAAAGTTCTAAATAACTTACTGTTGTAATGCCTTCAAATGCCAATTCAAACTATGAACACTATGCCTAACTGATAAATAAGTAGCAAATAAAAAGTTAGTGTCAGTAACTTAGGCTAGTAACAGAAATCTTGCAATAATAATACTGTTGTAAGTAATGCCAATTCAAACTATGAACTATGCCTAACTGATAAATAAGTAGCAAATAACAAGTAAGTGTCAGTAGTAACAGAAATCTTGCAATAATAATAAAAATACTAAAATTCTCAACTGCAACTCTTGTCTTCTGCTGCACCGATCGATCAACATCAACAAAACATCAAGCCAAGCCTAAAAAAAAAGTAAAGTTGATGACGTCATAACGGTGTCGGCTGCCTGACTAGAGTGCTGCCCGTGGAACAAATTTGAACGAATTAATGACGTCATCGTCCTACTACGAGTCCTCCCCTCATTGCGACCGTCGTCCCTTCTCCCTTCTCATATGATTTTACAGAATGTTGGTTGTTGGCATTGTTGCCTGTTCCTGTTGGGAGAACAGCTGAACAGCAGCAAAAGCAAAGCGAAGAAGCGACATTATTCGTTTGTTTGTTGTCACACTTGTCGTTGTCAGCGCGCGTTGCAACTTTCGTTCGTTCATTGGTGGGTCATCCGATTTAGCGGTTTCGGTTTGTTGTTGAAGTTGAAGTAGTGTTGAAGTTGAAAGAGTACTTTTGTTTTTGTACACGGTCATTCTAAACTACTTTTGTGTTAAGTGTGTTCGTTGGTTTGGTGTAAAATCAAAGTTTACGTGTAATGCCTACCTAGGCTACCTAAAATTGGTTAGTTTGTTGTGCTCACAGTGTTAGTGTCAAAATTAAGTTAGTGGTTGTCTACGCTATGTTTTCTTAGTGTATTGGCCCTGTGTGGAAAGAAAAAGAATAGTGGATAATTGCACTTCCAGGAACTTTTTGGTAAGTGTCTACACATTTATATTTTATATTCTACCTCCATTTAGTGCATATAGCCTATTTAAACCATACCATGTTGGTTAATTTAATGAATGTTTTACTACCATCCTACCTACTTAACTTAGGCTAGGCCTAGGGGACCTACACTGTCCTTTTGTTTTAAGGTTTTCTGTTCTAAGTTAACAAAATTAACCTTATAGACCACCACCACTTTCTAGAACCTAGCCTAGTTGGCTATAGATCTCAGTAAAGCCCCTGTCACACGGAGCTGGTTTCAGCAGCTAGTTCTCGCTGCGAGAACCAGCAGCTTTAGTTGATAGTTCTCCAGCACGCTAGAAGTCTTGTCAGACGAAGCTGGAGAACTAGCGCTACAGATTACAAGTCTGGAGATGTAATTGCTGAGTGTGTAGTTAACAAAAATAATGTAGTCTGTTGCCATTAGAAGTGATGTTTTGTCTAAAATCAGCCATCATAGAAGTAAAATGTGCAAGGAAAAAATAGAATTGTAATATATAAACACTAATTAAAATCAAATATCTTGTGGTAGGCGTATAACAAAAGGACTTTAAGTTATCTTTCATCTACCGTACTCCAAAAAAAAATTCATTTAAGTTAGTTAATAATGTGAGATTTAGCAATCATAAAAACGAGAAAATTTTGGCAATGCGTGAATAAATTTATAAACATGAAAGCTTAAATTCATTTACGATTAGTTTAAATGAATTAAATTAGGCTACTGTAGGCCTAATTTAAATTCATTTTTCTTATTCCGAGAACTAGCACAATACTGTCAGACGGAGCTGGAATGGCGCTAGAGACCACAGCTGGGTGGTCACGTGACCTGCTAGTGACTCTTCAAGCGCTTGTAATATTAAACTGTTTATGTAAAACCTCCAGCGGCTAGAGATACCAGGCTCATGCGAGTGTTTCTAGCAGCTGGAGAATCAGTCACACGATGCTGGTTTTATGCTGGTTCTAGCTGCTAGTTACTAGCGGCTAGATACTAACTTAGGCCTCCCACACACTATCCAACATGTTGGTCGAGCATGTCGGGATCCAACGTCTTGTCGAACATGTTCAACAGTCTGTCATGGATATGTCAGGTCGGGTGCTCGGTCCGGTAGCACCACCCGACTCGAGCTGTCCGCCTCACATGTTGGAATGAGTGTGGGAAACCATCGAGCCGATCGCCCGACTAGCCACAGTCTCCATAGTTGTGACTTGTAATTGTATGAGTAGGCCTGGCCTACATATGAGTGAGTTGTGTTGTGAAGCTACTGCTCCAACATACTTGTAAGTTACTGTATAGAGGCCCACTTAGATTGGTATCTTGCCTTTCTATGTAGCCTATCTGGAAGCACAATCATTGTGGTGTTATCGCAAGAGGACCAAGTTTAGGTAGCATACTTTGCTATGGAACCCGTGGTTACAGCTTAACCCTAGCATGTCCGCATAGAGATATCTAGCTAAAACTATATATTCCTCAAACACGTATAAAAAGCTGACTTACTTAACGACTACGGTACCTACCGCAAAAGGAAAACTAATGTAAAAAAATAAATACGGGTTTCGTCCAATGAATTTCTAGACCAAAAAACTACCATTTGCTGTCTTAAGTTAATTGCGATGAAAACCATCTTCAAAGACCATGAGGTAAACTTGTGACGGTTTTAATTTGTTAACACTAAGTTTTTCACTATTGAGATTTTCTACATTTATAGAGTGAATAATATATAGGCCTACATTTTCACAGTTGCAATTGATTTTTTTTATGAGCTCCGAAAAAATTGCTTGTTTATTGATCAAGTCTAATAAAACTTGAATGGGGTGTCAATGACAACAAGGGTTCAATGACAAGATGAGCTTTAAATGTAGGCCATACATTAAAAAAAAGTTACGGTAATCAATGAACTGTGTTATTCTTTATTTGTCTTATTCTTTTCAGAAACAAAACATGCCCATCGTCAGTGGTGTTTAACTTATCAAGATGAGAGAGGAAGACCTGGAAATTGCCATCAAGGTAAACCTAAGCACATGCATGATTTATTTCTACATACGTAGCCTACTGTTATGCTGTATTGCCATCAAGACTTAGATTCCTCCCTCTAAGTTAGCTGTTTTCTACGAAGGTACTTGGGCCCGTGCAGGAATTTTGTCAGGAGAAGAGCAAACTGATCTGGGCCTAGCCTATCTAATATTGTTGTACCGGTAGCCTAACTTTTTGAGATGAGAATAACTGTTGTCAACACAGTCAAATGCCTCAAAAGGTTGTTTGAGCATTTAAGCTACATTTCCAAAGAAGATACGACCTCGTTATTTTCACCGTCTCCAAACTTTCTCCACCCCTTAAACGAACATTTATATCCACCCTTTATAATTAAGGGTGCGCTCTACCTGTCTGGGGCGCGCGAATGCAAAGGGTTTAGTTCTTACTGATTATAGCCCCAATTGTGAACCGATTTAAAAGATCTTGGTGTCTTATTTTTCGTTAAATATTATTGTAGTTTTGCCGTTTTTTTTAATTTTGATAATTTTAAAAATGTTGGGCTCAAAGGTTGGTAAAAATGGCTACGGGTTTTTTTACCATAAGTTTTAACGCATACAAAAAATACTTTGTAGAGAGAAAAAAAACAGGAAAAGTGAAATAGATTCTTAAAAACAAGAACCTGCAGTTAGTTTACTAAAAAGTTGAAGGATAACTATGTAATCACGCAGACTCGAAAGGCTTACAAGCGCTCTTCATGGCGTTGTTCAATGCAATGGTATAGGGACATCGGCGTTCGACAACTTCGTATTGAGAAATCCGAGCTGAGGTAGAGCGCACCTTTAACTTAAATTGGTAGTGGTAGACAAGACTGAGACAAATAAAATCTAATTAGGCCTAACTTATAGACGCAAATGATCGTTGGCGTGAGTTATATATTTTCTTTCATTTTTGAATAGGTACTATGACAAGACTAATTGTTCTATGGGGGATGGGGTAAAAATATTTGAATGGTAGTAGATAAAGTACGGTAAATGCCGCAGCAAACCTGCATACTAAGCAAATTTCCATTTGCCTGATCATATCTATATACCGTAATTAATACGCTACATGAAACTTTGTCGGTTGAACTCCTCCGCCATTTCTTAACCGATTTTATCCATTGGCGTCTCATTGGAAAGAGCGTGTCGCGTAGATTTGCAAACTGGCCTTACATTTTTGAAAAAGTCCCTTGGACTCTGCCCCATTGGCTTTGAAAGTTCCCATGTTATCCTTATGGAGAACACAATTGTTTACATTTTGATCAGCTGTATAATTTAATTGATGTTATTTATTTTTCAATTCAATGAAACGCATTGAGTACATTTATTTACTACAGTATTTGAGTTTGTGTAAACATAACCCCCAAGACGGATCGTGTTAGTATGGTTGTATCTCAAATTTGTGCATTTATCGTTGTTTTGTGTAGCTATAATGTGTTTAGTTGTTGTTTTTTTCTTTTAAATGCCTACGACGTGACGACAACGAAACATAGACAGGAGGCGTAATCGTGATAACGACCGTAGCTACAGAACAGTGGCGCGTAATAGGCTTAACTCATCACAGTCAGCACCTGACCCTGGACAATCTCAACTATTATGTTATAAATGCGCCCTAACACTACCCCAAAACGACTTTTTGTTCTCAATTGGCCCTCTATCAATGACCTGTGTTGCCTGTACAGCGAGGCATTTTGAGAAGGAGAAAACAGGCCGGAATGCTTTAGGTTTATCAATAACGAAGATAAACATGGTCTGTGTTACACACCGACCGGTAATGTTTGAGTTGACTCTTTTGAACTCATTGTAAATATGACTGTTATTCGTTTTGAAATAACTCCTGTAATACTTTGCAATTGCTCGAATTCGAGCAACGTGTACACTAGTTTTTCCTTAAATCCACTGTATTTAACCTTCTAGGTTTATTAATTAGTAGGCCAGCTGGGTTTGTTCCTACAGAGAGGACAATAAGTTGTGTTTTCTAGTTAAATATTAATAGTTCAGTATAAAATAAATAACTGCCAATTTTGATCAAAGTATATCCATAAATAACCAAACTACAACAGTTTACTTAGGTACTTGCTTCTGGTGCCTTCACCACGATTGCTTGATCGGGGAGTTGTCAGTTTTCTTCCATTTTCTGGGTTTTTCTATGTTTTATGTTATGAGTAGGCCTACCGGTATGTGTGTTCCTACGAATTCTTTTATTGTGTAGTTTATGCCTAATTATTCTCTATAGGTAGATAAGATAGATAAGAACATCTTTGACTATTGATACAACTAGACATTCCATCCCCATGTTAATGTTGTGGCCAGTGTTTTAATCAAATTCGTCGTAGTTGTTGTGAACCACCAACAGATTGCACTAATCAAGATTATTAAGTACCAAGTCAAGCCGATTGAACGACTTATTGTGAGCTATAGCTACTGTTACGACCCATAAATTATGTCAGCAACTAAAAAATAAGGTAGAAAATAAAATTTTTAAGACACTAGCAGACTCTGTGACCAGCTCAGACAACCACATTTTTTTAGTAAAAATTAGCAGCAGCTGGTCCTTGTGGATGGGATGTCTACTTCAGTATCCAATAATAACATGGTAATTTTAAGTTAACATTTTTTTTAATTTTCTCCGTAACCAATAATCGCACAACAACACTTCAATATACCAAATTATTTGTTTTTTAAGATCTTCAAAATAGTTTGGAAGGAAATAACAAAATTTTCTGTTTGGAGGGTCAAAAATGGAAAAAAACCAATTTTTACCCCATAAAACCCCCTCATATGGTCCGATCATGATGGTTGGGGAACGCATCCGAGTTTATCCTTACAACTTAAAGTCAAATTTCATCAAAATCAGGCAAAAAATTACTTAATCCCGTTCACAGACACATAGGGCCCACATATATAACAATACTTGAACCAATAGGGTTTTTGGCCTCTGGGGACACCACTAGCTACTTCTCTATATATAAGGAAATTCGCTACAAAAAAAAAAAAAAAAACACAATGTTGGTCTCTGATTTTAACTAGCTCTCTTGGCTGCGTCAGGAGCTCAATAGAGACCTTAATTTACTAATTAACGCCTCATAGAATGTAGATTTAGACACCTTCATAGAAGCTACAAAAAATATATATATTAAAATCAAAAACCTAATTTTTATTTGTTCTCTTGCCAGTGTTCTGAAAACTATAAATCTATGGATATAAAAAATAGAAAATTTAAAACTGTCATCCTGTTTGTTAGAGGTAAGCCTATATACCATTATGAGTAGGAACTGATGTACGTGTACCCATAATATGAAGGACCTTTTACAGGACATTAGTAGAATGCACATATTTACAGGTGGACTTGGACACTGTGCTGGAGGATGTTTCTGGTTCCCTATCATTCTGTTGACGTTCTTCATTTTCCATCAGCACTGACACTGTTAGCACCGTTGAGTCTTCAGTTGCCTGTTGTAGAGATTTCTTGACAAATCTGAGTAGTTAATGGAGTGCGGCATCTCTACAATGCATCATGTTGTAGGCTACTTGTATAAATAAAATACTTTATTCTGCTCTATAGAGGTTTAAAAATGGAAGATTTTGTTGAATAGTCACTTTCAATAACACAAAATATGGTTAATTTTTGCAAAATTATTTTCTAGCCTAATGTTAATTTATCCATCATGTTAACAATTAGGCCTATGTACTTTTTATACTTTATAATATTTTTTCACCTCAACCTTATACCAGAAATATACTATTGCATTAATGTTATCATATTACCAAACGTGTACATTTGCTTGCACTCCATTATTTTACCCACTCTTTACTTTTGCTTGGATGTCATAATATTAAACATAGTGTACCCTTGCTTGCATGACATTATGTTACCCGCAGTGTACTTTTGCTTGCACAACATCATATTACCATCTCTTTATTTTTGCTTGAATGACATATTGAATGTAGTGTGCTCTTGCATAGTACGCTTGCATGTCATAATATTTCCCGTAGTGTACTTTTGCTTGTACACCATTATATTACCCACTCTTTATTTTTGCATGGATTATATATTGAACGTAGCATACCCTATCTTGCATGTCATAATGCTACCCGTAAAATTTTTCTTGCACACCATAATAATACCACTAATGTACCTTTGCTTGCACACCATAATAATACCTCTAATGTACTTTTGCTTGCACACCATCATATTACCTGCTCTTAAATTTTGCTTGCACACCATCATATTACCTGCTCTTAAATTTTGCTTGTTTGTCATCATACCCGAAATATACTTTTCCTCAGTGTGTGTCATATTAGATTTTGTCACATGGTGAGACTTTGATCAAACTTTGTCATATTATCCACAGTATACCTTTGCTTGAGACCTATCACATTACCTAACATGTAAAACGAATAATTAATTATTTGACAAGGTGAGTATCTGATCTGAGCTATTCTTACTAACTTAAAAATTGTCAAATTTAAACCTCTTCAAGTGGGAACATAAGAGGATCGCAGTGTCTATCCTTAAGTAACATCACCTTCTGAGCTGAAAGTTTTAAAAATCTTAACAATCAGATAGCTATCTTTCTTTTTTAACCTATAGTATCTTCGTACAACCAATTTGATTGGTATAGCAGATTTTTGTGGTAGGAGTACAACATGGCAGTAATTACTGACTTTTAGGTCCCTCTGATGGCTTGGATACATTGCAGAAAAATGCAGCTAGGCTTTGTTTTGTGCTCTACTGGGTTAAAGCCGTTGATTCCGATAATGCCAACTCATAACTTCTGGAAGGTGTTACTCCATAATGCAAAACCTTTGATTTCTAGTTAGGCTCAACTTTCTGCAATGTAAGCTTTTATAATTGGCCTACGAAATAAATATTTAACAATTATGTCTTATTGTGAAAAACAAACTCGTGTATGTAAACAGATATTAAAATCGTACACTATAAAGACAATTCCCAATCTTTGTATGTTTGGCACTAACAAAATTATACTATATTCATGACAAAAACTACGGTATTTCTGAACTTTCTGGACTTTTCTTTTATGGTGGCGTCCCCATCTTAAATAATTGATAATTGATAACTATTTCTACGATCTTATTAAACAAAAAAATACCTTAAAAGCATTTTTTTAAGGCTTGGAAACCACTGCAAATTACAAAAATATACGGAACTATATCTCAAGTCACGTATCGCTTGCTGAGGAACGAGTAGCAGAGTGATACGGACCGGTGACTACTTACTCTTGGGCACCTATTTGTGTTGCCAGCTGATTAGAAATAAGGATTTAATAAGCGATATATCGAAATATTTAATCTGATAATACTCAAAGGTTATATGTTGAACTACATCGACGGTACAGTAAGTTATTACACATATTAATATAACGCAGATTGAACACTGATCTAATTTAGGCATGTGGGGAAGGTAGGTCGGGGTTTATGGGTATTCGTGGCTCCATTAAGTATTTTGATCTAAGGTTAGATTAGGAAGGTAAAGTGTAGGTTATAGGTGATCAGGTTGTTTATTTGTGTTGCAACATATTGTTTTTTTTCATCTTTAGGAGTAGTTAGTTAAACAGGGAAACGATTTCAAAAATGCCTGCAGGGTTTCTATAAGTGGTAATTTTAGACCATTTGCGGGATAAAAACTGATTGTAAGATGGATTGGGATGTATGGTTCTGACACCTGTTTTTATTGTTTATAGGCCTAAAGCTTTTAGGATACCCT
Organism: Macrosteles quadrilineatus; assembly: GCF_028750875.1. Lineage (NCBI taxonomy): Eukaryota > Metazoa > Arthropoda > Insecta > Hemiptera > Cicadellidae > Macrosteles > Macrosteles quadrilineatus. The sequence goes on from NW_026542599.1 coordinate 62,916,589, forward strand.
AGCACAGTATTATAGCAAGGTTTAAAAATATATTTAAAAATGATAGGTACATCAAGCAGCACTCTAGAAGAGCTAGAACAGGAAGTGCATGCAGTATAAATGGGATTTTCATTATACTTCAGTACTACAGCGGGATGAAATGAAATTTTCTCGACTCAGTGATCAGAATTTTATTTGGTCGTGTTGAAACACTGAGCTTATGGGGAGAGAACAGCGGGAGGTTAAAAGAAACAAACCTCTTTAAAAAGATCTATTCGTAAGCTCCTTTGTTGTGCCTTGTTTTATTGATATAAGATACTGTATCTAACAATTTAGTCTTATTGATGATGTCAATTGTTTTTCCAGCTGTGCTGGAACGATGTAAATGTATAATTATTGGGACAATAAAATAATATTCTATTCTACCCATGATGTACTTTTGCTTTGACATCTTATTATCCCCTCTGTAACAATACTTGGATCCTTGGATGTCATCCTGTTGCCAACAACGTTTTGATTGGACCCGATCATGTTAACCAAGTTGATATGATGATGCTCAGTTTTAATGATTATTTAGTATCCTTGTGCCAAGAGAGCAGGTTGTAGTAATGTAGACCGTTCTGTCTCAAATACCATGTAACAGGCGTGAACAAACCTCTTTGTACCTCTACTAGCTAACTGTACTGCACTACCAGGATAATGTTGGCATAGACACCCTTCCCTTGTATTGAGTAACGTTAACTGAAGTAAGGATTCAACCCATGTTAGTTTTATTTGTTTTAGCAAAGGCACATTTTTAAGTATAGTTTCCAAGTCTCTCTGGCTCTTCTACCCGACCGATTTTCAATCAATTTCAATTTTGGTATAAAATTAAATCTATTCAATTCACACACAGATTAGCAATCAAGCTTCGGTATTAGTTTATCTACTGTACTACTCGACCAAAAATCTTAAATTTGATTTTTTCAGAATTCTCACTTAAATTTAAGATGCATTTCACCAGCTCTAACTACACTAGTATATAAACAGCTCTGGAAGTTAATTGTGGTTCTGGAGAGTGTTACCAAATCTATTCCTTCCTAGATTTCTTAAAGCCTAACTTATATCGTTGAACTTATTGTTAGTATGCACATTTTTATGTGAAAGCTAACAATGTTTCCGATTTATTTATCACAATACAACACTGAAAGTTCCCCAAGAAACTCCACAATTGCAGTACTACCTGAGCGAGATTAAAAATCTTACCGCATTTGAAAGAGTACTATAAAAAATAAAATTATAAAATGTGTGCAAAATATGTCAAGCATTATTCTATTTTTTCATCTCTACAGTATCATTTCATTCAAACCAGTGGTTTGGTTGAATTTTGCATAGAAGCTATGTAGAAAGGTTCCTCAATATTTTTTTCTAGTTATTGTTCTTATGGAAATCAATGAATAAACAATTCACTTGAGCCCTTGATTAGAGTGCATGTAATCACAGAAAACGGACTACTATAACCGTACGTTTTCTGTGATGTAATGGACAAACAAAAGTTGACAATCAGAGCTGTGAGTGTGGATGGATTGGTCAGTGTCCACTACGCGAGGGAATGTTGCCTCATTCTATCACACTCTACACGTACACTGGCCTTGTGTTGCCATGCCCATACGCGTTATGCCCCAGAGATGTGGCAAACAACTACTTTCTACTACTTATTTCTAAGACAATGTTTAGCTCAAACTTATCCCCCTACTTAAAATACTTTTTGTTATGAAAGGTATGTGACAGAAATAACACGATAGGTATATTTTGTTTTATATTGGTCAGTAAAATACGATTCTATGAGTAATGATAGTAGTAGTGTTCAATTCCTCCAATTTTTCTACAGCGCCGGTAGTGTTAAATTACTAAGGCTTTCCGTGTTCTCTCATGTTAAATTACTATAGGCTTTCCGTTTTCTCCCATGTTACAAGAACGAGTATCCAAATCCAGAGCTAGTTAATCTTGAAAACTGTACACAACTTACAGATACAGTAGAGTTACTTTTTACTACTCTAGTTAACTTTACCAATTTCTTTAACACAATACCTTTATGACATTTTAGTGTATAAGACTCCTTCAATCAGTATGCGCTTGGAAGATCGGTAAGATCACAGACATGTGGGAAGATGTAGCTAGGAATTAATGTTAGAGCAACGGCAATATAAACGCCTACGAAATATATAGATTTCATCTTTCAACTTCTGAATCTTTGTAATATACATACTTATAATTTTCATACCGGTATTGTAGTATGTGAATAAGCAAAATGTAGTAATTGATCTTTGTTCATATTATGGTTATTATATTAAACTCTGTCCAGATAAATTCTTAGAGCATGTTATTTTAATATTTTTTACCTTGCAAACACATTGCTAGGGAGAGACAGCAGAGAATGGCTTGACAGAAGGTGGATGGAAGGATAATGTAGTAGGCGTCGATCTGGGAACTGTTGCATATTTATGCATAATCTGCTGCCCGCAGCGATCTAGTGACGTATGCATAATGTCAATGATCTATAGTGCCATTGCTCTACCTAAGCGAGCACACGGCAATAAGTGTTGGGGAGTCACTAAAGGAGACATTATATTTGCCGATCATCTGCTCTTAATTTTGATCCCAAGGCGTGTAGGATTTCCGAAACATAATTGTATTTTAGTTGTGTTGAACTTAAATCATGAACGATAAGTTAAGCTAAATTTTCAATTACGTCTGACGGAAGAGCTACTGAAATAGTTGCCTTTCCCTGGGAACTACAGTATCAGAATTTTGTTTTTAGATGGATGGAGCTAAAGTTTAAAGTGTAGGAATCATTATATCGCCACTATAAACATGGTTGAAATCAATTCGCGATTTCATTCACGTGCAAACCCCTGACTTCCAAGATAACTTGACAGCTCTACATATTCACTATCCATATATAAATCCCAAAGTACCAATGTACCTTTGAGAAAACTACAATTCACACCCTAAACCATATACTTAAAATGCTCGTCATGACGAGAAACCCTGCTCTAAACTATCCATTATTTCATAAAACGCCCTTTAAGGTCGTAATTCCTTTCTAAAGGGAACTTTCCATATACCTAATGTTAAAAATACCTCAGCGGTGCTTATTACCTTATACCAGGTGTGATTATTTGTTTGTATTACTGTATTCTGTTTTGTTTATTTCAGCTTAACTTAACCAATCAATAGTTAAAATACTTATGAAGTCAAATGGGGTGTAGCCAAGGTGTAGCCCGTGGGTAACAGCTAGTATTTTTTAAATCACAAACTATTACATCTGGTCTGTAATAGTATGGAATGGCGTATTCGGTATCCAAAGTCAACCCGTACTAAGAATACGAAATCAACGATGGTTCCACAACGTGTGAAATCACAGAGCAAGCTATTTACCAGGATTTGTTATAAAGTTATAGATAACATACTCCTACATTGACGTGTTTAACGAGAGAAAATCGACAATCGTCTCTGACGACGCGCTTCTGATATGCCAGTAGGATGAGGCGGCTAGAGCTAGCTGTATCCAAATCGCTAAGCTGCCTGATGACATCAGGTAAATTACACGTTACACTGAGGACCCAGGACTCACTCCACGCCTACAGAACCCAAACCGGTCACCTTGACGTTCTTGCGATCCTGCTCGTCCTGGCCCGTGTCCACTAAAAATCCTGCAATACAAGGATTTTAAAATAGCTTTGTTTGTCGAATGAATTCCAATCTTTTTAATTAAATGTCAGATTTTTATTGGAGCTCCATAGTTTTTGTTTTTATTGTTATTACCTATTAGGGATTACAAATGGGCCTAAATTTATCCAAATATAAATGAATGTAGGACGGAAGGTATGGTAGGATGGAGTGAGAGAGCGAAATCACTTAATTGTTTTACCAAGACCAATGTGTTTGCATTGCTATGAAATTAAAAGGCTAATGAAGGACGGTGGGTCCAGTTTCGAACCATAAAAAGCTACTGAATAACCTCATAATTGAACAGCGATCTCTTGAGGATTAGACGGGCAATATGTTTTAACCAGCTGAGCTATTCAGCTTTTCACAACAATTCCATGATTACGAGGTTATGTTGAAAAGATAATTTTCAAACTGAATCACGTTTTTTAACCATAGTTATCCCATTAAGTTTCAAACAACACATCGTGAGATTTATGTGTAAGTAACTAATTAGTAAACATATATGCCTAACAACACTGACATTCATTCATAAAACAAACAGTGTTAATACACGCGGTAAATCTTCAAAACACAGTTACATCCTTTCATTGATTGTGCTGTGGTGTAAATCAGGTTTAGGGTGTTAAAAATGCACAAGGATTTCGGCTGTTTGTATGTAAAACATAGATAATTGAAGGGTTGAAGACGAGGGCTATCAGTTGATCGCTAGAGGGCTGCTTGGCGTGTAATAGGGTTGAAACACGCTAACCTTCCGTTCACCTTACCCTACAGATGAGGGAGGGGGGGGGGGAGATTTTCCATTTTTATTTTATGTAAAAACCGCATATTTCAGCCCGAATATAAGGAGTTGTTAGTATAGAAAGCGTGTTATGGAACTGTCGTAGCTAGCATACATCAATTGTTGATGTGTAGTTAACTTGTCCATTGATAATTGTTACATATTGTGTACATATTCGTATTTTGTGACAAGAGATGAATTGGGCTTTCTTTAAGTGTGTTGAGTTTGTTTGGTATTAATTGATTAGTAAAGGAATGGATCTTTATTCTAGCGTAGTTACGAAAAGGTGAAAACTTATTCGATGAAAAAAATACATAAATTCGACATTCATAGATACATATCAAATCTATGTTTAACTAAAGTAGTACAAATGTTTACGAAATATCCTGACATAAGCAGCGATTTGTTCGTCGGTTGAGGTCTGTCCATAAAATGTATTAGGCTATTTGCAAAATTAATTTGCAATAATAAAATGTGCTAAATACTTGATTGCCATCATCATTGTACCTCTGTAATTGCGCGTCAACGATTAAAAGTGGGGAAATTATCAACGTTTAAAATCCAATAACACATAACAAATTAGAGCTTTATAATTTAAAGTGTCATTGTGATTAGTATTGGGGTTTTTTTAGGGACGTCTTAATGACATCGGGTCTTGTTTTAACAGTGAATTATCAATTTGTTTTATTGATGTTATGAAGCGACCTTAAGTATTAAATTGTTTGTAGGCTACTCCTATTTTCAATTCAATGATGTTTCCAAATTAAAACGTATCTCCGTAATATGTTACTGTTGACGATCCTTAAACTGTGTTTGCCTGATAATTTAGCCAAAACTGATTTATGTATTGGTTTATATTTGTATGATTTATGTAACCCAAACAATATTAAAGAACATGTATCTCAGTAAAATGTCTTTAAAATTAATCCCCCTTTCAAATAATAACGAGATACAGTATCATAAAATAAACCGTGTGAAATTTAAATATAGTTGAGAGATATCAATATTATTAGAAGAATTTGTTGGATTTTTGTGTGCAGCAAATCGACCCATTTTTATAGACATAATGGGTATCAATTTAAAGCTCTTATCCTCTCTAGATGTGCCTTTTGCGGGTTATGATGATATCCCGTGAAAGCCCTCCGTCCTATAGGCTTTTAGCATTTCATAGTTTGCGCTGAATTCTGTTGACAATCATCTGAACCTTTCCAAGTTTACATCAAAACTGATGGCCATGATACAATTTTGTTTACACCCATACGAAAATGGGGTTATCTGTAGTAAATGGTGTTTCAGTTAATTCAAGTAAAATGTTGTAATGTTAGTTGTGCAGAATGTAAAGAAGAAAATGACTTGCGTTAGATTTTTTGTTTTCTTAGTATGTTTCGCTAGTATTTGTAATTTTTCCATGATGCCTCGAAGAGATCCCACAAGCAATGAGAATAATAGGGCTCGCAATGCAAAAAATAGCGATATGATGAGACTTATCGTTTTCATCCCTATCGACTATATATCAATGCTGAAGGCATGTTTCCGACCGCTCTGTTATGACTTGTACTCTCTCCGTTTTTTAGGTTTCCTTTGTTCATTTCTTGCTAATTTTCCAATTTTAAAACTACGATCGTATTTAACAATAATTGATCGGTAAACTGTCACCTGTAACCCAGTTTAGTATTCTAAAGAGTAAGTGCACATTATGAAATCTCCTTACTGTGGGAAATAAATATAGAATTGAAATCTATGCATCAGGCGTAACCAGATACAAAACACACAACACGCTTGTACTACATTAGAAGTCTATTTGAAGTATCTAAAGTCGATGTCAGTTTCTGATGCAGTTTACTCAAAGTGTCCGACGCACCTCGACTGATCGAGTTCGTTAACCAGAGTCCAGATATAGACATGTAATTTCAGCCCTCGAGTGGTATAATTGCCTAACGTCACTTGTTATCTGAGTGCTGTAGGAAGGCGATGTCGTCCAGCTGGTTTTTACCCGCGCAAAATGCTCTTGATGTCGCTACCACCGAACTGTTGACATTCCCTACTCGCACTACAGTACATTGCGCGGGAAAACTGCAATCACTGCAATTATGACGAGTACAGCAATACAGTAATTGCCACAGTTAGTACGGTTCGTTACCTGGATTAGAACACTGATTATTCTCACGTTGCGTGGATTCCTTGCGGGATTTACACATTGATAATTTTAACCTAAAATTTGTATTGGGTTTAAATTTTGACTTACATTATACATTCGTTGGTAACTTGTTGTAGACAAATAACCCTATTTTGAATCGTTTGCTGTAATCAATGGCATTAATACTACTACTGCATTGTTTGAGCTGTATAATTTTACTGATTATTATTTTTTATGATCAGTGGACCGCTCAATTAAGTTTCTTTGGTGTTCTTCTACCCTTTCTCGGCCCAATGAAGGCAGTCTGTATATCTTCTTCCGGATTCGCTCTTCCTTTTATATTCGTCGACCTTAATTTTTATTTTGGATCTTACGGTTTGTACATTACAGTATCATTAATATCATGTTACAATAGTACGAGTTGCTGGTCTACTTAGTGTTACGATAAATTAAACCGTGAAGAAAAAAAATCCCACCTAGGTGCTTTAGTTTTAATTTATACCCATTAATCGAATCATTATTCGTAGTTCGAATACCGGTGTGTTATGTTGACATTCAAAAGCCATGTATCTATTCACCGATGTTCGCTATTGTTAGAGGTGTAGTACCAGCTATGCAGTATGCAGTCACCGCCGTGGTCCGTTATTAGATACAGTAGACCAGATGTTGCGTAACTTGCACGGTCTACAGGACATCCCGACATCCTCAGAACAGACCTACTTCAGGTTCAAACTGTGTGGAGTGTAGTGTCGCAGAGATATATAGCCTTTATCCTCCTTTACCGCTGTTTGACGTCCTTCGCCCACATCATAGGATAGTAGGCTCAAGATTGGAACAGCTTTACAAACACTTTGAGCTAGGTTTATAGAGTAGCGGTATCCACGCAGCTCAAATCATTGGCGATTGGCAAGATTTTAACCTGGGACATAGGAGACGCAAGCCCCGCGCTCTACCTACAGTATTAGAAGTACCTCTACCTCCAAGTGTTACAGCAGTAGACTCGCTCTTGCTAAAAACGTTTGAGAGGATATATGTAATATAGGAGATATTACATATATTCACGATGTTTACAAGGGAGATGTGGTTGGCCGAAATTAAGTACTCGTTCACGCTTGGAAATACTTGAATACTTACTTACTTGAATACTTGTAGTTTCCGTCCGTAGTCCAGGGCAGGAATTGGACAGGTCAATAGGTATACAGTAATAGGCTAATAATAAAAAATAACTTATAATAAAATCACATCCTAGGCCAAAGGGCTCTGTTTTTTAAATTTAGAAAATCTTCCACATCATAAAAACCATTTTTTGTCAGGAAAGACTTGGTTTCTGTTTTGAATTTTGAGAGTTTTTGAATGTTTTGAAGTTGTTTTGGCAGTGCTTGGAAAAGTTTTAAACCGGAATAGTGAGGTTTTTGTTCAAACAATTTTAGTCTGTGTTGTTGAGCATGAGTTCCTTTGTTTCTAGTGTTGTATTTGTGATCTATGAAATGAGGTTGAATGTGTTGTGATTTTATGTATACTACTGCTTCGTAGATGAATATGCATGGGACAGTTAAGAGTCCAAGCTGGATGAATGCATCTCTGCAGCTGGCATCTGGTGGCATGCCTAGGATGGTTCTTATTGCTTTTTTTGCCAGACAAAAACTGTTTCCAAATTCTTTTTGGTGGAAGAACCCCACAAAATGATGGAATATGAAATGTACTGCTCGAACTGTCCGTGATAGACGAGCCTGGACAGATCATCGCTGCCGTATGACCTCATCCTACGTAGAATGAATAGTCCTCGAGCAAGCGATCTCTCTAATCCATAAATGTGCTCGCCCCATCCGAGTCTATCATCCAGCCTCACCCCTAAGAAGTCAGCCGTTTTTGATTGTTCAATTTGGTTCTCTCCTATAAATAGGTTCGGAGTCCTATTATTTTTGGAATTTTGCTTTTGTGCTGTTTGAAAACACAAATAGTTCGTTTTCTGAGAATTTAAACTGAGTTTGTTTGCTTCAAAAAATTTAGAAAGATCTGAAATTTTTTCATTTGCTTCGCCCTCCAGAGTCTCAACATCCTTACCCTTCATGACCAATGTTGTATCATCGGCAAAGAGGTAGACATCAGACTCTGGAATCGCGTTGGTGATGTCATTAATGTAAACCAAGAATAGGAGAGGCCCCAAGACGGATCCTTGCGGAACTCCGCTTGTGATTTTTTGAGGAGTCGACATGACATTTTTAATTTTGTGATTTGATTTTCCTCTAATTTCAGTAATTTGGTGTCGGTTTGTCATGTACGACTCAATCCATTTGAAAACAATTCCGGAGATGCCAATTGAAGCCAATTTTTCCAAAAGAATGATATGATCGACACAGTCGAATGCTTTTGACAAGTCGGCGAAGCAACCCACCACTGTCTCCCCAGCCTCAACCGCATCGATACAATCATTAACAAAATCAATGAGAGCCAATTTTGTGGATCTGTTTTTTCTGAAACCATACTGTCTATTACAGACAATATTGTTCACTTCAATGAATTCAGTAAGTTGCTCCGAAACAACTTTTTCGATTAATTTTGAGACTGACAGAAGAAGCGAGACTGGACGATAGTTGCCCGGATCGGTTCTGTCCGCCTTTTTGAAAAGAGGTTTGACTTTAGCTACTTTGCAGTTTTCGGGGAAAAACCCAGTTTTTAAGGAAAAATTTATTATGTGAGTCAACGGCAGTAAAATCTCAGATTTGCAAAATTTCAGTGTGTGCATGCTGATTTCATCGATTCCGCTAGATTTTTTAGATTCCATTTTGGAGATGATATCATCCAGTTTTTGAGGTGTGATCTGAGAAAAATCGGTCATTTTGCAGTCTGTATTATCATTGCTAGGAAAACCTGAAAATTGGAAGCCTAGGTGGTTGCCATTTACAAGATTTGATACGTTTGCAAAATATGTGTTAAATGTTTCTGCGACTTGGCAAGGATCCTCTATGGTTCTGTCATTTATTTTCAAGCTTATATTGGTGCTATTATCTTTCTTTTGTGTTCTTAAGCTATTAATAACATTCCAAGAGGCCTTTGATTTATTTCTTGATGTGGTTATACTCTCTTGAGCCCAATTTAACTTTCCTATTTGGATTTTTCTCCTATAATTGTCTTTAAGTTCAATGTATTTTTTCTTATCATGGGCTGATTTTGTGAGCTTCCATATTGAGTATTGCTGGAACATATCCTCCTTTGACCTTTGAATGTCCGCTGTCATCCATTTGGACCTTTTCATATTTCCTGTTTTTATTTTATTTTTAACTAATGGACAGCTAATATCAAAGTGATACTTTAACGTGTCAATAAAGCTATTATACATCTCGTTGACATCATTTGCCACGTACACAGAATTCCAGTTTTCATATTTAAGTCTAAATTTTAATTCTCTAAGATTTTCTGTGGTTATGTTTCTCTTTTCTATCGAGGTTTGATTTTTATAGTTTTTTGATTTTTATAGTTTGATTTTTAATCGGAGAATCATTCGCCGGACCGCTTTGACGAACAATATTCCTAGTTCCTCTTCTGAGGTTCTTCCTTTTCATTACAAACGTACACTAGTAGCGTCCAAGCGGGAGGGAGTCTACGATATACTGGTTCAGTAAATGACGATCGAATTGTTGTTTCTATGAAATAGAAACAACCGTATTCCAGAAGAGTTATAGAGCTGGGTTATAATTGAATTTTATTCTCTCTTCAAAGTTGATTGAATCCCCAAGGGGCCTGAAAAACGTTTGTGGTGCATATAAGGAACATATTTTAATGCTCTGTTATATTGGAGAGCTATAAGACTCTAGCACAACAGTCGTATGTATTCTAGAACCCGATAGTCATTGCAATGCACTTAAAGATCCGCCAGTTGTTAAGGATACAATAGAGATTGGCCTCTGAGAGTATAATTGGGTTTATTTAAATTTATTTAGCTAGTCATCACATATCTACTTTAACATGTGTACCATTGTTTACCAATCCTTTGGTTTATGATCGGTAGAACTTATCTGCCAGCACGTACGTTTTTGTTTGATTTTGATCGAAACATGGGATACAACGCTTTCTTTTCTATTCCGCTACCACACTTGGCGTTTACTTTCGCACTTCGACATCGCCGCGAGTATAGCAACCACAGTTTTAACCGCAATTTGTAAACATTCCGAGCAATGTGGAACGTCTCCGTAGTCGTCAAGACCGGCTCAGGACGTGAGAAGAAACGTGATTCAATTCGTGACCGCAGTTTTGTGAAAGCACTTCCACATGATTGCGTTATTTATTGAACAATGCCTCGGGATGGAAATAAATCAGCTGGTCTCCGGTCAGCTGTTGGGTCATTTTGGCGGGAGTCTATGGAACTTATCGCGCGAATCTAGTCGTTAACCGAAATGTTAGGAATGTTGTAATTAGTTCTTTGTTCTAGCATCGTGTTTAGATAAGTTAGTTGTGTTCCCACGTGTTGGGAAGTTTTGTGTAACGATTGTATCGTGTTCGATTGTTTATATTTTATACTGTAGAATAGTGGTGGGAAACAGTGATTGGAAATGAATTATCGTCTTTATCTAAGTGAGAAGAAATCCAAACCTGACACAGGATGGACTAAATGTAAAGATCCAATCAAAGTGAAATTTGAGGTAAGAAAAGTTAAAAATTACCTCAGACTAAGAGTATACTCGTTCAAAGAGCTAACGAGATATCTTTCAGGTTTCGATTTGAACTATTTTGGTCCTAGCTGATTTAAAAACACTATTTTCTTTCAAACATTAATTGCACACATGAGAGCTAATTCATTTTTTAAGCACCAAAATATACGTGTGGCACTTTATTAAAAGATACGTTAACGTAATATAACTTTACAGTGATGAATTCCTAGTTACGGCAGAAATGCAGTTAAGAAAAAAAAACATTTATCCTCCTCAAGGTATTCAAAATATTTTCAACAGTTCTAATTCCGATAGGCATATGTTAAATTTTAATGAAATGTATCATACATCGGAAAAGGGATGCACTCTGTATGTATGGTTCTGTTTTTATTTATAGTCCAGGGTTATTTTCTGAAGTGAATATGTTTGGGCAGTATTCTTTTTTTTTGCTTAAGTTTCTATAGCATCTCTATTTGTTATCCTCAGCCACACTTCATAGTTCACCCAAAGATTTTATTCTTCGAACCTCAGTTGTATCCTGTATCCAGTATCGACTCTGACTATTGATACATGCGGCGTGGCGTGGGAGAGACAGAGAGAGAGGGAGAGAGAGAGAGATGTAATGACAGCCGAGGTATGAAGAGACACGAGACCGGTCCATAACCCAGTGACCCACATACAGATTAACTGGCTAAAACAGCTGTTTAATTGACGATTTCCCGCGACCGACACGGAGACACGACCGGTAGCTGGCTCTTCTGGACGTGATTGCTTTATAAATGTGACCCTCAACACTCTACAGCCACTGCCGCAGTTTGATTCTGATATTGTAGGCGGAGAAATGTGGTTACCTTGTATGGACAGAATTATGGGGTAACTCTTGGATCTAATGCTGGTCGAACCTCTCGGCAACAGAATATGTTTATTTGTAGTTTTGATGCATGAGCTTGAGTGTTGGGACGAACTAACAACGTTTCTAATGCTGAGGAAGGGGCACAACAGGACACTATTCCCCGGTTACTTTCTAAAAAACCTTCCCAGGCAGGAAGAATTGCAAGCTCAATGAAAAAAAAACAAAAAAACACATACTTGTACAGAGAAACGTGGTTGGTTCTTTTGAGGGTCGTTACATGTGTAAGTAAGCCCATACACAAGGTCAGCTACTCTGCGCTGTCAATAAATTAATCATGTGCAATGATACTTATCAAGTATACAGATTTTGTGTTGATAGGGTAGAATGATGATTCATAAGAGTTGATGTGTCATTTCGCCAAACGGAGCACTATCAAACAAATTGCTGCAACAAGAAACTCAAGGATATATTCAAGTATGACGCAACATAAAAGAGGGAATACCGTACCTTGACATTGACCTCTGGTAATCATGGCGTACATAGCGATAGCGTGGCGTGTGATGGACTCAGTCAATACTGACCCGTGGTCACGCTACGTGAGAGGTCGACAACACGAGGGTGAGGCTATCAACTACCCTCTGAGTGAGGCTACAAGCTACCTTTGAGTGAGGCTACAAGCTACCCTCTGAGTTAGGCTATCAACTACCCCTTGAATGAGGCTACAAACTACCCTCTGAGTGAGGCTACAAGCTACCCTCTGAGTTAGGCTATCTACTACCCCTTGAATGAGGCTACAAACTATCCTCTGAGTGAGGCTACAAGCTACCCTCTGAGTTAGGCTATCTACTACCCCTTGAATGAGGCTACAAACTATCCTCTGAGTGAGGCTACAAGCTACCCTCTGAGTTAGGCTATCTACTACCCCTTGAATGAGGCTACAAACTACCCTCTGAGTGAGGCTACAAGCTACCCTCTGAGTTAGGCTATCAACTACCCCTTGAATGAGGCTACAAACTACCCTCTGAGTGAGGCTACAAGCTACCCTCTGAGTTAGGCTATCTACTACCCCTTGAATGAGGCTACAAACTATCCTCTGAGTGAGGCTACAAGCTACCCTCTGAGTTAGGCTATCTACTACCCCTTGAATGAGGCTACAAACTATCCTCTGTGTGAGGCTACAAGCTACCCTCTGAGTTAGGCTATCTACTACCCCTTGAATGAGGCTACAAACTACCCTCTGAGTGAGGCTACAAGCTACCCTCTGAGTTAGGCTATCTACTACCCCTTGAATGAGGCTACAAACTACCCTCTGAGTGAGGCTACAAGCTACCCTCTGAGTTAGGCTATCTACTACCCCTTGAATGAGGCTACAAACTATCCTCTGAGTGAGGCTACAAGCTACCCTCTGAGTTAGGCTATTTATTTTATTTTACCTTCCAACGGTTAAGAACCAATTTACAATGTGTTTTATAGATGACTTAATCTAACTTAAACATATACATACAAAATAATTTTTGGCAATGACATGCAGTAAGTAAATACAATTTGATTTGAGCAGTATCGAAATAGACGTACACAAAGCAGAACTTTAAATAACAACCAATGAACAAGACAACAAATAAGAACAGTAGTGAAAAAATAAATGAACGACAAACAATAAATATATGAGTTTCAACAATAACAATAAATATAAGAGTTTTAAAATAACAATAATATATGAATTTCAACAATAATAGTAAATATAATTTCAACAATACAAAGAAAACAAGATTTGTAAGAAGAGAGAAACATTCTGGTATGAACAAAATAAAATAAGAGTAATTTTGGGTGGTAACTATGATGAGCGGTGGAAGTCAGCCAGTACCCTCTTCCGGATTGTTTTTTGGCTGTCTGTGAAGATGTCGAAAGTGGCACAGAACCCTATGGCTTCAGAACCATGTGGTCAGAAGAAGGCTATCAACTACCCCCTGAATGAGGCTACAAACTACCCTCTGAGTGAGGCTACAAGCTACCCCCTGAGTTAGGCTATCAACTACCCCCTGAGTGAGGCTCCCAACTACCCTTTTTTGAGATTATCATACTCTTTGACCTGGATGGTTTACATTTTGAGTGAGGCTATGTGAATTGTTGGAGTTATCCTATGACTTCATCTTTGTAAACACATTACATGGCTATTCACCATTCCTTGGTGAGGAAACCATCTACTTCTTTGGCAGGACTACCTACCAATTACTCCTCGAGTGAGGCTACATTCAGCTTTCACTGAGGGAGGCTATTCGTAGATTTAGAACTACCATTTTCTTTTTACATCTGTTGTACCTACGAGAATACAATACATTTGTTTATGTGATAAAATAGAAGTTCTCGAATAATTAACTGCTAATATTTGTACATAGTTCAGTTACCAATGTTGCTGACTATTCCAAGAGTATAATTACTTGCATTGATTGTCTCTGTGGTTCAGTGGCTACCGGGTTGGCCTACACCCTTCCTGTCGTTGACCAAATGGGGGGAGAAGCAACACTACTATAGCTGTAACGCGTTATAATTCAGTCATTTTGAGTTAGCCAAGAATGTGATTTATTTGTTTATATTTTAGTAATCAATTGATCAACCGATAATCATGAAACTGCTGCTATCAATAATTTAGCAGACTAATCTTAACACTGTTGAGGATAGATGATGAAAGACACGCCAATTGTATCGTTCGAGCCGGGACGTAAACTGCAAATTTATTGGAGCGTGCAGTCGGTAAGCCATGGTTTGCGATTAGGCAAGGACTGTCTGGTAATTTGGCTAGTCCTAATGATACGGCGGACACTTGCATTTACCTTAGTCATTGACGCTTTGGAATTGTCGACTGTAAACGTGAAAACTGTTGTTACCGCTCATCCATTCAAAACTCTCCCTTCTGTCATCTTCGCTTAAAATACGCACAGAAAAATCTAATATAATCCAAAAAAGTCTCATTGTGAAAGGTAGTTTCCTTCGGATTTTAATCAGCTAACTATTAATAACAATAGTTAATCAGCTATTATTGATTTAAGGTGTCCTGTGGTGAGATTGACGTGTTCGTTTAGTAGAGAGAGTGATTTCTTTATACTTCAGATTCGAATTTGTAGGTAGACATAACTCCAAGTTCATGATCTTCGTTGTCAAACTATCCAAACTGTTATAAATAACAAATAATTATTTCATCGACGATTCCCTGCATTAATATCTCCTTGACTTTTTATAAATTTCAGCTCTACTTAGTAGAAGATGTTTCTATTGACCAAATATGTTTAAGGATACCATCGATCTATATAAAAGTTTTAGTAAAAAAAATTCAAATTGGCTTGTTCATTTCAATCAAAAACACGATCGTAATTTACTTGTGCGAGTGAAATTAGAAAGTTATTTTACGAAAGTGAGAGGCGCAGATTTTCAGTAGGCTGGAAAATATTAATTGGCAGTAGTTTTCCTAACAAGGTGCGTTCGACGGAGGGAGAAATTATGCACGACTCTTTATTACTGGATTCAAGATGGCAATTATTGTATTTCTTTCGTGAACCGAGGTTCCTTCGAACTGACATTTCAGGAAAAGCTAACTTAGGCATATAACCTTATACAATGGTATTTGCACGGTTATTATGACTGATGTTATCCAATCCGATTTGTATGTAGATTCATTACTTTGTATCAAGTTTAAATATGGGGTTGCCGGGTTGCCACTGCAACAACTCGCTGCGTCGTATATTATTTTTTTATCTACTGGAAATCTAACATGGCTGTTCTTAATGTAACTTTTAAGTATCATAAATAACATATTGGTTTTTTTATTGATGTCTTTACGTAGAGGAGATGATACGGATTTTAATACTGATGACCTATTATTGTTTTCAAAACAGTTAAATATCTTAAAGCATAATTTTGAAACATGTTGATATAAATCGATTTATTATTTCAGTCAAGAAGTGTAATACTCGTGTGGGTGTAGTCGTAGGTTTATAAATTCTATTCATATCAGATTGATTCGAAAGCTAATCGGTTATTGCGATTTTTCCAAAGTATTTGGAGAATTTAAGTGTTGAAGTATTATAATATTATCTCATCGAAAAACTCTTGCCACAAATACTCGCCATGAAGACGTTCACTCGTGGCGGGCAGCAGTGAACAAGCGTGAAGGGATTGGGAAGGACTGAGGAGGTAGAAGGAGATAGTTGGTTAATTGGCGGAATGAGGAATGAGATAAGAGATAAGGTGTTGGCCTTGAGATGGTTCGGTGACCGCGGTCGACGTCAGTGCTTCTGGTAGCTCCAACTCTGGTGCTGGTACAAACGAGTGTAATGATAACTACTGTATGTGTCTGATTCATTCCACGGATTCCTCTTACTAAATCACTCGATTTCTCTTGATTCCTTTAGCTTAGAATTTTTGGTCTCCATGAAGTGCAACCTGGTAGAAACCTCGGTTCACTCTGAAGTTATCTCAAATTTCACTATCATTTTATAGTTGTTCTGCTCGTGCTTCGCCACGGGTCAAGAATACTTTAGAGAATAATGTGGGTTTCTAAATCTACTGAAAAAAATTTTATTCATGCTGAAGTCTTCCGGAATTGGTAATCAATTATAACCTGTAAAAAAACAGTTACACAAAACCACCATGGACTATATAGGAAAATCTCAATCGTACTTATTCCTTAATTTTCACATTTAAAATATTAAAGATGTATTCGCTAATAAGGTACTATAAGTGATAATATGCAATTAAAAGTGATCTACTGTACTTAAAACCGAAGTGTGTGAATCGACCGCCAATCTCACTTCAAGATTTTTCAAATCGACACAACTGCTGTTTTATTGTAAAATTACCTGATTTAAAATGCATATCGTATAGGCCTATAATCGGACGAAAGAAATAGATGGTCACGTGGTATTAGCTTACAAGATGATTTCCCTATTAAAACTGCTAGCATTTTTCCTTATGCGTGTAAACTAGCAGTTCTGAATTATATTCAGTTTTAATCGACTACTTGATTCCTGTACGTAGGACGGGCTAACAGCTAGTTTTACTTAATTTTGAGAAAATGATAAGCGGACAGTGGACGCATTGTGTGCCTTAGTTACAGGACAGGCCAGTATAAACCAGCTGTCAATTTAGCCAGGACCGAGGACCATTGTTCGGAAAACACGTGTTTTCAGAAGATCTAGCAATCATACCGAATGGTTTGTACACCTACATCTTTTTGTGGGAATTGGTTGTCTACGTTGCGGTACAGTATTAGGAGTTAAAAGCTAACCGAAGGGACCTTTATATGGCAAATTAAAAATTACCAATCGTCCGAATGCCGGAATGCGGAATGGGTTAACACGTGTACTGTGAATCTATACAAAACCAGTTATTGGGCGTTGTTGATAAAATATATTCACGTTTGAAAATTAAGTCATATTTAGTAAGTACTACAGTATTTAGTTGGGTGCCGACGGTACTTGGCACCGAAAATCGATAGTAGATTTTGCTCTGAAACCGGTATCGGTACAGAATTTGAAAATGTGGTACCAAAACATCAATCATGTTAACACTTATCGTTAACTGCCGTGTTCATCAAATATTGAATATGTATAAGCTTGTAATAGCTAAGATTTACGTTGAGGTGAGTGAACAGGAATCCAAATTCAGTGTTTGGTAGAAGTTTTATTCAAAGCAACGTGTAATTTGTTTGTGGATGAACGGACTATATATGATCCGCGAGGTCTGATTCGACATGTTTATTGCCTTGTAACTGGTCCAGATAGTAATTCGCTCTCCCAGTAACCTGTCACAATAAATTGCTGGCTACAGAAAGTTGATTGGACTATTACCAAAATATTTTAATCCATTAGGAGTTATGATGGGTTTTCCACTGTTAAAATTTGTAGAAGACAAATAGAGAGGTGTGGACAACTTTCAGTTACTTTCATTTTTGTGTTTAAAATGTCAGCTTAGCGTGTAGCTTGTGTTTATCTCTATAATATTGACAGTAGAGGTCGGAGGTCTACAAGGACGTTTGTAAGGTTATGATGGACCATCGTAGGCTCAATATGCATTGTATGACATGTGACAGATGTGTTTAAAATGTTAGGTTGGCGTGTCGCTTGTGTTTATCTCTACAATATTGACAGTAGAGGTCGGAGGTCTACAAGGACGTTTGTAAGGTTATGATGGACCATCGTAGGCTCAATATGCATTGTATGACATGTGACAGATGTGTTTAAAATGTTAGGTTGGCGTGTAGCTTGTGTTTATCTCTACAATATTGACAGTAGAGGTCGGAGGTCTACAAGGACGTTTGTAAGGTTATGATGGACCATCGTAGGCTCAATATGCATTGTATGACATGTGACAGATGTGTTTAAAATGTTAGGTTGGCGTGTCGCTTGTGTTTATCTCTACAATATTGACAGTAGAGGTCGGAGGTCTACAAGGACGTTTGTAAGGTTATGATGGACCATCGTAGGCTCAATATGCATTGTATGACATGTGACAGATGTGTTTAAAATGTCAGGTTGGCGTGTAGCTTGTGTTTATCTCTATAATATTGACAGTAGAGGTCGGAGGTCTACAAGGACGTTTGTAAGGTTATGATGGACCATCGTAGGCTCAATATGCATTGTATGACATGTGACAGATGTGTTTAAAATGTTAGGTTGGCGTGTCGCTTCTGTTTATCTCTATAATATTGACAGTAGAGGTCGGAGGTCTACAAGGACGTTTGTAAGGTTATGATGGACCATCGTAGGCTCAATATGCATTGTATGACATGTGACAGATGTGTTTAAAATGTCAGGTTGGCGTGTCGCTTGTGTTTATCTCTACAATATTGACAGTAGAGGTCGGAGGTCTACAAGGACGTTTGTAAGGTTATGAAGGACCACCGTAGGCTCAATATGCATTGTATGACATGTGACAGATGTGTTTAAAATGTCAGGTTGGCTTGTAGCTTGTGTTTATCTCTACAATATTGACAGTAGAGGTCGGAGGTCTACAAGGACGTTTGTAAGGTTATGATGGACCATCGTAGGCTCAATATGCATTGTATGACATGTGACAGATGTGTTTAAAATGTTAGGTTGGCGTGTCGCTTGTGTTTATCTCTACAATATTGACAGTAGAGGTCGGAGGTCTACAAGGACGTTTGTAAGGTTATGATGGACCACCGTAGGCTCAATATGCATTGTATGACATGTGACAGATGTGTTTAAAATGTTAGGTTGGCGTGTCGCTTCTGTTTATCTCTATAATATTGACAGTAGAGGTCGGAGGTCTACAAGGACGTTTGTAAGGTTATGATGGACCACCGTAGGCTCAATATGCATTGTATGACATGTGACAGATGTGTTTAAAATGTCAGGTTGGCGTGTAGCTTGTGTTTATCTCTACAATATTGACAGTAGAGGTCGGAGGTCTACAAGGACGTTTGTAAGGTTATGAAGGACCACCGTAGGCTCAATATGCATTGTATGACATGTGACAGATGTGTTTAAAATGTCAGGTTGGCGTGTAGCTTGTGTTTATCTCTACAATATTGACAGTAGAGGTCGGAGGTCTACAAGGACGTTTGTAAGGTTATGAAGGACCACCGTAGGCTCAATATGCATTGTATGACATGTGACAGATGTGTTTAAAATGTCAGGTTGGCGTGTCGCTTGTGTTTATCTCTACAATATTGACAGTAGAGGTCGGAGGTCTACAAGGACGTTTGTAAGGTTATGATGGACCATCGTAGGCTCAATATGCATTGTATGACATGTGACAGATGTGTTTAAAATGTCAGGTTGGCGTGTAGCTTGTGTTTATCTCTATAATATTGACAGTAGAGGTCGGAGGTCTACAAGGACGTTTGTAAGGTTATGATGGACCACCGTAGGCTCAATATGCATTGTATGACATGTGACAGATGTGTTTAAAATGTCAGGTTGGCGTGTAGCTTGTGTTTATCTCTATAATATTGACAGTAGAGGTCGGAGGTCTACAAGGACGTTTGTAAGGTTATGATGGACCACCGTAGGCTCAATATGCATTGTATGACATGTGACAGATGTGTTTAAAATGTCAGGTTGGCGTGTCGCTTGTGTTTATCTCTATAATATTGACAGTAGAGGTCGGAGGTCTACAAGGACGTTTGTAAGGTTATGATGGACCACCGTAGGCTCAATATGCATTGTATGACATGTGACAGATGTGTTTAAAATGTCAGGTTGGCGTGTAGCTTGTGTTTATCTCTATAATATTGACAGTAGAGGTCGGAGGTCTACAAGGACGTTTGTAAGGTTATGATGGACCATCGTAGGCTCAATATGCATTGTATGACATGTGACAGATGTGTTTAAAATGTCAGGTTGGCGTGTCGCTTGTGTTTATCTCTACAATATTGACAGTAGAGGTCGGAGGTCTACAAGGACGTTTGTAAGGTTATGAAGGACCACCGTAGGCTCAATATGCATTGTATGACATGTGACAGATGTGTTTAAAATGTCAGGTTGGCGTGTAGCTTGTGTTTATCTCTACAATATTGACAGTAGAGGTCGGAGGTCTACAAGGACGTTTGTAAGGTTATGATGGACCATCGTAGGCTCAATATGCATTGTATGACATGTGACAGATGTGTTTAAAATGTTAGGTTGGCGTGTCGCTTGTGTTTATCTCTACAATATTGACAGTAGAGGTCGGAGGTCTACAAGGACGTTTGTAAGGTTATGATGGACCATCGTAGGCTCAATATGCATTGTATGACATGTGACAGATGTGTTTAAAATGTTAGGTTGGCGTGTCGCTTCTGTTTATCTCTATAATATTGACAGTAGAGGTCGGAGGTCTACAAGGACGTTTGTAAGGTTATGAAGGACCACCGTAGGCTCAATATGCATTGTATGACATGTGACAGATGTGTTTAAAATGTCAGGTTGGCGTGTAGCTTGTGTTTATCTCTACAATATTGACAGTAGAGGTCGGAGGTCTAAAAGGACGTTTGTAAGGTTATGAAGGACCACCGTAGGCTCAATATGCATTGTATGACATGTGACAGATGTGTTTAAAATGTCAGGTTGGCGTGTCGCTTGTGTTTATCTCTACAATATTGACAGTAGAGGTCGGAGGTCTACAAGGACGTTTGTAAGGTTATGATGGACCATCGTAGGCTCAATATGCATTGTATGACATGTGACAGATGTGTTTAAAATGTCAGGTTGGCGTGTAGCTTGTGTTTATCTCTATAATATTGACAGTAGAGGTCGGAGGTCTACAAGGACGTTTGTAAGGTTATGATGGACCACCGTAGGCTCAATATGCATTGTATGACATGTGACAGATGTGTTTAAAATGTCAGGTTGGCGTGTAGCTTGTGTTTATCTCTATAATATTGACAGTAGAGGTCGGAGGTCTACAAGGACGTTTGTAAGGTTATGATGGACCATCGTAGGCTCAATATGCATTGTATGACATGTGACAGATGTGTTTAAAATGTCAGGTTGGCGTGTCGCTTGTGTTTATCTCTATAATATTGACAGTAGAGGTCGGAGGTCTACAAGGACGTTTGTAAGGTTATGATGGACCATCGTAGGCTCAATATGCATTGTATGACATGTGACAGATGTGTTTAAAATGTTAGGTTGGCGTGTAGCTTGTGTTTATCTCTACAATATTGACAGTAGAGGTCGGAGGTCTACAAGGACGTTTGTAAGGTTATGATGGACCATCGTAGGCTCAATATGCATTGTATGACATGTGACAGATGTGTTTAAAATGTCAGGTTGGCGTGTCGCTTGTGTTTATCTCTATAATATTGACAGTAGAGGTCGGAGGTCTACAAGGACGTTTGTAAGGTTATGATGGACCACCGTAGGCTCAATATGCATTGTATGACATGTGACAGATGTGTTTAAAATGTCAGGTTGGCGTGTAGCTTGTGTTTATCTCTATAATATTGACAGTAGAGGTCGGAGGTCTACAAGGACGTTTGTAAGGTTATGATGGACCATCGTAGGCTCAATATGCATTGTATGACATGTGACAGATGTGTTTAAAATGTCAGGTTGGCGTGTCGCTTGTGTTTATCTCTATAATATTGACAGTAGAGGTCGGGGGTCAGACAATATCGACCTTCTGCCGTTGACCCTAACTGGACATTACCATTTATAAAGTCATTTTTATCACGTCGTTAGAAGGTTTTGCTGTTTTATGATTCGTCGTTAGCATTAATTATGAGTGTGAAGAAGTGGCGACGGAGAAATTAAAATTGTCTTCGAATAATTCTGGTTTATGAGGATTTGTTCATTTTGGATTTAGGACAGTTTATTGGTTCGACCTCTTTAGTTAGTTACCATATTTTTAACTTCGAAAATTATTATATAGTTTTATGAAATTATAAACACGGACTCACCGCAGAAGTCAGTTTTATCTATGGTTTTACCTATTAAAACAAATATTACTAAAAATACTGCATTTACTATTAACAACGTTAGAGACTGAATAATTATTGTAAATATTCTATTAATATGCCTACTGTGCTAAACTGGGCGTCATTTAAAGAAATGTTGATCAATCTTTCTTGCCACGTATTTTCATAGTACAAGCTTTAAGTTCAAATAACTTTATTTTATGTTTCATCGTAAAATACATCGTCTGAAAATCATAAATAGTATAACTATTTAATTGCATTCAATTAATTTGTGTAAGAATTTTATTCGCGTTTTTTCTGTTCAAGATTTAAGTCTACTACATCTGGCTTAACCCAAATAACAGAATTCCGGACTCCAAAATTCTACTAGGATTAATTGGGATTAAACCGGACAACTCTTGAATTATTCAATCAGAACACTGAGAATGAAATGTAACCGAAACCAAGTTCCGACCAAACTCATCGGAATGTCGGTTTCCTCAACACAGGATTACTCAAAGTCCACTTAACCCAAGAGAGACTAATTAACCTAATCAAAACGTCAATAAATCCAATGAGTAGCAGAGTACCAGGTCGATGTACTGCCTGGCAGCTCGCAACTCAGGACGTTCAAATTAGAATGCACACCAATTAAAGAGTTTAGCCACACCCGGAGCTATTAGCAATTCCTGAGAGCTTTCAGATCGCTGACTAGTCGACTTGTGGCAATGAGGAACCAGGTGTTCCCGGTGAATTTATAAATATATCGTAGGAAAGCTTTTGGTAGAAGGAGATCTCAATATAAAATTCCCTTTAAGAGACCTGTCCTTTTTGTTTTCTAGATAGGAGGGCTCTGAACAACCCGGTCTTTGCGTTATAGTGAGTGTATTGTTTGTTGGGGTAATTTGAACCCGCGCGGAAGTTCTGTGCTTTAACTACTATCTCAGCCTCGGTTCCATTAATCAACCTGACGAAATAAATATTTACATATCTCTGGTCGGTGAATTATTTTAAATTACCAAATAGGCCTAATGTTATCACAAATGTTAATGTTATTGTTTACAAAACATATAATATATTTAAATTATATGAACAAGCTATGGAAATATTTGGAAACAAATTCGAATATTTAATCCTAAAGTTCCAAAATCATCTGCTGTATTTTTCCTCATTTTCCTGACTGAACGCATAAATCGTTTAGAGCTACTTCAGTCTAACAGATCGTTCAATATCAATGGGAGCAACGTGTCTCATGAGAGTTCATTCGTGCTTCAGTTGGTTGATCTTATTTTCCCCTAAAGTTCACTTCTGCAAACTAGTTGGGTAGCTTTTATTGTTAACCTAGTTTAAAGCTCCTGTCAAATTTATGGCGAACATGGAAGTTTTAACGATGAAATATAATTTGATTATTCAAATGAAAATCTCCCAGAGACCGTTATTGAGTTTCGATCAAACCATTCAAGTTGCCCTCCCACTGTTTTACAATCGCTTTCACATTTTTCAATCCAATCTTTCTCTTTTAGCAATCATTTGCAATTTTCTTAGTATTATCTTTTGTAATACATTAGTCACTCAGTTAATGATTTTATATTGGAACTTGGTCTAAAATCGTCCTATAAAAGTCACATCTTTCAACTTCTTGCTCGCTTTGTTTTTGCGTTTTTTACAATACCTTTTTTTTAATTATTCGCATAGAATAAGAAGGTCAGAAATCAGAAAATCTTTCAGAAATCAGAAAATTAGGTGCAGTACTTTTGTGGATTACAGTTACTGCAATTTAAATATTATACTACATCTCGACCAATATTGTGACGAGAGGAAGGGAAAGCTTCTTTCTTCAATTTTACTACTACCGCTTCATTACCCATACGGTCGTATCCTGCGTGCCTTGGGTGAGCCTTTCTCTTTAGGAATTGGTATTTTTTGTGCCTTTGGGATATTTGTAACTCGTCGTATAATTTCACTATGGTTAAATAATATTTAAAACCCAGCTTGGTGTATGCATTGGTCTTGGTCTAGGTAATGTGGAAACGACTAGAATGCTCTGTGCACTGCAGCGATTACTTCTATGAAAAGCTGAAAAAGTCCTAAGAGCAAGAGCCTCTCACAAACAGGCCTATATACTCGTGACACGTGTAGTTTCTTCTTACATTGGCTTGTTCGTCCAGTGAAAGGTAATTATAAACAGCTTTCACCGTCGTAAAATTGTGTTTCTCGCACAAACATAGATATAGCACAATTGGTCCATATCTCTATATCTACGTGATTAAGCATCTTTTTATTTAATTTAAAATAAGTAGATTTTATTTTATTGTATTTACAGAATATTCATTTTATCTTATTAGGTAACTCAATTTGTAGTTTCATAAATATTTATTATCTATTATTTATTATCTATAGGTTCTGGTACACATTGTACATGCTTTATTATTGTTTGCTACGTTATAAATTGATATCTGCGATTGCTATACGTATTGAAGAGAGAAAACTAATACATCTACTTTGGTTTTATAAGCAAAAATAAGTTAATGACTGACGAGATAGCTTGTATGACTTTAAGTTGCGCAGGATTACAATAAGGTTGTGATAGTATGTTGAATGTTAAGAGAGAGACAATGTAGATTTTTTTGAAGTTTTACCCACCTGTTAAATTGTGTTTTGTTCCTTTATCAGTGGTGAACATTTTCCGCAACAATCCATTGTGCAATTCCGTGTTTGTATTATTAATTGAACTCTGTTGACGACCTCTTCAAATACACCATTCTATGTCTAATACAGTAATCCGAAGGGCAAACAGCTATTTGAAAATGGAGTTTTTTGAACAGATCGTGGGTTTCTGTAGGGATGCTCGCTGTGGATGGACCTCGTCTCAAATTCACTCACCCAACATACCCGAGGCCCTGCAATCTCCGACGACCTGGAATGCAAATTAATTCTAGACTATTAGAAAACCACATCCACTAATAGCTTTACTTGTGTACGTTTCGTCTGTGTCTCGGCATGTCCCAGTCGCTATCTAACACTTGTGGTCTGCAATTTCACGTCGTAAATCTCCATTCTCCAGTGTTAAACTAGTTTTGGGAGATATCTAATGATCGGTTTCCAGTCTAGTCTGTAGTGTTCAGTTGAACCGCCGTGCTTCAGCGATTTGGACACTTTTTGTGTACCGCCTTTACATCCTAGGACGCTAGGTTCAGGAATAGTTTTACACATGCCAGTCCGAGAGGGTCACGGCATTATAACTGAGATACAATCCATTGGTGATTGGCGGGATTTGTACTCGGCACCTTGGGCTCCGAAACCCGGAGTGGAGATAGTTTGTTGTTTTAGATGAGCTATTTATTGACTTTTGTTGTGAGCATTAAAGCAATGGGTTGAAAAGAATTTTGATTTTGCCAGAAAAATATTTTGGTACAGTATTGTACGGTCGGTAACTTCCTTTCTACAGTCTTACTTTCAAAGATGTTTTAGGTTTTTATTTCAAGAGGTGTAACATTTTGATTGTGAAAAATTATTATTTTGTAACTGTGTACGAGTTAGAAGAGTGTTTGTACGAAATTTGCTTATTCCACACATATTCCATAGCCTACTCTGAAAATCAACCATATAGATTCTAATTCTATTTAAAATTTACCGGGTTTTAACAATTTGTTCTATCCAACCTGTATACACAAAAATGACTGCAACTGAAAGACGACCGAAAATTACATATTTATTCATAACTCTCTTCAACACTTATGAAAAAAACTCAGGTAATTTTAGCCATCGGTGTATATAACCTATACATCGATGATTTTAGCACACCAACCACCCAGTGAAGCCACATCAAATTTCATAGTTTGCTTAATATGTACTTTGTGTAGGAAGTTCTCTAAATAGATGTTTTGTTTTTTGAAGGGAAAGCAGCTATCTTCTCTATTAATGTACATTTTGTTTGATGGGGTTTTCATATCTGGATTCAATGTAAATAATCAGTTATTATCAGTTTAGGTAAGGGTTAACCATCAGATAACCCGTACAACCATTCCCGTAATCGCGATCTGTCAATGCACGACATGATTTTTTATTTACGTCAATCGAACAAATCATGATTCAGGAAGCTATATTCTACAACGTGGTTAGAGGGCGGGACTTGTGTCTTGGTGTTCCGGGTTCAAATATAGCCTATTGCAAATATGTTTAACTGTAGGTTAACAAAATATAGGCTTGTCAGGATAGGAACACTTTCATTTCGTTGGAGATCACCTCCTCAAAAACTCATACGATAATTTTTCTAACGCTGAAATACAGATTGTGACTCATAAGTAAGTTATCTGCCGTTATAATAATATTACACTAGCTCGTAACTATCGAAAAACTCCGTTAGCGTTAACTTTAAACTCAAATGGGCTGATACAAAGTATTCCCTCCTTCCAAATTTGCAAAAAAATATTTAGTTTTAATTAGGTGCAGGTATAAAGTAAACGTAATTTAGCCAACAAAAATTATTTAATCTATAACTTGACAAAAAGATTCACGTTGACAAGAAAACCTCCACCAACGCTCCCACCATTAGTTTAACACGGCGCGATAAGATCGTAAACAATCACAAGTGTCACTGTTGTGAAATAATGTTGTTGTCACTTTTCTCTTTTAAAAGTGAAATTTTACTTTCGAACATGCATTTTTTTACGATTCTCTTCGCAGCTTTGGTTAGGTACGTATTTTTTTATTTCTTTTATTTTTGTAGGCCTACTAAATGGAAATGTTGAATCAGTAAGTATTTCAGTACGGTAATTAATTATTCCGGATGTTAAATGTCTTCTATGAGTGTGAGTAAACTATAGTAATAAATAATAATATAATTTAAACTTCATTATAGATCTTGATCGCTAGAATTAACAAATAATGCTTTATAGGTCCGAAGGTAACACTGATAACCTAAACATTTTTTGTCTCATAGAGCTTGTAAAACTTTTGAATGATTTCTCTAGAATCATACCGTAAGCATTTTGAACGCGCATAACTTGGCCTAGGATTTTTGATATGGGTTTGTTTACAATTATAGTCTTTCTCACTTGACCCCGGTAGGCCCTACATACTACACATGATGTTTAGTATTATCTTTTCCAATTCACTATCAGTAATAGTTTTTGGTTTCGGGCTCTAAAGAACAGTTTGCTGGGTAGCTGAGTCAGTGCCTACCTTCAGATATGAAAATTGCTGGTCGATTGCGAATGGGATCAGTACTGAACCAGATGCGATTTGTAAATGGGCTAGTATTAATTAATGATTTATGACAATATATTGACGTTAGATAGTAACAATACTAGGCTTTGTACTTCTCCCTTACAAAACGTTAAAAATGCAATTGGCGTAAATATTAAAATGAATGGGACACGTAAAGACTGAAAACACAGGAGTGTCTCTATTATGTGTACCCATAGTACTGACACTCTGTAGACCTGATCCCAGTTTCACCGCTCTGTCCGGTTCCAGTTAAACTTACACTACTCGAGGCCGATGCTGTAGGAATGTCAGTTTTTTTATAATTAGACTTCGCCGTCTCCGGTAAAAAGTAGCCCAGGACTGTAGCGGTTGACACGTTCCATACACACTTCTGTCGGCGTGCAATAGAGCTGTAGCGATGGTTTACGTTTTATCACTTACGGTTAATGAGTTCCGAGCGAGTTCCGCGGATAATGGTCCCGTCCAGTCGATCCGTCCACGTCGGTAACAATTTAATCTATATCTCTAAAAGGATGATGTTTCTGCTGCAGTGTCTGTTTGCTTGGGGGGGGGGGGGTTAAGGGGGTTAGCATCCTCTTTCAACCTAATACGAGGGGACCCTTGCAAAATTGCACAGTTTTGGGGGGTCCAAAACTTGTTCCGGAGGCAAAATTGATGCTGTGCAATCCCCATTAACCTTTCCAAGAAAATGTTTGTTTGGATCCAAATATACTACCAGACCTAACATTTGAAGGAAATCATCGAAGCCGTTTTCGAGACTTTTGTGCAAGCATGCATGCATACATACAAGAAAACAACATTGCTCATTTACGTCCTCATATAGGGTAGGATTTTCCTATAAATTGTACGTTAGACTATGGCAAACTTGACTGTGTTTCGGCTGCTAATATGATGGTAATGTCTCAACGTAGTATTTACATAATGATTATACAGGACCGAGTCTAAATTGCACGGAACAGTCGCTTATAACAGAACTGTGGGAAAGTAACATATAATGACGGGAACCGGTGAAAAACGCTCGTCTTATAAAATCGAGCATTGTCGTACAATGGGTATGTTTATTTAGTAGTTCCCTGTCTCAAACACTTTCATGTCTACGCCATTTGTTATTGTTTCATTTGCCGTATGGGGAAACTAATTATAATTTGATTAGTTGGAAAACTCTTGAGTAGAATTGCAGGTTCTTAGAAGAGAGGGCGTATTTTACAGGGATATGTTCGTAAGAATGTAAAACGAAGATTATCTCTAGATTGATTCAAGATGCGATTGAAAATATCTCCGTATCCTATTAATTGATCTGTTTTTTGATCCTACCATAATATCAATAACCCAACTTAATTATTGATAAGACAATTACAGATTCAGACGAAGAGAGCTTCGAACGAGATATACTACACTGTGCAATTTTTAATTTCACTTGACCTAGCTGTTTCCTCGAGTCTCTGAGCATTTCTGAATCGGTTGTATGGCAACTGTGGAATTCAACAATAAAAGCGAACGTTTTAGAGCGAGGCCTGTTGTTGGACGACGACACCGTCGCTGTGGCTGTGCGATTACTGAGGAAATTAGCTCTAATTAGGGACATTTACTGCACGCCTGTAGCCGTAGCGTATTCCATCTCCATTCAGTGGAACTTCAAGGCCAGAAGTGTTTAGGCACAGAAGGTTCAGTAAAGGAATTAAAAGTGACTGAACAGTGGTTTTATTTTGATATACAATTAATTATTGACCCTTAAAGTGGAAGTATAGGCCTACTTCTCGTTCTATTGTAAATCAAGAAGCCTATTTGTATATGCGCTTCATCAAATAGGTTAAGTCCGCTTCGACAGTTCCCTATTTTAGGGTGGATTTTACGATTTGTGCTTTTCCGTTTTGTTACAATACTAGGTGAAAATATATTGCTTGTAGCCTAATTGAATTGCTTGGTTGGGATAAGGACATTAAGAATAAGCTACGTTTTATAAATAGCACAGTTTTATGAATGAAAAACTCATTTAATTGTCTTTAATGATGATTAATATTTTAAGGAGCATGTCCAATTTATGTTTTTAAATTAGGATACAAAACAAAAATGTGTTCATGCACTAACTTTTTAGATGCTTTTTTCAGTCTATATGATCTATAGTAACGATTGGTAAGAGTGTCACTGATTGCTAACTAAGTTAAGTTCTACTACTTGATAGCGGATATTTTGACATCGGATTCAAATGGGTCGTGGTTGCTTCTTATCGACCGACGCCAAGATGATCCTAACCTTAGTTAAGAATAACAGTTATGTCGAACGTCGAGTGTCTAATTAAGTAAATGAATTCGCACAAAAAGTTGTCCGCAGTTATACTGAAGGGGCAGTAATGGGTGTAAGTGGTGTAGGCGATGCTAGAGCCGGTGTAACAGGTGTGTGACTAGTGTTGCATAGATAACAGGTGCGACATGTACTAGGGACAAGGTTGGAACTGGTGAAACACCTACTAGGGACCAGGTTTGGAACTGGTGTGACACGTACAAGGAACAGGGCTGGAACAGGTGTGACTCGACACGTTCTAGGAACAGGTGCGCCATGTACTAGGGACAGGGCTGGAACCAAGATGCATGGAGTACATCTTGGGCTGGAACAGGTGTGACATGTACTAGGGACAGGGCTGGAACAGGTGTGACATGTACTGGGGACAGGGCGAGAACAGGTGTGACTCGGCACGTTCTAGGAACATGTGTGACATGTACTAGGGACAGGGCTGGAACAGGTGTGACATGTACTGGGGACAAGTTTGGAACAGGTGTGACACATTCTAGAAACAGGGCTGGAACCGGCGTGACACGAAATAGGGATACTCGCTAGGGACATGGCTGGAACAGGTATAATAGGGATAATATAATGTTGTAATCATTACAGTTTAGGAAACGAACCAGAAAAAAATAAATCTTGTAAGGACTATTTTTTACGTGGGTATTGCGTTCCGTGCTATAAAATACAGGCATAGAAGTCTGCATTACTTGAAGTGTAGGTAAAAATTTTCACCTAATATGCAAATTTCGCTAGAAAGTGTTCCATAAACGTCGTCGTAATGAACGGTAAGTGACTTGTGCTGGTGTGATTAGGTAGTCGTAAAACAGCCGTAAATATCGTATTGGAACATTACAAGTGACAGCTGACTGTCAGACTCGGGCACGCAACGTCAAGTGTTAGACCGTGGGGTGAAGATGAAAAGTTGACAGGGGGTATATATATACTTACTAGCTGTAACCCACGGGCTTTGCCCCGTTTAACTTCTTAATTTTCAAGATTATCTCGTTCGCATGGCTCAATCACTTCCTGGTTGAAGTTTGTTCGCTACGCTCACTCACCTTTAGGTTGGAGCTCGTTCGCTGCGCTCACTTGCTTTCAGGTTAGCTCGTTCGCTACGCTAACTCGCCTCCAGGTTGAAGTTCGTTCGCTACGCTCACTCACCTTTTGGTTGCAAATTAGCTGTTGTCATAAATGTAAAAGAAATAATAGCGCTGCACCCTGTTGGTAATCCTTGTAACTTTAATGCTATTGAAGATCATAGAACAGAACCAACTTGTTTAATTGAAACAGCTGTTAAGATTCAATAATTCCATTTCTCATAAGGTTAACATGGGAAACTCCAGAGCCACTGGGGCGGAGCCCGAAAGGATTTTTGAAATAAGAATATGCCTATATGTTAATCGGGAATGTGAGCTATCATCATGCCAAATTTCAGCCCAATCCGACCAGTATTTTTCGCGTTCACTTGTCACAAACATACATCCATACATCCAAACTTTCTAATTTTTAATTTTAGGTAGGATACCACATTCTAAAATGTTAATGTCTACTATTCGTTCAAGTGTGTTGTAAATGCATTGTAAAATATTTTGGACTTCGTTATGGAAAACAACTAGTATTAAAAACACTATTTTCTTGAATTTGGTAATACCGTCCATACAACACCCCAATGATTGGTCGAGCAGCACAAAGAAAATCACTTATAAAGGAAACAATTATTTTGACCTATTACCGCAAAATATTACGGAAGGTGATAAAAATTCGTCTAATACCACCTAAAACTTATATTTACACAATTTATTTATAAGTGATTTTTTTGTTTAAAGTTCTTATTTTTGTGCTGCTCAACTAATCGATGGGCTCTTGTATGGACAGTATTACCAAATGAAAGACGTATTACCAAATAGTGTTCTTAAGATAGGTTGTTTTTCATCTATGAATAACGGTATACTGTTGACTCACAAGACGGCAAATACAGTACATATAAAATATGGTCGATCAAATCCGATTGGACGCTCCAAACATAATCAAACCCAATACACTAACATATCTCATATATCCCCAAACATTTGTTACAATTTTATTGGACTTGGATATAGGGTACAAGATAGCTATCTAGACAAATTGAAGGACATATAAGTTGTGCTATGAAGTGCTCTAGGATAAAGTATATTAGTGGACCTTTATACTATATTTCTGCAGTTTGGAGTGTTTTCTTTCTGGGTCACAGGAGCTATAAATAGTTTTTAGTGCTGTAGAATAGCACAGTAATTAATTCCATCAATTATCTGTTACAGGTGGTGATCGTAGGCAACGGCGCAGTAGGCAAATCCAGTATGATACAGAGGTACTGCAAGGGGACATTTACCAAAGACTACAAGAAGACCATCGGCGTCGACTTCTTAGAGCGGCAGATAGAGTAAGCAAACAATACCAAATACCTGTGTAGCTAATTGAAAAATTTGATAAATAGGTACCAGGATTTACGTTTGGCTTTTGTGGACCCCGGACCAAGAAAACAAATAATAACGAAGGGACCCGTGCTTAAATTGCGCAGTTCAGGGCCCAAAACTTGTTCCCGTGGCAAAATGAATCCAGTGCAATGCCCTTTACCTTTACAAGATAATGTTTGTTTAGATCAGTTATTGGGTGACTTCTTATTTGGAATACATTTGTTGATTTTAGATCTTCAATTTTAAGAGGGATTTAACTACCTCAATCAGGTCACAGTTGTTTAAAAAGTAGCCTTAAAAAACAATTTCATAAACTGTTTTGTCTCTTGTGTACAATCTGAGTGTTGTAAACATTCATTCGAATGAACAGCTGTTAAATTGTATTTCACAATTTAATTGTTATAAAAAAGGTTGTCAGCATAACCTGGATCTTTGAAAATGGACCCTAGAAATAAATTACGTGAGGTGGCGAATCCATGAAATTCCTTTTTAATTGTCATTTGTAGGTGCGCTAGATCATAAGCTTTAAAATGACACCTCAAAAATCGGTTTTGTAGGACAGTTGGAAAAGGGACATAAACAGAGAAAACTCTTACTGTATTAAGTTTATAGATATATATATGTATTATTTGTATGTTGAGTGAACAATAGTTGTTGCGAAGCATCACACAATTTACCGAAGATTTCGAGTTAAATTATATTGTTCCTAATGAAAACATTGCATCTATACTTCTATACTATTATATAACAATCTAATGGTGTCTGTATGTGTATTACTATTTAACGTAAAAACTACTGAACTGACTGGGCTTAAAGTTTACAAAAATATAGCTACCATACCAAGGATGGTCATAGGACTATTCTCATTTCGATACTGACCGTGGGCCATTAGGTGGGTTTCTGATTCAGATATTAGCGCTAGTGTAATATTTTTTATCGAAGATAATGTAAACACATTGCTCACATCTTGCCCACGACGGATTTATTTAGTTTAGAGGACAACTGTAAAACGCAACTTGAATATTTTTAATCTGAACATAATATTTTGTTTGCGTCTACCTACCATGTAGGATCTTGATGAGCTTTTGACAATCACATCTATATAATTAATACGCTACATGAAACTTTGTCGGTTGAACTCCTCCACCATTTCTTATCCGATTTTATCCATTGACGTCTCATTGGAAAGAGCGTGTCGTGTAGATTTGCAAACTGGCCTTACATTTTTGAAAACGTCCCTTGGGCTCTGCCCCAGTGGCTGTTAAAGTTCCCATGTTATCCTTATGAAGAACATAATTGTTTACATTTTGATCAGCTGCATAATTTAATTGTCGTTATTTATTTTTCAATTCAATGAAACGCATTGAGTACATTTACTGATTTTGCTGAAATTAAATATTTACTATTTAAATTTACATTCGTACATATTACAATGTAAAAATCAAGAAAACGTGGACAATTTGATATATTTTACCAAATAAGAAAAATTAATTGACATAGTATTTCTTGAGAAATCTTTGAAAGAACCGATTTGTTAACCATAGAAACATAGCAAAGCCATAGGAACGCCACCAAGTAGAATAAATAGAGATTTAAACAAGATTTACTATCGTTACTAACCTATATAATGAAGAACACTTACAGCTACAATATGATGATTCCCACAAACAATGAACAAGGATGTTAGCCGAAGTGCTACTATTTTGTACGAAACATGGGACTTAACTTTATGATGATTGGCAAAGGAAACCCCTCTAAGTCTGAATTAAACTGGTACGGCAAGGACATAATCATTAAATATATGTTTTCATCCAAGTCAAGTGACTTTTAAGAATGTGACTACATCCAAGAAATCTTAATAAAACTTTCATTGAAGGATTCGTATCATTCACATTATTATTCCCATTTAAGGTAAACAAAAAACCCTCTGAACGACATCAGGCATTTCAATTCTCCATTTTTTCAGGTAAATATAATTTGCGATATAACGGTAACTATAAAATTGCATCAGATAGGTTATGCAGAAAATCAGGTGGTTCTTAGTCATCTAAACAAAATGTTATCGCTATAAAAAATTGACTGAAATTTGTAAACGTACTGGCGACAATGGGTGGTACCATGCAGACTACATTATCATTGAAGAAGATCAACACGGACAACCTAATACGGCTATAAGTGGGAAACATAAAAAAAAACCAGATCACCTTTTGAAAAATGATAAAATATTTACAAGAAATTTTGATTATATGGAACTGTTAGGTACGTAATCAATGAGTTGAGTCTTTTAAACTCATCAGAAATTATGATTACTTTTATTTGTTTTTAAAACACTACTCCACTACTTAACTTCTTTGCAATTGCTCGATTTCGAGCAACGTGTACACTAGTAAATATTGGATTCGCGTTTGATTAAATACCACATGCATTTGTGGGCATCGAATGTAACTTGTATACGAGGATTGTGATGTCCAACAACGTTGGTATTCAAGTCGAGGAGACTCAACAGACACATAACGACAAGACAAGAAACGAATGTGTTATGTGTGCGTGTCATGTGTGTTAACTGTTAACTGTCACTTGTGTGTGTCGCATGCACAATGTGAGCCGGTTGTCGACTGCAACCCGTCAAGCGTTCAATTACTGACTGATCCAAATTATTTTGAACTACTGTATGGACAAGTTGACTTTCAGTGCTTTTTAGAGCTTTGGGTTATCCAAACCATGTCACTAACTTGTGATCCGCTGGGCCAAATATTCTTTGTGACGCAATGTTATTTTGGACTGAAATTAATAAATTCATAGGTCGTCTTTTTGAGTCCAAACCATATGAATAATACCCCCGCCGCAGCAAACCTGCAGACTAAGCGAATTTCAACTTGTCTGATTACATTTTTACTCAAATATTTCCATAAATAAGACATATTTATTCCCTATTTAAATAACATTGAATTTAACAAGTGCTTAGGTTTGCTGCTACGGGGAAGGTAAAAAGTGTTTTTTGACCATACGTGAATAGTATGGGATAAAATAAATAAATTTGCCAATTTTATCAATATATATCCATAAACAAGTAAACTACAACAATTTTTATTTTCTCCATAAGAATAACATGGGAATTTTAAATTAAACTATTTTTGAATTTTCTTCGTGACCGTTAGGCATACAACAGCGCTTCAATATACTAAATTATTTCTTTTTTTAAGCTCTACAAAACGGTTTAGAAATAAATTGCAAAATTTTTTGTTTTTAGGGTAAAAAATGGGAAAAACACATTTTTACCCCATAAAACCCCCCATAAACCCCTGTTCCCATGGTCCGATTATGCTGGATCGCGAACTCGTTCGAATAAACGTAGGTTTACACGTTTGTACCAAATTTCATCAAAATCGGATCATTTTTGCTCGAGTTATCGCGCTAACGGACATATATATATATATATATATATATATATATATATATATATATATATATATATATATATATAAATATATATATGAATTTGAACGGATGGTGTTTTTGGCCTCTAGGGACCTCAAAATGAAAAAAAAATCGGTCCCGCGTCCAGGTCTTACCATGAGTACTACGGTAATAGCTTATTCCCTATATGGGAAATTCGCTAAAATGAATAAAACACCCCAGGAAAACTCGTTCCAGTGACGTACCAGAAGACCCCTGATTTTCCTAATATTACAAATCTTTTAAATTGTCATCTCCTGACTATGGGAAGTTATTCTAGAAGACATCCAAATCACATATTTTTTTATCCGTAAAATAAATATCATTCCACATAGCAATTCACTGTGAAGCCACTACGGGTGTCTCCGCTACATTTAACATGAGTCTATGTACCGTAACCCTTCATAACCTGCTGGGTACCTGCTCCGACCGGTAATAATTTGCTCCAAATCACCACTATTAGTATTTATAAAATGTAAAATAACGACCGATATAAAATGTAGCCCAACCATCGGCTACAACTGTTGGTTTTCAATAAGTGGGTGTTAACTGGCGGGTTTGGAAGTGTTTCGCGATCGTTTTCGGTTGTTAGACGTCGTTGGAGCGCGGTTTACATGACACATAACACAACACTGGACAGTGTGTCAGTGTCAGGTCATTAAAGGTCCCGTTGTGGTGTGAAACAGAAAGGTTGGGTAGGGTCTGTACCCGTTACGTATACTAACTAATGTAGGGCACACGGCTAAAGGTATTGTGTTGGTTGGATGATATTGTTAGATGAAGTAATATCTCGACAATATGGTGCCTTAACTTCAGAGTTGTCAGTAGAATTTAATTAATCTTTGTACTGTAATATGTTTTAAACAATAATTTATAATGTAAATTGAATAAATCTCGTTGTGACACTAATGTGTCTGTGGAAAAGAAAGAATCTGCCTAGGCTGTCGATGGATGCTTGAGTTTACGGGACTCAATTGACCAAACAGCAGGTCATTAAAGCCTGTGTCACACTACGCTACTTTACTAGCAGCTAGCGAAATAGCAGCTACTAAGTAGCCAATGTGACATAGACAGTAGCAGCTACTAAGAGTAGCGCGCTAGTGAAATTTTACTAGCATGGAAAGTTGTGCTACTAAACTGCGCTAGTGAGTCACGTGACCAACTAGCAGCTATCAAGTAGCGACTGTCGCCCAGTGTGACAGCTTCAATAGCAGACTAGCGGCTACTTGCACCACGTGCTGTCTGCCTGATTTGTTTATTCTCGTTCATTTTGAATAATTTCTGAAGTAATCATGAGTGATCCGAAGTGGGGTGGGGGAGATGTGATTAATTTTTTGAACCTGTATAAAAAATATCCGTGTCTTTGGGACATAACCTCTCTTGAGCTAAACTAGTAGTAGCAGCTAGTGAATAGACGCTACCAAAATAAGTGTGACAGGAAAAGTAGCTGCTATTTCAGTAGCTGCTACTAGGTAGCTGCTAGTAAGTAGCCAAGTGTGACACAGGCTTAACAGATAGCAGGTTTTAACAGATGTTTAAACGTAAGATTGAAATTACTTTCGCAAAATTCCGCCAGATAGCTCAAATCACAGTATCTATCTATCTATATATTAATAGGCAAGCATGTTTCTTTAAAACCTTTTTTCTCAGCTCGTGTGCATCGTAGGGAAAATCTACGCATACCGTTAGAAAGCTATTTTCCTGTAGGTGTGCAGAATCCCTTTATAAATTTAAATAGGCTCAAAGATAAGCGCAAAAAATGAGTATAAAAATTTGAAAAAAATTACATGGATCTTATGCGTTGCCATGCTGGTGACGAAATAACAACGAAATATAAACAGAAAATCAAAACAAATGGAAGAAACACCAATCACATGTTTTATTTACAGTGTGGGGTGAAACATTAACATAAGTGAGTACATTACATATTTTTGGTCGAGTTTCGACCACTGGACATTACTCGTATGGTTTTAAATCGCTCAGCAAAACCTGTTGCAGGATAAGTAGTAACGAATTTGCGTGGACTCAAGTTGTATGATTATTTCAAGGAATTTAAAGGATTTTTTTATTAGAATACTTTTAAATGATGCCTACAGTGAGTGGGGTAATAGTAGTTTACGCAACGATTGCGTAAAGACTATTAACGCGAGTTGCGTACACTACTTTACCTACGACCGTTTTTTAATTACTATCAATCTGGATTTAATTACTAACAATCACTTCTCATAACTTAGAGAGGTTATGTTTTCGTGTATTGTCATTGCCACTGAAAGTGATGCAACGACTTGTTGTATAATCAGCTGATTTCTTGTAATTACGTGATTGTTAAACTTCGTTAAATATTACATTGCTAGCAGCATTCTTACCATAAATAATATTGTATCAGGTACAATTCGGCAAATATTTCATTTATTTTTGGACTTCCACCAACTTAATTAAGAATACGCGAGTATCAACATGAACAAGTCGGATCAACAATGATCAGCTGATTAGTTGACGTTCGAAGCATTACAATTTTAATTCTTTTCTCTCAATACTTGAACCTCATTGGTCCGTTACCTGTGTGGATATGAGAAAACTATGCGGATATGAAATGAAACTATGCGGATATGAAAGTAAACAGCTGTAAAGTGAAACTTTTCAATTCTAAGAACTGGACTGAAATGGCTACTTTAAAAAACGGTCGTAGGTAAAACTACTTATCCTCATGTCTAACAAACTTAAATCAAACTATGAATATTGTGAAAGCAATATCTTCGCTGGTGATCATACACATCTGAAAATGCAATTCATCACACAGCCCAATCCAGGTTAAACATACTAAACATGACGGTTAGCACTGCATAATTGAACGTTTGCTGAGAAAACTCGTCCGTGTTGGCTCCTCGCCATACTAGTGTCGTTCTCACACCTCTCAACTATTAGCAGCATTGATATACAGAACAGACATAAACTCGCCACCTTGTAATACAGTCATCGCTGGTCCAGTGTAAGTCCAAGTTTGCATCTCAAGTGATGTGATTGAACTGATGGTCATTGGTTGTCTGAATATTTATCCCTGACTAGGAAATGCAATGTTACAGACCGTTCGCTCTCGTAATTTTGTTGATGTTTGGTTTCATATATTTTTGTACGTCCCGCCTTCACATCTAGCTCAAGTTCGGAGCTGTTTTACACACTTCAAGCTAGTCCTAGAGGGTCGCGGAATTATCACATAGATACAATCCTTTGGTGATTGGTGGGATTTTAACCTGGGACCTCGGGCTCCCAAGCCCCGCGCTCTACCACTAGGCCAGCTCGTTCCCCTGAATGAAGGAATGAAGTTCTTAAACACAAAGTGAGGCAACGTTGTGTGAGAGGCAATTCCCTTTTTAGACGTAGCTGGACCTAAAGTTTTAGCACAGCTCTTCACCGGGTCATAACGTAATTTGGTGATTACGTAGCTAAACGTAATTGTTGTTTGGTGGAATTCGAACCTTGGTATCCAGATAAGCTTAGAGCTCTCCACCATAACGTCCAATAAATATGGACTGTATTATGTATATAGTATGAGAGATATACGTGTTCTTCTGTTAGCAGGACGACTCTCTTCCTACGACCCTTCATCTTGAGCGTAATGATGTATGAGTATATGGATCCAGGCCACCGGTCGTAAATTCAGGGTCCATATTTATATAATCTAACCTAACCTAACTTAAACAAACCTCTATATGTGGATTAGGGCCAGAGGTGGCCGGTTCTCCTGTTCCCAACATGCAGAAATGGATCCAGTGTGGTTCATAATTTATGGGATCTTTTTATTGGAATACTTTTATATTATGCTCTCCACCGTACCAGCATGTTTTTAAGGATGAATGTCTCGTTTAGTGCCTTTTGAGGATTGGATTCATATAATCATTAAGTACCGAGCAAGTCAGGACGACAAGTTTTAGGATTGAAATTAATTGTTAACTTTGTTTATTGTACAGACGGGGAAAGTAAAAGATTGAAAGAAGTGTGTTGGATAAC
This sequence comes from Macrosteles quadrilineatus, assembly GCF_028750875.1. Classification (NCBI taxonomy): domain Eukaryota; kingdom Metazoa; phylum Arthropoda; class Insecta; order Hemiptera; family Cicadellidae; genus Macrosteles; species Macrosteles quadrilineatus. Next base: position 62,956,524 of record NW_026542599.1, read on the forward strand.
GATTTATTTACATTAACAGCTGTTTCGCCCTAAACAGGTGATCCAACAGGTGAGTTTTAACGTCTGCTCAGAACTGACATTGAATTGCATTGATGCGTAACTTATGACTAACGCAATGGATTCAGACCTGGAAATAGAAAGAAGTCCTGTATTATCGAGATTCCAACAACAGAAAACGTTGGTTGTAGCAACAGGTTAGAAAGTTGTACAAACAGTGGATTCGTGCGTCTATCGATGTTGTGATTGTTGTGTTTTCCGTAATGAGGATGAGGCTGGTCCTTGGACGTGTTTTTGGATATTCCTCCTTCTAGTCACGCATCACCAACGGCGTCACGCATAGTGACGTCAGTTGTAACGCTGTAACGTCAGTTATAATGCGTTGTAACCCCATATCTCTAGACCTTCCTCGTTCATGTATTTGTAACCTATTGAAAACGTCGAATTGCCCTGAAACTGAAATAAACTCCAAAGAAGGGAAGATTGTTTGGTGTCGATTATATTGACGGGGTAGCACGGTAGCAGGCGAGGTTGCCTGTTCGATCCTAAACAAAGTGGAGACTTGAGTTTGATTTTGGCACGGAACTGTGAGATTTACATAGTAATTGACTATGAAAACACGTCAAAACATTGTATAGTGTAACACTGGACCCGAATATTATACCTAGTAAGATGTCAGTGATTGCAGCAATAATTAAGTCCATAGATACCGCTAATGTAAATGCTACTTTAATTCAGAACATGATATCCATAATGCACTTTCCCTGCAACAGCGTACGTACAATTTCTTTGGTATTAGAACAAATATTTCGAGATGGTAAACAACTCTTCAGCGGCTGTTTAAAATTAACGAAATTAATATTGCTCTTATGGTGGGCAAATCCAAGATGGACGTTGGCTTCCATGAACTCCCTTGGAAATAAATTAAAAAAAAAAACAAAGACAATTTTTAATCTCATTGTATACAAGAAAATATAATCACTTTGGTGTTTGAAAAACTATTTTTGGATGATAATTAACTCTTCAGCAGCTGTTTGAAACTATCCAAGATGGCCGCTAGCCTCCGAGTAGACTTAAGGACCTACAAGGCAGGCTTCCACGGTCAAAGTACTGTCATAGACTTTAAGGGAGTATGTTTTATCTATGGTACTGTCAAACCTTGATCTTCAACAATGAATGTGTCATTGAACTGGTGAAAATACTCGCCGAGGGTTTGGATGAGTTTCAGCAATCCATTTTCGTCTTCTGGACAAGCTGCAATTATACTGGATTCGATTGAGTTACGACTTGAGGTGTAGCTTAGAGACGGATCGTTGCAACGAATCCGTAACTGTCGCGGGTAAACCTCTTTTCAACATTGTGTTGTCTGTTCGCGGAAAAAATATTTGTGTAGGCCTACAGACATACCTCGACCGTAGGTCGTACATCAGTTGCTAGGCGGCGGAGAATCCGCTGCGTCATCCTGGATACGTCCGTCATTTGCCACACACGGTGACGGCCAACATCTGCATTGGCACCACACTACGTACAGGTGTTGTGCGGTTGAACACATTTAACAGGGACTTGTGTTATAGCTTCAATTGAACTGACCTGAAGGTATATAAACAAGTTTTAAAAATGCCGCATTGGTTGCATACAATATTACCCGCTTTAAAATGATCCATCTACAACCTTTTACTGAGGAAGATCAGCTGGGTTTTAATCATGGTCGTTTTGTTAAAAGTCCAATGATCAAGGACAACAGAGTCCAGTTTTGAACCATCAAATAGCTTCTGACTTTTCTCAGGATCGAATAGGCAACCCTATACTAGCGACCTCTTTAGGCATTCTTTGCAGTTTTGCACACCGCGTCGAACTACTGTACATTTAATTTTCACCATAATATATAATTTGTGTAGCTAGCTGATCTAGTGGAAGAGCTCGGGACTTTGGAGCACGAGATACCGGGTTCAAATCTCGCCATTCATCAATAAATTTTATCCATGTGACATAGCCGCAACCCTCTAAACTTTAGCATGAAGCAATGCGTAAAACAGTTCCGGGCTAGAAACTAGCGTCCTAAGATGTGAAGGTGGGACATACAAAAATATATTATACTATCGTCGATCACTTATCATATTTTAGAAGTACGCCACATACTTTAAGCATACGATTAAGAATTTACACTAGGAAATTAATCATAAAATCCTCTATACAAATTCGTTCCGTACCGTTAAACTTGACATGTTTAAATGCAAGTGAATCCAAGCTTGCAGGATCCCATTTTGACCTGTGTGGTTGGTAACTCCTCCCTTATCTCATGATAACACTACGTCAGACCAGACTGTAGGGTTGCGAGTCTCATTATCATATCACCCTCTACTAGCCTTGTCGTGCAAGATCCTTATCTACTCCAAGGTATCCCTGGGCTAGAGGCGTGACCGTACGTTGCACTCCCATAATGTTGCATTGAAATTACTGTAATACACCAATACACCATTGTGGTTATGGTGTTATCTATGTCGCCATCGCACACCGTGGGATTTATGGGATATGCATGTAGTTCCTGTAATTTCTATAGGATCTGCCATGGGACATTGATGTAAGTCCCATTCAAGATTGGTAGTCCTCGTCTTGTATGAAGGTTTTCTCGTGGAACCAGTTCGCCATTGTAATTAGAGAGTAACATACGAGCCCAATGAAATCCTTATATAAAATACGTGAATGTGATTTCTACGAAACACTACTCCTCCGTTAATAATGGACGGATTTTTACAAACGAGGTGTCAAAATTAAGTATTTTTTGTGTAGACGCCCCCTTTCACAAATTCCTGTAATAAAAGTCTTCGGGCTTTGCCCCACAGGCCATCAAAATCCCAATGTATTTCTAATGAAGAAAAGATTTTGTTTACTTAAACAAACGAATAATTTGTATTAATTACAGCTGTTCATAGTAAACACATGACACACACAAGAGTGTTCGTTTTCAGAGTGAGTTCGTTTTCAGTTTCGATATGGAGTGGAGTGAGTGAGCGTTCGTTTTCAGAGTGAGTTCGTTTCTAGTTTCGATAGCTGGAGTGGAGTGATTGATTACATATTATCTTTGAGTTGACTCTTTTTAGTCAACGTAAATTGTGACTGTTATTCGTTAAAAAAAACTCCTTCAGTATTTTGCAATTTCTCGAATTCGAGCAACAGGTGCACTAGTATTAAAAAATAGGCCGAACTCACCAGGTCTTTCACCATCAATGATGAATTGAACATGGTGATACACTTCCATTTGTAAAGGCAGCATTTCTCGATAACTCATCCTCTTTATTTCCCAAATATATATTTTCCTTCCAGTTAAATTGTTCAATTGCCAAGGCTCACCCTTATGCTATAACAAAATTTAACACTTTTCTGGTAGATTCGGCACACAGTGTCATCAAATGACTTCTTATTCCTGTTTACGTTTTAGAAGCATTTATTCTCATTGCTGAAAGAGCCATAAATATAAACTGAGTCGTAAGAAGTTTCTCTTTATTTTACGTTACAATGTGTTTGAACCTAGAGACCTCACACGTTGAACTCAACTGTTCGTAAAAGACTCGTTATTTAGGTGATTAAGCGTTCTCTAACTCTTTTATAAAGGAATGAATTGCTGTTAGTCAAGGATCTGTAAATGGCACGTTACTTCGAATACAGTATTTATTCACTTAAACGCCATTACGTCATTGACCGCCGGTCGCCGGTTCGATCCTGAGAAAAGCGTGTAACTTTTTAATGGCTCGAAACTGCACCCAGCTGGTCTTAGAGTCAGTAACAAAGCTACACAATGCATCACACTCAATTCTACACTCATCCTCTACTCACTTTTGGGTTATACACGCACATAGTTGGCGTCCCCATCTCAAATAAATGTGATTATTATATGAGCGTGATCTTTAGTAAGAGACATTTCAGGCTATCACATTGGTTCACTGGGATTTAAAATAATGCTTCAAGGAGACATATTTTACCATTTTATTAATGCTAAATCTAGAATAGTCTTGATCGCATACGATTATCCAAGTTTATATGTGCTATTAATACTATTTTGTACTGTGGTTCTATAAACGAAGGTGTCGATGAACGATTTTATACCTATACTAGCTGACCCGGCGAACTTCGTATCGCCTAAGTTATAGGTTTCCCCTAAGACCGATGGAAAGAAAGTAACGTTACGTTTAATTTCCAAGATGATCTCGTTCGCATCGCTCAATCACGTCCTGGTTGAAGTTCGTTCGCTACGCTCACTCACCTTTGGGTTGGAGCTCGTTCGCTACGCTCACTCACCTTTAGGTTGGAGCTCGTTCGCTGCGCTCACTTGCCTTCAGGTTAGCTCGTTCGCTACTTCGCATCGCTCAATCACGTCCTGGTTGAAGTTCGTTCGCTACGCTCACTCACCTTTGGGTTGGAGCTCGTTCGCTACGCTCACTCACCTTTAGGTTGGAGCTCGTTCGCTGCGCTCACTTGCCTTCAGGTTAGCTCGTTCGCTACGCTAACTCGCCTCCAGGTTGAAGTTCGTTCGCTACGCTCACTCACCTTTTGGTTGCAAATTAGCTGTTGTCATAAAATGTAAAAGAAATAATAGTGCTGCACCCTGTTGGTAATCCTTGTAACTTTAATGCTATTGAACATCATAGAACAGAACCAACTTGTTTAATTGAAACAGCTGTTAAGATTCATTAATTCCATTTCTCATAAGGTTAACATGGGAAACTCCAGAGCCACTGGGGCGGAGCCCTTTTAAGAATTTCGAAACGGGAAATAGTTTACGTCCGATTCGCATACCTACAGAATTTACACACCAAATTTCATAACGATCGGTGAAGTCGTTCCGGAGGAGTTTGCAGACAAACACTGTGAACTGTGACACGAGAATTTTATATATTAGACTAGCTGACCCGGCGAACTTCGTATCGCCTAAGTTATAGGTTTCCCCTAAGACAGACCGATGGAAAGAAAGTACCGTTACGTTTAATATTCAAGATGATCTCGTTCGCATCGCTCAATCACGTCCTGGTTGAAGTTCGTTCGCTACGCTCACTCACCTTTGGGTTGGAGCTCGTTCGCTGCGCTCACTTGCCTTTAGGTTGGAGCTCGTTCGCTACGCTAACTCGCCTCCAGGTTAGCTCGTTCGCTACGCTCACTCGCCTCCAGGTTGAAGTTCGTTCGCTACGCTCACTCACCTTTTGGTTGCAAATTAGCTGTTGTCATAAATGTAAAAGAAATAATAGTGCTGCACCCTGTTGGTAATCCTTGTAACTTTAATGCTATTGAACATCATAGAACAGAACCAACTTGTTTAATTGAAACAGCTGTTAAGATTCATTAATTCCATTTCTCATAAGGTTAACATGGGAAACTCCAGAGCCACTGGGGCGGAGCCCTTTTAAGAATTTCGAAACGGGAAATAGTTTACGTCCGATTCGCATACCTACAGAATTTACACACCAAATTTCATAACGATCGGTGAAGTCGTTCCAGAGGAGTTTGCAGACAAACACTGTGACACGAGAATTTTATATATTAGATTACTCGTGAGGAGTGAGGACCAAAAGGTGTATATAACAAGTAGGCCAGCTAATCAGAAACTAACGTTTGAAAGTAAGATTAGTCATTTACATCCCAAGGCAAGTGGCGACCGACTGTATACATTTATAAATCAGAATGAACCGAGCTATAAATAGTAGTCGGGTCTGCACGCAATGCATAACGAACGTCCAGCGCCCGGCCTTCTGGCTACTAAATTGTGCATCATGAATACATTATGGCGAAATTGTAACTGGTACAAGTGTACCAGTCATGTTCTATGTCATTTAACTGTTACACCGTCTAAAAATACAACAGTGGTACATATTTCATGTTGGTGACTTGCCGATATGGCTGCAGTTATATTTATTCAGTTAAGCCTCAGCACGTTGCATGCTCAAGTAATAGTGGTGAGTTGTATGAACTGTAATGAAAGGGTTGGAATATGTTATTTTATTGCAAGTATATTATTTAGTTCCCAGTGTATTAGGTTTTGTATACGTCAAAATCCGTCACGCTATAAGTAGTTAGTTAGTGTAGTTTTTCTTAAAATAATATGGGTTACGAGCCTCCATAATTTTATATTTCCTCAGTAGATGACTTGATACGTCATATATTCTGAAGATGAAATCACGGAAGTTGATAACTACGAGACTAACTTCCACGTTCGGATCAAGGTTTGGAATGTTCCCTCAAAAACGTAAAAATTGGCGAGAATAGCGCAATATTTCATTATACAATATTTTTAACAATTCCTTAGGTTTGCTGCTACAGGGAAGTTAACAAAGGGGTTTTAAGTGAAACGTTTATAGTTAGTATGAAATAAATAAATCTTCCAAATTTGCCAAAGTTTGTTTATAAACAAGCAAACTGCTACAGTTTACTTATTATGAATTAGAATATCACGGAGTTCCATTTTTACTAGTGTACTTGTTGCTCGAATTCGAGCAATTGCTAAGTGTTACAGGCTTTATTTTAAAACGAATAACAGTCATAATTTCTGATGACTTTAAAAGATTCGACTCAAAGATTATGGAAATACTCAAGATGTACATAACAGATCGATATAATCAACATTTCTTGTAAATAAGGTATCATTTTTCAAAAGCTGATCTTGTTTTTTAGTGTTTTCTACAAATATCCTTACTCATAGCCGCATTATTTTGTCCATAATAACGATTATAAATTCTAAAAAAAATTATTTCTATTTCTTCCCCTATGTTTGTTTGCAAATCGGCTCTTTCAATGATTACTAAGAAATGGAGCAAAGTGTCAATTCAGATTTCTTTTTAATATTAAATTATCCAGGCTCTCTCGCTTTTTTCCATTGTAATATTTACGCCAACCAAAATTTAAATAGTAAATACTTCATTTCAACCAAGTCAGTAAATGTTTGTAGCAAACTGTTAAATTAGCAAACTTATTGCCTGTTTACAATTAATTATTAATTATTAATTATTAATTATTAATTATTCTTCTCACTTCTAATTTCTGACAACAGCTGGAGTTTCATAACAGTTTTTGTTTCCCATGTTAATCTTATGGAGAAATACGAAATTTAAAAGGGCCCAAGGGCCTCACTCTCTAATTATTTCCCTAAAAAGACAATTTCCTGCAAAACTTCACGTTACGCTCTTTCCAATGACACCTAAAACATGTCAATCGGTTCAGTAGTTTCGGAGGAGTAATTGTCACAAAAAACTTGCTTGCGTATTAAATAAGTATATATATAGAATATAGATACTATTACTAGCTGTAACCCGCGGGCTTTGCCCCGTTTAACTTCTTAATTTTCAATATTATCTCGTTCGCATGGCTCAATCACGTCCTGGTTGAAGTTTGTTCGCTACGCTCACTCACCTTTAGGTTGGAGCTCGTTCGCTACGCTCACTCACCTTTAGGTTGGAGCTCGTTCGCTGCGCTCACTTGCCTTCAGGTTAGCTCGTTCGCTACGCTAACTCGCCTCCAGGTTGAAGTTCGTTCGCTACGCTCACTCACCTTTTGGTTGCAAATTAGCTGTTGTCATAAATGTAGAAGAAATAATAGTGCTGCACCCTGTTGGTAACCCTTGTAACTTTAATGCTATTGAACATCATAGAACAGAACCAACTTGTTTAGTTGAAACAGCTGTTAAGATTCAATAATTCCATTTCTCATAAGGTTAACATGGGAAACTCCAGAGCCACTGGGGCGGAGCCCGAAAGGATTTTTGAAATAAGAATATGCCTATATGTTTATCGGGAATATGAGCTATCATCATGCCGAATTTCAGCCCAATCCGACCAGTATTTTTCGCGTTCACTTGTCACAAACATCCAAACTTTCTCATTTATAATATTAGTAGGATACTGAGAATGCACTGTTGTTCAAATCATAGAGATAAACTTGAGTTGAGGTAGGTCAGTTAAAGAAGACAAAAAGTCTCTGCAAAGGGGAGAATAGTGACGACTACGGATTGTTGCGAGATAATCGGGTGATTGTGTTTTGGTAGATGTACATTCGTCATCAAATACATATTGTATATTTCCACGTATAAACATTCTTTTTCTCGTTTATATCTACTTCTGTGACATTTATCTTACGTTATATTGTATGGGAGGGAACAGTCCAAACTCTGATCTTGTTACTATCTAACATCGACCTTTTGTAAGATAGCATCGTTAATTGGTAGTCCAATGAAAAAATGGTATGCGAGCCTGGAAACGAACTCAGGAATCAAACCAAATCTTTGCACAATTAAGGAATCTGAGATTCCAGGAAATCTTAAATGAATACATCTAACGCTGATCTGTATCAAGATGTACGCGCTGAGCCGCGCGGCGGAGTGTGGGCATTTAACTGTGGCAAGGTCACTGGCCTGCTGTAGCATTCAACATTCCATGAGCCTGTAGGCCTACACAGGACACTGTACATGCCGCTGATTGGCCGCGAATAGCGATGGCGATCGTACAGTGACGTAATTGGACAACTACCGGAATCTCCGCGGCTGGAACAGTTTGAATTTCAGTCATAGCTTTAGCGACAGTGACAGTCAAATGATTATTGAGCTAATGTTCAAGGTATGGAATGAGAAGACGCAAATGTTAGTTGATTACTTCTCTCACAAAAATAACAGATTTCCAATTAAATTAAATTGTGATTTTTCGTGGATGGAATGAAATCAAATGTCTGTATTACTTGTAGCTTGGAATCGTCAAAGTAAATTAAAGTAACGTGTGTTATACAAAGCAAACTATGCAAAAATACAATCTGAGAAAGTACAAAAGCCATGCTTTTGTACACAATGTTAATTCACAAAAAACTCGGTTAAAACCAACCTACTTTCACAATAAGTTTGTTTATTTCAACTTACTCAAAATCTTCAAAATGTTGTCTGTACGTGTTAATGAGCTAACTTTTAGCACCTTTTGAAAATTGTAATGTCTCCTAACTGTGAAAAAATCATATTACCTAGAGCCTATGTAATGAATTTTTCCTATATTAAAAATTATATTACCAGTACAGCAGCTAAATTTTACCAAACATATATATACTGTATCTGGAAAGCTGGATATAGATAGGCTAAACACAGTGTAAATGAAATGCACCAAAATATGAGCCTGTTCAGACTTAAATTTCTTCAACAAATTAGGAGAAATATTGTTCCTGCCAGAAGAGGTTTTGTTGATTAGTTGATTAACCTATTTATAATCGAAACAACAGATTCAAAGACAAACAGGAAATAAGTCCCTAACCCTTAACCAGTCTAGCTCTCAGGTAGATTTTATGTTGTTCAATGTTGTTTTGCCCAAAACCGTTTTTTTATAGTACCAATGTAAAATATACAGGGATGGTAAGTACAGTATGTGCATTAGGTGCATAGTGTGACTGATATGTAGATGGATGTAGGTTGCACTGATATATGGGTTATTGGGTGTTGTGTCAGCCTACTTCACGGGTCGTCATCATGTTAGACATGCACCATGTGGAGTCTTGTGTGTCGAGTAAAAAATATACACTGAGTGTCTTGCAAGAGCTGAGGAAGAGATGGATATAAATAGACATTGTGTGACTGATGAAAGTTGTATAGTGTTTGGTTTGTACGTTACATTTATTGGTATATCTCTGTAGAAAACAAAGCAGGCCAAAGCAAGCATAAAACAGATCACAGTAATTATATCGCTAAAAATTCAATCTTTCACTGTCATTCAAAATATAAATACTCCCGGTCAACAATAAATCAACCGGACCATTAGAGTCTTATTTGTACCAACATGCAATCGTTGCGAAGATCTGCCCGGTAAGGAAACAAGTAGGTAATTGAAACATTTAAATTCACCGAACAGGTGAGGAAAGTGGCGGTAATGAAACAGAGAAATAGAACGAGCGGAAAACCTGATTTGAAAACCTGAACTCCACATGAGTCGATCTCGGAGCAGTTCATTAGGTGGAATCTGGGCTGTAACTCAAATAACTTTATGGAACCAGGTTGCCACTGTAATGATCTGCCCGGGTAAAAAAACATTCTTAACTCGGTTTTGTCAATTTGTCATTCCAAAAATGGAGTTCCTACTAAGTGACTGTTTCGCTGAACTGTTAAAACGAGGAAGAAGTACTAGCCACAATATTTTAGTGGGATATAAGTACGAGAGGAATGAATCTGAAATTTGCAAATGATTTTCCAATTTTAATTGACATTAGATGTATTTTTGTAGGCAAAGATAGAGGGTATTGAGGAAACTAGTATAGAGTTGTAGCATTATTTCAGTAATGATAATAATTTGGGCTGATAAAAAAGGGAAACTAGATCAAGTTTTAAATCATCAAAAAGCTAAACATTCCCCAGAATTGAGCCAGTATTTTTTTATTTGAGTTGTGCTATGGCCTAATTTACACTCACCCAAGAATAGGATACATACAGATGACACATAGAAGGAAGGAGGGCATTTAAAAATTAACGTATTGAAAGAAATATTATAAAAAAAAATAAACTCAGGATGATTCAATTTTGATATCTTTACAGTGAATATGTTTAGTGATATCTTTACGTCTTTAAATAATGAGAGACATGTGTCTGAGTACAATTTATATTCAGAGAAATATTCATAGATCGGTTGGTAATAACTTCCTTTCAGTTGTACATTTTACCCAGTTGATAGGAAATTGGCAGATTATACGTTTTATTAATTTTATAAATACTGTTCTACATCTTATACTTCGCAAGAGGAATGATGTAGAAGAGGTATACCGTGATGGTCAGGTGTAATATGGACTAATGGAGGGAAAACAACAAAGAGGAACACAGTGTCCTACATGTGACAATGGGATAACTGATGATGGTGTCTTTGTATACCTCAACACCAGCCTCATCAAACAGAATGTGTAATGCTGTTAGTTGATTGAACGTACTTTCCTTCATCATTGGTGTATTGTGAATCAATCATGTTTTGGTAAACAGTTTGGTGTAGGCTAAGATACTAAATTCATCAAACAGGAATGATTTTTTAAATGTGATAATGTGTACACCCAAATTTTGAGAAGTTTTTTGAAAGTAAAATGTTTACAATATAGGCTAAAGGTTTTATTACCATTTGTAAAGCCAAGTGATACTTTTTCTTAAGTTGAACTTACCTGGATTCATATCACTTAGTGGCTCCATTTTGAAGTTAATGTCTTGAGGACTTGTAAATGAGGTCATCAAAAGGTGTTTAACCATGACATGTCAATGCATATAGTGTTCACCTTGCAATCAGAACACAGGGACTCATGATTGTATGTTCTCCACAGATGTGACGGAGAAGACGTGAGACTGATGTTGTGGGACACTGCAGGTCAGGAGGAGTTTGATGCCATCACCAAGGCTTACTATCGTGGTGCTCAGGCCTGTGTGTTGGCGTTCTCTACCACAGACAGGGACTCATGATTGTATGTTCTCCACAGATGTGACGGAGAAGACGTGAGACTGATGTTGTGGGACACTGCAGGTCAGGAGGAGTTTGATGCCATCACCAAGGCTTACTATCGTGGTGCTCAGGCCTGTGTGTTGGCGTTCTCTACCACAGACAGGGACTCATGATTGTATGTTCTCCACAGATGTGACGGAGAAGACGTGAGACTGATGTTGTGGGACACTGCAGGTCAGGAGGAGTTTGATGCCATCACCAAGGCTTACTATCGTGGTGCTCAGGCCTGTGTGTTGGCGTTCTCTACCACAGACAGGGACTCATGATTGTATGTTCTCTACAGATGTGATGGAGAAGACGTGAGACTGATGTTGTGGGACACTGCAGGTCAGGAGGAGTTTGATGCCATCACCAAGGCTTACTATCGTGGTGCTCAGGCCTGTGTGTTGGCGTTCTCTACTACAGACAGGGACTTATGATTGTATGTTCTCCACAGATGTGACGGAGAAGACGTGAGACTGATGTTGTGGGACACTGCAGGTCAGGAGGAGTTTGATGCCATCACCAAGGCTTACTATCATGGTGCTCAGGCCTGTGTGTTGGCGTTCTCTACTACAGACAGGGACTCATGATTGTATGTTCTCCACAGATGTGACGGAGAAGACGTGAGACTGATGTTGTGGGACACTGCAGGTCAGGAGGAGTTTGATGCCATCACCAAGGCTTACTATCGTGGCGCTCAGGCCTGTGTGTTGGCGTTCTCTACCACAGACAGGGACTCATGATTGTATGTTCTCTACAGATGTGATGGAGAAAACGTGAGACTGATGTTGTGGGACACTGCAGGTCAGGAGGAGTTTGATGCCATCACCAAGGCTTACTATCGTGGTGCTCAGGCCTGTGTGTTGGCGTTCTCTACCACAGACAGGGACTCATGATTGTATGTTCTCTACAGATGTGATGGAGAAGACGTGAGACTGATGTTGTGGGACACTGCAGGTCAGGAGGAGTTTGATGCCATCACCAAGGCTTACTATCGTGGCGCTCAGGCCTGTGTGTTGGCGTTCTCTACCACAGACAGGGACTCATTTGATGCTGCTCACTCGTGGAAAATGAAGGTAGAGTTTGCAAAAGAATTAAAAATATTCAAAAGTGTGTAGCTGAGTAAGTCACTCTCAAAGTTTTCTACAGTCTAAAATCCTAGTATTTTCTCACTTAGTAGTTTTGCTGTGATTGTTGCTATGACGTAAAAATACAATAGCTTGCAATAACTTTTTCATTCAGTTTGGCGATGTTGAAAAGTCTGTATACTTCAGAAATCATTAATTAACATCAGTACTGTGTGTTTGCTCAATTCAACTTTTTTAATTTTCAAATTGGCTGCACCTTTAATATGGGAATGGGATTGATTTGAAAAGCCTCCTTATCTTCTCACGTCCCATTAAAGTTTCCTCCTTCATCATCTGCCCTCTCTTGATCTTTTAATCATACCCTCCCACCACATTTGTACAGGTATTCCTTTAATCTCCTTCCCTATATCCCCATCTACTACATTTCGCTATTAATCCTCTTCTCTAGCATTCTTCTTCAAAGAAAAAAAAAACATCTAAGTCTTGTTGTCTTGTTTTTTTCTGTTCACATAATAAACTCCTCAACTCTGACTCTTCTGATCTCGATGTGGGTAACTGTGTTCCGCCTGGTATACTCGCTATTCTATACCTAATTAATACCATTCAAAAGCCTAATTTCTTCACATTGTATTCCGCTCTGTTCTCTTCCGTGAATAGTATTCCTTATGTTTGCCAGTAAGTAACTGTTAGCCTGCAATGCTAATAAACAGATCAATCACTTCTAGTTTCATACTTGCACCACTTTACCAAAGGGTGATATACACTCCATGATAATACCTCCCTGAAGGTTATGAGATGCTAGATGTGTAGCCTTGACCACAGAATGGTAGCCATTATGGGATTATGGTCCAATTTTCCTTTCCACTCGCAAATTACCCCGTCTGACCTGCAGAATGATTCCCTCAATTTTCAAGATTGCTTTTTCCCTTCTCAATTGTTTCACTGTGATTCTGTTTGTATGGGTTAATAGAGTACAACAGTGAGTTCAGGTTTTACTGTTAATGGTATTTTTAAAGTTATATTTTTTATATACGTAAGCCACCACTATGTACTTGAGATGTGTAAAAACCCCTAATTGTTACAATTTGGCTCCCCATGTAATATTTTTTTTGGTAACTTCATTTCGAAATAGGGTTTGATTCTACTTATGTTTCTACCACTCAAAAATTGTGTATGTGTAACAAAAGTGAATCAAAACTGAAAAATTAATTTTTTGGGGTCTAATATTGATTGTTTTTACAAAATTTTGAAATATAAGCTACACCTAATAGTGAGTATTTGAAGCTTGTGTATTGATTGGCTCTGTCCAACAGGAAATCAAACTTTTAGAAATTTAACATGGTCCTTATGTATTGATTTGGTCGCTATGTTGGTTTATCAAAATGCTAACAATGAAAAGGAAACAAAAGAGACGTAACATAAATATGTTTATACAAGCACATTTAAAAGCGGGACAAAAGAAAAGAAAAATTGGAATAATACCAGTAGGCGTATTTTTAAATGATCGAAGAACCAATGTAAAATTTCATTAAACATACAACATACTGTTTTAACAATAATTTAGTAACAAATTATGTGACAAATTTAATGACTACTATTTTAAAGAAATCAATTTCTGGTTATAAATTACATTTTTTAAATGCTTGCCTCCGCTCAATATTGCAAGCAGAAAACTTCATTGTACACTTAAGTATTAATTAATGTTACAGACAATCAAATATTCATCAGTAGAGTGAACTTATCATCCTTATTGTTACAAAACTATCATTGGTGCTCGGTAAAATTAAAAACGGTCGAAGGGAGCGATGCCACCAAGGAAGGAAGAGGAAGAACTGATCGTGGGAAAATGTTGTTAATTAACGTGAACATGTGGAAGTGCAGCAATGCACAGGAGTGGGAACCTCAACTGACGGTGTTACTTGTTAATTGTACCTCAGACTCCAGGCTTTATTGTTACTAGTTACTCTGACTTTCACTTTCACTCATGAGACCTTTGTCTTTATAGTTAGATTTATATGTGAAAGGGAAGGCAGGAATTTAAACTGTCTTTTCACTACATAATGAGCTGTCAATTGTTTACTGAGATGGTTTTGACTAGGTTGGAGCTGGAGGAAGAGTAAGCTGGTTTTGCAGGATTAGTTCGTTGTTTTCAGCGTGTTTAGTGTCCAAGGAAAGTTGATGAAAGTATTGGACTATTTATGTCTTTGTTAGATAAAAGTAGGTGTGGTTTGATAAAGATATTTTTAATAGGGTATCGTGTTTTATATTGCATAGTTAAATAACTTGTAATATGATGATCAACTAAATTAAACAAGGAAGACTGTGTGACTTATTGGTTGGCGTCCAATAAGCCAATGTACTAGGATGACATTTTTCATTTACATAAACTATGTTTTCAAGATAAACTTTTAATAAATTATAGCATTGAGTATACACTTGTATACTCAACGGTTATAGTCCTGATTATCACACTTAATTTGAAATAGTTATTTGTGTAACTAGAGGACGAAGTGGCACTTTGCTGCACATGAGAGAAGGAAAGTTTCGAGTGCAGCAAAGGCAGTTTGTCTCACTTTACACGTTATATTTTTCCGATAGTAAGCATATAAATAATTAGTCCTTCGAAAACTGTACAACACTTTTTTTGGTTAGGTTAAATCCAAACATTGAACAAAATGAGAAATGCTGCACCAGCTGATCGTAGTCGTAATATATTTAAGTGTTGCCAACTTATTTTCAAGTGTGAAAGTATTATATGCCTAATAAAAGCACACTGTTTTGTGTTGTTTGGTTGGAATACTCACTGGTGTGCGGCAAAAAAAAGCAAAAAAAGAGAAAAAAGTTAGCGGCAAAAGTTAGTAGTTGCAGCAATTAGCAACTTTCTGTGCTACAATCAGTGCAAGGAAGGCCACTTTGTCAGATGACTATAGGGAAACACATTTCTTTTAAACATACAAGCGAATTTAAAAAGCTTACAAAATTATTAAATACAAAATTAAAATAAAGATGAAGAATCTATTTATGAATTTTTGACAATAAAAACTCTATTTTATGGGTATTTTACAGTGAATAATAAAGTAAAATAAATAAGTAAGTTAAAATAGAGTTTTTATTGTCAAAAATTCATAAATAGATTCTTCATCTTTATTTTAATTTTGTATTTAATAATTTTGTAAGCTTCTTAAATTCGCTTGTATGTTTAAAAGAAATGTGTTTCCCTATAGTCATCTGACAAAGTGGCCTTCCTTGCACTGATTGTAGCACAGAAAGTTGCTAATTGCTGCAACTACTAACTTTTGCCGCTAACTTTTTTCTCTTTTTTTGCTTTATATACCCATACCCATAAAATATGCTCTATTTGCTTTCTCAATAAACATCTACATTATTTTGTCTTTTGTTTTAGCTGTAGTGCTATCATAGACTAACCAACACAAGTAGACTTCTCATCCTATTGTAAATTTTGAAGCTAATTTTTGGTGTCTAGTTAATGTGAGGTGACACTGATTGTTAGTGTCGACAACATTTTGTTTCTATTTATTTTACAGTTATTTTTCAAGATTTATGCCTTCCTATTTGCTTATATAACTATGAAAGGGTTATTGTTTATGATTACATTGTTTTATTTGGTTAAATGAGGTTTTAAATGACTGAAATAACAAGAAAAAAAATTGTAAATAAAACACAACCTCTATAGTGCACTGAACAGAAATAATAAAATGGTTCTCAGCTGATCCTTAAGGATAAGAATTCTCCTAAGGTATGTTTTTTCTATAGTGTATCTTGAGGTTTTGTATGTTTCTTAAGTAGAGTGATTGTCTCCAGGTGGAAGATGAGTGTGGGGAGATACCAACTGTTCTGGTGCAGAACAAAATAGACCTCTTGGACCAGAGTGTCGTCAATCCGTAAGTTTTTAAAATTTCCCGTAACTTATGGCAAATTCCCTCCCCCCAAAAAGAATTATTAACCTCTTTTCAAATCATAATCATTAACAGCTCATACATTTGTTATCATATTGCTTTAATTATCAAGGGGAAAACTGATACCTAATCGTTCTGAAGTAACCTAACCACTATTTTGGTATTGAAGTGATTTAAAACCTGTGCAAAAAAGGGAAACTGGAGAATGTCCTCAAGACTATCATTGACAATGGTAAATCTTGGTTATCTAAAAAACTAAAATTCTTATGAAACCTGATGTCCGGCCTGATCTTGCAAACATGTTCAACCTTCCCTGAACTAATAAACTACTAAGGCACACTTTTTTACGCACATACACCTTCCTCTATACCCACACGTCCTATGGCAATGAATCTCCTTAGGGGCCACCCCCTTGCCACAGAAAATTAATAACGGAACACATTTTGTACTGAAGGAGCATTGATATTTACTTCCATTGCTAATAGGTACAACATAACCTATGCGTTGCATATTTTAATATTACTGAATTCGAGGTGGGAGCGACTAGAATAGTATTGGGGAAGTAGGAAACACAGTTCAAGTATTGGATTTGAAGTATTTTACTTCTTTGTGATAGGAGATCTTTGTAGATCTTTATTAATAACCGACGCAAATAAAACACTACCCTCAAGCCATTAAAGTGAAAAAGTTGGCTGTTTATTTAGATTTAAAACTCAATAAAAGTGTAGTTGTATTCCTAACTATAGTTTCTCTTGTCTCATTTACATTAATATCAACAATAAAAGCAATTTGAATGGTTTAATCTCCAACCCAGGGAAGAAGCGGACCTGCTTGCTCGTGCTCTAGGCTGTCGTCTGCTGAGGACGTCAGTCAAGGAAGACATCAATGTCAACGCAGTGTTCCGTCACCTGGCCGCTCGGTGTCTGGCAGAGCTAAGGGATCAGGAGGATGAATACATGTTGGGCAACAACGGCATCCACCCTCTCACCATTAGTGAGTATCTTCATTAATCTATCACTTTGCAGTCAGTATAAGGGATATTTTGTTTTTCCAAAAAAATCTATGTAGTAGTCTAACAATGAAATAAATTACATTATTTATGTACAACAACTGAACTGTCTTAGTTTGCCTTGGAACTGTTTTGATACTTTACTCATGTATTCAATTTACTCATATCACTAAATACCTTTCTGCTGTTCAAAACAGTCCTCCTGTTAAACGTTATGTCTTTTACACTTTTATTGTCAAAAATCAAACACCCTTCATCAGATACAAAAACGCACATGCTAGGGCCCATGTGGAAGGGGTTGTGCAAGGTAAAAAGAGGAAATCAATAACAACAAATCTTAATGTTCTAAAGTTTTTATAGCGCTGTCTTTTATATATTATTTGACTTACCCTTATTACTGTACTTACAGGCGGGTTATAGTTAGAAAGAGGATATGTTTGGCAATTTTGTGCAAGTTTGATGGATGTTTGATAACTTGTGCTGACTGTTTTGTTGTTGCAAGTAGGTCAGTGTATTTGATTGGGTGTTAGTTTTGTAAGATATGGCAGTGTAGGGTGTCTCTATTATAGTGGTCGCCTAATAATCAAAAGGTCACAATCCTGAGAAAGTCAGTAGCTTTTTCATGATTTGAAACTGGACCCAGCTGTTCCTGATCATTGGGCTTTAAATAAATGATCCTGGCTAAAGAAACAGCTGATCTTATTCAGTAACAAAGCAACATAGATCATCACCATTCTACACTCATCCTTCACTTAATTTATGATACTTAGCTAAGTATCATAAATCATTATTGTACTTCAATTTGTTTAAAAAACCTCATGTTCATTTTGATGTGTTTCAGGTGCCTTTGGTCCTCCATCGCCAAATCACAAGCATCACTCAAACGGAACGATTGTTCTTAGGTCAAGTAAACTAAAGGGGCGTAAGAAACGGAATGTTTTCAAAAACGCTTGTAGAATATTATGATACACACTGCCTGTGTTGTAAAGTGTACAGACTGCGATTATTACTCTGTAACGAATCCGTCCATTAGACTGTTGTGTTTAAGATTATTTTGTATACTTTTATACTGTAGAATTTAAAGCAGAATTTTTGTTTCCATTATATTATTTTAACAGAAAGATCAAACTTTTAACTGAAACTGTAAACGTAAACTGCCCTGATTCAAATTACTGTTTAGTTTTATACATGTTTAGGGAATAGGATTTTTTAGATTTCATACGTGATTTTAATAAAGTTAGATTGTTAATTGCCATAGATTGTGTTTGATTGAATTATTTGTAATACCTTTGTCTTTAGAGCCAGAACAGCCAAACAACAGGAACACTATTTCTCTCTGTGAGATGGCTTAACATCTAATTTGACTAGTCAAACGTTTGCTACAAGCCTCTTTTCAGACTAAAATTTAACGACAATAACAATTTGTTGATGCTACGTTCTGAGAAGATAATGAACAATGCCTCGTCCATATTTGGTGACCAAGGGCGCGTACAATTAATAACTATAGTGTCATTAGTGTGAGAGGTAAACAGTTTAAATATTAAAAAATTGTAAACTAATAACATTAAATGAATCTAATCTAAATAATTATCACTCAATGAATGTATATTATGTATACTTAAATTTATCACACTATAGGCCTAAACCTAAATCTTTGGCTTATTAATAATAAGTTTTACTTTCAAATAGCTTATTGTTTTAATGCTATTGACATAGAAATACAATGATGGATGGAAAAATTTAAGACATCCATTTTGCAAACTATTTCCATTGGTATGTGGTTTTAAAGGCTGATATTTTTTTTTTTTTGACTGTGAAAGCTATGTGAGTTTATTTACTCACAATTTATTTAAGTATTTTAAATCACTTAGGATAAGAAAATAATTGTGAATAAAATTTTGCTTCACTAATACTTAAGCATGGTTAAGTGTTTCCTTTTTAATTATTTCAATCCGACAAAAATCTGTTGGAAATTATAAATTTGTATGATTTATATTGATAACCTCTCAAAGAAATTAAACAGCAACACACAATGCTCGGTTCCCTGGTATTATTTATAATTCT
The DNA here is from genome assembly GCF_028750875.1 of Macrosteles quadrilineatus. NCBI lineage: Eukaryota > Metazoa > Arthropoda > Insecta > Hemiptera > Cicadellidae > Macrosteles > Macrosteles quadrilineatus. The sequence goes on from NW_026542599.1 coordinate 62,976,058, forward strand.
GAAGTACAGGTACTGATATCAAAACATAATGTAATTATAAATTTCCCATGACTATTTACAATCAAATCAAGAAAATATATTATATTTTTCAATAACAACAATAATATTATTATCAAAATAAATACCAGACAATAGCAGATTTTAATAAAAGAAGTATAACCTGGACAATCTCAAATTTTATATAGAAAAAGTTTCCTTACCAGAAAAAGCCCGGTGACAGACAAAGTGCTCCTAGAGATGGTCTGGGACCAAGAGTATACCTTTTTGGTCTAACTCAAGCTTCAGTGTCTCCAAGCTGTAATTGCTGTTTCCACCGGGTTCAATCTTTTGATTGAGTAATTAGGCTATGTGTCTTAGAGCATTGTGTCCACTATGTGCCAATGATCCGACACAGGTATAAGGATTGTGAAATCCATGCACCAGCTGTCTTTTTCTTTTAAAAGTAATCCCAAGATGTAAAAAATAATTTTGGTGAAAAACGTCTCAACAGCTTTATTTTTTATGCCTACTCATTTATTTGTATTTTTAAAGTTAATTAACTTAATGCTTTTTTGAGCTTTGATTGCAGTTTTTCCTCCAAGTGATCAGAAGGAGTTGTGTTTTCATTGAACAGTATTAACTTATTTATAGCTATATACTTACTAGCTCCTTCCACAACTTGTTAAGTAGCCTATTGTAAAATGATCAAGTAAAAAAGGATTTAGTAGCTCCAAAGATTCTATGGTTATGTGTTTATTTGTGCATTTTCATCTATTTTCGTCAGTAAGGTAAGCATGCTGTTATACCTATGTATGGCAATATCTTCCATTGGTAAAAATCTGTTACGTGCTCACAACTCTTTTTTTTTCAAATTACACATCTATAACTTATTGAAACCTTTTATAGGTAATAAATAATGAAAAATACAATATTTAGTAAAGGTTTTTGATCATATGCTATATAAATTTAGAGAAAACACAAAAAAATAGTAGAATAACTACTGCAAATTATGAGGTGTTTGAGAAGTTTGGTTGGTTAGGTTAGATGATTCTGTTCTAACCTAACCAAACGCAACCAAACTTCTCGAACAGCTTAAAATTCGGTTTTTGTTTTTGAGTAACTGAACTAAAACTAATCGTTAACTCATTGTTAGACAAAGTCAGTGATTCATTAACGCGGGCCGCTGCTGGCGACGCTACAGCGAACAGTGATCTCTCCCAGACAGATAAGATAAGACGGACAATAGTGCCTTCGCAAATACCTGGAAATGATTACATTCTACTAAACAAAGTACTCTGTCATTGAAAAACTATGTTTTGTACACTTATGTTCATATCAAGTTTTGGAGTTGTGGGCACTTAACAGATTTTGACCCTTTCATTTTGCTTTGATTATTATCTATAATATAAAAACCTAAAAATACACGGTAATGTCTTCTGATCCTTCTGCTCCATTAAGGGAATTTTTTTCATACCTAATTATTGTTTCATACTTATAACAGCATAGTGGATAACTCCATATTTAGTGTAAGGCGATAGCGATTAAGAGAACAGTTGATAGGTAGGTATGTTAACTTTTCAATCTTAAATTGGTAGGTACACAGTAAAATTATCCTTAAAATAAGAGACAAACAAGAAATCAAATTGAGTGTGCACAAATGTCGACAAACGTAAATCGCACATCAATATAGACTTCAGATTTTATAATAGGTTAAGAAGTTTACTTATAGCATCCAAAGTCAATTTCTTATAGTGTTACAAAAAAATAATGGTTGATTACAAAGTGATAGCAATGTTCATTCAATTCACTAGACTCATCTAATGGACTATCAAACCTTCTTACACTAGCTTTTGCAAAACCTGTAAAATGGCTAATAGAATGAACCCCAAGCAAAAGTCATCACTTTCATCAAAAGATTTAACTATCGAAAATTTTTGTAAAAACTATCTTACTAAATATGACGAATCAACTGATATAAAATCGGTATTGATCATTACTAAAGAACTAGGCCTACATAAAATTATTTATTGAGTGAATTTTAAGTTTTCATTTTAAAAATATTTTTTATAATTTAACCAGCTTTACTGGCTTGTATAGTTAATTTATGTAAAATAAAAATGGCTGGGAATTTCTGGTATTTTATATCAGAAAATAACCTGACTATCTTTAATTTATCAATGTTATCCAAAAAACAATAATATAAATCTAATAATATATATCTGACACAAGGAACCTTTACAAAACAAACTATTTATACCCAAGGTCATACATTAAATCATTAATATTAAAACTTACCACATTTACTGTCGATTGATGGTTTAAGTAATGAAATAGACGGATTACAATTATTTATTCACACTCTAATTTACTCTTTTGACTTTAATATTCACAAATAACAATAAATCATTGAACAATTTATGTGTATACATGCTGGCCATCACCATCCTAAACCAAAATTATTAACAATAAAAGGCGAAAATTCTCTATCAACCAATATTTGAATCCAAACCAATGAACCCATCAAAAATCTTTTGGAAACATAGCATTTATAAGGTTTACAAGATCTTCTTCGCTATTTTCTTATGTTGGCTGTTCTCCAACATCATCATTGGCTTTCTTGGGGTCCATTTGTTTACAGAGCACATCCAACTTATTGCAGATATCACTTTTCATCTTAACCAAGTTATTGTTCAATTTTTCTATACTGTGATTTAACTGGTTGTTAAAGAAGTATGCATATGAAACGGTTATACCGTTGGACGCATTACAGGGGAAGCAGTCCCAAAAACACAAAAGTTCATCTTGTAAGTTATGACCTGAGTCACTCACTCTTTTAGTAGGCATAAGATCAAGACAATCCACATGATATAAATTCATACAAGTAAATTTACACTGAATCTTTTTAAGTTTATCATATTTTTCACACTTATTACATTGAGTGGGTAATAGCGTTATTACGTCTTCATATAGAGACTTACACGCTTCATAACTAGCCCACATTATATTGACCAGTCAATGTATTGACTCTAGAGTTGAATGTAAAGAAAAATATCTACTTAGCTAAATTCCTGATGTAGATTTGCTTGTAAAGACAGATCTAGTCCTTAGTGTTCCACTGCACAACTTCAACTACTGATGTTTCCCCTTGTTACCTACCTTTGCAGGCTATAACCTACCTAGCAGGAACAGGTTGATTCAATGCTCTCTAGATAAAGAGGACAAAGTTCACCCTACGTTAGAGGCCTAATCTTGTACTAAAGGATTTACATGTCCAAAGCCTTGGACTTGATAAATTACAAATTGGACAAATTGGAACAGATAAATTACACAATTTGTTACGTACTGCACCATTGAAAAATTGTAAATTTAAAATAGTTTTTTTTTATCTGTGTTGTTAAGGACCGATTTAAAAAAGAAGAAAATAACATAATATTTCACAAATGAAGGTAGTTTTTACATGTATGTAAATAATAATTCAGCCCTTTTAGCGAATTTCCCTATAGGGAAGTAGCTATTACCGTAGGTGGCACGGTAAGACCTAGACCCGGGACCGATTTACTTTTTCATTTTGATGTCCCCAGAGGCCAAAAACACCATTCGTCCAAATTTTTATGTATGTATATATATTATTTTCTTGCATTTTTAGGGCTACTAATATAATAAAAATCAAAAACATATTTAACAAAGTACCCTTTTAGTAATTATTTTATTTACTAATAAAAATAAGAAAAAAAAATAAAATAATTACTAAAAGGGTACCTTGTTAAATATGTTTTTGATTTTTATGTATATATATATATATATATACGTCCGTGAACGCGATAACTTGAGTAATTTTTGTCCGATTTTGATGAAATTTGGTTTAAAGGTGTAAAGCGGGATAAACTTAAATGAGTTCGCAAACCAGCACCATGGGAACGGGGCTTTACGGGGGGTTTTATGGGGTAAAAATTGGTTTTTCTCACTTTTGACCCTCAAAACACAAAATTTCCCAATTTCTCTTTAGACCTTTTTAAAGAGCTTAAAAAACCAAATAATTTAGTATATAAAAGTATTTTTGTTTGATTTTTAGTAACGGAGAAAATTAAAAAATTGTAAATTTAAAATTCCCGTGTTATTCTTATGGAGAATATTGTTAAATGTTGTAATTTGCTTGTTTATGGATATATTTTGATCAAACTTGGCAAATTTATTTATTTTGTACTAAGCTATCAATATTTTACTCAAAAACACACTTTATTAGTTTCCTTGTAGCAGCAAACCTAGGTACTCGTTAAACCTAATTTCAGACAAATGGAAATTCGCTTAGTCGGCAGGTTTGCTGCGGCGGGGGTATTTAATATTGTTTTGATACTTCTTAAAAATTTCCTCTTAAATTATTTGTTTAACATAATTTTATTGATTGTAGTATACTACATAATTTACTTGATGAAAAACTTTCCATTACGGCCAGTTAGTTTTAAAATAAAAATGTAAAAAAGATTAATTTGAATTTGATAAATAAAACTAAGGAATCCCCTTAATTAAAAATTGATTTTTTTGTGTAACTTTCAAAACGCAAACTTGAATCATCCAATACCAAAAAAGATGGCTAAACTAGTGTTTTAATTACGCTAATTTACAGAATTATAACCTGTTTCCGATTTGTTGGAGTTTTTAAATGGCCTTTCCCCATATGAAAATGTTATAAAACATGGAAACCCCCATATATATTTATGTGTTTCCAGTTATGTTTCAAAATAGTGTGGTATCAATTTTTTAGTCGCTTATAGACCTTTTTTTACAGTGCACAAATTGTTTTAGTAATAAATGCCTTAAGTTCTCATAGGATTTAAAAAAAAGGAAAAAATGTTTGATAGCAAAGCCATGTTTTATCACATACAGTACCACATTTTTATACGGATAATGCATTTTGGCTAAGTAAGCAGTAAATCATAAAGGCTTTAGCATTTGCAAACTTTTATTTTGTGTGTACAAATTTACAGCTGATCATTTGTCATTGAAGATACTATTATGATGCAATACAATTTCAATTGTTTTTAATTTTCATTTGAAAATGGCACTTGATAAAATGAACTTTTTGTTTTATGCAAAATAATATCTATTGTGTAGCCAACTTACATATCAACAACATTGTTTATGATGAATGATGGTAAGATATTTTTTTAGAATAATACCATAATACGTAAAGACCCAACATTGATTCAGTACAAAACTTGAACTCATTTTTTCCTAGAATGTAATGGTACATATTTAAATAATAGGTAGATTAGTCAAAAGAATGCATAGTATACTTTCAATAATTATTATTTCATTGATAATGGTATATGGTATAGGTCAACACAAATAACCTCAAAATTCTTGTCTTTTATTACTTTTTATTGGAATTTGTTATTTAGACCATGCATTTTGAGCTCTCTACAGATATTTCTGCATGAAACTAAACCTCCATTTAAAAATATGTACCCAAGCATTACAAACAAGTTGGCGTAGAACTGTACCTGATTTGGAGTACAATTTAAGAATTACTGCGTTAGGGTCTACCAGTGGCATAATCGAAGGCCAATCTGTCTAAAGTATTGTGTCTCCTGCTCGCTGCTTTTGCTGTCTCGGAGAAGACACTGTATAGTAAGGGTTAGAATCCTGTCTAGTTTGGAACTCCTGAGGAGATCATCTGCCTATACCAGAGCTAGATTGGGAGGCCCATCTAAAATAAATGATTGATAGTTTGGGCGGGAGTAAGCGGGATGAGTTGTACCGGTATCTAAAAATTATACATTGTAGTCTTGTAAGTGACTAAGGCCGCCATTAAACAGAGCTGTTAATTAGCCCATACAGCCAATGGCAACTAAGGGACCTACAGTTTATAGTGGAATCCGAACCACATTTTTCCTGGTAATTAAGTTGGTCTAATTATCAGGATAGTACTGCGGATAGTTGTAGTACACACTAGTAGGGACATTAATCCACACCAGGGAGTGTTGCATCCACAGTGCATGCCTATAAATATCCACAGGCATAATAAAATAAATCAATAATACATAGGTACTCGTATGGTAAATATTAGTTTTTTTTTTTTTTAGTTTACCTAAGTAAGCACATAGGCTAACTTGTTCTAATTTATAGTGATTAGATGATCTGCGTGGATTTTAATGAATTCTTGTAATACATAAGAACTAATAGGTGCATTCTTTTTAAATTCAAACAACTCTTCAGTTAATCATATCTAAATAGCTTATGAATATCATGTCTAATAAAAGTATAAAATCTCTTCCTTAAAAATATATTTCTACATATCAACAAAAGAATTTTACATTTACCAAGAGTGGAGTACATTTTCCTTAATTTTTTATTTTCCTTGTTTTTACACAACTCTAGATAAGAAGAGTGACCAAGATCAGGAGCAAAGGACTGAAACAGTCCCATATGAGAAAACAGAAACTATTCCTTCAGACAGGACTGAAGGTTCCATGCCCGATGCCAATGTTGAAGAAAGGCCGTACAGCAACTTGTCCAAACGCTCCCCAAAAAGAACATCCACATTGGTTCTATCAAATCAATCAAGTCAGCACAAAGATGATTTAACATCTCAACAAAAGGAAACGGTCAAGGCAAAACTGGTAAGAATAAATTATTGTTAAGTTATGTTATTCACTTCTTTATCAAAGGTCAACTATAATACACCTTAAATAATTACACTTAAAGAAATCAAGTACCCTTTGCTGCTAAATAGTTTTAATTTGTGTTCAATTGATTTTAAGAGAAAATCTCAAGATATTTTTTAAAGAGATCATCTTAATATTTAAATTATTTAGATATAAGTTTGTTTAATTTAAAACTAAATCTTTTTAATATTAACATTTAATTTTTGTTTTTTTGTTTTTCCCATAAAGTATAATTTAAAACTTATGTAAAACATATGTACTGTACTCCCAGAGTGTCTATTCTACCCATCTCTTTAATTTCATAAGAATTCCGTAATCAAATGCCACTGCCCCTGTTGTTGGGGTATCAACGTCAGTGGATTGGTATTCCAAACCATTTTTGTAGCAGGTGTTTAAATTCAAGTAACTGTATAGGTTTGGGATCTGTCATTTGTCTTTGAGGCCGAAACAAATACTATGAGTTAGCCTATTTGAGCAGTTATTTTCTTTTAAATAAATATTTAGTCAGTATGGTACATGTTATTGTATCTACTGAGTGTAAAAATATATACTGAGTGTATAATATGTGTATAATGCACTTAAAAATAATTACACTCATAGGAATACATGAGTGAAAATTTAAAAACGTACGTTTTCAGGAAAAGCACTTTGCAAATTTTTTCCCCCTTTTTTCATTTTATTATTTTTTTTATTTCATTAGCATTTTAAGTTTCATAAAATGTCCATGGTAACGCAATATCCTTGGTAGTTTTTTTTAAAAAGAGCATCTTTAGTGGAAAAACACAAAATCCTGTCACGACCATAACAGACGTTTAAATGAATATTAAAAATAGTTAATATTATTTTTATAACTATGTTTTGCTATAAACTAATTTACTTTTATGACCATTATACAATAAATACCCCCGCCGCAGCAAACCTGCAGACTAAGCGAATTTCCATTTGACTGATTTGATTTACACTAAAATGTCTACTTAAAAATATAACATTTATTCCCAATTTAAATAGAATTAGTTTAACAAGTACTTATGTTTGCTGCATCAGGGAGGGTAAAACTGTTTTTTTGTAAAATGTTAATAGTTAGTAAGAAATAAAAACGTTTTCCAAATTTGATCAAAATATGTTCATAAACAAGCAAACTTCAACAGTTTACTTATTCTCCATAAGAATAACATGGGAATTTTAAATTTACAATTTTTTTGAATTTTCTCCGTAACCATTAGGCGCATAATAACGCTTCAATATACTAAATTATTTGTTTTTTTAAGCTCTACAAAATGGTTTGGAAAGAAATTGTTAAATTTTATGTTTTTTTGGTCAAAAATGGGAAAAACCTATTTTTACCCCATAAAACCCCCCGTAAACCCCCGTTCCCATGGTCCGATCATGCTGGATCGCGAACTCGTTCCAATAAACGTAGGTTTACACGTTTGTACCAAATTTCATCAAAATCGGATCATTTTTGCTCGAGTTATCGTGCTAACGGACACATATATATATATATAAATATATATATAAATATATATATAAATATATATATAAATATATATATAAATATATATATAAATATATATATAAATATATATATATATATATATATGAATTTGAACGGATGGTGTTTTTGGCCTCTAGGGACCTCAAAACGAAAAAAAAAATCGGTCCCGCGTCCAGGTCTTACCATGAGTACTACGGTAATAGCTTATTCCCTATATGGGAAATTCGCTAATATTCCCTATATGGGAAATTCGCTAAAAGGTCACTTAGCTTTTGGCATATTTGGTCTTTCTAGAAAAAAATAAAAAAACTCAAAAAATTGAAAAAGGCCAATAAAATCTTTTTAAGTTTGTATAACTCCGAAAAAAACTTACCTGAGACCCGAAAAATCGTTATGTTTTATATAGAGGTGTGCTTCTTTTGTGTATAAAACATTGAAATATGACGATATTTTAATTTTTGAAATTTGTTTGATAGAAATCATAAACGTGATGGTCAGGGACAAGCGGTACGGTCGTGAATTTTCTGAAATAATCTAAATCTTTCTTAACAACCTTTCAATTATACTGTTAGTTATAATACAAATATGTGTTTCAATTGAACTAAACTGTTCAATTTACAATTATATTAAAGTTATTGTCACGACCAAGCACACTATAATCCATAAGGCTGGATTGGTCGTGAAAAAACCTGCGATGGTCGTGAAACTTTGGTCGTGAAATTACGTGTTATTTGGCTCTGTTCTGGCGGTAGCCATGCACCTCATGTTCGAGGATATAAAGTGGACTTCTAGATTAATCTAGCAATTGAAATATCTTATAAACAAAAATTAACACCATGTCTGCTTCATCGAATGACTACGTACGGTCATGGACACACCAATATTACAAAAAACACAACATTTCCTTTATTAATCTTGCAATTCCTCCTTTTAACTCGAAACGACCGCCACTACAATCCTGACGTACAACCTGAAATAGTCTCTAAAACCAACTGACTCCATCGATGCCAGGCTTGCCACTGTTGTGCTCCAAAGTAGAAAATTTTTCCCAAATGGTCGTGACGCCAAATCGAGGGACAGACTTATTTTGTCATGGTAGTCAGTTTGCAATGACAATAAAATTATAATATGCTCCTTTTTTGTAAGTTTAATAACCATTGATGACATAAAAATATGGCTTTATATATTTCGGCATGAATAATTAGTCTAAAAACAGCGTGAAAGTTGGAAAATCTACCCTAGGGACACGTCATGGTCGTGAATTTTGAGACTTTAAAAATACGAAAAAAATACCTAGAACCTATTTAAAACCAAATAAATGTGTGTAACATGTTGCCCTCGTCCCAAAAAATATTAAAACACATAATAATTAACTACAAATCCAGTATCTACGAAGTAAAAGGCCAGGGACATGAAAACGTACGTTTTTAAATTTTCACTCACATACATAAGATGGTGAGTGTGACCGATCACAATCTCATATAGGCCTATAAAAAAGTTTTGTATAAAAAAATGTAAATTCAAATTCTGTAAATTCAATCCAATGTACTGAGTTAGATTAAGGAACTGTGACACTATTTATTGTATTGCTGTACATGAAACAAATAAAGAAATTTTGAATTGAATAGGCCTAGATATTATTGATTTTGTGAATAAACAATCCAAAATGCACAAAATGCCAGAGACTTTTATAAATGTGTTAGGCACTTCAGAAGTGGATATACAGCAAATGCATTTGGCATTAAGGACAAAGAGGGCAATATTTTAGGAAGTGACCAACAGATGGAGAGAGCACTTTGAGGAGTTACTAAATGGGGAAGAAATTGACAATAATGAAGAAATCCCCATATACCATGATGTACAACCTCTTGTTGAGAATCCAAGTATTGAAGAAGTAGAACAAGCATTAAATTCCTTAAAGGATAACAAATCTCCTGGAGAAGATGGTATAGTAGCAGAATTATTTAAAAAAGGTGGTAGGACTACACTAGAAAAACTCCATGATATAATATGTAGAGTATGGAACGAAGAAAAAATGCCAAAAACATGGAAAGAATCTATAATAGTGCCAATATATAAAATACCCCCGCCGCAGCAAACCTGCAGACTAAGCGAATTTCCATTGACCTGATTGGATTTACACTAAAATGCCTCCATAAAAATAGCACATTTATTTCCTATTTAAATAGAATTAGTTTAACAAGTACCTTAGGTTTGCTGCAACAGGGAGGGTAAAAAATATTTTTTTATAAAATGATAATAGTTTAGTAAGAAATAAAAGTATTTTCCAAAATCGATCAAAATATGTTCATAAACAAGCAAACTGCAACAGTCGACTTATTCTCCATAAGAATAACATGGGAATTTTAAAATTACAATTTTTTTGAATTTTCTCCGTAACAATTAGGCGCATAATAACGCTTCAATATAATAAATTATTTGTTTTTTTAAGCTCTACAAAATGGTTTAAAAAGAAATTGTAAAATTTTGTGTTTTTAGGGGCAAAAATGGGAAAAACCTATTTTTACCCCATAAAACCCCCCATAAACCCCCGTTCCCATAGTCCGATCATGCTGGTTCGCGAACTCATTCAAGTTTATCCCGCCTTACACCTTCAAACCAAATTTTATCAAAATCGGACAAAAATTACTCAAGTTATCGTGCGGATGGACACATATATATATATATATATATATATATCTCTATATATAGATATATAAAAATTTGAACGAATGGTGTTTTTGGCCTCTGGGGACATCAAAATGAAAAAGTAAATCGGTCCCGGGCTTAGGTCTTACCATGAGACCTACGGTAATAGCTACTTCCCTATAGGGAAATTCGCTAAAAGGAGACAAAGGAATATGTGGAAATTACAGAGGAATATCTTTGCTCAGTCATGGATATAAAGTTTTATCAAAGATTATTCAAAAGCGACTCGAGGAATACACAAGTAGTATAATAGAGGATCACCAGGCAGGATTTGTAAAAGGGAGATCAACAATGGACCAGATTCACATACTTAAACAAGTTATTAGTAAGCACTGGGAATACAATAAAGAAGTACATGGGCTTTTCATTGATTTTTCGAAGGCCTATGATAGCCTTGACAGGGGAAGAATATATCAGCAGATGGAAAAGTTTGGGATCCCCAGAAAACTAATAAAACTAGTAGAAAAGTCCTTGAATGAATCAAAATGCAAAGTAAAAATAGATGGAGAGTTATCAGAAAGCTTTGAAGTAAGAACAGGCGTAAGGCAAGGTGATGGAATGTCACCTATACTATTTAACATAGCCTTAGAAGAAGCCCTCCAACAAGTAAGACAAACAAATATAGGTTTAGAAATGGGAACAAAAATAAACATCCTAGCTTTTGCGGACGATGTAGTAATTCTGTCCAAAAACAGAAATGACCTAGAGGAGCTAACCAGACTGTTCATAAAAAAATCAGAAAAAATGGGCCTAAAGATTAATGATGAGAAGACAAAATATATACACTTCACGAGACAGCCAAATGAAGTGAGGACAAATGAAATTAGTATAGATGGACATACTTTTGAAGTTGTTGAACAATTTAAATATCTAGGGGTAATTATATCAAACAGCAATAGTGAAGAAATGGAAATAAATTATAGGATTGCTCAGGCCAATAAATGTATGTATTCTTGTAAGAAATTGTTGACTTCAAAGATTCTCTCACATAAAACAAAAATAAAAATATATCGTATTATAATTCGACCAGTATTAACATATGGAGCTGAAACTTGGATTTTAAATAAAAAAGAAGAAAACAAAATGATTGTTTTTGAAAACAAAATTTTAAGAATGATATATGGACCAATACAAGAAAATGGAGAATGGAGAAAAATGCATAATAGGGAGATAAGGAATATGTACAATGATTATGATGTAGTAGCACACGTGAAAGCAAGGAGAATAAGGTGGGCAGGACACGCACTACGGAGAGAACGAGGTTCACTACTAAAAGAAGCAAGTATAGGAAAGCCAGAAGGGAAACGACCATTAGGAAGGCCCAAGAAGAGATGGTGGGATAGTGTTTCCAAGGACGTCAGAGAAGTGGGGGCAGAAGTGGAAGAGGCAGAAGATCGAGAGAGATGGAAAGCAGTTGTTGGTGCGGCCAAATCCCGCCTTGGGCATAAATGGCCATGGGAGTGAGTAGAGTGAGTGAGTGAATAAACAATCCACATGTAAATACATTATGGGTTAATACACATACATTCTGCCAATTCTCTTAATGAACACTACCCTATGGGAAAGCTTAACTCCATAACTGAGATAAAGCAGCAACTTGGATTCGAGAGCTAGAAATTTGGCTTTTAATGTCAAGATTATTGTTTCTGCTAAAATTTTTCACTTAGATTGAACCGACTTGGTCAATCGTCCATACATATTTGATCTTAATGGTGACTGGCACAATATGCTTAATGGTGTTTGTTTTGATTTCAGAACAAAATGAAGGCAGCACGATTGGAAAGAGGAGGAAGGATTCATGGCATTTTCAGAACTGTTATTGAAATGGTCGCGTTTTATCTAGCTGAGGACCCATCCTTTGTTGAGGAAGGAATTCTTGATTCTGATCATCATTTGACAATAATGGATAACTTCTTTTCCCTCGGAGGACCGCAAGCAATTTTATTCAACTGTGCAGAACGACTCCCCCCTCCTCAAGGTATAATGACAAATTAAAAATTTAAGATTGAATAACAATATAAGGCTGGCTTATATAAAACAAAACTCATTAATAAGACAAAATACCTCTCTAGAAAAAACTCAGAATGTTATGTCTTTTCCTCCTCGTAAGTTGATTGCTCTAGCTGCTATCAAATTATTATGTCTAGCTAAAGAGTGTGACTCTAGCCACAAGACTTTGCAGATATCTAAAATTATAAATAGATTGAAATCCAACCCATCCATTTATATCATGTTTTACACTTTCTTTTATAGTTCCATTTGCCCTGAAAGTAGGCACCTCTAGGCAATTAGATTTAAAATTGACAACGTTACTATTAATGAATAACATAGTTAAACACTATGTACAACAATACTTGACACTATTTATTGTAACGTTTTGTTTTTGTACCTGCTATAAATAAAGATAATTGGAATTTGAATACAATATAAATGTTGGTAACGATGTAACATGTTTTACAGAAAGTGGGCGCTTCTTTACTGGATCAGCGAAAGATAAACTGATGAAGCGAGTAATTGTGTCTGACTGCTCAGACATTGATCTCGCTGGAACAACTGTGCTTGTGTACAGGTTGTCTGAGAACAGAAGTTCTGCTGAAGTAAGTTACAAACTGGATTAGCACAACTAATCATATCCATTATTTAAGAGTGGTAGGTAAACTATAGGATATATATGTTTTCTCATATCAATCATCAAGAAGATAAAAGTTCCAATTTTTTGCCCACTCGGTAAGCGCCTCATTAAACTATTTTAGATTTGGACGAGAAATTGGCTACAGCTGGTCCATGCAGAGGGGATGTATACTACAGTGTACAAACACAAAGTTAATGATTCAACCTGTGATTTAGGAGTTGCTGTACTCAGCTTTCCAAGTGGATGAAGACAACCCAGCCATTGTGGGATCTGTCTTCCTCATCCATGACTTGGTCACGCAGCCTCAGTTAGTCCGCAGTTCTGCGTGGGGCGACATGAACAAATCTGTCAATGGACCAGCTGACAGGAATAACTTCCTCAACGATTTTTCTGGATATGTCAACTTTTTGAAAAGTAAGGAAAAACACATCCAGTTGGTTAGCTAGATTTGTTATTGATTTTTAAAAGAGTAGAAGATTGGACTTAGTAAACTACAGTTTGGTGGGAATATAAAATTACAATAAATTTGTGGTAGCTTTCAAAACTAATTTAAAATCTTGCTTGCATCCCATTGAGAACTTCATACTACTGTGCTGTCACCATGTTGAATAATTGTTAATTATGTGGGATTAATGGTTCTGACAGTTAACGTAAGCTGTAGCTGTAAGAGTGGCCTAGTAACAAAACTGAGTTCATTAAATAATTTCAGATGGGAAAATTTCTATAGCTTAATTAAGTTTAACTATATAATAGGGCAGATCCATATGTGTTTCACACTCAAATTTCACTACTTATTCATAAAGCTGTTTTCATGTAAAATTTACCCTTCAGTGACCAAAACTGACTTGGACGGAGCAGTGAAGTTTGAATCGGATCTGACACTATTTGAAAGGCTCAAAGAACCAGAAATGTTGATGAAGCAAGTAACTGATTTGAATGTCATTATCCGAGTTGAGACTATTGTTCGAGCTTGGATGAAAAAAATTGAATGGGTAATATAGAAACTTGTTTATTAAAAATATTTTTATTCAAGTCGTGTAAGCTAATACCTCGGTCCCTTGCATGAAGGACTTTGGCCGCTATATCATTCATTCACATTTTAATGCTGCCATTATCTTTTATAAAAACACTTTTCATTCTAATGCTTTATTGGGTTATTTTATAAACTGATTTTCTTTATATAATGGGTAAGTCCAATATCAAAAGAGACTAATAAAAATAGGTTAAATGTTTACTAGTAAATAAAATATTGTGTACTAAACATTATTGGAAACTTTTAAGAGAATTTTGTATAAGAGATCGGTAGCAAGCTTTCATTGGTTGAGTGAAGCAAATAAATGTTCACTAATGTACCTATATTGTGGATAAGATTACCTGGGACCATGGACTGTCCACAAACAAAGAAATTGTCCACTAGCGTACATGTTGCTTGAATTCGAGCAATTGCAATGTATTACAGGAGTTATTTCAAAACGAATAACAGTCATATTTAGGCTACAATGAGTTTAAAAGCGTCAACTCAAAGATTACCGGTTTGTAACTCAGACCATGTTTATCTTCGTTATTGATAAACCTAAAGCATTCCGGCTGGTTTTCTCCTTCTCTAAATGCCTCGCTGTACAGGCAACACAGGTCATTGATAGAGGCCCAACCGGCCAATTGAGAACGAAAAGTCGTTTTGGGGTAGTGTTAGGGCGCATTTGTAACCTAATAGTTGAGATTGTCCAGAGTCAGGTGCTGACTGTGATGAGTTAAGCCTAATACGCGCCACTGTCTATGTTTCGTTTTCGTCGCGTCGGAGGCATTTAAAAGAAAAAACAACAAATAAACAAATTATAGGTACACAAAACAACGATAAATGCATAAATTTAAGTTAGAATCATGCTAACACGATCCGTCATAGTGACACAAAACAACCATAAATACACAAATTTAAGATAAAACCATACTAACACGATCCGTCTTGGGGGTTATGTTTACACAAACTCAAATAGTAAACAAATTTACTCAATGCGTTTCATTGAATTGAAAAATAAATAACAGCAATTAAATTATACAGCTGATCAAAATGTAAACAATTATGTTCTTCTGATAACATGGGAACTTTCAAAGCCACTGGGGCAGAACACAAGGGACTTTTTTCAAAAATGTAAGGCCAGTTTGCAAATCTACTCGACACGCTCTTTCCAATGAGCCGTCAATGGATAAAATTGGTTAAGAAATGGCGGAGGAGTTCAACCGACAAAGTTTCATGTAGCTATATCATAATTATATAGATTTCAATGACTGATTTTAATTTTAAACTGTCGTAAATTTGGTTGTTTTCTTAAATTACTTTGCAATTAAACTAAGTGAGAGTACTTAGGGAGGAATATAGTTTTAAAGAGTGTATGCATAGGTACCTGTGGTAAAATCCAAATGAACAACACTTCCCATCACGATGTTCCATATTTAAAAAAATAAGGTTATGTATAGTGTTTAGTAATTCATTGGTTTTTCACAGTTTTTTCTAAAAAGGAAACACTTCAAACTACGTTCTTGTTATTTATTACCTAACATTGAAATAATATTTGTTACCGGTAATAGATAGTACATCAATCGATAGCCAATTGTATATCTGGGTTTGAAACGATCTCCCTTGCGCTTGGAATCAAAACAGCAACCTTGTGATTTGAAAATGAGCACTATGTTTATGATGTTAATAATCTACAACCTATTTATCTGTGGCTGTCTGCGGCAGGTTTTAACACAGAGTAAGCAGTTGCGCAGTGAGAGACCTGATGTGGCGCCAGAAGCAGAGTTGGTTCATTGGCGCAGACTCTTGGCAAAGTTTGCCAGTATCTTGGAACACAGCAGGGCGCCGGAATGTGTAACTTACATCACCTTTCTACTGCAAGCTGAGTCTAAAGTGATCAAGGTAAGATGTTTGCTCGGTGGTTCGTAACCAGGAAGGCTGCAAGCAAACATTTGGTTAGTCTTCAGAACTAAAATTATAACCTTGTTGGCACAGACCAGTGGCTAGGTTTAGAATTTGAGAAAAAGAGATTTAATTGACAGTATATGTCTTTTTCAAATTGTATCATCAGAAGAAAAGCCACTCACTAATACCACTGGCCATTACGTGGAGCCACTGGGGTTGCTGTCACTCATGAGTGACTAAGTGTGTAAGACATTAGGGGAAGGTAAGAATAACTATCTTTAAAAGTACTTTGAAATACATCTCAATCACAAACATCATTGAATCCATAAATAAAGGGAAACTAATGTATTGAGTACACTATTGTCGGTTTTGATCCCAAACTAATAGGCTAATGAGGAAAAAATATTACTTATTGATACTATGTTTGTTGATTGGTACTACAGTTTGTCACTGTGACCAGAAAATCTCATATTAGGAGATCATAATAATAAAAATTGTCCATTGTGTTGTCTATTGACCGTTTGACTTGAACCACAGTGTCTATCCTAAATCTTATCATCCGCTGCTACCTTTTGATACTATTCATACTTTTAATTAATTATTAATTTTGGACTCACAATCAATTCATGTCAAATATTTTATTCAGCGACAAAGTTCAACTCAACTTATTTTCTCTACAGAAATGGAAGTTTTTTGACAACTGGGTGACGTTCAGTGAGGCAGAGGCTTCCGACAATGTCAAGTACCTGTACGCTCTACAGCAATACTTGGAGCCACTCTATAGAATGTCCCCGGAGGAGATGACCAAGTATCTACCCAGTCTGTTGTACTCCATCCGCATGACTTACGCAATGTCAAGGTTCTTCAACACAGCTGAGCGAATCACCACAATGTTGGTCAAGGTGAGGGAGAAGTGTGATTTTTTACATTGCTAATCCTCAGTAATTGATTATATTCTTTACTACAATTCTTTCCTATAAACAGTTAAATTACTGTCCAACTGTTAAGGCACAGAGAAGTAAAAAACATAATACATTCAATGGTACACCAAAGTGGGGTCTAGCAACAGTTGTTGGTGTCAAGAGGAAATTCTATTCGTCGTCCCCTTCCACTTTCCTTTCCCCCCTACCCTGTGTGCTACAACTGCTGTACAAATATGCCATGTGTCCCATAAGCTTGTATCCTTTGTATCTTGCTTCTCTGTGGTTCAGGTTATATTATAAAGGAAAGCCAAATGGCTGAGTATGAATTTTTTTAAGGCGAAGACTTGGCTAGCCTTTACAGTAGACCTGACAAAGCTGATACAGTTGTGGTGTTAAAGCTTCAGTGTGCCCTTGTGGGCTTTCAATAAATGATCCGAACTAATGAAACAGCTGATCTTAGTCAGTAACAAAGCTGCACAAGGTATCTCCCTCCATTATTCACTCAAACTTCACTCATATTTGGGTTAAAATAAAATACACACATAGATGGTGTTTACATCTCAATTGATAATGATAATGATGGGGAAGCAAAGCGAGACAAAGGATTCCCAGATGACGGGTATGTTTCTGAACGTAAGTTCTGTGGAAGTGTTCCAGTCCAGTCCCCCACAGCTTGTAAGAGTTTAGTGCGATCAAGTCCCACACTGTTCCTATCAGGGTTTGTCAATTATGCATTTTACTAAGTTTAAGGTAAAAAACAAAGCAAAAAATCAACATGTGCTTAAAGTTTGTAATACAATTTATACTACCGTTATGTTTTTTTACCTTTGGATCAAATATTTAAACTACATTTAATTGAATAGGAAAAATAAAAATTGGCAATCAATACTAGCTGGTCAGCTTATTTTTTATAAGAATAATTTTTCAGGTTACCAATCAAATGTTGAATACGTGTCTGTTGTATTTAACTGAAAATAACACAAAGACGGTTTGGCAGCAGAAAAAAAGCGATGTTATCAGAAAGATGTGTGTAAGTATTTGCCGGATAACCCTAGATTTATTTTTTTAACTCAACGATACTTTTAACAAGCTTTTCCTCATTTTTCGAACACAACACACCATCTTGTAAAAATACTGTTTGTAGGCAAACATATATGCCAACTCATGTACGTAAAAAGCCACAAAATCACATTTGTTATAAAAAGATTAGAAGGAAATGTAATTGTAAACATATTACTTTGAATGGAGTTTGAAATAAGCAAATTTAAGTATATATTTATTCTTTAAACATCTTAGGTTGTCATGTCCCATGGACTTTCAACGTAATGCAAGTGAAACTTACGTCAGAGTCATTGTGGAAGATTTTAGCAAGACTTTTTCCCTCACACTTTTACTCAAGCATTTACCTATGTTATAATATCTTTCAAAACCCACTGCCCCTGTGAATTACATAAAGGTTTAACAAGGGTTTAAATCCTTTAATTTAAACGCTGTCAACTTTAGCAGACACTTCATTTTAACTTTCTTTTTGTACGCTAGTATTTTTGAGCGTCACCTCTCACAACACTTAAGTTTGTTGGCAAATTTGTTTGTACACATTCAACGTAATATTAAGCTTTTTTACAAAAATACTGTTAAAATTAAGTATTTTATTTCATAGGTTTGCCTGAGGCTTTACAAGAGGTACCGTGATGTGTATTTTGAAACCAAATTCAGAATTGAAGAAGATGAAGATGAAACAAACTTGGAAGCTTCAGAAATGTTTGTTTTTGGGAAGTTCAAAACTTTTAAAACTCGGCTGTACAAGGTGAGGTTTGGTTTTCTTGAACCCAGGCAAGCCAGTAAGCCTATTTCTTTGAGGCGTAGCTAAATCTCATGTCTTTTAAGTGATTCTGAAAATATCATACACATCACTGGAAGAAGTTTTTCACTAAAGTAGGTTTTCAAATTTAAAATTTTATGGACACAAGGTTTAGTCTAATAATCACACCTGAAGCCTAAAAAAACAAATGAATTTGTTAAAAACACAACTTATTAATAATTGAATTGTGGTCTTTTAATTCAGTAAAATAGAGCCCAAATAGAATGAGAACTTATTTCTTAGTCAGTTCTTTTAAAGATTGGTATAATTTTTTACCAATATTTGTATTATAAACATTTTGTGTGTAAATATAGTGTTTTCATAGCATTTTTTTCAAGAGGACAATAAATGTTTGGAAAATTGATTGTGTTATAACATTTTTACTCTATAAATTAAAATTGTTGATAACAATTTGATTTTTTGTTTCTATAGCTGAGAGATGTCCTAAAAACTGCCCTTCTGTACTCCATACTAGAAAACTCTAAACTGGAAGGGATCGAACTACATTCGGCCAAGTTCAAAACCATCTTTCAAATAATATCTACCAAGCCCTACGATGCTCTGAACCACCGCAAGCCTGATTTTGATAAAGACTACGACATATTCAAAAGTTCAATAAGTAAAGCTGAAGTGGACCTGAGACATTTCAAAGAGAATAGTTTGTCTGCTTGTCCAGATCTTCTTAACCGCTTGCTTTTGATGAAAAGGTAATAATTATTTTTTGCGGTTTGGTGAAAATAGCTGAGTGATTAAGATTGTTCGCCTGATAAAGACTGGTTCAACAATGTAAAAGTCAGATTTTAAAAAGCATGTAAAGAGTGATCTTGGCTTAGACAGCTTAGTTGGAGTCAGTAACAAAGTTACACAATAGTCCAGGCGCTGAGGGGGTTTGAGCATGCATAAAAGTGTAACGAAATTTGACTTTTGATTGTTGCTATGGGTACCTAGTAGATGAAGAAAATCGATGTTGTCGCATTTCTAGGTGGTTAATAACATGGGGGGGAGGGGGTCAAGTTGGGGGGCCGCCCGGGGGGCCGCCGCGCACAAAATAGCTTATATCTCAAGAACCAAAAGTCATATGAATACGTTAGACATGTCAAACTGTGCAGAAAAATGCATTCTACAAAGAGATTATGTAGTAGTTTCACGGAAATTGACAAAAAGTTACTAAAAAATATATTTTTTTAAATTTACGATAAGTATAATCAGGAGTATAATGGTTTTTGTTGTTGTTTAGAACCAATAATTTTTAATTGACAACTTTTGAGAGTAGTACACAATAGATAAATAGTATTTCTATATAATGATACTATTGCGGTACATAACTTAACAGCTATACAATTCTCAGATCCAATAAACATAACACAAACAAAGGCGCAAAACGCGTCGCGGTCATTGTTCCTGCTGCCGTAACTATTAATGGCGAGTACATTTCAAGCTGAGACTTATATTATACTTTTAGAAAGGTGGAGATTCTGAGGATTCATTTTCATATATATAAAATAGTATTGAGCGACTATTATGTAGCGAGAAATATAGTTTGTAAAAGAAGAGAGTTCAAAACATATTTTGGTAGTTGAACGTTTCCATCAACATCTGAAACTGCAATAAATTCCCTACAATTTATATATCTCCGAATCTGAGGTTGGTTATAACAATTTTGTGTAGTTTTGAAAAGGTCATAAAAATTATGTTTTCGTAAAAAATGTTAACATTTCACATTCTGACGTTAGTCAGGAAATTTAGATTTCAACTACATTTAACTATATATTTTTAGAAAGAGCTTTTACTCTTAAATTATGCAGTGTAACCAGTGTAAGCTAGGAATACAATGGAAACTCCATGTACAGTATCTAAACTTAAATTTATTTTATTACAATACAAAATTGATAGTAAAAGAAAAGAAACTAAGGGTTCACAATAAAAGTTTACAAAGGGTGGCAAATGAATTTACTAATTAAAACTTTAGGCTAGGCCTATTACAATAGTTCTAATTTAGGTTGAGGGGTTATATTGCATGGATCTTTATCTCAGGTGGGGTGATCGAGTGGCGTTTGAATTTAATCTTGTGATTATATATAGCCTAATTAAATTTTGTATTGAAATATAAATTATGTTAGAATTATTTTCTGATAGGTTGAATTAATTAATGTTCTGAATAAGCTTCTATTAGTTTCTTGACTTTTAAATTCTGGTACTATACAAAAGTTCAAAAGTTAGGCTTAAAAATGTTCTAATGGCCTCCATCCAAGGAAAGAAAAGGTCTGCTGGAGTGATCTCACCAAAATTGATCTCTTCTTCACAGTTAAATTTCTTGATGTTGTGTAGTTATTAATGTTTGTAACAAGAACGGATCTTCTTTAATCAAATTTCACTAATTTATTCCAAATATATGCACTTTTTTAGAATTTTTTTTATTAAAATATGCAGTTTACAATTTATATCTTCGTACTATCTCAGCACTCTTGGAAGTGAGGAAGGTTTGATGCATTGTTGCATTCACACATGTCAATGCTGACTTTATCACGGAAAATTGTAGGCCACTGTTCACACATATATTATAACAATTTTCATTTGCTATAGAGCTAAATTTGAATTTTGACAAGTTATTTATGTAAAATTATTGAATTTGAAGCAATTTTGTTACAAAAAGTTATAGGCTATTATATATTTACATGAAATAAGGTTATTTGAAAATGTTCTATATTATATTGTATTGAATCAATTACCTATTGGTCTGTTTGGCCATATATTATACAAAGTTTGGTAAAGGGAGATGGATTGACATATTGATAAAAATAAAAACATATGGTAAAAATTAAATTATTCTATAGACAATTTTTGTGAAAATACTGAATTGTTACAGCAGTATAATATTTATTTACTGTTGATGCAATAAATTTATTTCTTATACAACAATTAAATAAAATTTGGTAACTAAAATAGTTATGTAGTTTTTTATAATTTTATTTTTATGCGTATTAAAAAAAAAAAACATTGATATTTCTACGTAAGGAATCATATTTTAAACAACCTTTACATTTGGATAATATGGATAAAAACATTATTTTTAAGATTTTTGCGGTTGATTTAGACATTTCTAATTTGCATAATCCAAAAATTTGCAAACCTCTTGCTACTACGCCTAAAAGCATTGCTGAAAATATATATATTTTTATATTATTATATTCTACATTTATCACTGAAACATACTGTATATAATAGATATCTACTTATATGGGCATGTAACTGTTCTCTGGTGAAATATATGGTACCACTACAAAAGGGCCAAAATATGACCACCACTGGTACCCAGATAGGGCCAAGGATTGAGAGAGAAGAAGTAAAATTATAATGCTTCGA
Source organism: Macrosteles quadrilineatus (assembly GCF_028750875.1). Lineage (NCBI taxonomy): Eukaryota > Metazoa > Arthropoda > Insecta > Hemiptera > Cicadellidae > Macrosteles > Macrosteles quadrilineatus. Next base: position 62,998,605 of record NW_026542599.1, read on the forward strand.
ACTTCAACTAATCAGCTGTTCAGGCAAATTTAATTGTTAACGATTGGTGCGATGATTCGTTGCATTACTATCAGAGACAATGAGGGGTAAAGAAAAAATAACCTCTCTTTTTAAGTTTTGAGTAGTGGTTTTTGGTAATTAATATACTGTCGCAGGTTAATTAATGCACACAACTCGCGTAAATAGTGTTAACTCGTAGAAGTTTTTAAGGCACTCGCCAAGGCTTGTATTTAACATTTTCTACTCGTATCGTTTACACTACCTTTACGCGATCGCCGAAACAGCTGTTGCACCAATTGTGCAGCCTGGTCAGGTGATGGGAACGTTCAACCACCAAAATATATTTTGAACTCTCTTCTTTTACAAACTATATTTCTCGCTACATAATAGTCGCTCAATACTATTTTATATATATGAAAATGAATCCTCAGAATCTCCACCTTTCTAAAAGTATAATATAAGTCTCAGCTTGAAATGTACTCGCCATTAATAGTTACGGCAGCAGGAACAATGACCGCGACGCGTTTTGCGCCTTTGTTTGTGTTATGTTTATTGGATCTGAGAATTGTATAGCTGTTAAGTTATGTACCGCAATAGTATCATTATACAGAAATACTATTTATCTATTGTGTACTACTCTCAAAAGTTGTCAATTAAAAATTATTGGTTCTAAACAACAACAAAAACCATTATACTCCTGATTATACTTATCGTAAATTTAAAAAATATATTTTTAGTAACTTCTTGTCAATTTCCGTGAAACTACTACATAATCTCTTTGTAGAATGCATTTTTCTGCACAGTTTGACATGTCTAACGTATTCATATGACTTTTGGTTCTTGAGATATAAGCTATTTTGTGCGCGGCGGCCCCCCGCGCGGTCCCCCAACTTTACCCCCTCCCCCCCATGTTATTAACCACCTAGAAATGCGACAACATCGATTTTCTTCATCTACTAGGTACCCATAGCAACAATCAAAAGTCAAATTTCGTTACACTTTTATGCATGTTCAAACCCCCTCAGCGCCTCGACTACAAGGCATCTTACCCAATCTACATTCATCTTTAACTTAAGTTGGACTATTTTCCAAGTTCAGTATGATACATTTTGTGATTACTTTTTAAATAACAATGTTAAAGCAGTAAAATATAATTGGTAATTTTAATGGTTAATAATAAACCTTATAGTCATGGCTCCGTCTGGCATTTGGTTATTTTATTATTACCCTTTATTTCATTTAATGCATAGGCTATCTAAATGTATATGGATATACTAAAAAAGGAGGGATGTCCTTAAAGTAAGTTCTCCTGCAAGCTATAGTCTTAACCAAGCGAGCTAACTCTTACATGGTCAGAGCATCAATTTTCCCTTGCTTCCTTATCACTATAATGAAACTATTGTTGCATAGACGCGAGGAGATAACAATAGCATAGTAGCACTGACTTCATTCCATAGGTGTAGTATTAAGTCAAGTCAATGACAGTAGTCATTGAAGTAAAGTGCTTGGTGTTGGTATAAGATATTTTAACTAGCTTGCATGGAGACCAATCCTAGTACCGTGATTATTGTCCTACACTAAAAACATGATTACAGATTTCAAAAATTGCATTTACCAGCCCTGGAAATGGAACAGTCATATGATGAAGCAATGTCTCTCTTCTATAAGGAGCTGAATTACATTTATGACTATTATTTTGAAAACAAAAGTGTACCTGCCATTCCCAGGAACAGTCCCCCCGTAACTGGGTCCATTGCTTGGTTTCGACAAATCAATAAGAGGGTGGAAGAAATTATGGCTATGTTTGAGGTAAGAGAAACTAGTGTGTGTAGACTATCCTTCAATTTAGTTGATTATAAAAGGACAATAACATGTAAGGGTTTGATTAATCAAGAAACTAGACCATTTAAGTGTTTGCGTTTGATTATCAAGGGACTAGACAATGTAAGTGTTTGCGTTTAATTATCAAGGGACTAGACTTTGTAAGTGTGTGATTATCAAGTGACTAGACTTTGTAAGTGTTTGATTATCAAGGGACTAGACTTTGTAAGTGTGTGATTATCAAGTGACTAGACTTTGTAAGTGTTTGATTATCAAGTGACTAGACCATGTAAGTGTTTGATTATCAAGGGACTAGACCATGTACATGTTTGATTATCAAGGGACTAGACTTTGTAAGTGTTTGATTATCAAGGGACTAGACTTTGTAAGTGTGTGATTATCAAGTGACTAGACTTTGTAAGTGTTTGATTATCAAGGGACTAGACTTTGTAAGTGTGTGATTATCAAGTGACTAGACCATGTAAGTGTGTGATTATCAAGTGACTAGACTTTGTAAGTGTGTGATTATCAAGTGACTAGACTTTGTAAGTGTTTGATTATCAAGGGACTAGACTTTGTAAGTGTGTGATTATCAAGTGACTAGACTTTGTAAGTGTTTGATTATCAAGGGACTAGACTTTGTAAGTGTGTGATTATCAAGTGACTAGACTTTGTAAGTGTTTGATTATCAAGGGACTAGACTTTGTAAGTGTTTGATTATCAAGGGACTAGACCATGTAAGTGTTTGATTACAGGAAGATGGAGCTACAGCTCTTGAGACTGAATTAGGAATGAAGTGTTCAAATGTCCTTGAAGAGCTTCAGCTGGACTTAGCCTACGAAGAAGAGATCCACCACAGAGGGTGGTATGAGTGCATGATGAAGGTAATGTTACTTGCGCATATCAAACTTCTTTATTTCCACCAATGTGTAATATTGATTGTCATTGATATATTATTATTGAACATCAACCATTTGAAGGTTTGAAACTGGGCCCAGCTTTCCTTGATCATATTGGACTTTTGATAAATGGTCCTGTGTAAAGTAACAACTAGCCTTATCCGAATAAAGTATTTAAAAGTGTAATCTTTGCCATAAAATATATGCACAGGTCCAAACTTGTCTGAGTGTGCCACTGTTGAAAGTTGGGGACAAACCAGGCTCTTACAAGCTGAACTTCCATTTGTCCATCATGGAAGTGTTCTTAGAGACGGAGAACTTCCTGAGAATGCAGAAAGCTGTTCCGGACTTGGCATTGCTGATTCTGATCTGTCGACCGAGAATTTTCTTTGCTCTGGAGGAAGTTAAGGCTTTGGTTGCTCGCAATATTGAAATTAGGTAAGTTATACACTTGGGACAACTTGTATTAGAATTGATTTAGTCATATAAGGTTCACACCTTGAGGATCTTTTTTACTTGAATACAGTAAATAAACTCTTTATTGTTGCATAACCATTTTCAATGCACCGGTAAGGAAGGATAAAACAGGGTTTGGTGTCAAAGTGTGTGGTACAATGACAGAGAGGGATATTATAGAATAAAACAGTTTATATTGTAAGATAATTTCTGATAACGTCATAGAATTGTTGACCGTGACTGCTTTTAAGAAACAGCAACTAATTTAAACTACAATTGTACTTACGAGACCGGTTAATAGGTTTTCTTCCCCGCCTGGGCCTACTTTTTGAGTAGGTAATATGTTACAAGAACTACAAAGGCTACAACTAAAAAATAAATTGAATATAATTCAAGTTCATGAAACCAGGATAAAAAAATAAAAAGAATGAAGGACATTTTTCCTTTAACTTGAGATAGTGTTTTGGAAACTGAAAATAGTTTTGGAGTCTTATGTTGTAAGAGCGCTTTATTTTATTATTTTTGAGAAGAATATTTAACATGCATTTTTTGTAAATTCAAAAATGTGTATTTAATTATTGTATAACCTTTAGGATTAAAAAAAATTGTTTATTTTGGATTTGTATAAAAAACTACATCTTATTATTGGCCTTTCCATAAAAATGATTGACATAAGCTTCACTCACAGAAACATCACGTTTTGTAAGAAAAAGTTTAAATTCTCTAATTATCCGTTTTAATAAAATGTGTGAAATGTTCTGTATTAACTACCGCTATAGTTTGACTGCATGGTTCCGGTAGAAATATTGAAAGCGGTTGAAATATTTAAATAGTAATTTAAAATCTCAATGTAGATCATGTTTAGTAAAGTTGAATACAATTTTTAATACAGAGTATAGTTTAAATATACTGAACACGGAAGCTCAGTGATGGCATATCCTAGGCTTTTAAACAAGACTTTGTGGGTTCAAGAACGGCCACTGGAATATCTTATCACTAAGGCCACTTCACTGGCTGGCTGTTTGGTCACCGAATAGGTCAGTAGTATTCTATGGTGGTGGTTTGTTGAGTTGAGATACACAAAATGTCCACAGGAGGAACGTGTGTCCGATATTTGTGAACCTGATTCAGTCGCAGATGATGCGGCTTGACGAAGCCTTCTTGCCTTGTCTGAGCAACATATCCTGGACATCTCTCACCATCCCTCAGATGTTGGCTGGCATCAAAGAAACACTAGACTCTGTGGATATGTTCTGTAAAGAGGTGACATTCTTTGGTACCAATAGACATTCCATCCTCATGCTTAAGTTGTTACCAGTTTTGGAGTAAAAATAACATGTTTTTTGTAACTGAATGAGTGTCATGATGTAAACTACAGATTTCTGTTGGATATTCCAAATTTTTTTACCAAGCCAACCTGTTAGGACAACTTACTTAGCGTGAATTATAGAATTTTTCTCTTCAGATAAAATATCACAGTAAGAATATTAAGGAAGGAAATAGAATTTAAGACTGTAGCACACTTTTTGAGTGATGTATGCATAAGTGTCAAATTTATGAAGGAATTCTTTGACTCTTTGGTAAAGAGACGAATAGAAAAAATGTGTTGTGATAACTCTTAACGGGTATGAGATAATTTTGATTACCTATCAAAGAACAGATCGGATTCTTTTCAAAGGCAAAGCTATCTAGATTGTTTTTATTTTGACGATTGACATGAACTGTCAACTATTTTTTTATGATGAAAATGATGTAACTTCATTTAATTTAACATTGAAGCAGCTTTTAATATTAAACCCCACAGCTAAAGTACCGGTGGGCAAAATTTTCTTTCCTTAAGCAAGGGTGATTCCCAGGAAAAAGGGACTTACTCAATCGCTACTGGACTCAAACCTGTATCAGTCTAAAATATTTGCTCAGTTATTAAAAGTTATCAAGGGTTTAGAACAGTCAAATAATGTTCACTTATGACATTCTTCTTAAAATGTTATACATGAGAAATATCTTTTGTATAGGACAAAATCTGTAAGACGTTTTATAACTTGGGTCCTTTCGATTCACTGGAAATCTCTCATAAAAAGTAAAAATTTATGCCAACAATGTTCACATTTGCATGCAACCTCAGGTAAACGACATGAAAGAAGCCCGTGTGGACGACACGTTGGAGATTATCGGAGAGCAAATGTTGCTGTTGATTCCTCCGCAAGCAATGGAGGCTCACGAGTGGTACATAGAAAACCAGACCCATGCTGTGATGGTGTCTAGGGAATTGCAAACCAGGTGAGACTAAATCGTTATTGTACTAAACCACAGAGAAGTAAGGTACAGAGGATATAAGCTTATGGGACAACTGTACACTTTCAGCTCTGGTATGTTGAGGCAGAAATATACTCGTGACAAGCAGGGAAGAGCCTAAACGGTGAGCAATGTGCGGAAAGTCCTATCGCACATGGCACAGAGTCTTTTTTTAAATGTTGTAGTACATGTTGCGGAGGGGGCGGAGGGGGTCGTTTCTCTAGACACCAGCACTAGTACTAGACACCACTTTGGTGTACCGTTGAGTGTCGTATCTTATTTCTTTGTGTCTAAACAAACAACCTACACAACTAGTAATATGTTGAGGATACATTATGACTCAGCTGATAAGTATCTGATTAACGAGTAGAAATACAAATCACTTGGACATCCACAATGTGCTATAGGTATGGTATACATAGACACTACTATTCGTTAGTATGAACAAAACTGAGAACTCAGAAAATAAACAAATTCTGATCATATGGTGGCATTGTAGAATTGTCTGTGTTTGATTGTTTTTTTTTAGATTACCTTGAAGGAATAACAAAGGGCAATATAAAATAGTGTTTTAAAAATTATTAGAGGGAATGCCAAGCCAACACACAATTGCAAGCGAGTATGGGATTTGTCACATCCCAGAAACAGTTTGCTAGAACTTGGCATACATTTTGTGTGTCTGTACAGAAAAAAACCCACTAACCCGCTTTACAAGATGAATTTCGAACTGTAAAGTAATTTTCTGAGGACTGTGAAATAAAGGAAAACATATATTTTCGTCCCTTAGACACCTAGGCATAGGCCTACTGAACCGCTGGTACGGTCTGACAATATTACCTAAGCATGTTGAAAGTGAGACAAGGTAGGAGGGCTGATAGTAAATTGTGATATTTGCAGGTCTCAGACAGCTGAGGAGGCTGTTATAGAGTTGATCAATAAATTTGTAAGTTCTGTCGAGGATCCCAACATCGACCAGGAGGAGAAATACAACTGGTTGGATATGAACAAAGTAAACAGACCAGTGTTTGCCATCAAACCTCGTGGAGCAGCAGACGACGGAGAAGGTACCTAGTTGTGAATGAGATACCAATGGCTAATATTGGAGCATTGGTGTGATATAATCTAAGAGATTGGGGAGATTGGGGGTCTAGTGTTAGAGTACGGGGTTTGGCGCCAGAGGTCCCTGGTTCAAATCCCACTAATCACCAATAGATTTTATCCATGTTCCAACCCTCTAGGGCTAGTCTAAAGTTATGTGTAAAATCATAGCCTCCTCTAATACAAGGCCACGGCGAAACAAAAGTGGCAACACCGCTGTCCTGTCAAACCAAAACAGCTGTTGTACTAATTTATAATGGAGTGTATAGGCAATGTTTATGTTTACACTTTTGTTATTACTGTTATAACCATGGCAATAGGCATGCCGTTGCGACGTTATCACACACCAACACTGCGGCCTTGTATTAGAGAAAGCTAAGGTAAAACAGTTCCTGGCTGGAACCTAGCATCCTCAGGTGTGAAGGTCGAACAATCTAAGGGACTGTTGTGCAGAAAGTACTTAAAAAATAAAAGGATTAGTGCAGAAATACAGCCGAAGCTGGAACGTGGATAACCTTTTCGCCTGAGAATCAGATTCCGATAGTAAACAATAGTAATCACAATAGTAACACTATTATAAAGAGTCTGTCGCACATCAGATTGCATAAGGTTAGCCCAAACAATGAACACCCAAATAACTCACAATAGCACCAGCCATTTCTAGCAGTTTATAATTTGACTGATCTCAAACTATAGAGATATGTTTTATGTTGTTTTATTTACTACAGTGTTCAGTGAATCAAGTTCAAACAAACTCAAGCTAAGTCTGTTAGATACTTTGTTATTAATCATATACATGTTTGTACTTTTTCAGAGTACAAGAAAGATACAACAGAGTATACAATTGAGGATTTGAAAGCCGATTGCATGGATGTGTACAGTTATTTCAATCGTAAAAATATGGATTCAATAACCAAAGCGACGAGAAACACTTTGAAAAGTCTCAGAGACCGTGCAGGTACTTCCAGGTAGGACAGGTGGTTTTCTTTTACTTTTTTATTATTAAATCACTATAAAAATATTTTTTTTTTCATCAGAAGGACTAACTATTTAGTTCTCCTAATGCTGAGGTTACTATTATGTATATATTTTTTACTTATTAATTCTTCCTTTGAATATAACAAGTTTTTTTATTTGAGGTTTCATAATTATAAGTCTAAATGTTGGTCATTATACAATAACATGTTCACTGATTGGAATAACGATAAATAAACCCTTAAATATATATCCATTAAATCTATTTTTATTTATCATGCAGAATTTTCTATTTGATTTATTATTCCCTCCATATAAGCAAAAATTGCAGTTTATTAACAGTAGTTTACACAGGGGTGCCCATCCCCCCCTAGACTCGTGACGCACCCCCCCCCCCAATTGAGCAACAGCCCCCCCCCCTATAAATGATGTACACAACAAATGAGAAACATTATTCCCCCGCCCAGCACTATTTGTATAAAAGAAGTTTTAAAATTTTTTTAGATATTTAAAATTCAAACCCAGTTAATCTATATCAATAAAGTTATAGTTTTGTCTGTACATTGCTCAGAATTATACATATTTTGGGTTATTTATGTTTTATACATTGAAGAAGTTGAAACATGTCTTATCTCCATTTATGTCCGTCTGTCACGGCCCAGAAGGCATTTTATGCAGCCTACTCATGGTCTACTCTGAAGAAAACTAGAGTACCGCATATGATTCTAATGGTTTAATTGTATCCACAGGATTGGCGAGAGAGTCCTTATAGCCATTAAAATATGGCCTCACTATTTTGGAAATAAAATAACGGACGATCAAAAATACAATTTTGTGTGATTTTTTCTAGTTTATTTTCTCCATGTTTACTACATACGTCATTAATTTATGAAATACTAATAATCTGTTAAGAAAACACGTCATATATGAAATTACGAACAGCTGTTTTGATAAAGATTCCTTTTCCTAGCTGTCACTGATATGTTTACATAAATGTTCTTTAAGAATACTGTGTAGGCCCTAACCCTAACCATTTCCGATCACGTTTGTAAGCAAATCCAAAACCAAGTGAGATTAATAACCGCGTGGCTTTGGCTTACATAACGGGTTTGATTTATCACGAGTACTAATATGTAACTGTAAATTAAATTAAATAACTAGCCATCATCCAGGTCGGGAACCGGAGATTCTGCGTGTATCAAGTTGTACTTGAATTTTGATTACAGGGAAAAGACCGTGAATCAGTGTTGTACAGGACTGGAAAACTTATCTTTCTATATAAATAAAATTAGAGTTTTATAAGTCACCTCAATTTAAGCAATTTTTTATTGCCAGAATATCCATAACGAATTGTCAGCGTCTTTCTCGATATAACGATCCCCTCTCCCTCCCTTTAGAAACATCATAGCTCCTTTGATGAAAATGAAATTGAAACAACGCTTGCGCCAACAATCGTCTGCTCCGTTATACACTTCTGTCTGCTGTGCGCTATGTTACAACAGATTTCAGATACAACAGCTGGGGAATGATGACGATATAATGCTTAGTACACTGTGATTGAGTGATAACCATGGTAACTTTAGTAAGGCTGTGATTGGTCAATGAGTAGGCCTAAATATGGCGACTTCGACTTGTTGAATTTGTGTATGAATTGAAGAGAAACCTATTAATGAACAGAAGAACAAAGAAAGAGAATAACAAGATTGTTCTCGTTACATTCTTTTTTAAGAGTGTTTTAATTATCTCTAAATATAATTTTACACTTTTTCATTACTTATCTATCAATTCCTATGCTGTGATACAGCACCTATCGGTAGCCTATCAGTCTATCATGAGCAGTACCTTATAACACTTTCTAAAGGTTCCTTTAATATTTACGTTATTTATAGCAATGTAATGTTTGGCTCGTGATTAGTTGAGTTTGAGTTAGCTAGAATTTTAATCGTTGCCGTTTGTACAACTGAACCAAGATAAATGATTTGAAATTTACAATAATAATGATTGTGCAATATTGAATTTCGTTTATAAAAATGTAAATCGTGACTTAATGGCTGTTTACAGCGTGTTAAAGAGTTTTTCATCTGTTTTTATACTATACTAGCTGGCCCGACAGACGTCGTCCTGTCCTAATGTGGTTTTATGTCAATGCTCGTTCATTTTCAAGATGAGCTCGTTCGCATGGCTCAATCATGTCCTGGTTGAAGTTCGTTCGCTACGCTCACTCACCTTTTGGTTGCAAATTAGCTGTCGTCACAAATAAAAAAAATAGTGCTGCACCCTGTTGGTAAACCTATTAACTTTTTAATGCTATTGAACATCACAGAATCAAATTGCTTAGTTGAACCAGCTGTTAAGATTCTTTAATTCCATTTAAATATGAGTACTCATAAGGTTAACATGGAAAACTCCAGAGCCACTGGGGCAGAGTCCTTTTGACGGATCTGCACCAAACTTCACACAAACCATCCTTGAATAATGCTTAATAATGCCTGAAAGTTTCATTACAATCTGTCGAGCGGTTTCGGAGTCCATAAAGGACAAACATACATTGGATTATATATATAGATTGGATTAACCGTATTTTTCATTCCCCCCCCTCTCCCTATTAACTCAAGTAATCGAGTATACACAATAGTGTAAAGTATTGTAGCCTATGCTACTTGCTACTTGATTGTATTTTAACGAGCTTTATGTCAACAAAGCGTTCTGCTGTGCTTAAGTCGCGGTGTAGCTGGATGTGTCTGTACCACGCGTTATCTGTTATCTATCACAGCAGTTGAGCCATCCCGTGCGCTCCCTCTCTTAGATCTCACGTGTTGCTAATCATAACTTTATACACGAATCCTAAACTATCCTAAAATCCTATTTGAACTAATTTAATTCAAAAATATAACTATTGTCATTAATTATCCACTTTCTATCTGGCGATTTCGTAATGTATTTTGGATTGTCGTCACGTTGAACACTGTTGCAATTAACTTTAGCCCCCCCCCCCATTTGAATTTTTTGAGCCCCCCCCAAGAATTTCAATGACGCAGTCTGCGTCACGGCCCCCCCTTGTGGGCACCCCTGGTTTACACAATGATTGCGTAAAGATAGTTAAAGATTGTTAACAAGAAGAGTAGAAAATTTAAGGTACAAGCCTTAGTGAGTGCCTTAAAAACTTATACGAGTGTCGTTCGTTAACACCATTTAATATTTATGCAAGTTGCGTACACTACTTTACCTACGACAGTGTTCTAATTACTAAAAATCACTACTCATAACTTCTAAAAGGTTATATTTTTGTTTATAACCTCTCATTGCCACTGACAGTGATGCAATGAAACACTGTACCAAACACTAATTGCACCACTCAACAATTTAACAGCCTGAACAGCTGATTAGTTGAAGTTCGAATCATTACAATTTTACTTCTTCTCTCTCAATCCGTGAACCTCATTGGTCCATTACCCGTGTTGTTATGAGTAAAAACTATGCTGTTATGAAAGTAAACAATGTTGTTATGTGAAACTTTTCAATTTTAAGAACTGAACTGAAAGGCTACTTCAAAAACAGTCGTAGGTAAAGTAATAACAGCAAGTATGCAGTTTCAAAATTTAAAAATTTCCCAGAAACTTATATTTTTTTAACCATTGCAGGTAATGTAACAAAACATTAGACCTAAGTATTCAAACCAAACAATCCATTTTTAGAAGTAAATTACAAATGTTTACTGGGTACAGCTCACTAGGAGTCAGAAAATATTTTGAGAGCATAGCTGTGTAATACGTTAAATTAAAGGTCTCTATTAGGTGAACACTGTGCTGCCCGATTACTAAAAAGATTCTTAGTCAAAATAGCGGTTTTTTTAAATTATGAATTTGAGCTTGTTGAATATAGCTTAGTTTGTCACTCTTGAAGAACTCATAATCTTGTTGATTTCCCCAGTGGCGTGGTCAGGTATGAGCACTACAAGAACGACCCTGACTACATCTATCCGTTGTTAGTGGCTGAGATTGTTCTGCACATCCCCAATGTAGTGATTGTTCCGACCCTGGACCAGATGCAAGGATACTTCTCCAAGATCACCAAGTCTGTGTTGTCGATCATATGTTCGGTGCCTCAGTGGGGTCTGGGTGCCGCACAACTCGCTCAGAGGACCAAGTCCAGACATGGTGGTCAGTATTGCAAGTAGACTTATCATTGTGAAATCTGAAGTTTTAATGTGTTTAGTGTGTGATTGTGTTGGCTGAATGCCTTCCTAGAAGAGGTCTTTGGGCGACTACCGTGTGACAAATGAAATAATCACAGTCAAATGTCAACCTCGACAGAGTGACCTTTATGACACCTTGGTACTTGCAGAGAGAAGTTTCAAGTCCCTTAAAATTCATTTTGTGTTCTAAACAGCACTGGTCAGGATAAACAAATGTAAGATGGTGATTCTTCTGTTATGACTCTGTTGTCATACAAAGACAACAACTCTACAATCAGTGGCGGTTCTAGAACCTTGTCAAGGCGGGGGGGAGTTACTGGTGGGGGTGCAGGGGGTTCCCCATACCCTCCAAGAAAAGAGGGGGACTTTGGCGTTCTCACGGGTCGCCGGAATTTTATGCCCCTGGGCAAAGCTGACGTCACTATGACGTAGTAACCTGAGTGGCCAAAAGTTTGTTCGCGGCCGGAATTTTACCCCCGCGGATTTGGAAGTCTAATGAAAATAGACAGAGCGTGATTAATTAGATTAGCAATAAAAACCGGAATTTTACCCCCTGTCCATATAACTAGCGTTTAGACAACTGAAGATGTACGGGCCGGATTTTTACCCCCGGATTTTTACCCCCCGGAATTTTACCCCTTGGCCGATTTTAGAAATTGAATGTTTGATTTTATTATTTCTGTTTTTAATTCATTGTAAACATTTCATTATTTAGTAGCCTATCTTTATTTATTTATTTTGTAAAGAAATGTTCGAAACAATTATCATTCAGTCGATTGTTTATACGTTATATTAACCAACTGTTAGCTTCAAAGATCGAATCCTAATTACTAGAATCTCAAAATTAAAATTAAAAACCTGTTCAGTTAGTTAATGTTACAAATAAATTAATATAGGCTACTTAATAATAAAATGTTTACTATTAAATTAAAACAGAATGAAGATAATTAATCATTCTCACTAATTTATATATCTGGCCAGGGGGTAAAATTCCGGGGGTAAAAATCCGGGGGGGGGGGTAAAATTCCGGGGTAAAAATCCGGGGGTAAAATTCCGGGGGGTAAAATTACTCACTCACTCACTCACTCCCATGGCCATTTATGCCCAAGGCGGGATTTGGCCGCACCAACAACTGCTTTCCATCTCTCTCGATCTTCTGCCTCTTCCACTTCTGCCCCCACTTCTCTGACGTCCTTGGAAACACTATCCCACCATCTCTTCTTGGGCCTTCCTAATGGTCGTTTCCTTTCTGGCTTTCCTATACTTGCTTCTTTTAGTAGTGAACCTCGTTCTCTCCGTAGTGCGTGTCCTGCCCACTTTATTCTCCTTGCTTTCACGTGTGCTACTACATCATAATCATTGTACATATTCCTTATCTCCCTATTATGCCTTTTTCTCCATTCTCCATTTTCTTGTATTGGTCCATATATCATTCTTAAAATTTTGTTTTCAAAAACAATCATTTTGTTTTCTTCTTTTTTATTTAAAATCCAAGTTTCAGCTCCATATGTTAATACTGGTCGAATTATACTATGATATATTTTTATTTTCGTTTTATGTGAGAGAATCTTTGAAGTCAACAATTTCTTACAAGAATACATACATTTATTGGCCTGAGCAATCCTATAATTTATTTCCATTTCTTCACTATTGCTGCTTGATATAATTACCCCTAGATATTTAAATTGTTCAACAACTTCAAAAGTATGTCCATCTATACTAATTTCATTTGTCCTCACTTCATTTGGCTGTCTCGTGAAGTGTATATATTTTGTCTTCTCATCATTAATCTTTAGGCCCATTTTTTCTGATTTTTTTATGAACAGTCTGGTTAGCTCCTCTAGGTCATTTCTGTTTTTTGACAGAATTACTACATCGTCCGCAAAAGCTAGGATGTTTATTTTTGTTCCCATTTCTAAACCTATATTTGTTTGTCTTACTTGTTGGAGGGCCTCTTCTAAGGCTATGTTAAATAGTATAGGTGACATTCCATCACCTTGCCTTACGCCTGTTCTTACTTCAAAGCTTTCTGATAACTCTCCATCTATTTTTACTTTGCATTTTGATTCATTCAAGGACATTTCTACTAGTTTTATTAGTTTTCTGGGGATCCCAAACTTTACCATCTGCTGATATATTCTTCCCCTGTCAATTACGGTAAAATTCGGGGGGTAAAATTACAGGGATAAAATTCCGGGGGTAAAAATCCGGGCCGTACACTCTAGGTTTTTATAATTTGATGTGTTCTGATTAAATTCACAACCGTGAAAATATATGTTTAATTCTGCGTTTAATCCATCGAGGTAATGTCGCGAAACTCAAAAGTTGGCGGCCGGAATTTTACCCCCTGGTTTGTGACGTCACGTTTGCCCAGGGGGTAAAATTCCAGGGGGATAAAAATCCGCTACCCCGTTCTCACCTAGAAAATTTTTTATTTTAAAAGGCGTTTGGTGACTTTCTAAAGCCAGTTTTAACGTCTAGAACTGTGTCCAAAAACTCTGTTAATGTTTTAAGTTTTAATGGATGTTTAAATTTATTTGTCTGGCGTCCAAGGGGGGGGGGTTTGCCCCTGTGGCCCCCCTCCCTTGGAATCGCCACTGTTTTAATACCAAAGGACGAGCAATAGTCTATGAATAAATTGTTATTTGGTGTCCATGTCATTATCGTTCGTTTGACTAAATTGAAAATATTTGTTACGATTTTATTTTGAAAATTTTTCATTAGCGTACATTTCTTCAGTCTGCTTTGACGTACATTGCTACCCAAAATTAATTAACTCTCCATTCTATGTTTGCAGCCACCAAGAGTGTTGTAGTAGAGTTAGTGTCCAGTATTGAGTCTGACAGTAGTAATATGGAAGGTCGCAGAGACTACTTAAAACAGGTGATGGAGAATAAAGAGGTGATACGACTGACCATCGCACTGCAAGGCATCATACTGCTCATAAAACCGGACGTCACCAAACTGTTGAAGGTAAGTGTAGAAAATTCATCCTGTTTACAATGCGAAATATGTTTACAGCTTACCCCTAAATTGACATAAAATTAAGGTTTACAAATATTTATTTTTAATTTAGGTATCCATGCAGTTTGGGTCCTTTAAGCAGAGCCACAAATTCTCGTCATATTTTTCAAAGACAGATTTAACCTGTTATGCTTTGGAAAAGATAATTTGAAAAGTAGATTACTTTATTACGTTAAATTACTTGTTTTTCAAGAGAACACAGTATTTTGTTATTGACTTGTTTGTTTTTGCATCTTACTTGATACTACGTTAATACGCCATAATATTTTTTTGGAGCTGGAAAAGCAGTAGGCTTAGGATTCTATTGAATATTAAGGAAAGTGAACATACATAATTAAACTCAAATATGAAAAGAGATAAAAGCAGTTCATAGGTCTCATTATTTGACAATCGTTCTACTCAAATGTTATGCAGCTAAAGCAAATAACAGATAAATAAAATTTTCTGATATCTTTGCAGTAGGAAAAGGTAGCCTAGTTCTTATTATTGTTTAAAAAACTTCATATACATAAATTTCTTTTTTCAAATTTACTCTATCACTAAACTAATCTTATTAAAATTTTACTATTTTACAGACTTATCAGAAGTACTCTTATCTTTGGTCAGAAAAGCGCAACGATCAGATGAATGGGTTTGTTGATTCCCAGCCCCACACAATTGTGATTGAAGACAAGTTTGCAAAACTGGAAAAATCTTTGAAAGATATTGAAGAGATTTCAAGCATGAATATTCTTGGTCCTCTTGAGATGCTTACAAGTAAGGCAAAATTGTTCTCAATTGTAGGCCTATAGCTTCATGGTGTGATGTGAACTAAGTTTTTAAAAAAAAACTTAAGTGGAAGGTTGGAGATAAATTTACAATCTTGAAACTTATAGACATAGGCTAGTTCTTTAATTTTATCGCTTTTTAACACTTTAAGTCCTAAGTTCTAGTAAAACTCGGGGAATTAGTTCATAAAATCTAACCTGCAAGCTCTAGTGTGCTTATAGTGTTGTTGCATTATCTATCTATCTATATATTAATAGGCAAGCATGTTTCTTTAAAACCTTTTTTCTCAGCTTGTGTGCATCGTGGGGTAAATCTGCGCATACCGTTAGAAAGCAATTTTCCTGTAGGTGTGCAGAATCCCTTTATAAATTTAAATAGGCTCAAAGATAAGCACAAAAAATGAGTTTAAAAATTTGAAAAAATTAACATGGATCTTATGCGTTGCCATGCTGGTGACGAAATAACAACGAAATATAAACAGAAAATCAAAACAAATGGAAGAAACTCCAATCACATGTTTTATTTACAGTGTGGGGTGAAAATAGAGAAGTGAGTACATTACATATTTTTGGTCGAGTTTCGACCACTGGACGACCTCTCGTAGTGTTCGATCAACAGTGGCATGGTAGGTCATTTGGTGGGGAAGGGGAAGCGAGCTGGTGTAGTGGTTAGAGCGCAGTACTTCAGTCCCTGAGGTCCTGGGTTCAAATCCCACCAAGTCACCAATAGATTTTATCCAAGTGATAATGCCGCAACCCCTAGGTCTAGCCTGAAGTAATGTGAAAAAAATCAATCCCGGGCTCGTGCCTAGCGTTGTAGGAAAAAAAGCTCTAGAACTCTATGCTGGTTGGATTTGTTTTCATGTAACTTTATTTGACAAAAAATTTGAATTATATATGCTTTTAACTATTGTTTTTTTGTCTTCCCAATGTATCAAAAATTAATTTGTTCAACTACCTTTTTATGACATCCATATAACTAAGAGGATTGATGATTTGACCCTCTATCCTTTTAAAAATTTAGATTCATCTTTAAGATAAGTGTTTCTGCTGTTGCCACCAGTGCTCAACTTTATCAAAGGCCTTTGGTTATTCCTCATAAATTTATACCGGTAATATGGTTATACTTTTTCTATGGATTCTTTATGAATAAGATAATGATTATGAAACCAAAAAGTAAAAGTTAATAATTGATTCTACAGCTCAGTTGAAATTGGCTCTCAAAGTGGAATGGAAAGATTGGAAACTAACACTATCAAATCTGTTTCTCAACGCTTATCGCAAGAAGTTATCCGAACTTTGGGATTTTATGGAGGAGAAAAAAGAAATTCTGCTCAAGAAGCCAGTTAAAGATCTAGATGAGGTATTAAATAAAATACTAATATTGTTTTAATGTAACTACAATCCTAACAAATATAAAATGTGCTAACATTGGGATATTTTAGACACACAAACTTGTCACAATTTCTCCCGCTAAAATCTCACTGGTAAGTTACTGTTATTGTTATTTTTTAACAGATTAAACCTAGTTTATAAACAGATATGCCATGATTTACTGGAGAGTATAATCTTGTTGAGCATGCATTCGCAACTTAGGTTCTGGTTCTGTAACACATAATGTAGCGAATAATTGTGCAATTCTAAAAACTTACCGCGTAAAACCTGTAATGGAAAAAAAAATTTGCAAGGCCTTTAGCAGATTTGAGATTGTTCAATCATGTGGCTGATTTTTTGCAGGTGAGATTAGCAATGGCTTGCCTTGATGCCATCCGAGGAAACTTTATCAGATTGGATAGAGAGTTGAGTGCAATTGAGGAAGCTTACGCAATATTTGCTAAGTTCAACATAAAAGTTCCACCCGAAGATATTGAGAAAGTAGATGGACTGCGGTTCAACTTTGAAAACTTGATCCAATATGTGAGTTTATTGTGTGACTTTATTTTTATAGAAATATGAGTGAAATAATGTAATTCCGAGTTAATTACACAGTTACACGATGTTACACAAAGTCTTTGTTCATTTCATGTATAGTTGAATCACATCTGTTGTAAATTTAAAAGAGGCAATGTCAGAACTATATCAATACGGTAAGTAAAAAAATAAATGAAGGATGAGTTTAGACTGTATAGTGAGTGACATGTGTTTTTCTTAGGTCTTGATTAAGTATTCTTTTATTACAAGTCCAATCATCAAGGCATACCAGGTCCAGTTTAAACAATCCTGACTTATGTCAGGATTAAACCATTACATGCTGATTACTAGACAAGCACTACATCAACTTAGCTACCTATAGAAATATGTTAACTATAATTTTAAATAAGAATAACTTAGCTTTGACTGTAAATACTTGATGATTCGTTAACATTGGCTTTCCTATTCTTCTACATTTTAGCAAATGGTCCTTTCTCTTTAATATTTGTAGCCATTATATTTGGATGACTTATGGAGTGAGAATTTTGCCAACAAACTAAAATAATTAACTGTTCCAGTCCAAAGACATGCAAGAGTCGTTGTGTGCCAGCCAAGGCCCGCTGCAAGATGAGTTGATTGCCAAAGTAGCTTTATTCGCTGCCGAAGTAGAGAAGTTTGACATTGACTTTGAGACTGACGGACCCATGGTGGATGGTCTTGAGGCGAAAGAGGCCAGCGACAGGTGAGATAATGACGTAAAAATATAAATCACAATTTTTAAAAACCTAACCTAACAAAATTATAATTCAAAGCCATCTTGGATTACAAAAATATAATTTTTTTTAGAAATCCTTTTTATTGTGCCTCAACTACAGGATGGTTAAATGTTTGCATTATAAGAATTGACAAATCAAGCTTTAGACTATTGGGGTTGATGGAGCAATTTGTTATATGATTATTCAGATCAGAATGTATAGATAGTTAAATTTTCTCACGGTGGAGTATGTCAGAAGTTCTAAATTCGACAAGAAATAACCGATGCTGTATCAGTTGTCTAGTTAATAGTTATTGTCTGAATTGTATTTAATGTTAGTTTTTTAATTGTATTTGTGGTGTCCTGAGTTATTTTATTTACAGCTTCTGGCAAAATCCACAATTGGTGATTATTTAAAGCTATACTTTCAGACATTCTGATCTGAAAATGTGTTCATTTTCAACAGCAAGATTCATTGGTTTAATTGTTCATGGTTGAATTATTGATTTATTGTACAATGGAGTGTTTTAACCCTAAATTTGTATTGTGTACGTATACTTTTCATACTATTGTAAAATCTAAAGCCTGTTTTTATGTGTGTCATGTTGGCAATGTTTATGCTGATGTTGACTTAATAATGTTTCTTCATTAATTATATTGAATTTTAGCCTTCTGATCGCATTATTTAAATACTATAAATTATGGTGTAAATGTAAATACTTGCATTTATGCTATCATGTTTGTAGCTGAGTTACTACCGGTTTCAACTCACATAGGAGTCATCTTCAGGCTATTAAAGATGTCTTCTCGCTTCATTCGAAGCTCGTCAATTGATAGTAAATAAATAAAAAAAACATGAACACCTACATGATCATAAATAGGAACATTTAGGATTAAAAAATACTGAAACGTTAGGCCTAAGGGCCATAACGTGATCGGGCGGGAGTTATGTCTCATCATAACAGGATTGCATAAATGCAAGGTATTTACACCAATTTAATATTTCTCTCTTTAAAAAAATAGATTTCACAATCTGGTACTTTAATTACTTTTTGGTTGTAATATGGAGTACATATAAGGGTTTAAAAATAGATTGTTATTTTCCATACAAAATAGTTTAAAAGTTGGGCTAATAACAATAAACAAACTTTAAAGAATATAAACCACACTTAGCTACGGTAATCTTAAAATCGTCTTCAGCCAATATAAGGATGATAAATGTATAAAGGAGTGTGTTTAATTAGCTTTGTTAGATTTCAGTCAACATTTCTGATTATTTCTGCAGGGTGTTGCTGTTCCAAGGCCGATTCGACGAGCTTTGGCGGAACTATGAGGTGTTGAGTAGTGGAGAGAAGTTGTTTGGCATGCCTGTACACGACTACCCTGTGCTCATCGAGCGGAAGAAACAATTCAACCTGCTACAGAAACTGTACGGGCTTTATCTGATTGTGAACAAGGCGATTGACGGTTACTTTGAACTGGCCTGGCAAGACGTCAACATTGAGGAGATCATGTCAGAGTTGACAGACTTCCAGAACAGGTAGAGATGTTATTGGGTCAGATATTAGTTGTATTTGTTGGGAGGATTTTATACAATTGAATGCAAATCCTACAGAAAACTATACCTTATGATGTAAAACATTCAGAAATAGTATAATTATTTACATTTTGTTCTGGTCAAGTACTGATTGGAAACTTAAAATACCTCTATGCTTTATTTTAGGCAGAAACCACCAGTAGAAAAATACTGATGTTGTGTATTATTATAATCATAATTTTTGTGATAGTGCTATAACACAGTGCTTAGGTAATTAAATTGGGACGAGGGTTCATTGTTCCCAGAAGGTTTCAGTTCATCATCTTTATCTCAATTTATAAACCAACCTCTGAGTTAACCTATAGAATTATTATAACACTTCATCTAATATGAGTGCACACTGTAGGTGCCGAAAGCTGCCTAAAGGACTCAAGGATTGGCCGGCGTTTATAGAGCTGAAAAAGAAAATAGACGACTTCAACGAGTGCTGCCCTCTACTAGAGATGATGGCTAACAAGTCAATGAAGGAGAGACATTGGCTGAGACTTGAGAAACTGCTGGGAGTCGTGTTTGATGTGGAGAATGATGAGTTTACGTTGAAAATGGTCATGGACGCTCCACTGCTCAAGTACAAAGATGATGTTGAGGTTAGTGTTGCCGTTTGTAACTGGATTTTTTTTAGTTATCATTATCTGTACATACTCCAATGTTAAGTGAACTAAATTATACATTTATTACAGTCTCACCTAGTTTCTTGTGCAAACATACATTGTGTTCGCTCACCCTGTATTTATATCAGATGATTATACTCTACAGTTCTCTACGTAGATTTCGTTGTGATTTTTTCATCTTTGTGTACTAAAGTGACCTAATCGTGCATTGATTTAGGCACCTTCTGAATTTAGGGAGAGATGATTCAAGTAGGCCTAAATGTGAATTTTGACTACCATGCATCAGCATGACGCTGACGGCGTTTTCTGCATCAGCATGATTATTACAAACCTTCTTCCTTCTATGATCACACAGACTATGTGTTGTTAATTTATACTCAAAGCCTACTAATAATTATCTAATTTCCAGGACATTTGTCTCAGTGCCCTAAAGGAGAGAGACATTGAAGCCAAACTGAAAGAAGTAATAGCAAACTGGGAAAGTGTAATATTGCAGTTCTCTACTTTCAAAACACGAGGGGAACTATTACTAAAGGGAACAGAAACCCAAGAAATCAACAGTCTCATAGAGGAAAGTCTTATGGTCATGAACTCACTGGCAGCAAACAGATACAACGCTCCTTTCAAGAAAGAAATTCAGCTGTGGGTTTGGAAGCTCGGTACGACAGCGGAAATTTTGGAAACATGGCTTGTCGTGCAGAATCTCTGGGTGTATTTGGAAGCGGTGTTTGTCGGTGGTGATATTGCCAAGGAATTGCCTGGCGAAGCGAAAAGGTTCGCAAGCATCGACAAATCTTGGGTTCGCATCATGACCCGGGCCAGACAGATCGCAAATGTGATTGAGGTGTGTGTCGGGGACGAAATGATGGGACAACTTCTCCCCCATTTAAGAGAGCAGCTAGAAACATGTCAGAAGTCCCTTACTGGCTATCTAGAGCAGAAGAGGTTGATATTTCCACGGTTCTTCTTTATTTCTGATCCGGCCCTGCTGGAAATCCTGGGGCAGGCTTCGGACTCCCACACGATCCAAGCGTATTTGGAAGGAGTTTTTGAGAACGTTTACAGAGTGGAGTTTGATGAGAAAGAATACGATAAAATAATATCTATAATTTCTCGGGAAAAGGAGAAAATTCAGTTGGAAAAGGAAGTTTGGTGTCATGGAGGTGTGGAGAATTGGCTGGGTAATCTGCTAGCTCAAGCTAAGCTATCACTGCAGACTGTGATTGCCAATGTGTATGCATACATGCAAGAGCCAGAGTTTACAGTACTGGATATGGTGTCAAGGTATCCTGCGCAGGTGAGTCAAAATGAAAACAAGTATGAATATTTTTTAGTTCAAAATACAATTAAACCACCCCTACACTCTTAAACTTATTTTAAGTTTATGATTCTAATTTGGTGTTCACTATGTAGGAATATTTTTTTTGTTTTGAGTTCTAAATCTGGTGGGGGGGGGGGGGAGGGCAGATATTATTGTATATGACTACACCACTGGTACCAAAATCAGACTGTGAAGAAGGCTAATTTATGACTGTGGCGAGAGGAAAGATTCAAGATTCAAGTTTCACTATAGTGAAACTATAATGCACTGTTTTGGCTTGATATTAGCTGAAGTTAGCTGAATATTTTTGTGGTTTATACAACATCTAGACTGTCAGCCAATCAGTTTAGGAAAAGTGCACTCAAATTTATTGTTTATAAGGTCCAGCAGACAAAGTTTCAAGTTGTTTCAAAGTTTCAAGACAAGTAGATGGGTAGCTTCCGAGCTCAATTGAATGGTAACAAGATTTGGCGTTGAGAGTTGTGGCAAATTTGATAGTTTTACTTCTACATTTTGAGTGTGATTAACTTGTATTTGTAGGTCGGACTGTTGGGGCTCCAAATGTTATGGACGAGAGATTCAGAGTTTGCCCTGCAGAATTGCAAATATGACAAGTCACTGATGAGGAAGACCAATGATAACTGGCTGCTTCTTCTAAATCAGCTGATTGATCAGACCGCTTTGGACTTGGCTAAGTTTGAAAGAGTAAAATATGAAACTTTGGTCACAATCCATGTGCATCAGAGGTATATAACTTTAACCCTCATATAACGTAAATACTATTTATCGTTAAGTTATATGTTAAAGGTTACAGTAAAGTTGTACTTTTTTTAATGTGCAAATTTGTTAGAGATCTGACGAATCTATTCTGGAGGAGAAAACTTTACTGCAAAATACACGTGTGATAGATAACATACGATGGGTTTATTAATAGCTAAAGGTTGTTACACTTGAAATACTGACGTTTTAACACAGTAATTTAAATTTATAAGTATATTAGGTTTGTACATCTACATTTACATCTCCTATATTGTTTATACTGTAACTGTACTTAATTTCAAAAATGTTTACAAAGCTGAAAATTCAAACACTGATTTTAGCTGTGATCAATAAAAATAACATAACACATTCATAAATCATAAACAGAACTGCATTATTTTTAAACACTATTTCAACATTCAAACATTTCATACTCCATACTTTTTTAGAGACATATTTGATGATCTGTACCGAATGAAGATTCGATCTAAAGATGACTTTGAATGGCTGAAGCAAGAAAGATTTTATTTCAATGAGGAAACAGACGAATGTATCGTCCACATCACCGATGTTGTGTTTACGTACCAGAACGAGTTCATGGGTTGTACAGAACGTTTAGTGATCACTCCACTAACAGACAGATGCTACATAACCCTTGCTCAAGCAATAGGTAATATCATAGCTTCAGCACTAATTACTTTGGGAAGTTTACATTTACAGTACTTAGAAATTAGACAATATTTAATGAGATGAATTGTATGTAATATAATAATTAATTGTATAAGGTTTTGGGATAGTAATTGAAAATTAATAATAGACAATAGACAAATTCTTTATTGCTTCAACAATATACAAATATTGTAATAATGGGCTTTGAGCTTTGAGATCTGGGTGGTATACCCCCTTCAGGAATCCAACCAGGGCTGTCCGAAGGGGGGGGCAACCGGGGCAAGCTGCCCCGGGCGCCGCGGCTGAGGGGGCGCCGCGCAACGGCTATTGGTATTAACCCGATATTTCGGGAAATTTTCGGGAAAAATCCCGATTATCAGGACATGATTACATTTGATTCGGAATTATTTTGGGACGATATTTGATCCGATTATCGGCGATTTTGCCGCTTCGCGAGTGACGATGACGCCGCTATCGCGAGCGATGTTCACGGTAATTCCACGAACGCAGGAGGCGAAGTCATTTCGACGATCGCGCCGTGATCGCGGAGTCATACCGACGATCGCATCATGACCGCGGAGTCATACAGACAATCGCGCCGTGACCGCTAGTCATATCGACGATTCCACCGTGACCGCGAGTCATACCGACGATTCCGCCGTGACCGCGAGTCATACCGACGATAACGCCGTGACCGCGAGTCATTCCAACAATTCCGCCGTGACCGCGAGTCATACCGACGATTCCGCCGTGACCGCGAGTCATACCGACGATAACGCCGTGACCGCGAGTCATTCCGACAATTCCGCCGTGACCGCGAGTCATACCGACGATAACGCCGTGACCGCGAGTCATTCCGACAATTCCGCTGTGACCGCTAGTCATTCCGACAATTCCGCCGTGACCGCGAGACATTTCGACCGCGAGTCACAAGTTTCTATAGGCCTACCTGTAAATTTTTACCCTTTTTTGGTTTAGATAGATCAGTGCCACAAATGGTAAAAATTAATTTTGTTTGTCTTTTTTGGTAACTGCAATACTCAAGACGGTCGTTTATGCACAGGAAAAAATCCCGCCCCGAACTAAAAATTCAATCCTGTCCATCCCGTATTAACATAGTATTAAAATATGCGAATGCGACTATTACTGGGGGGGGGGGGGGGGCGGCACCACGACCACATTTGTCCCGGGCGCCGCTAACCCTAGGGACGGCCCTGAATCCAACGGTATGAAGAATGCATGATCAGGTTCGTTACTGTTCTACCGTTTGATGAAAAATATCAATCCAAGCAACTAAATAATAAAAACATTTTGTAAGTGGATGAATTTTCAATGTATTTAGATTTTTTTAGCTTGTGTAGCTTTCTTACCGACTAAAACCAGTTGTTTCTTTAGCCAGAAATATTAGTAAGATCCAATGAACAATGTCATCTGGGTCCTGTTTGGAACCATCAAAAGATCGTGACTTTTCTCGAGATCAATTAAACAACCTTCTGCAGGGGCGTACCCAGGGATAGAGTTTGGACAGGGGCCATCTGATTGGTGGGGGATCACATCCTTTGGGGGGTCAAAAATAAAATGTATGTTTTCAAAGCCTGGGCCCCCCTAGGTACGCCCCCGATCCTCTGATTGACAGGCACCCAGCTACCCAATTAAGATATTGTACTAATGTAAATGGCT
This sequence comes from Macrosteles quadrilineatus, assembly GCF_028750875.1. Classification (NCBI taxonomy): domain Eukaryota; kingdom Metazoa; phylum Arthropoda; class Insecta; order Hemiptera; family Cicadellidae; genus Macrosteles; species Macrosteles quadrilineatus. The sequence goes on from NW_026542599.1 coordinate 63,023,437, forward strand.
GAATGAACAACTATTTTGTGTTATTGTAGAATTATGAACAGTGACAGAGTGTTTGATTTTTTTTTCAACAGGCATGTCCATGGGAGGGGCCCCTGCAGGTCCAGCTGGTACTGGGAAGACCGAGACTACCAAAGACATGGGCAAATCTCTTGGCAAATATGTGGTTGTCTTCAACTGCTCTGACCAGATGGACTTTAGGGGTGAGAGAAAATAGTCATAAAAATAATTTTACTATTAAAGAAATTTATGGGAAATAAGTAGATAAGTTTGATTAAATATGTATAGGGATGGTTGAGTTTTATGGTGAAGTTTGTTTAAATACCTTCTATTGAAGTTCTAGCTTTAATTGTTTAGGGAGGTCTATGTTTTAAACCAGACCAATTGCCAATAACTTTATTATGTACTCTAATTTTATTTATATAGATAATAAACCCTTTAGACATAGGCTTTGAAGTGAGTAAAGCAGTTTGAAGTTAGAGCCTGGTTTCTTAGTACAAGAAGGGAGGATATTGAAAAAAACCTTCTATGGTAAACAAACACGCAATATTTAAACTTTAAATTCATCTTGTATTATTTTCTAAAAGAGCTGAAACTTCAAACATATTGTATGCATCCCAGAATAAAGGATTCCTTGTTTAGTTTTCATTTTTGTTAACGGTAAGTGCATATCATTAAAGGTTTGGTAAAACATAAAAATATTAAATATAAAAAATTGTAAAACAAAAACAAATATTCACACCATTTTGTGATCTGGATGTGATGGAAAATGTCTGCAATTATCTCGCAACACAATAGACTAAACGTATGCAATGAGTTTCTCAAGACTTTTAAAACACAAGATTCCTTTATACAGTTTATTTTTGACAAACAGCTATAACTAAGAAACATAAGTGGCACTGATGGTTTATGTCCAGGTCTCGGCCGTATCTACAAAGGGTTGGCACAGTCAGGTTCGTGGGGATGTTTTGATGAGTTCAACCGCATAGAGCTGCCTGTGTTGTCAGTAGCAGCTCAGCAGATACACATCGTGTTGACTGCTCGGAAAGAACGAAAAACCACGTTCTTGTTCAGGTATGTTGTATTGAACTGCTGTGTGCAGTGTCTTGTACCGCTGAGAGGTTTTTAGAATTTATTATATGTCGTGTTATTTTGCAATTAGATAGCTGTGAGTACAGACAAACACTTGAATTGAACTATATGTTTACATTGCGTTTTTACGTGGTTTGGTTTTGAACAAACCTTCTGATGTGATAATTCATATTGGGATTTGGTATTTGTAGTAATTATGTGTATATTTTCAGTTAACTTTTTTGTTTAATCATCTATGAAGTATTATCTGATTTCTCCGTTTTCTAAGTGGTTATTTAACATTGGGTTTTTGTGTAATACTTGTTTAATCTGACCACTTCAATCCGACAGGGTTTGAGTATCATATTTGTTGAAGTACCAAAATCTCTTCAATTAAAAAAAATAGTCGAATAATTAGAAGTTATCATGTAATACACTTTTTACAGGGTAATTGTTGATGTTTCAGTGATGGGGACACTGTGACGTTGAACCCAGAGTTTGGGTTGTTCATCACCATGAACCCGGGGTACGCAGGTCGTCAAGAACTTCCGGAGAATCTTAAGATCATGTTCCGCAGCGTGGCTATGATGGTGCCAGACAGACAGGTTAGAGATATTACATTAGATTATTGGAAGGTTGGACCTCATTAGTCCATTAATTTACCACACTAGTGCTGTAAAGTGAAATAACAATGCGGTAAAGTGACACTTTTCAATCCCAGGAACTGGAATTTAAAAGGCTAGTTTTAAAAATTGGCGTGGGTTAAATACTTATCCACATTTTGTCCTTCACGCATCCCTAACATACTCTTGCATTACTTAGATCATAATGAGAGTGAAACTGGCGTCGTGCGGGTTCAAAGACAACGTTCCGTTGGCCAGGAAGTTCTTTGTGCTTTACAAGCTGTGCGAGGAACAACTCAGCAAACAGCGACATTACGACTTCGGCCTTCGCAACATCTTGTCCGTACTGAGGACTCTGGGAGCTCAGAAGAGAGCAAACCCAAGTGATACAGAGGACACCACAGTCATGAGAGTGTTGAGGTAGGTGATTCAATTAGGTTTAACTTATACCAAGTTCCATAAATATCACCCAAGACTTTTGGTTAAGTTATGTTTGAAAAATCTCACAATGGCTAAAAACACAGCTTAAAACTAAGCCGAAAATGGACAAAAATTTACTAGTAAGTTCAGACTTATTGAGCTTTTTGGAATGTAGTTCTACGTAGCAAAAATCTTTTTGACATTCTATATACGGTCAAACTAACTTGTTTTGCCCATGGTAGAGACATGAATGTATCCAAGCTGGTAGATGAGGACGAGCCGCTGTTCCTGTCTCTCATTGAGGACTTGTTTGTTGGACTGAAGTTGACGACCAGCGTGTACAAAGACCTTCAGAAGGGAATAGCTAGTGCATGCAATGAGAAGAACCTCGTCAATCATCCACCGTGGAACCTCAAAATCATTCAGGTACAACCAGAAATTGAGGGTTTTATGAGTAATTAATTTATATCTAGACCTATGGATGAACGATAACTTAATTTTCACAATTATACCCAAATATATAATATTGTAGTATGACAGCACAGCACCAGTCTTAGTTACTTGTGCTTTTGTGCTACAAAAGTTGTATGAGACTTTTTTGTATTCTCAATTATATCCAGCTATGTAGTGTTTTAGTATGACTATACAACCAGTCTTAGTTACTTGTTGTGTTACAGTTGTATGAGACCTCCTTGGTAAGACATGGTCTGATGACCCTAGGGCCTACAGGCGCTGGCAAGACTAAGTGTATTGAGGTGTTGATGAGAGCCTTGACGGAGTGTGGTCGTCCACACAAGGAGATGAGGATGAACCCTAAGGTTGGTCCGAATGTTTTTATTATAACACGAATGCTGAAAGCACACTTTAACGATAATTAATTGGGTTTAAATTTGATTGTAGTGTAAATATTCTTTGATATGGTCTCATCTAGAAATCATATTTCTCATCTAGAAATATTTACTTAGTTCGAATTCAAACACAACAATTAGAATTGATTAAGAATTTAAAAAATCTGAAGTTTCTTAGTATGAAATATTTCTTGATCTTCAGGCAGGATTTCCACTTTGAGATCTTTTCAGAAGCATGCCAATTGTTCCCGACGTCTCCCTATCAATGGTCTATCTATGTCATGATGAAATGACACTCTATGTCATCCGATTCTACCCCACGTCTGCCAAATACACCCACCATATGTTTATTGCTAACAACATCTGCCGATCGTGCCCGACATCTGCCAATAAAAAAAAAAAATAAATAAAATAACAGCATACACCATATTTGTTTAGATTTTTGGACCAGCTGTTACAGTAATTAAAATAACTGAGGTGTATTGGATTTTACATAGTGAGAAAATAGTTATTTGTGCAACTAGTGAGAAAAGTGAGCAATTGACTCACTCGAGAGAAATCCTTACTCACGAGCCGTAGGCGAGTGAGGACTGGTTTCTCGAGTGAGGCAATTGTACTTTGAACTCGAGTTGCACATTATACTTTTCCTACAGTTACCATAAAACAAAAACATTTGTGAAGAAACATGAAGAAACATAACCTATTTTTACGCAGAAGTGAACTTTTAATATAACATTTAATGTGAAGTGACAAATACAACAGTACAACAGCTGACCAGCTGATTTACAGCCAGTGCTGCCAACGTATTTCGCGCGCATGAGTGAAAATTTAAAAACGTACGTTTTCAGGAAAAGCACTTTGCAAATTTTTTTCCCCTTTTTTCAAAACTTTTATTATTATTTTTATTTTATTAACATTTGAAGTTTCATAAAATGTCCATGGTAACGCAATATCTTTGGTATTTTTTTAAAAAAGAGCATCTTTAGTGAAAAACACAAAATCCTGTCACGTCCATAACAGACGTTTAAATGAATATTAAAAATAGTTAATATTATTTTTATAACTATGTTTTGCTATAAACTAATTTACTTTTATGACCATTATACAATAAAAAGGTCACTAAGCTTTTGGTATATTTGGTCTTTCTAGAAAAAAATAAAAAAACTCAAAAAATTGAAAAAAGCCAATAAAATCTTTTTAAGTTTGTATAACTCCGGAAAAACTTACCTGAGACCCGAAAAATCGTTATGTTTGTATAGAGGTGTGCTTCTTTGGTGTATAAAACATTGAAATATGACGATATTTTAATTTTTGAAATTTTTATGATAGAAATCATAAACGTGATGGTCAGTGACAAGCGGTACGGTCGTGAATTTTCTGAAATAATCTAAATCTTTCTAAACAATCCTTCAATTATACTGTTAGTTATAATAAAAATAAGTGTTTAAATTGAAATAAACTGTTCAAATTACAATTATATTAAAGTTATTGTCACGACCAAACACACTATAATCCATAAGGCTGGATTGGTCGTGAAAAAACCCGGGATGGTCGTGAAACTTTGGTCGTGAAATTACGTGTTATTTGGCTCTGTTCTGGTGGTAGCCCTGCACCTCATGTTTGAGGATACAAAGTGGACTTCTAGGTTAATCTAGCAATTGAAATATCTTATAAACAAAAATTAACACCATGTCTACTTCATCGAATGACTACGTACGGTCATGGACACACCAAAATTACAAAAAACACAATCTTTCCTTTATTAATCTTGTAATTCCTCCTTTCAACTTGAAACGACCGGCACTACAATCCTGACGTACACCCCGAACTAGTCTCTAAAACCAACTGACTCCATTGACGCCAGGCTTGCCACTGTCGTGCTCCAAAGTTGAAAATCTTTCCCAAATGGTCGTGACGCCAAATCGAGGGACAGACTTATTTTGTCATGGTAGTCAGTTTGCAATGACAATAAAATTATAATATGCTCCTTTTTTGTAAGTTTAATAACCATTGATGACATAAAAATATGGCTTTATAAATTTCGGCATGAATAATTAGTCTAAAAACAGCGTGAAAGTTGGAAAATGTACCCTAGGGACACGTCATGGTCGTGAATTTCGAGACTTTAAAATTACGTAAAAAATACCTAGAACCTATTTAAAACCAAATAAATGTGTGTAACATGTTGCCCCCGTCCCAAAAAATATTAAAACACATAATAATAAACTACAAATCCAGTATCTACGAAGTAAAAGGCCAGGGACATGAAAACGTATGTTTTTAAATTTTCACTCGCATACGACATTGCCTGCATGTTACGCGCTCACTATTTCGTGCCTTCACGTTGCAAATCTGGAGTGAGACAAAGTAATTAGAGTGGGACAATGTTAACATTGTCTCACTGGTGAGCGAATTGGCCACTTTGCTTTCTCAAATCAGTGAGAGAACATGTACATTGTTAGGTAACTGTAGGAAAAAGTCTTGCCTCGTTCTGAACTGAAATCATGCTTTGAGTATCCCATGAGTTTTTAACAGTGTTAAATTTTTTGTTTGTTTGTACAGTACTACGTGGTAGTTTATATTTTGTCAAAGGATTTGTTTGATGATATTTTTTATTTGTAGGCTATCACAGCTCCACAAATGTTTGGGAGGTTGGATGCCGCCACCAATGATTGGACTGACGGGATATTTTCTACTCTATGGCGTCGTTCACACAAGGTACTTATATTTGTATGCGATCACATAAAGTAATGTCCATCCAATCATATTGTACTATGCCATAAGAGGTGCTACTTATATTTCAAATAAGTTTTAATGTTTGATTTAACAGTGATTTTTGTGAACTCTGAAATGACACAATACGACAGTTTGCAAACCACTTGTTTAAAATAGCAAGAGGCTTAATTTTGCTTAATGGTCTTAAATGTGATCCATACGATCCATACACCTGATCCATACGATAACCAAATCTCAGTTATTATTCTTGTATACATTAATTTTAGGAAATCAATTTTCGTGAACTTCAGACTCTCTAATTGCAATTAATTACATTTCCAGATCAAACAGAGTGAATACGTCTGGATAGTACTGGATGGCCCAGTTGACGCTGTGTGGATTGAAAACCTCAACTCTGTATTGGACGACAACAAGACACTGACTCTGGCCAACGGAGATCGTATAGTGATGGCTCCAAACAGTAAACTGGTCTTTGAGCCTGACAACCTGGACAATGCCTCGCCTGCCACAGTCAGCCGCATGGGTATGGTGTTTATGTCTGCCTCCGTATTGAGTTGGCAGCCTGTACTGGACGGCTGGCTGAAACTGCGATCACAAAGAGAAGCCGACGTTCTACGCCAGCTCTTCCACAAAATATACGGAGACCTTCACACATTCGTACAGACCAAGCTGGTCGCCAAGATGAAAATCCTCGAAGCTCTCTACATCAGACAAGCCACAGACCTTTTGACTGGACTGCTACTTAGCGAAGATGAACACAAAACCTTCTCCGATCTCCACTTGGAAAGACTCTTCCTGTTTACGCTCATGTGGAGTCTTGGCAGTGTTTTGGAGAATGATGAACGTATGAAAATGGAAGAATTCATTTTGCAACATCCGTCCAAACTGAAGTGGCCCAAGTTGAAAGAAGGAGAGACAATATTCGAGTATGTTGTCGCCGAGACAGGGGATTGGCAGCATTGGTCGGAGCGTGTGGAGGAATACGTTTATCCGCCAGACTCAGTACCGGAGTACTCAAGTATACTTGTGCCTAATGTAGACAATGTGCGTACGGCGTTCCTCATACACACGATCGCCAAGCAGTGCAAAGCTGTTCTTCTGATTGGTAATTTGACATTGTTATTTTCTGTAGAGTTTGTAATTTTTTAAGTTTTATTTTGTTAGCTTTATTGTTAGTTGTTGTGGTTTGATAGTTGTGTATGTTACATACTTGAGTTTATAAAAAGTAGTTACATAATTTTCTTGCGTCTTCTTGCTTAAATGCAAGAATATATTATAGGTATATTAATATACAACACAAGTTGTAAATTTCTAACAATATTTCCTCCATAGTCAATTTAATTTAGGCTTACACTTACAACAAATAAATATTTAATAAAAATCCAATTACACATTAAATTTTTCAATTGAAAAAAAATGGTGTGCTTACTAAAGTTACTAAAATGCCTTAACCTTAAATCTGTGCAGATTATTGCTACAACCAATAGGTTATTACAACATTATTGCATGACAAAGATCACGTGGTTTAACTCATTTGAAAATCATTGATTGTTTCACTTTTTCAGAATAACCCATACAAACATTATTTGTGTCTAGGTGAACAAGGTACAGCGAAAACTGTTATGATAAAGAGTTACATGGCTGGATATGACCCGGAAGTTCAACTCAGTAAAAGTCTCAACTTTTCCTCTGCTACAACTCCAAACATGTTTCAGGTATTCTCTCTACAAGGATCAATAAACATATGTTTTACACAAACATAGAGATAGGGTTAGAGGCAATAACAAAGAGGAGCTGAAAATGTTTAATCATTGTTAAGTTATGAAAGCACATCTGATTGACATATCTTTGTGATTGACGTGTCTCCCCATTCAAAACAGTCAGAACATTCAGAGGGCTCAAAAAAAAAAATTAACTAAAAAAAACTTGTTTTATTATTGTAGTTTTTTAGTAAGCCTACTTTTACAGTAGCAAGGGAGGGATGTTTCAGCTCACCAGTATATACAAGCTTATTCAATATGTGAACGAATTTGTTAAAAAGGAAACCAGTCAGTGAAATACTGAAGTCATAGCATGTTCTCTTGGATGAGAAACTCCTCTCATTCATGGTCCTGAGTAACTATTAGTAAAGTGTGTTTGTAAAATTGAATTTTACAACTTCTCTTACAAAAATGTAAAAAATAAAAATTTTCACCCTTTTTCCAGAGGATTGTTGAGAGCTACGTAGAGAAGCGAGTGGGCTCCACTTACGGCCCTCCCAACAACCGTAAGATGACGGTGTTCATTGACGACATCAACATGCCAGTGGTGAACGAATGGGGGGACCAGGTGACCAATGAGATTGTCCGGCAGATGATGGAGATGGTTGGCTTCTACTCTCTAGACAAACCCGGCGAGTTCCTTACCATCAAAGACATTCAGGTGATCTTCGATGATTTGTTGGCTATGAAATTATTAATGTATTTTAAGGTATCGAGTGACCTGTTTTAAATAAGATCTCTATGGAGGAATATTCCCTTGCAGAATAGACCAATTAGTTTTTTTGTTGTTACTTAGTATAGTTGGTATAGATCAGTATAGTAATTTATTAAGCTAAAATCATGGTTTTAGTGTCTATTTTGTAGGTCTCCATTATCTTTAGTGTGAATAAAGCAGTAGATATTTGTAAATCTCTGTTTGTAACAATTTTACGTGGCAAGAGATAGTTTTACAAAATTTATATGATCATTGAAAGAATTGACACACAGGTAGGAGGAAAGAACGTTCTGACAGTTCATGTTGCACAACATGAAACTGAACGGAGTTGTTCAAGTTGATATAATATTTTTACCTAGTATTCTAATGGTAGAAGTGACAAACCTCTCTTCAGAAAATCTCTGGTTTCAAATCTCATTACAGTATCACTAATAATATCTTTTAGTTGGTGATAATGGCATAACGGGTTTGAAACCAAACTTTAGTTTTGTGTCCATCTATCTAGAAATAAACGGCATCAGTACACATACTTTCTCCCATTAGCTTGCCAACAACCCTTGATATCATGAACATAAGTCCAATAAATTTTGACCTGTAATTTTTACAGCAATAGGGGTTGTACCATTCTGTTTAGTATAATAAGGACCATAACATACTAACCCTTAATCAAAATGATTCAAGCTTTTTTTTACAAAAGTCTGATTGTTATGTTAATTTATGGGTTTTTATATGGGAAAATCCCAAAAGTTACAATAACTTTTAAACCGTAATTTTTACAGCAATGGAGGTTGTACTGTTTTGTTAGGGTCAATAGGACTATAAAATTCTAAATATTAATCAAAATTGTTCCAGCCGTTTTTGTAAAAATTCCTTTTTCCCTCTATTTTATGGGTTTTTATGGGAAAACCACCATTATAACAAATCAAAATTTTAGAATAATGCAACAAATGTTCAGGGGGACCCAAACAAAACGGATATATATCCATCCAAAACTCAAACTCGAAAATGTTGACAAAAATAATACATTCTCTATATACTATGTATAGGGGACAAAGTAAAGAACAGGTCTCAGGTGAGGAAAACTATCCCTGGGTTAAAAACACCATCCACTATAAAAAAACAGGGAATTTTTGGGGATTTTTTTGGGAGGGTTTGGATTTAGTTTGTCCTAATTGTTGTTATTATAATGTTATTTATGTTTCCCACAGCTGTTGGCAGCCATGATTCACCCTGGGGGTGGGAGAAACGACATCCCTCCTCGACTGAAGCGCCAGTTTTGCATCTTCAACTGTACTTTGCCCTCGGACAAGTCCATGGATAAGATATTCAGTGAGTTTTATTAAAAGGCTTTTTAATGATAGCAGTTTCAAAAGATCATTGTGAATTTGTCTCCTCCAAAATGAATGTCTCACGAGATTCTTACACATTTATGGCCTATTATCAAATTAATTGGTTTTCATCTATTTTTTTATACAACAACACTGATTATATTCATTAACAACAAACCAAAAACTGGTTGTTGGTCTTTTTCTGTATTTATGTAGGCCTACTATGCAACTAAGTAATTTGATTAGGTAACATGAAATATGCTGAACCAATTCAACATATTTCTCGACATACTCTTTGTTATGTATGGATGTATGGTTGGTGCTATATTGTAAATTTCCATCATTTGAATAACTTTCTGATTCACATTGTATGTGTTGGTGATATTACTTATATACCTATATATGTAATACAATTAATTTGTCATCCAAGATGCTGAAATATATGTAATCTTGTAGCCTACTGTACAATTTTACAAGAAGGTGAATACACCAGATAGCAGTGCTATCTATATTTTTTAATATATTTTGTTATATTTATTATTATTTATATTTATTTTATTTACTATTCAATGAACAAAAGATACCTAGTTACAATTTTATTTCCTAATAATTTTCTTCAGTCAATACTTATAGTGGCAAGAGTACATGGTTTATGTTCATATTAAGTTGGAAAATAAAAAAGTAAGCTAGTGTCTGTGTACAGGTGTGATTGGCGAGGGCTACTTTTGTCTGACCCGTTTCCAAGAGGAGATCGTAGAGTTCCTGCCTCGCCTTGTACCACTCACCCGTATGGTCTGGCAACAGACGAAGGTGAAGATGTTACCGACTCCAGCGAAGTTCCATTACATCTTCAACCTCAGGGATCTCTCCCGCATATGGGAGGGAATATTGAAAATACAGGAGGCTGAGTGTCCCAACGCTACGATGCTTCTCAAGTTGTGGCGACACGAGTGCTACAGAGTTATTGCGGACAGGTCAGTTGTATAAACTGTTGATGAGTGAATGAAAAGGTGATTTTCGCTATATTTTAGTAGGCCTACTTATATGAGGTGTCTGTCTCTTTCCATCCAAAAGACGGCTGGACAAAATTAACTGTATTTGTTCACAAATAAAATCTACATACCCAGGATTAATATCTTCTTCTCATTTAGATATCAATCCCTAAAGCTCTGCATCTCTTGTTGTCTAAAAAATTTGTTGGCTAAAACGCACTGTGTAGTTAAATCTCAACCAGTGTTTATATTTTGAAGGGTGCTAATTATGTTTGTTCTTAAAAGATGTACTCTCATTGGAAATTATTTCAGTAGAACTAATATTCTGAAATTTAAAAAGTTTAACTTTCAACATTCAAATATTATAACCACCCTTCAAACTTAGAACAATAGTTTAGTACAAATTTGAACTCTTAATATGTTTATAGTTTTTTTTTCATAGGTTTACAAATGAAGCGGACACAAAATGGTTTTCAAACAACCTCCTGAACACGACTGTTGCTTACCTTGGGGAAGATGCTCACCTGTTTGATGATAGTGAAACATATTTTGTCGATTTTCTGAGAGACATTCCCGAGCCTACTGGTGATGAACCTGATGACTTTGTCTTGGAAGCTCCCAAGATATATGAAGAAATACCGAGGTAAAGATTTGCCTAATTCTCTAAAATGATTTTTGGTGAGATTAAAATAGGTTCCTGACATCATAATTATTCTTAGTTCGTAAACCATTTTGCTCATATTTTGTCTAGTACATAACTCCAATAATTGTATTTACTTAATTTTAACTTAACATTGATTCAATTGTAAACATAATATACACCCTCCATTCGATGAGTATTGGGACTGGTTCACTGTAGCCTCAAAAGAGCAGTGGAGAGGGGTCCAACCAGTTGGGTTCGATAGAGGTTTCCTGCACCATTCAGGAGCTCTTTGGTTTAGTCGCCTACAGGCATTCGTTTAGACAGGAGGTCGATATTGGCGCCGAGTTTTTTTTTCATTGTGTCGTCACGCCAACATGGAGCGTACCGTCAAGCAAGGCTGTGAAGTTTTGCTTAAAGCTTGGAAAACTCAGTAAAAATGGTTGGACCACTGCTCCAATGGCTGTAACCTCCACTGCTCTTTTGAGGTTACAGTGAACCGGTCCTGATACTTATTGAATGAACCCTATATTTAATGTTCGAATCAATTAATACCAAACCCCACCAGGATACTCAAAAATCTGGATGAATGGATTTTCATGACTAATGGAAATTAAGATAGGTGCGGTAGGCGGACGACTAGAGGCCAATCAATACACAATACAATAGACATGTCTATGATGGATACAATTGGCACACATTAAAATAACGGATTACCAATAACTGCTAAAAACTAAAATCACCACCATTTTCAGGTGATTGGGATGATAGGCAATATAGATGATTGGAGTTAAGACAATTTAATTTTTATATACTAAAAGGTTTGTGAAACCACTAACAACTCCATTCTATTGACAGTTGGGAGTCGCTGAGAGAGAAGCTGCTGACGTACATGGTGCAGTACAACGAATGTGTGCGAGGAATGGCCATGGACCTTGTGTTCTTCAAGGACGCGATGATTCACCTGATGAAGATATCCAGGATCATCAGGACGGCTCGGGGCAACGCCATGCTGGTCGGGGTGGGCGGCTCAGGCAAACAGAGTCTCACAAGACTGGCGTCTTTCATAGCCAACTATCAGACACACCAGATAACACTGACCAGGTAATGACTAAATATGTATGAGTAAGTTTGGTTTGGTCAGGATTTGATTTGGGGGGGGGGTGCAGTGCACGAAACACCATTTCAGGTTCTAAGAGCTCTTTTTCTAAACGGTTATTATTTAGAAGTTTTGAATTAATTTTTTTTCAGACTTTCCAAGCAAATGCTGATGCTGTATTTTTTTTGTGTAACAGCTGTACAAGAATGAATGAATGAAAGAAATAATATTTTATTTCCCATAAATTATATACATATAAGTACATTGTATTTTTTGTTTTTCTTTTACTTAAATATAATACAGCAAACATTACTAACTAGATAACAAAACAAAAATTATATTCTGTAGAAATAAAGCGAACAAAAGTGTAAAAAAATAAAAATACCTTCTATAACAAAGGAAAAAGTCTACATAGGCAGGGCGTAGACTCGAGTTGCGAAAAGGTTAATTACACGGGAGGTAAAAAAATGTATAGGAAAACAAAAAAAATGTGTATAATTTTAAATTTAAATTTTTTTTTGCTTTGTTTGCACATTGTTCTGTGACAATATTGTTTAAGGGAAGGGAGGAAGGATCGTGGTGAATAATTAAGGAGTTATCTTTCAAAAGGTTGGCTGTAGGATTGACTAATTTATTCCTGTCAATTACGCATGGAGTTATGCTATAAACATCCTACAACCTGTTTTTCACCCAAACTTCACAGCCAACTGTTTAGATATTAGCTCTGTATAAGAAGGTTGTACCTATTCATTGTGGAAAAACTTACTTATTTTGTTATTTGAGATCAGAAATAAAACATTTTCTCCTAGCACTTCAACTGCAAAACTTTTACTGTCAAGAGAGTACTACTATATAGGAAAATGAAAGAATACTTATACTACTGCTGCTACTAAAATGACTTTGTTCACAGCTTTGTGATCAAAATGTGTGTGTAGTTGAATTACTCAACCTTATCTAACCCTATTAAAGAACTATTGGTTTTTCACTGTTCAATCAATTATTCTTGAATTGATAATTTTAGATCCTATAATGTCGGGAATTTTATGGATGACTTGAAATTCCTCTATCAAGTATCCGGAGTTCAAGGGAAAGGAATTACTTTCTTATTCACAGACAATGATGTCAAGGAAGAAGCGTTCCTAGAGTTCCTAAATAACGTCCTGAGCGCTGGAGAAGTGAGTTCCAAAATAGCTTTGATAGTGTAAACTCAAACTCATCTGTAATTCTTCAAATTGAATCTCATTGTTGATTTTAATTAAAATCTTTTTGCCACATTGAGTTAATTATCTTTACAGAACTAGATTTTTTAACAGAAATTTAAATTAGAAATATTATGTAGCTCAGTAAGGTTATGTAGCTCAGTAAGGTTAAGCAGCAAAACCTTATAAAAAGGACATTTTCATTTTTCAGTATTCAATTTTGTATTTGGGACATTTGGACCCTATAGATTTTAGATGTAGATTAATATGGATGTCCTTCATGGTAGGTAACTATATTTTAGTAGTAGCTTCAGTATCCAATAGTCAATAATCGTATATTGATTAATTCCTCGATATTTTGAACTTTTCCTGAAATGAGAGTGTTTATTTTGTAAACCAGATTCTCTTAATAATTTTTACATTAAAACATCTAAATCTAGGGAATTCTTTCATAAGTTAAAAACAACACTTCATTCAAAAAACGATTATTAAGTCAATAATTAATTTGTAGTGCAACATCAAACCCATGAGTACAATGTTGTGCGGGGAAATGTTACTAACAAAAATTTTTATTAATTCTTGCACTTTACCAATAGTCCTTCCTAAACTTGATTAGGCCACTTTTAATTTCATTCACTATATTAATAGTTTATAAGTAAAAAAATGAATAGTGGAAAAAATGTTGTACAAAAATAAATACATTAATAGTACACTACTATTTACACTATTTTTATAATTGGACTAATTGGACATTATAATCCTTGGTCAATACATGTATATTGTAATGTTTTCAGGTGGCCAATCTATTTGCAAAAGATGAACTGGATGAAATCACCAATGAGTTAGTGCCAGTAATGAAGAGGAAGCAACCAAAAAGGCCACCAACACGAGACAATCTTTACGACTTCTTTATTTCATCTGCTCGAAATAATCTCCACATCGTATTGTGTTTTTCACCGGTGAGCACACAAAATATATATTTATTTTTAAAACATAAGTAATCTTATTTATTTGAGTGTGTGTGTGTTAGTTAGGTCTAAGTGCTCATCAAAAGTATTAATACATAAGCTTAGCAACAGATTACTTTTTAAGAGAAAGGATATAAAATCACTGTATTTCATTAGGAATTTTAATGGGTTCAACAGCAGGCTTACCTTACTGACAAACAAAAATTAGAATAATGCACATGACTCATAGAATTTTTGGAACCTCAATCTCCTTCTTAGTAAGGTCTTTGTTCTTGTAGGCTGTGGAAGGAGTTGTGTACTTATATATACTAGTTATACATCTAGTAGGCCTACTTACTTATGCTAGTTATATACTTACTAGCTCCTTCCACAACCTACAAGAACATAGAAAGACTCTACTACTGAAGAAGTCAGCTAGTAGCTCCCCAAATTCTGTGTTATGTGTTTATTTGCGAATTCCATATTTTTTGAGTAAGGTAAGCCTGCTGTTAAACCTATCTATAACAAAATTCTTAAAAACCCTTGCTCAAAGCCATGTTGACCAAAAATGTTATAAGTATTTAACGCTCCTGAAAGCTCCTGTAGAGTTTTCAAATACATAAGATTGAACTAGCAGTTACTGGTTACATAATTGTTCCTTGTTTGTAGGTTGGTGAGAAATTCCGCTCCAGATCAATGAAGTTCCCTGGATTGATCTCAGGCTGTACGATGGACTGGTTCTCGCGATGGCCCAAAGACGCGTTAATAGCTGTGTCGAGTCACTTCCTCAAGAACTTCGCCATTGTCAGCTCACCCAGTGTTAAGGATTCACTTATTGACGTCATGGCCGAAGTTCAGGACATTGTGGCTGACACTTGCGTCCAGTATTACAACAAGTAAGGAGGATTATGTCTGGTAAGGTTGAATACCCTGTAATCTGAGTATGGTTATTGACAGTGTTGGGAAGTAGCGCGCTACAAGTAGCGACGCTACAGTAGCGCGCTACTTTTTTTGTAGCGTTAGCTGTAGCTACGCTACTTTTAAGATTTTGTAGCTTTAGCTGTAGCTAGCTACATTTTTAAAGTAGTTGTAGCGGAATTTTAGCTACTTTTCTCGCTACATTAACATTGTTTGAGATATAGATTTTTATCATAACCTCAACCTTAACTACGTGAAACAACCTCTTTCAAACTGAGATTTAAAAAAAAATTAGGCCTTACTTTCTTGGCTTCATACAGCTGGTTGCAGCCGTTTCATTCCCTATTCTATTACAACGTTGTGTGGACATGGAGGCCATTAAATGAGTGTTATCCACATTTTTGGCTCTCATTTCCTTAATTTACTATTCTATGATTACTGTCAGATAAAATCAAATCGCTTAATGCAGACGACGTTTAGACGTTACCGGTGACAAGAGAAGCTATTGAATGCTTGCAAGTGATTGACAGGGAAATTAGTAATCAATTTAGTTTGTTTATTATACCGATAGTGTTTCAACTTGGATTTTAATGGAAACCAACACTTTAAACCTTAAGACGAATACTAAGTTCCAAGTTCAATTATTAGGAATCCTATCTGTTTAGTCCTAGCAAGAACAAGCCTACTATAGCCAACTTGTTACATAGCCAAGTAGGCCTACATGTTATTTTTACTTTACAAATTTCAACATGTTTAAATTAAAAGCCGATTTCAGGATAAGTTACTGGATACTGTTTTCTGTACCAAACTAGGTTGAAGCATAATTTGCCCTATGCATAATGACAATAAAGGACGATTTCTTGACATTGAAAAGTGTTATTCATAGTACAAGTAACTTATCACTTAAAAGTTTATAGCAATGTCGTTTTTAACATTAAAAGAAAGGCAATAAACTCCAATTTCAGTAGGCTAGGCTCTGTAACACAAAAAAGTATTTTTAAATAATCGTTTTACAGTTTTATTGGTCTTAATTTTTGATATAAGACATCTATAAATGAATCTATATTAAAGAAATAAAATGAGCTTTTAAAATATAGTTTGGTTGTATGTCCTTTGAACTTAATGAAATTTACATTTAAGATGCATAAAAATAATGCAATATTTAAAAATAAGTACTAAATATGATGGGACACCGAACTATTTGGTTCTGTTGTTGTAATGTTAGGTTTATAATGCCAAAAAATTAAATACAATCTAGGAATAATTTGTTTTCCAATTAATGTTAGATACAATACTGACATTTTTTAAATGTTTGTTCAGTAAAAATGTAGTTGCAATTAATTTTACATTTACCTAATGTGCGTGGAATAAAAAGTAACGTCTTCGGAAAAGTAGCTAAAATTGTAGCTGTAGCTACATTTCAATGTAGCTGTAGTTGTAGCTAGCTACTTTTGCGGAACTGTAACTGTAGCTGTAGCTAAGCTACTTTTTTGGAAATGTAGCAGTAGTTGTAGCTAGCTACATTTTAAAAGTAGCTTCCCCAACACTGGTTATTGATTCTTACACGGAACATAGTAGGTCAGTGATAGCGTCTTGGCCTGTCAAGCCAGCTATGGGTAGTCCCTCCAACATATGTTGTGTACAGTATGTGTATTTATAAAATATATTTTAATGCAATTTCATTCCAGATTTGACAACCAGACAGTCAAACAAATTTAAGTTACATAACATGTTTTTGTGGATTTACTATTAGGTAAAGTTTTAATTTTTTGTGTAAATGTGAAGTAAAATTTCATAATTTAACATAAAAGATTTTTCATTTTCATTTTTTTTTTTCAAAAGTAAAAAAAATATTAAAATATTCTTATGATTTCTGTCTACTTTACCCATATTTTTAAAAGCCGGTTCACAACTCTTAAGCTTTGATTTTGTTAAGATTTCGGCGACAGTCGTTTGTGACACCCAAGTCGTTCCTCTCGTTTCTCGACGGGTACAAAGGCATATACAAGCAGCGGCTGGCAGACATTGAGGTGATGGCAAAGCAGATGAATGTCGGCCTTGAGAAGCTGAAGGAGGCAGCCATTAGTGTGGAAGAGCTGAGTGTGGATCTAGCTGAGAAGGAGAAGGACATTGCAGTCGCAACTTCTAAAGCTGAAGAGGTGAGGGGCAATCATAAATGGAAGTACCGGTAGGATTGATCATTGACTTTTGGATAATTAAGTAGACTTATCTATATGGATCTATGCTGTAACCAAATTCATTATTTAAAAAAGAGCACAATTGAATGAGTTATAAGATTATGGCTATTTTTTAAAATTCTATTATCTTGTTTAAATGTTACTGAGCTATTTTATGTGACATAAAAGATGCTTTTTGTACAAGAAGTTGTGTTTTAAGTTTGGCATGGATAAAAAGTTGGGATTTTCAACAGAAATTAGTAGTTCACATCAGCAACCTTGTTGATGGCTCAGTTCAACTGTATGTTCAACTTTTTACTGGCTACAGCTTTGGAAATGGAATTTCTAGTTCTTTCTATAGTCAAAGGTTTTTATGCCTAGTTTTTGACCCAAATACAAAAAAACTTTCAAGAATGCTGTCCAGTGGCTGACATAGTTAAAGTGTTGCCCATATTCATGCACGAGCAAACTGCATGAACTGCATACTGGTCTTGTGGTAGAGTGCGGGACTTCAGGCCTGAGGTCCCGAGTTCAAATCCTGACAACTACCAATGGACTTTATCGTAGTGGTAATGCCGCAATCCTCTATGCCTAGCCTGAAGTTATGTGCAAAACGGTTCCCGATAGAGCATACGTCCTAGAATGTGAAGGAGGCACAAAGAACAACTAAACATGTCCAGTTGTCCCTTGTAGGTGTTGGCGGATGTGACAGTAGTGGCCACAGCCGCTGAGAGAGTGAAGGCAGAAGTGGAAGAGGTGAAGGACAAAGCTACGGCCATTGTCAGGGAGATAGAAGCTGATAAGGCTGTCGCCGAGGAGAAACTAGAGGCTGCCAGACCTGCTCTGGAGGAGGCTGAAGCCGCGTTGCTGGTGAGTTACAAACTTAAGTGGCTGATAGAACTCAACCAAAGCAAACCATACTATACTATTCATATATTGTACATAATATACAATGAATGGTGTAAATATCTTAGTTTCTAGATCAAGCGTTTTTATATAGAAAATTTACTTTCATGTGTTTTTTTTTGCACAGACCATCAAGTCAACTGACATTGCCACTGTGAGGAAACTTGGCAAACCGCCATACCTCGTCACCCTAATCATGGATGTTGTTTTGATCCTGTTTCAACGTAAAGTCGACCAAGTTAGGCCCGATCCCGAGAAGAACTTTCTGTTCCCTAATTGGGCTGAGTCGTTGAAGGTAACTTAAATTGTATATATAAGTTTAGTAGTAGGGTAGCAGTATTGGAAACTTTGACAAAGAGGGTATTGCACGCTAGCAAAATTGAGTTTTCATTCCACTATGAGATACTAAAAGTATTTTTCCTACAGTCCCCTGAGAAAGCGGGCTTCCTTGCACTGATTATAATACAGAAAGTTTCTAATTGCCGCCTTTACTTACTTTTGTCGCATGGTTTTCTTTTGCCGCACAGTTTTTATTTTTTTTTGTGTACACCAGTATTCCAACCAAACAACACAAAACAGCAAGCTATTATTATACATGAATCCATGTATGCTTGGAAATATTTTGGCAACACTTAAAGATATTATGACTACGATCAGCTGTTGCAGTGTTTCCCATTTGATTCAACGCTTGGATTTAACCTAACATAAAACGTGTTGTTTAGTGTTTAAAAGACTAATCATTTCTACGCTGAGTAATCATGACTGGCTGGGTAGCTGAGTGGTTATAGTGCTCGCCTTGTAATCAAAAGGTTGCTGGTTTGATCCTGAGAAAAGTCAGCAGCTTTTTGACATTTTTAAAGTTAACCTAGCCCTCCATTATTGAGATTTTAATAAATGGTTTTGGTTAAAGAAACATCTATTCCAAAGTCCAGTATTTTAATTTTTTATTAAAATACACCTAGCTGGGTCACCATAGCAAACTGGCAATAACACTCTTTTTTCCAGGTAATGGCGGACACTCGGTTTCTGTCGAACCTTCAGAACTTTCCGAAGGACAAGATCACTGGCGAAATGGTTGACTTGATGTTGCCCTACTTGGACAATCCTCTCTACACGTACGATAATGCCAAAGTGGCTTGTGGCAATGTAGCTGGTCTACTGCAGTGGACCACTGCCATGAAGTCCTTCTACAATGTCAACAAAGATGTTCTGCCTCTCAAGGTACATACGACTAGAAACTTGTATCAATATTGCAAAGAATCTTTAAAGTTTTATCAATTAACTGCATTAGTATGTGCCCTGTTGTAAGTCTACATGTATACTGTGGTTAGTCCTTGTGGTTGTGTTGAGGGATCGTTGTGGATATTTTCTACCACAATTGACGATAAAACAAGTTTTCACATAGTTTCCAGACCTGGAGAAAGTACCTAAAAACTAAAACAAACAATATTAGTACAAAACCCAGCCAAAGCCTGAATGTCAGAAGAGCATAAAAATATGGAAATGGAACACAATGTTACACAAATAGGAAAGTATTGGCACAATTGGCATGTCTAGTGGTTCAAGTAAAACTGAGGTAACGAGTCTGTTCAGCAAATGGCAAAAGTTATGGTGACAGAAATGTAATTGGCGGACTCCTAAAGTCCTGAATCAAACAACAGGAGCATTTTACATTTTACTGATGCATCTGATGTGCCTTCCTACAAAGTTAATATTATGTGTAAATTTAATTTTGGAAAGGTATTTTGATATTATACCCTTCAACAAATTTTTTACAACTCGGATGTAAAATGTTTGCAATAATCCCTCAAGTAACATTAACTTAGCATCAGCAAACATTAAAAATTAATGTAATTGGATCAAAATTTTGCTATACAAACTGTATTTTGTTTCAGGCAAACCTTGCAATACAACAAAACAGGTTCAACATTGCGTCCAAAGAGTTGGCAGAAGCTGAGAAAATGCTTGCGGCCAAAGAAACTGAACTTTCAGCAGCACAAAAACTGTTTGACACTGCCATGGCCTCAAAACAGGTTGGTTATTGTTTGTACACAACATTAATTTGCTAAAGGTGCTTTATAATTACTGAAATAACTGTGCTCGTTGAACAGATTGATGATTCTGGCTGTATGAGTCTACTCTGTTGGAAAACTATTATTTTGTTAGTGTTTCAATTAATTTTAGTGCAAAACAGTGCCCCTATCTAAGTTTGTTGAATTTGTTGATAGGAAGTGTTGGATGTTGCCAATAAAGTCAAGTCAAAAATGGATGCAGCTTCTGCGTTGATCAACGGTTTGTCAGGAGAACAGGTGAGTTCGCTAAATAATACTGAATCTAATCATTTAAAATGAATTAGGTACACACTTGCAGCAACAACACTAAATTTTATACCGGTACTTTAAAATGAATTAATTATTAAGGTATTCTGATTGCCAACAAGTTAATAGATACTTGACAAAATGTTATCTTCCAAATAAGTTAATTAATTAACATTTTGGTAGATACAGTTACAAAACCTTTAAAAACACTAGTCTTGAAACCCTGAGAAACTTGATTTTAAACAAGGTAATTTACTCTGTGAAGAAGTCTTACATTACAAGAAAATCAATGATGTTTTATTTTATTGTGTAGCCTACCTATCCATTCCTGGGCTCTTAATTTTTTCAGTTAAGATAGATAAAGCTGAACTCTCTATGAAAAATCTCAGTCAACCACTTGGCTTTCCCTAAAATCATTATTTTTAATATTTTGAAATATAAAAAAATAATAAATAAATAAATAAAGACACAAGCATGTTTTTTTTTAACCAAATAAATGGCTGATTCAGTCAAGATCTGTTTAATTTAAATAATTTTTTGTACGACAGCACCGGGTCTATATTATATTCATTCACTTTACTTCAAAATATACTGTTGCATTTGCATTTACCCAAAGGAATCTGCGTTAATCTTTAAGGCGTGACTTTGTAGACTTACTAAATGAAATGAAATGAAATGAAAAATCATTTATTTACACAGGCAAAGTTAATAAATCAGCACTGTGATTTGATTAGCATAAAAATATCTTGACATATCCTAGATTGACCCCAAAAATTAATCTGTAATGCATGAATGCCGCAGGTGAGGTGGACGGAGCAGTCGCAGATGTTCAAGGCGGAGACTGATCGTCTAGTAGGAGATGTCGTGTTACTCACCGGCTTCCTATCATACACTGGTCCGTTCAACCAGGAGTTCCGCACATTGCTGAACACTACCTGGTACAATCAACTGGTCAGTCGCAGCATACCTGTGACCCCCAACCTGAATCTGACTGAGAACCTAGTGGACACTCCGACTATCGGGGAATGGAACCTACAGGTACATCGACCAGTCTAGCTGTTTAAACTGAAAATCAATGTCTTTCATGTCTCAACAGGATTCCCTCAGTTCTGTGGGTCGTTGTTGCTGATGTTGATTTTGTATTTAGCTTAATTCATTTTTACAGCAGAGCCACAGACGTTTGTAGTTTTTTTGCCCCACTTTCATTTGTGGGGTTCTAGCCCATAACTTTTTTTACACATTAGGCCCCGTCCTAGCTGGGCGACAAGAGTGACAGATACAAACACATGGTAGGTAAAGGGAGTGTCCTAGCTGAGCAGCAAGAGCGGCATCACGATTGTCGGTCACGCTACAAACGCTTTGAGATACAAACATGTTTGTATTTGGTAGCACTACATCGGTGATGCGACACCTTGTCGCAGTTGTCGCGCAGCTCAGTGTGGACACACATTTTTGTCAGTAAAAGCAGCGACCGTTGGTCGCGTCGGTCGCATTGCTCTTGCCCTCCAGCTAGGATGGGCAAAAACTTGATGAGCTATAAATCAAGTAACTGTTCAACTATCAACTAGTCCAAATAGGCAATAAGTTGACTACTCCACTAGCTGTATAACTACCCAATGCAAAAATAAATTGATGACTAACAGTCTACTAACTTCAGGGGCTACCGAGTGATGAGCTGTCTATACAAAACGGCATCATTGTGACCAAAGCAGCCAGGTTCCCTCTGCTCATAGATCCCCAGAGTCAAGGCATCGCGTGGATCAAAAATAAGGAGAAGGAGAACAACTTGCAGGTTAGAATTTCTTTGATGAATTCTCAGTGAAGTATAGTGAACATTATGTAAATACTTTCGGATGTATTATTGACCTTTAAACTCTTTACATAGCTCTAAGACTGCATTGCGGTCAGTACTTTAGTAGCCAGCAGCAGGAGCAGCTACTACAGTACTATAGTAGACGATAGCCTGTAAATTATTTAGAAAATATAACAGATGGCTGAAATCAATAGAATTGGAATCAACTAGATCGATTCTCAGTTCTGTTTCAATGGCAAGAATCTGTAGAGTTGAGAATCGAATCAACATGGCATGATGCCATCCCCATAAACCCCATGAATAATAATATCATATTATTTGTATAGTTTATTTTGGAAGACCAGTGTTGTTAATAAATTAGAGTGTTGTGTTCATTTTTTTTATTTTATCTTTGTAATATTGTTTTTTGTAAGGAAATTATCTGAAGTCTGATTTAACTTTGTCTGTTGGGGTTGTTACCAACGAACAATAACCTGTACTTCACTAACCATGAAATAGCCCTTGAACTATTTCTAGGTTGAACTAGGATGATGAATTAATTTCAGGATCAACCTTTGAATTTGTTGGCGAGCACTTAAGCCACTCGACTTTTAACACAAATGATATGACTTGGTTTCTTAGATTTTGTGCATGGTGTAGTTTTTCTTTTTAATCCTTGCTTGAAACAAATTGGATTGACGTTTTAGGTCCAGATAAATGATTCTCATATTTAAAAGCTCAAATTTGATTATTTACTTCTTTTTAGGTGACATCCCTAAATCACAAATATTTCCGCAACCATATTGAAGATTGTCTGTCTCTCGGACGACCTATGCTTATTGAGGACGTCCTTGAAGAATTAGACCCTGCTCTTGACAATGTGCTAGAGAAAAACTACATCAAAGTAGGAACTGCTCTAAAAGTCAAAGTGGGTGACAAGGAAATGGATGTTAATAAAGATTTCCGGCTCTACATCACTACTAAGCTAGCAAACCCCGCGTACTCCCCAGAGATATCTGCAAGAACCAACATAATTGACTTTACTGTCACAATGAAAGGCTTGGAGGACCAGCTGTTGGGTCGGGTGATTTTAACAGAGAAGAAAGAACTGGAGTTTGAAAGGACCTCGTTGATTCAGGACGTTACAGCTAACAAACGGAAGATGAAGGAATTAGAGACTAATCTTCTGTACAAGTTGACGACAGTGCAAGGATCCCTAGTGGATGATGAGAGTGTGATAGCAGTATTGAACGTAACTCAGACAACGGCTGCATCAGTCCGTGAGAAGCTGAAGATTGCCGCAGCAACAGAAGCTAAAATCAACACAGCTCGAGAGGAATTCAGACCTGTAGCTACTCGTGGAAGCATCCTTTACTTTCTCATTGTAGACATGTCCATGGTAAACTGCATGTACCAAACGTCTCTAGTCCAGTTTCTAGAGAGGTTTGACATTTCGATGGCGAAGTCCGAGAAAAGTTTGGTCGCTCAGAAGCGAATTAATTTCATAATAGACTACCTCACTTATGAAGTGTTCAAATACAAGTGCCGAGGGTTGTACGAAAGTCACAAGTACATGTTCACACTGTTGCTCACTATGAAAGTGGACTTGCAGAGAAAAGCTATAACGCACGAAGAGTTTCAGAACTTTATCAAAGGAGGTTCTGCACTGGACTTGAATGCTTGTCCGGCCAAACCGTGTAAATGGATAACGGATTCTGTTTGGCTCAATTTGGTCCAGCTGTCAACCCTGCCACATTTCAAGTTTATCTTGAATCAAGTACCTCAGAGTGAAAAGTATTGGAAGGTTTGGTTTGACAAGCCTGCACCGGAAGAGGAACCCATGCCCGATGGGTATGAAGCTTTGGACCCGTTCAGAAGACTGCTCATGGTGAGAGCCTGGTGCCAAGATAGAACTCTGGCACAGTCTAAGAAATATGTCGCCTCGAGTATGGACACTCGGTACACAGAGCCTGTGATCCTCAACATTGACGTGCTGTGGTCAGAGTCGAGACCTTTGACTCCGATGATTGGGCTACTCAGCATGGGCTCAGACCCCACACCACTGATAGAGAGCGCTGCTAAACGTCACGAGTTTGAGTGCAAATCTATCTCCATGGGACAAGGACAGGAGGTGCACGCGAGGAAGTTGGTCGCCAACTTTAAGGAAAATGTAAGTTGAAATGTTTTAATGTTTAAAGGATAGGCTTGTGATTATTTAAATTTTTAAGTGAATGAATAAACAACTCTTTAGTGGGAAATGAGTCAAAAATAAAATTTAAACTACTGTTTCTGACAACCTGATACAGAGCTATCTACTGATCACCTAATCAGGCTTTTGTGTCACTCCAACAACTAACTTGAATGCTCTCAAAATTGAATTCTCCCGTATTAGATTGAGGATTATATTGATATGAGTTTAATTTTACGCAATTCAATACAGTGGTAAAACCAATACTGTTGATTTATTTAAACAACAACATTGGTTAACACGTGAAACCAAATTTAGTCAGATACCTATACTAGAGTGTAGATCATTTATAGTTGACATTTCCTCTGCTTTTTGTTACAGCTACTTTATTATATTCTATAGAAACTTTAGAATATTGTATACACTTGATGGGTATGTTCCCGGACTTAAGTGTGACAGATAGGCATTCTGCATATCCACAAAGATTTGAAGGGCTTGGACCGCTTTCCCTTGAAAGTACTTGGTGTTATCTATTACAATATATCACTATCATTGATAGTTTGCCTGTTTACCCTGGACTTACAATTCCAATATCAAATGTCTAATCAAGTTCAAAAATGTTCCAATAGTTTACAATGGAAGATTCAATTTTATCAAACACAAAACTATATTGCCAGCATAAGATTTATGTAGTCTATAACATTTAGTTGTTTTGTTACTAGAGTGATGTTTGTAGTACTTGTCTCGTTTGCCAGGGTGGCTGGGTATTGCTGCAGAACTGTCATCTGGGCATTGACTACATGAGTGAGCTGTTCATGTTACTGGCCGAGGCAGACAATGTCCACCCAGATTTCCGGGTGTGGATAACCACAGAGCCTCACTTGAGGTTCCCCATATCTCTACTGCAGATATCGATCAAATTCACCAATGAACCGCCTCAAGGTAATCAATCTCCAACAACCAATCAATCTTTAACTGCAAATCTGATAGTTAATGATTGCTCTGCGATAGCTCTTCCTGGTGAATTGCTCAGCCTTAATAGTATGAACAAAGCAGGACTTTAAAGGATTTAGCTTTGTAAAATATAGATTTTTGTGTTTCGTTTTAGATTGGATTTAAATACTTTAGCCAGGTTTATTTATAGGATGCCCATTGATCTAAGGCATTGTTGTTGTTGTACACATTACAAGTACGTTTTATGATTTAATGCATATTTGGGGGAGACAATAAATGTCTCTCCATCTTCAGACAACAAATACTTTAGCTATCAATATTTGTAATTTAACAAAATTTTTCTTTGATGTTTTCGTTTTCGTTTTTGTTTCTGTGTATTTGTGTTTGTATATATGTTTGTGAGGACCTTTCAAACGGAAAAACAAGATCACAGTACTTCAGGTATTTAAAAATCATATTTGAATTTGATCATACATGCACCTATGATTGATCATTAACATGATAGAGTTATGCTCAGTTTTGGAACTTGGAACAACTGTACATAGAGTACTTTGTAGTGGTGCAGAGAACAAGATGGCTAATTTGCAGGTATCAGAGCCGGCCTGTTGCGGACGTACGGCAACATGAGTCAGGATCTCTTGGACTACAGTGGAGCTCAACAGTATCTGCCCATGATATACGCTCTGTCCTTCCTACACACAGTGGTGCAGGTAAACTGAATATTGTACAGACATTCAAACACATTGTAGCCAGTTGTAGGATAACGCCCTTGCAGTGTTTTGTTAACATTGTTTTAACTGAAATGCCTCAACGCAATGAACGCATCCCTCTGAAGCAAGTGATAACCAGTAAATGAATTTGACCACTTCATTAGGAGATTTTAAATACTTTGAGTACTTGCAAATACAGAATTTGAAACACTAAGTTCAGGAAACATAACAAACCAAATAAACAGCAACTTTTCATAAAACCTTTCTTTACAAAATGAAAAGCTCTTGGTAAAAACAAATAAACGGTATCAGCAATATGACACATACTTCCTCTTAATAGTGTGTCAACAACATTTATCATGAATAAGATGTCGGAGTAACTATCATATATTATGATTTTAAAAATTTAGATTAGAGTTGGACCATAAAACCCTACATTTCAATCAAAACATTGAACAGGCAGTTTTTATGAAAATAATTTTTTTCTTCTTTTTAATGGGTTTTTATGAAAAATCACCATTAAAAACTAAAATGGAAAACATTCCTGAAGTAATGGACCCACATATCAAAATGTTGTCAAAATCAGACGTCAGGTGTGGTCTGTTGCACTTTACACATCCACAGACATCATTTCGAAAACAACTTTTTAGAGTTCAGGGAGGACCAAAACCAAAACCAATACATCCATCCAAAACTTGAACTCAAAATTTTGTATCATTATCATACAATACTTTCTCCGTATAGGGGGAGAAAGTAAAACAATTGCAGCAAAAACTTTTGGTAACACCCAAAATATCAACAACTTGTTATACTGTCACCATAATATAAATTCACAATTTTATCAGATATTTGTTTTCATTGTCATAAAAAATGTTTGGATGACAGGAAAGACGCAAATTTGGACCGCTCGGATGGAACATACCGTACGAGTTCAACTACTCGGACTGGTACGCTTCAACATTGTTTATACAGAATCACTTGGATGACATCGACCCCAAGATTGGAATAAGTTGGAATACTGTCAGGTGGGGAAAAATAATAGTTTATGATAAAAATAATATCCATCTCTCTTTCAATAATACTAATACGAAACAAGAAGTTTCTGGCTTCAGACCATAGTACCTCCTGCTTGGTCTGAGAGGGGACTCAAGGAACGAAGATACAACTGTTAGTTTTATAATACCCCTCTGGAACTGTCATGTTCCACTTAAAACAGTAGTCAGGTTCTTTTGAAAAAAATTAAAACTCACATTGAAAAAACTCAATACAACAGTGGACAAGCATTAAATAGCTGGTAAATCATTTTCTTCAGTAGGTTGAGGGTTTTACCTCGATAGTAAGTTTTATTTGATTATTGCCAATGAGAGACTTGCTATTAACGTTTTAAGTAATTGATAAAACCTCGTTATTGTTTTAGAATATATTGCAAAATGAGAATTTCATTTAATTAATAATACAAACTATTCAGGTCCGAATAGGCAGGTTTCAATGTAATACTATATCCTTGATAGCGCTTAAAATTGAAAACTAACAAAAACTAAACAAATCCTGATTATTTCCTAAACTTATAACAGTAAGTTGGGGTGGTCTTTTGTGTTGGAGCTATTGAGATTGGAAGTTACCAAATATGTTACTTAATAAGTTACCGTAACTTTGTATGTTACAGATACATGTTGGGAGAGGTGCAGTACGGAGGAAGAGTGACGGATGACTATGACAAGAGACTGCTCAACACATTCACCAAAGTGTGGTTCTCAGAGGCAATGTTTGCAGAAGACTACCGCTTCAACACTGGCTACGGAATATTGGTGTATAGGAATCTGAATGAGTATTTGGAAGCTATCGATAACATGAGTCCAACTGATCCCCCTCAAGCTTACGGGCTTCACCCCAATGCGGACATAACGTGAGTTATATTTGTAGAAAATGTATCTAGTTATCCAAATATGTGTTGGAATGCAGTAGCAAGTCTAAATTAAAATCCTCCACAAACCTTCATGTCCTGCATTACATAACAAAATATCCACTTGTACCTGTATATGCAAGCGTAATAAAACAACCACAGGCGAAGACTGTACTTGGAAGTTTACATTTGGTAGGCACCCCTAGGACTAGAAGACAAAATAGGAGAGAGACCTGGAACTAATATGTAAGGGTGTTTGGTTTGCCAACATCATTGTATTGGTGAGGTTCATTGTTAGGTCTGGTTGTTGGCATCGGGTGTCATTGGCAATTGTCGGAATCAATCAGCAGACATCTCTATAAAGTTCTGTGCCAAAAAATCCTGCCCACATATTTGGAAGTTTTTAATCCGGAATATTTGGGTCAACCCTTAATGTTTATTGTTTATTCTCACGCAGGTTCAATTGATTTTCCTTGTAACACTCATGAAGTAAGTCAAGGTACATTTAACGTACTTCTATATCTTAATGGTTTATTTTGTGAAGGTAGATGTATATTGATATTCTGACTTTATGATTTCAACTTTGGTTAAGTGAAAAATAGTAAAGAGTGTAAGTTATAAGTAGGGGACAAACCGTTTCAAGGTTTCTGATGGTTTAGGACTGCTAGTACTGTATTACCAAATATTTTGGAATGTAAGGCCAAAGCCAGACGTGGAGATTGGAGCTCTTTGTCCTGATCGGTGAACGTATAGTATGTAGTCTACCCCTCAACCCTAAGTGGGCAGACAGATAAACAAATAAGTTATTAAAACCAACTATGCCTCTTCATTGATAAATGATTATTCTAATTTGTATTTCTACCCCCAGGTACCAGAGCAACACCACCACAGCACTGTTGGACACCATCATGTCTATACAGCCGAAGGAGTCGGGTGGAGCAGAGGGGGGAGAGTCTAGAGAGAGTGTTGTGACTAGGCTGGCACAAGAGATGCTCAGTAAGCTGCCCAAGGACTATGACCCGTTTGAGGTCAAAGAAAGGTTAGGAGGAATGAAAAAC
Source organism: Macrosteles quadrilineatus (assembly GCF_028750875.1). NCBI lineage: Eukaryota > Metazoa > Arthropoda > Insecta > Hemiptera > Cicadellidae > Macrosteles > Macrosteles quadrilineatus. Next base: position 63,052,736 of record NW_026542599.1, read on the forward strand.
TGTCACACAATGATTGCTGTACGATTAATGTATTTGCTGAGGGTTTTATTGGAGACTGTACCAATATTTAATGACTACTTAGTTTCCTTCATGTGGTCCAGTAGACCCTCATTACTTCGGACCTTATTATTACTCACTTTGTGGCTCCAAACAGCCATTTGAAGCAGTTTATAAAACATCCACACAAGGCCAGGAATGTGCTGCTGTAACCAAACAGTAAAGCACAAATCATGAAATTAATTCTAGAATAATATAAACAACATTTTTCGTGGACACTAGACAGACAGTGTCACCGAAAATGAACAAGACACAAAAAACGAGCTTCAAAATTTACAATGGGATGGGAAGTCTACTACTTGTGTTGGTTAGTCTATGGTAGTATTTTGCACTAAGAAAATATAACTATACAAGTTAAATAAGATTCAATTTAACACTTGTGATATTAGTTAAACAATTTGGATTTCATTAAACGATACTGGTTTCAGACTAAAGAAAATGGACGCTCTTAATTCTCTGAATATATTTTTGCGACAAGAAATTGATTGGATGCAGAAAGTTATTACCGTGGTGAGAAAAACTCTGAAAGAACTGCTGCTGGCAATTGAAGGCACTATAATCATGAATGAGGTAAGGGAAAAATCAAAATCTTACATGGAATATATTGTTTCAACGTTTAGAGTTTGACTACTTCAAACGTGCCGTTGGTTTGTAGGGTTGGTGGTAGTGTCCTAGTCTAGACAGTATTACACTTTATTTCGTTTTGCCTACTTACAGCTCTGTACAAATTAATTTAGTTGAGCCCACTGTTTTGTTTGACTTTAAATGAAACAAAAGGTTTGTTCTTAAATTTACACATTGGCATGAAATGAAAAAGTTTTTATTTGAGGGATGAAGTTAGGACTCGCAAGTTTTATCTAACACTTAACCTCTCCACCATTTAACCACATGAATGAATCAATTTTTAGAATATCTGGGTCTCACTTAATTCTGCATTCCATATTTTTCCACTTCAGTATATTTGATCCCGGGAAACCACAAAATGGCTGTCAATGGTACAAAATCCCGCCAAGAAGTGCTACCTTCAGATATTCATTATAGCTCAGTGGCGTGAATCATTTTAAAATAAATAAAATTCAAACAAATGTAATTACATAACATACAATGTTTGCCGCAGCAACTGCGAAACGCTCTGGACAGTATTTACGACGCTAGAGTGCCCGACAGCTGGAAGCGTGACTCCTGGGCCTCGTCAACGTTAGGCTTCTGGTACACAGAGCTACAGGAACGCAACACTCAGTTCTCCAACTGGGTGTTTGTCAAACGTCCTCCACAGTTCTGGATGACTGGCTTCTTCAACCCCCAAGGTGAAAAGTTAGACAATGGTTCGATTCATCATTGACTTTTAGATAAGTAGACATCCCATGTGTACGAATCAGCTGTACCCAATCATTGGCGGAATAGAACAGATGTGTGCACATACAAAGTGCATTACTGTGAACATTCTTTGTTTCTTTTTTTTCATACTACAATTGTCAATACAGCCTAACAAATGAGAGTTTAAAATGTCGTTTCAGTTTGGCTTGGCCACCATCAGTACTGTCAGTGGCACAATTCAACAATATTCATTTTCATTTAGAAATTAAATGGTTTTGTTACAGCTAATAATTGGGATGTCTACTTCGACAGTCACCAATTTTATAGATGGTGCCGTATGATACTTAATTTGAAGGTGGTATTTGTTGTTTTTATGGAGGGAAGGGTTGAGGTTATGGTTAGTTAATTATTTAACTTAACAAGACAAGAGTAGAATGCTATTTGGTCCTGCTATATGACCTATTATAAGAAAGTAGATAGATTATACATTTCTCCCGTTACATAAGCTCCTGGAATTTAAATTGCACACATCACCATGCTAAAATAAATAAAAAAAAAAAAAAAAACTAAAACGTTATCAAACAGTAGTTCAACACTCAAGTATGCTAGGGATTGTATTTTTTAATATAATATTTTGAAGTTTACTTCAGTTTTGTAGCTTTCCATAAAAGTTTGACTTTTGCCCCAGTGTTAAAAAGTGGCAGTAAAAAAATTATACTGCAAATGCACTTTGCTTGAGTGAAATTCTATTTTTATCACTTATTTCTATTGGCTGACTGGTCGTGTGCGGTAGAATAAATTTATTTTCATTTTGATATAATGTTTGTTAAATTTGAGAAAGGGCCGTGTATCCCTGACTTTCGGTTTTGAAATTAAATAGTACCTGCCGTAACTAACAAGAAGGTTATAGCGACATGAGTAGAAAGACTTGAGGGCAAGGTAGTGATGGTAGTTTTTTGCAGGGTTCCTGACGGCCATGAGACAAGAGGTAGCCAGGGCACACAAAGGTTGGCCTCTGGACTCTGTCACTTTACATGTGTAGAAAGACTTGAGGGCAAGGTAGTGATGGTAGTTTTTTGCAGGGTTCCTGACGGCCATGAGACAAGAGGTAGCCAGGGCACACAAAGGTTGGCCTCTGGACTCTGTCACTTTACATGTGTAGAAAGACTTGAGGGCAAGGTAGTGATGGTAGTTTTTTGCAGGGTTCCTGACGGCCATGAGACAAGAGGTAGCCAGGGCACACAAAGGTTGGCCTCTGGACTCTGTCACTTTACATGTGTAGAAAGACTTGAGGGCAAGGTAGTGATGGTAGTTTTTTGCAGGGTTCCTGACGGCCATGAGACAAGAGGTAGCCAGGGCACACAAAGGTTGGCCTCTGGACTCTGTCACTTTACATGTGTAGAAAGACTTGAGGGCAAGGTAGTGATGGTAGTTTTTTGCAGGGTTCCTGACGGCCATGAGACAAGAGGTAGCCAGGGCACACAAGGGGTGGCCTCTGGACTCTGTCACTTTACACAACGAAGTGACAAAGTACAGCAAAGAGGAGATCAGGCAGCCTCCACCAGTGAGTGTACAATGAACCAGCTGTAGCCAACTGTTTTAGAATGTGCTGGAATAAAAAAAACTATGTCTTCCCCCGTAGTTTTTGTTACTGAGATAGTAGATATGATATAAAAGATGCATAGTGTACAAGTTGTTCTTTCAGTTGGCGTGTTTGACAAATCAGTAATTTACGTCAACGTCAGTGGCTTAACTTTTTGTTGATGTTTTGGTCTGAAACTGGTAACAACTTTAACAACGGAACGGATTGTCTATTCTATCCGTAGTCAAAGGCTAAAAGAAATTTAGGAGCAGGTAAACGTAAAACCTGTGTGGAATTAGCTTGATAATCCTGAAGATCCAATAATACTACATTGATAAACCACTTCCTTTCCTCTTTTCATTATGATTGAGATAAATAAAAGTGGTTAGAAAATACAAATAGTCATTTCTCTTTAATTTGCTCTTCATTATGTGCACTCACTAAATTGTTAAGGACTAAAGGAATGATTACTAAATTTGCATTGATTGACTTGATATGCTACAGGAAGGAGTGTATGTATACGGACTGTACTTGGATGGAGCTGGGTGGGATAAGAAGAACAATCGACTGACAGAGTCTTCGCCGAAGGTCCTGTCAGTGATGATGCCTGTGGTGCATCTGTTTGCCATCAACAGCACTGCTCCCAAGGACCCTAAACTGTATCAGGTAAACTATTGTTGTTCGATGAAACCAAGCAATTGATTTTTTTGTGTCTATCACGATGGCATTTTAAATTATGGAATCAGCAATAGATTATGAGGGAAAGCAGTTCAAACCTATGACATTTTTGGAGTATGCCGGAGTCCAAGTCGCTAACCACTAGGCTAGCAACAAACCCTGTATAACCATGAAATATGAGTTCTGGTGTTTGTAAAGTTTTACATTTTTGCTAACTTGCCTGTTAGCTAGTGCAGTATGAATTCTTGCTCAGCCTAACTATGGCAACATTGAGACATCATGAATAGTTAAGACATTAATTGCACAACAGCATAAGCAGGACCGCTTGATAAATGGACCGGTGAGCCCGGCCTCAGGGGCTTAGGTTAGTTGGAGGCTCAAGTATTGGAAAAATTCCTCCACAAGGTAAGTGGAGAGGGGCGCAATCATCTCTCAAGCCTATAGCGCATCACATGCAAACCACAGGCCTGAGAATATAAGTGGCTTTCAGCAAACTTTGTAAGAAGTGGGCTTTGTTTCCAGTTTACAACTATGAGGTTAGATGCAGCTCCAGGAGCTTAAAGTTGGGACAACCACTTGACTGAGGGGCTGAAATTCAGACAATACGAGTTACAAAGGGAACAAAGCCTTTTACAAGCATTACAGAAGGAGTAAACTTGTCTACACAACCAGAAGTATTGCTATCTTAAATTGAACATCATAATTTTCAGCAAATAGTTTTTTCCAGATTGCAAACATTAGACACAGTACATTTTGCCACAGATATTATTCACATGGTTAGAAACTGGTGAATTATAGTATGTTATGTTTTATGTTTTTTCTCTTTGCAGTGTCCTGTGTATAAAAAACCAAACCGCACTGACCTGACGTTCATCACTCCTCTTTGGCTTCAGTGCAAGTTCACACCTGAACATTGGATATTGAGAGGCGTGGCTCTACTGTGTGACATCAAATAAATGATACGTCTAAAAATGTAAATCAAATAAATGTAACGTCAACATAACACATTTGAAATATGTTTGACTAAATGAGATTAATCTATCTACTTAGTACTTAGCATTCGATCTTTTGTCGTAAATTAAATTGTCCGTCTTGAACCTTATAATAAACTATTGAATGTTATAGTAAAAAGTTGTTTAAACAAGTATTAGTTCATTTATTTAATTTTTTGTATTGAAATTCGCTACAGTAGAACCCCTCATATCCGGCCTTGGTTTGACCGGTCCTCTGTTTATCCGGCCCCTTCCAGGAAGCCAATATCAAAATTTTTTTCTCACACCTTACAGACGTTTAGATACAAGCACTAGTCTTTGTGACTGCTCAAGTCATAAAATAAATTGTTCTCATTATTTATCTGTTTGTTTATACATTTATTTGCTGAGTTGAGCTAGTAGGCCTAACCTCTGATCAGTTGGCTGATTATTTCCAAAGTGGATTTAGTACAGTACAGTACGAGTACATTAATTTTTGTATTTCACAAAATGGTTAAGAATGTTGAGTAGAAATGCAAGTACCATTTAAGTCCTAATGATCTTTAAGTACAATTTATTGTCATTTTAACCTCCATTTAATATGTTTTGTTACCTGGAATCATAATATTTGTACATTCATTACTTACAGTAATGACTTTAACCTACAAATATTTTTTTTTCCTTTTTACAGACATGTTTGTTTTTCTAAAAATGATCCCAGAACACAATTAAATGATACTTTTGATTGCATATATTGATTACCTATTATTATTAGGTATGAATTGTCATTTTCATAGTAGGTTGGTTTATCCGGCCAAATCGTTATCCGGCCAGGGGCTTGGTCCCGTGGTGGCCGGATATGAGGGGTTCTACTGTAGTTGCAAAGTAACTAGGTGGCGTTCGCAGAGGCATCCACAAAATTGAGCGGAGTCATCAAGGTTTTATATTATATTGTTTTGGTCATACTGCAGTAATACCAGTCGTTTTTAATGCATATGTTAAGGGTCTAAAGTAGCAATTTTACTTTAGGAAGTAAAAAAAGTTTAGGAAGTAACTCCTGGTTAGGAAGTAAAAGGTGAGGACTGCTCGCCTTTACTACTTCCTTTGCCACTTCCTACGCCGCAGACCTGTTTCCCTCCCTTTCCGTAGCATTTTATGATTGCAGATACCTCAATCTAATCGTCATAAACAGTTCCCACACTCCGGACAGCTTGCCTTGACTACTTCCTTCATTACTTCCTACGTCGTGGAAACGTGTCTTTAGAAACGTGGAACCATCTTCACCCAGTCACTTATGATCAGTTTTTTTATCACCACATAGCTTATAGTTTTTGTGTTCAGATTTGCTTAAGCAAATGTGTATCTAATCCTAATCGATTCCACTTTTGTTAATATAATAATAATACTAGCTTAGTGGTTAGCATCTCGGACTTTGGTGCAGGAGGGACTGGTTAAATTCCCAGTTTCATCCACAAAACTTTAATGGGTTTGGACTGCTTTCCCTTAAAAGCGTTTAATCTAACTTTGACTTAATTTAAAGCCAGTGGAGTATGAAAAAAGGAATCAAACTTGTAGTTGTCAGTTCACGAAACAATATAAACAATAGTTGTTTTACTCTGACAGACGGCAGTAAAATGTTTTTTCACTCCACTATAATGTTTTTAGCGGTTTTACAAACGTTTATTGGAGGCCGGAACCTACTGCTGCCCATGCCAGGTGTCATCGACATTTTGGGGCCCAGCAGGTTTTTACATCCCTAGGGCCAAAAATCTGCTGTTTGCTTATTTTCTTAAAAAAATAATGCATATTACAGTAAATACACATGCAGTATCCATAGCATTGCAATAGACTTGTTTTATTGTCGCCACTGCCTAGCAAGGATTTATTATTATTTTTGCTGATACCTCAAATTATTTCTTCACACAACCTTAAGTTGTAGTTGTGTTGACTGTTAGTGTGCATTATTATTGTGGTGAATAGGTGAATAGTAGTAGGCTAAAAGAGTATAGTGTGGTGAAAAATAGCGTTCGTACCATGGACCGAAATGGTTTTGCTGGCTCGAGATAGTTTTTAAATTTGAGACGAAGTCGAGACCCTAGGTACGAAATATACTATCGTATGTTTGGTGCTTATTTTTAACAATTACAAAACGATGTTTACTGTTATAAGTGATGGTGATATCAGCTTTGAGTTTGGGTTCAAAAGAAGACATCATTTACATAAACCAATTGTAGTAAGTTTTTTTACTCTAATAAAACATACTTAAATGAGTTCAGAGAGCTGTTATAGAAACCCTATTTCCTATGAATAGAAAATTTATACTAGGGGCCACGAGATCCTGTAGTTGGTGGCAACCATTAACAAGACTGGACTAGCGCAACGTTGCAACATCGCCCGTTCACTAATTTTTTACGCTAATAAAATTATACCAAACAGAAATTTCAAATCAGCTGGTATTATTAGATTTGGCAACAGCACACGATCCTCCTTCGAAGTCACGTGGTAAATAGGCTCCTCCCTCAACTGCAGACTCTCGTGGACTGTACTGTAAATTTTCTTAAATAATTTAAACTTACAAGAACAATTAAATTAATGGTTTTTTATTGTAACAAAACAGATGTTGTCCCAGATTTAATAGACATACTTTGTGAAAAATTCTGCATGAAAAAATGTATTTTAGTCTATCAGCATATCTTTTTTCACTAAGTGTTTTTTCTCGTCAGATTTCTTCTCCTTCAATATGTGCGTGATTTCTTTTTTCACCAAATGTTTTTTCTCATCTGATTTCCTCTCCTTCAACATGTGCATCATAGCATTGTAGTGTCGGACCATTCTGAAGTCAAAGTTTGAAGTTTTGCTCTTACACTTTGTCCCTGTGATTCCATTCTTTCCCAGACTGTACGCAGGCTTGTCCCCAGTACGGAGGACAAACAAACCTTTAGCACTGAAACAAGTTTGGTTATCTGATCTTAAATTGTTTTTCGTCATGCAGCAGCAAAAACAGCCGTTTTTGTTTTTAATACATACTTTGCGGATCTAAAGTAGCTCTTTTACTTCCTAGGGAGTAAAAAGCCTTTTTAGTCCCTAGAAAGTAAAAGTCAGCTGTTATAAACTCAGTTAGTGGTAAACTTTGATTGTAGGCAATCGCATGTATCGAAATTATGTATCGATTGATTTCATTTCATATAGCTTATTGCTGCAGTTTGACATATTGAGAGTATAATGTACACTACATAATCTTAATAGAGGAAACGAATGAATCACTTACTATAGGTCGGCCCCTTAGAAAGCGACCTCCTCCAGCATTGGTTTAGCATTAGCGCGCAGGTCGTTTTCTAAGCGGCCAAACTATAACGCGGCTGCTTATTTGCATTAGCAAAATTGAAAACCAGTTAGAAGTTGTTTTGAGGGTTTATGTTTACATAAGAAGTATTTTTGTTTTCTAACTTAGTTTGTTAAACAATGTTGCAATATGACAAAAAAAAAGAACATCACACAGGCAAAAGTGTCTTTCAACTCTCGCTTTGGATTGAAAAGGCCACTTTACGTCCTAGTGATTAAATATACTATTTTGTAAACATGTGATTGGGTATTTTTTTGGTAATCTGTGAAAAACACACCAGTATTTTGAATAGAGTAACTGATAGCAAGAAACCTCATAATAATTTGGTACTTCTCTGTGTAGGATATTTAACTGGTGAGAAACAACAAACAACACAATTTTTTTTGTAAATAAATAAACTGTAAAACATATTTAAGTGTTATTTGGTTTCATATTGCTATTATTAAAGTCATTCATGTACCAAGGTTACAAAAAATAAACTAAATCAAACAAAAAATGTTGAAATATATTTCCAATTCAACAGAGAAAAATGCCATTTTGAGCACTTAACAGAGTATTTAATGTAACAGACAATGAAACATGCAGTGATATCAAATCCTCTAAGCTTATAAAGAGGAATTCCATTCCATCTGAGTGACTTTTACAAAATTTGGGATGTGTAGTATTGGTTGTTTTCAAATTAGTGTATTTTATAATAAGAGTAGAAAGTGAGTCATTATAAATTGAGTACTTTAAATTTGTTCTTGGTACACAAAACACTTTCACTTGTGTTTTCAACGTTTACTTTTTGGTTCGCTATACTACAAAAACTAATTATTTTAACATTTAAAATAGGCATGGCCATTATCATTATTACAGTTAGGAACATTTAAAAACTAATAGCATTTTTTGGGTTATGCCTTTGTTATGCCTTCTATTAATAGTTCAAATTTGCATTTATTGTACAGTTTTGGTTGTTGCAAATTGAAACAGTTGATGAAACCATAACAAATGTTTGTTTGTTTATGTCGGCAAATCAAAAAAAGTTAGTAAGCATTATTAAACATTCTTTTTGTGTAGTAAGCTATGTAAAGATGAATATTCCCACGTGATAAACGTATAAAAAAAAACAGGTCATTTCACAGTAGTGTAGCGAAATAGTATATTTCATAACAAAGAGTAGAATGTGAGTCATTACATATTTGAGACCATGTTTGAAATGCAAGATTTATCAAGCACTTTAAATGGTCGAGAACATGTAAAGACAAACTTACCTATTATGTTTTGAATGTTACTTTTCGCTACACTACAAAGTCAAATTATTTTAAAATTTTAAATAGACATTGGAATATTTATTGATTACAGTTAGGAACATTTAAAAACTATAGGTCGGTCGCTTAGAAAGCGGTTGGTTGGTCTAGCATTGGTTAGCATGCCCAGGTCGCTTTCTAAAGCGGCTGACCTATAATAGCATCTTTTAGCCTATGCCTTATATTTATAGTTCAAATTTTCATCAATTGTACAGTTTTCATTATTGCAAATTGAAACAATTGATGAAACCATAACAAATGTTTGTTTGTTTAGGTCGGTAAAATTCAAAAAAAGATAGTAATCATTCTTCTTGTGTAGTAAACAAAGTAATGATGAATTATAGCAGGAGATAAATAAATATATAATGAAAAAAGGTGATTTCACAGTAGTGCAGCGAAAATTGTATTTAATTAAGTGCCAGGATGATTATTAACGGGAAGTTAACAGATTTATAGCATGCATTGTTTGTTTAATCCACCTGGGTTTGTACAAAGTATTATTGATAATGAAATCATAGGTTTATTTGTGGTACACAGCAAAAGTTTCAATTCAATATTTTTCTTCAATATTCATACATTTATATTGTATACTAGACAGCTACCGGTAGTAAACAAAACACATGATGGTATAACTCACCTAATATCTGGAGGGAAGCCTACATAGGAGAGTTTGTGTCCTTGGCACTTGCAATGATCTAGATGGCTGTGATTGTTACACTGCAGAGCTGGAAGTCCTGGAGTGATACGGAGAGCCTCTACGTAGTAGTAAAAGCCTCGCATATGACTACAGAATGGGTCTGGAAATACAATCCACTAACTTATCTCAAGAACACAGCAACAAAATACCTCCGCCATAGCAAACCTTCAGTCTAAGCGAATTTCCATTTGACTGTTAAGATTTATACTAAAATATTTCATTAAGCTTGTCACATTTATTCCCCATTTGGATAGAATCTGATTTAGTGAGTACTTAGGTTTGCTACTACGGGGTAAGGAAAGAGTATTTATTGATCAAATGTTAATAGTATCGGATAATATGAATTAATGTGCCAAATTTGGTCAAAATATATCCATAAACAAGCTAACTACAGTACAACTGTTTTCCCCCCTTAAGAATGACATGGGAACTAAGCGCACAGTTTTTTTTTTTTTCCATAACCCTCAATCCTATAGCAATGCTTAAATATACAAAATTGTTTGTTTTTTCAGCTCTACTCATCAATAACTTAACTGAAACTAAAATTATTTAGCATTTTTATGTTTTTAAATGTAAAAATATGATTTTTTTTAATTTCATAAATCCATAAGACCTTGTTCCCATGATCCCCTTTGGGTTTGCGAACTCATTCAAGTTTTTGCCAAATTTCATCAAAATTACTCGAGTTATCGTCTTCACTGATATACACATTTTTACGAATAGCATTTTTTCCCTCAGGGGACATCAAAATGAAAAATTTAATTGGTCCTGGATCTGGGTCTTACCATGAGGATACCTAGATAGATATTACTGTAGGGAAATTCGCTACCTATAAGTTAAGAGGGATAGTTAAATTCGAATTCTTCAACCTATTAGATAATCAAACTAGATAGATAAACCGTTAATTTTTAAAACCTGTGAATAAGATTGAACTCACCAAGTAGACTATTACACCCAGGTTGTGTCTCTCCAGTGTTGAACATGTAATCTGCTGTGCCAAGGCGTTTCTGGGTACCGAAAACTGCAGAGTTGGAGTGATAGAGATGTACAAACTGAGCGTCTTCACTGGACACATGGGCGAGACCTGTCACTGGACTACTCCAGTCAAACCCAATACCTGATGGATCAACACCTGTAGAAACAACAGCATTACAGTAAACATCTTATAGTTCCTGGGTACCGAAAACTGCAGAGTTGGAGTGATAGAGATGTACAAACTGAGCGTCATCACTGGACACATGGGCGAGACCTGTCACTGGACTACTCCAGTCAAACCCAATACCTGATGGATCAACACCTGTAGAAACAACAGCATTACAGTAAACATCTTATAGTTTCTGGGTACCGAAAACTGCAGAGTTGGAGTGATAGAGATGTACAAACTGAGCGTCATCACTGGACACATGGGCGAGACCTGTCACTGGACTACTCCAGTCAAACCCAATACCTGATGGATCAACACCTGTAGAAACAACAGCATTACAGTAAACATCTTATAGTTTCTGGGTACCGAAAACTGCAGAGTTGGAGTGATAGAGATGTACAAACTGAGCGTCTTCACTGGACACATGGGCGAGACCTGTCACTGGACTACTCCAGTCAAACCCAATACCTGATGGATCAACACCTGTAGAAACAACAGCATTACAGTAAACATCTTATAGTTTCTGGGTACCGAAAACTGCAGAGTTGGAGTGATAGAGATGTACAAACTGAGCGTCTTCACTGGACACATGGGCGAGACCTGTCACTGGACTACTCCAGTCAAACCCAATACCTGATGGATCAACACCTGTAGAAACAACAGCATTACAGTAAACATCTTATAGTTTCTGGGTACCGAAAACTGCAGAGTTGGAGTGATAGAGATGTACAAACTGAGCGTCATCACTGGACACATGGGCCAGACCTGTCACTGGACTACTCCAGTCAAACCCGATACCTGATGGATCAACACCTGTAGAAACAACAGCATTACAGTAAACATCTTATAGTTTCTGGGTACCGAAAACTGCAGAGTTGGAGTGATAGAGATGTACAAACTGAGCGTCATCACTGGACACATGGGCCAGACCTGTCACTGGACTACTCCAGTCAAACCCAATACCTGATGGATCAACACCTGTAGAAACAACAGCATTACAGTAAACATCTGATAGTTCCTGGGTACCGAAAACTGCAGAGTTGGAGTGATAGAGATGTACAAACTGAGCGTCATCACTGGACACATGGGCGAGACCTGTCACTGGACTACTCCAGTCAAACCCAATACCTGATGGATCAACACCTGTAGAAACAACAGCATTACAGTAAACATCTGATAGTTCCTGGGTACCGAAAACTGCAGAGTTGGAGTGATAGAGATGTACAAACTGAGCGTCATCACTGGACACATGGGCGAGACCTGTCACTGGACTACTCCAGTCAAACCCAATACCTGATGGATCAACACCTGTAGAAACAACAGCATTACAGTAAACATCTGATAGTTCCTGGGTACCGAAAACTGCAGAGTTGGAGTGATAGAGATGTACAAACTGAGCGTCTTCACTGGACACATGGGCGAGACCTGTCACTGGACTACTCCAGTCAAACCCAATACCTGATGGATCAACACCTGTAGAAACAACAGCATTACAGTAAACATCTGATAGTTCCTGGGTACCGAAAACTGCAGAGTTGGAGTGATAGAGATGTACAAACTGAGCGTCATCACTGGACACATGGGCGAGACCTGTCACTGGACTACTCCAGTCAAACCCGATACCTGATGGATCAACACCTGTAGAAACAACAGCATTACAGTAAACATCTGATAGTTCCTGGGTACCGAAAACTGCAGAGTTGGAGTGATAGAGATGTACAAACTGAGCGTCTTCACTGGACACATGGGCGAGACCTGTCACTGGACTACTCCAGTCAAACCCAATACCTGATGGATCAACACCTGTAGAAACAACAGCATTACAGTAAACATCTTATAGTTTCTGGGTACCGAAAACTGCAGAGTTGGAGTGATAGAGATGTACAAACTGAGCGTCATCACTGGACACATGGGCGAGACCTGTCACTGGACTACTCCAGTCAAACCCGATACCTGATGGATCAACACCTGTAGAAACAACAGCATTACAGTAAACATCTTATAGTTTCTGGGTACCGAAAACTGCAGAGTTGGAGTGATAGAGATGTACAAACTGAGCGTCTTCACTGGACACATGGGCCAGACCTGTCACTGGACTACTCCAGTCAAACCCAATACCTGATGGATCAACACCTGTAGAAACAACAGCATTACAGTAAACATCTTATAGTTTCTGGGTACCGAAAACTGCAGAGTTGGAGTGATAGAGATGTACAAACTGAGCGTCATCACTGGACACATGGGCGAGACCTGTCACTGGACTACTCCAGTCAAACCCGATACCTGATGGATCAACACCTGTAGAAACAACAGCATTACAGTAAACATCTTATAGTTTCTGGGTACCGAAAACTGCAGAGTTGGAGTGATAGAGATGTACAAACTGAGCGTCTTCACTGGACACATGGGCCAGACCTGTCACTGGACTACTCCAGTCAAACCCGATACCTGATGGATCAACACCTGTAGAAACAACAGCATTACAGTAAACATCTGATAGTTTCTGGGTACCGAAAACTGCAGAGTTGGAGTGATAGAGATGTACAAACTGAGCGTCTTCACTGGACACATGGGCCAGACCTGTCACTGGACTACTCCAGTCAAACCCAATACCTGATGGATCAACACCTGTAGAAACAACAGCATTACAGTAAACATCTTATAGTTTCTGGGTACCGAAAACTGCAGAGTTGGAGTGATAGAGATGTACAAACTGAGCGTCTTCACTGGACACATGGGCCAGACCTGTCACTGGACTACTCCAGTCAAACCCAATACCTGATGGATCAACACCTGTAGAAACAACAGCATTACAGTAAACATCTTATAGTTTCTGGGTACCGAAAACTGCAGAGTTGGAGTGATAGAGATGTACAAACTGAGCGTCATCACTGGACACATGGGCGAGACCTGTCACTGGACTACTCCAGTCAAACCCAATACCTGATGGATCAACACCTGTAGAAACAACAGCATTACAGTAAACATCTGATAGTTTCTGGGTACCGAAAACTGCAGAGTTGGAGTGATAGAGATGTACAAACTGAGCGTCTCCACTGGACACATGGGCCAGACCTGTCACTGTACTACTCCAGTCAAACCCAATACCTGATGGATCAACACCTGTAGAAACAACAGCATTACAGTAAACATCTTATAGTTTCTGGGTACCGAAAACTGCAGAGTTGGAGTGATAAAGATGTACAAACTGATAAAGATCAGATAAGAAAGGCAGACGATTGCACTAAGGGGCATTTAAAAAAAATATTGTTCTAATCATGTTATAATAGGTCTGCTACTAAATTAGGAGAAAGCACAATAAAAGACAGAATACCGGCCCATTCACTAATGTTTTCCTATTGACACTCTGAAAATAACAGTATTTTTCTAGTCATGCAATAACGACTGTTTTTTAAGACATTCAGCTATCCAGAATTGTTGTCAAAAGTTCCAGAACGCGGTGGATTAGCAAGCTTTACCTATATGTTTTATTTTGTATGGGATCCTTCGATTTGCTATATTTAACGTGTAATATTTTGTAAATTTGGGAACTACTTGTCCAATCAAAAATGCAAATTACTGCAGTTAAACACTGTATAATAAAAACTTATAACTAAAATTACCCTATTGAAACAGATTTAATTCTACATTAACAACAGAGTATGTAATTTTCAATCCAAAACGGGGCACAGTTTTAACAAATGAATTGGATGTGTATTTCTCTATAGGTAAAGCTACAACCTATTGAGTGGTACAAATTTTTTTTCTCACTTTTATTCCCTCTCTTTTATTTCACCGTTATAACTATAAATATTTTTGAGTTATGAAATAGCTGTTACCCACAGGCTTCACTTCACCCCGTTTGACTCCATAAGTATTAATAAAACTAATGATTATGGTTAAGTTAAGCTGAAATAAACAAAACAGAATACATTAATACAAACAAATAATCACACCTGATTTTAATAAGGTAATAAATTGAAATAATAATATACAAATAAGTACAGCTGAGGTATTTTTAACATTAGGTATATGGAAAGTTCCTTTTGGATAGCAATTACGACCTTATCATGTATGGAATAATGCCATAATGGTTTCTGGAATGTATGGAATAATGAATAGTTTTGCGCAATGTTTCTCGTCATGACGAAACATTTTAAGTATATGTTTCATGGGAGTGTGACTTGTAGTTTTCTCAAAAGTTCGTTGGTACTTTGGGCTTTATATGGATTTTTATTACATCACACCATCTTAAGTTTTTAAATTCAAGACCTGTCCTTACCTGTGATGGAGTGGATGAGTCCGTTGACCCTACGTCCCAAGTACCCAGCTATCTGAGCTCCGAGGCTGAATCCAACCACATTTATCTTAGCTGGAGTGATGAAGCCAGCGTCAAACGCAGCATTTATGAAGTCTCCCAGAGCTTCTCCTACCGACTAAACATTCCAATTTGTAAAATAATTATAGTTTTCCTTTTGCTTTGGATATGCTGAAGTAGATATGATTTGTATATGGACCAGTAGTCGGTTTTTCACTGATTGAGGACGTCGTTCAAATGAGCCTCTCAAAAGATGTGATGTAGTTTAATTTACATTTTCTTGTTTAATTGTAAATAGTATAAATTATTATTATCACCCAAAATTCCCCGGCTGTTGGGTGTATTTTAACCCAAATATGAATAAAGTACCTGGGGACCGAACCATGGCTCGGTGTAATTTATTTTGATAGTAAGAGCAATATGAAGGAAACTCACCTTTGATTTACAACTAATTTTGGCTTTAATTATTTAAGTTTCAGTGGATTTCAATAATTTATTATGATGGAAATTTTAACCTGGCAATCCTTAAGACATTAATTTATTTTACAGTCCATGAATGGTCCCTCATTTATAATACATGCATAAACATATTGTTTTTACATTTTGTTTAAACTAAAAACAGCTGATTACTTTGGGGATTAAGTTTTAGTAGGAAAGAGCCAAGTTAAATAATCAGTATTTGATCGGAACTTGGAACCTATATTACCTATACCTATTTTCACCTATATTGAGTTATATTCAGTATAATCTTTGCTCAATAGTAAAACTGATATTTTTCCTTTTGTACTGTGTTTTGTAATTTATGCTAGTTACTGTGGGTAGATGGCTTATTATGAACACATGCTACAACTTACAAGCTTTTGTTTACTTTTTCCTTGTTATTTTGTTCAACCAACATGGTTACTTAGCAACCATAAGCCCAATGTTAAAAAGTTTTGACTTTCAATTAAATTTTTTTTACGTACCGGTAATTAGATTTTTGTTGGCAATTTTAACTTCACTAAACAAGAAATTAATTATTTACAACAATTGAAGGAAATCGTCGAAGCCGTTTTCGAGATCTTTGTGCAAGCATATATACATACATACAAGCAAACATTCCTCATATTAGAGAATAGTATAAGGGTAAGTGTAGAATAGATGTAGATGTCTTATGTAGCTTTTTTCATTAAGACCTGCAGTTTTTTTTACGAGGATCAATTATTAAAAGCCCAATATATATTCTATTTATTTATCAATGCACATGTTATTAATGTTCATTCAATGCACAGCATTTTCCTTAGAGGGAACGACATTTGCATACTGTATTTTATTCATCTAATGATATTATATTATTTTATAGTGGTTTGAATTTTATGGAAATAAAAATATTATCCTTTGTAAGAAATACACCATGCAAATAACATTACTTTTAAGATTGAATACATCAAACATTTGTTCTTATGAACAGCTTAAGAAAATTTTTTCTTATGCCTATAGTAATAACATAGAAAATACCTTGAAAGCAGTGACATGTTGAGGAAAAACTGTTGTCAATAAAAGAGGTTTTATAGTGAATACTACTGTGGAAATGTATTTTTATTATGTTGGTAAGCAGAGTGGTTTAATCACTTAGATATACAAATTGAGTGATTAGATACAAAAGGCATCACACACAATTTTTATAAACTGATTCAACTACATCCACTTAACCACTCAGTGCTTTTTAAAGGTAAACCACCCAAGTTGAATGCTGCTAGTTTTCACACTGGACTTTTGTAACCATATTTTGATAAACCCTCTCCATTTAAGTTATTCAATATAATAGATTTAAATAGGTATCATTATTTTACGGACTCAACAATATAAAGTTACCTGTACATTAATTGCTGGCCTAATGTAGAAAAAGTTCTTAACATCGAATGAGAATTGCTGTGGAAGGTCAACCGCTACGATGTTGTATTTTTCATGAAGTTTTCGACTCGACAATGCTGAAAAATATTGAGTCGTAACTTTCTATCTTGGATTAAAAAGACTATGTTTCTTGTGTTTGCGATTAAGGTGTTATCATAGTTCATATCCAAGGCTTATGTAGTTTAAATTTCTCTCGGTAAATATCATTGTTTAATGTTTACTTGCATGATAAGTTGGACCATCAGAGAAAAGTAACCAATATTAAGACACTTTAGTAGCAAAACTGTCTCAAATGTCATAAAAGAATTATGAAAAAAGTGAAAGTGATACTACAGTAATACTCCTATACTAGAAAAGTTGTCGGAAATAACCAAACCTCTTGTCAAACGAACCAACTGCCAGAGAAAAAAAACGTAAATGTGAATGCAAATCCATATCAACTGTTTTCTTCTTGGTAGACAAGAAAATAACATAAAGACTTATGTTGAAGTGATATGTTTCATGGTAACCACACAAAGTCTTACTTTGCCAATTGGTTCAAACCAATCTATCTTTCTACATGTTTTTTGCTTTCTGGTCAGCGACAAATGTTTGAAGGGAAAAGGAATTGCTTAGGAAAATAAAATAAATAGGCCTAACTGTTATGCAAGTGCCATTGCCAATACCTTGGACTGTTTGCAGTATCATATTGTCCTGGTCTGTGTCATATCCGAGGATGATCACAACCATGTCTAGTGCTGAGTTGTACTTCTCATCATAGAACAAGCCTCCAGCTTCATGTAGACTCCAAGTTTCATAACTCTCGTCTACCGAACTACACATTCATTGCGTAAACTTGTAGAGTGGCAACAGGCAAGAGGTATGTGACAAAAACCATTTAATATTCTCAGTTAAATATTTAACATTATAGCTAAAACAGGGTGAATGTCTTGTGACCCCCTACAACTAATTTTGCCAAAATAATCTCAGCATATTACATAAAAGTTATAATCATCAAAATTTTTATGATATTATCATTATAGAATATTAAACAAAAATATGTTATTGACTTAACTGTGACTCCCTCTAACGGCATTGATATTCATTATTTCAATTAGACATATTTTTAATTTACTTTCGGTAGTCAATTAATTTTACAACTATTAATTTTATTTATTTTAGCTAGTTGTGTAACAGGTAAATAAGGGCTTATCCTTTATTGCTATTTGGAATTTAAAATAAATTTATTATGTATGTGAAACCCAAATTATTGGGAATGCATGAATTTTTTTAAGAATGTTTCAATGTTTCAAACATTATATTTTTTTTTATTGCAACACACATAATTTATGACTACCTTTATAGTTTTTTTGTGACTACTGTAATATTATTTCTTTACTGATCCTACAAACTTACTACAGACGCATTTTTATGTCATCGTGAGTATTCCCTGCGACAGCGGAGCCTAAAACAATAATTAAAACATTAATTTGAAATATTTTTTAACATACCTAAAAATATTTTACTGCACCGTAATCATACAGGGTTGGGCATAATTATTATGGATACCCCTATTAACTTTTTAATAGGGTACACCAAAAAAAAACAATCTCTGCACACCTCTAGCCTCTATCATAAAAGTAGGTAGGCCTACACTTTTTTTTATCCAAATTTTGTATGGAACCTTAAAATAATTAGTCTTTCAAACATCAAACAACACGTTTTAGGTTAAGTTAAATCCAAGCGTTGAACGAAATAGGAAACAACTGTACTAGCTTAGCTGATCGTAGTCGTAGTATCTTTAAGTGTTGCCAACCTATTTCGAAGTGTACACGGATTACGTGCATAATAAAAGCACGCTGTTTTGGGTTGTTTGGTTGGAATACTGGTGTCCGTAAAAAAAGAGCACGGCAAAAACCAGAGTGCGGAAATAGTATATTACGTTACTAGTCCTGAAAATAAGTATTTACCGGACGAGTGTGGTCGTTCCCGTGCGAGACGAAGTCGAGTACGGGATTACCATACGAGTCCAGTACACACATTTTGGACGAGTTACGTACGATAGTTTACGCCATACTACTAAATCCGTACAAATCCTTATATATTTCCACCAACTAAAGGTCTAAAAATCACTAGTCATAACCTCTAAGAGAGGTCATGTTTTTGTTTATAACCACTCACTGCCATCTAAATACAGTATAACCAGCTGATTGGTGTCCGGTAGCCTTCTTTCACACCAGCGCGGTGCGGGACCGTCCCGCACCGGACGAAGCTGTTTAGACTATTGAATCATATGGGAGCTTTCACACCAGTGCGGGTTGACCCGGACAGACCTAAACCTCCGTCCGGGTTGAAAATTCACCCGCACGAACCTAAACTTCCAATGCGGGTCGAAACCGCATGAATAGTTTTTAGATCATGGGTTCTTATGTACGCTTTCACACTTGCGCGGGACGGGCTGGTTTTGCCCGCACATAAATCAGTAGTTTTGACTGTCTATGCCTATCAGTGGTTGAGTGTGGTGGATTTTGTTGTACTCTAGTTAATAGACAATTTTGTTGTTCTTGGTATTGAGGTTGAAATTTATATAGAGCTTATTAGTTTGGTCAAGCTTTATATTTTGTTTTAGTTTGAAGGTCAGCGTTTAGGACGAGACCCCCACTGCAGCAAACCATATTTCATTTGCATGTTTAAATTTTTACAAACGATTTTATTAAACATGCCTGATTTATGTAATATAAAAACATTTGGTTTAACGAGCACTTACATGCTCTTCTAAATATATGGAAGGAAATGAATTGTTGTTTAAGCTAAAACCACCTACAATTATGTGCAAGAAAATATCAACTATATATATCAACTACAGAATTACTTTATCTCCTATAGTGCACTGGAATAAAAAAAAATGGTCCCAGATGTTATAGTATATTTCATAACAAGAGTAGAAAGTGAGTCATTACATATTTGAGACCATGTTTGAAGTGCGAGATTCATCCCACAGCTGTATCATATCACCATAACTTTTAAAAACACAAGGAATTGACATTTTTACACACACGGCATCGATCCAATTAGGTTATTTAGCAAGGGGGTACTTTATTTTATTTTCGGATACAACAAGTAGCATAACCACCTTACTTTTATTTATTCGAATGAAATGCATCCAAAAATCACAAAGTTTTAGCCTGGAAACGCCCGGATCCGGGCAGCTAGTGTGAAAGGGCCTTGCGGGTCGTCCCGCATCAACGGTGCGGGACCGTCCCCCACCGGACGAAGCTGTTTAGACTATTGAGTCATATGGGAGCTTTCACACCAGTGCGGGTTGACCCGGCCCGGACAGACCTAAACCTCTGTCCGGGTTGAGAAATCACCCGCACGAACCTAAACTTCCAATGCGGGACGGAACCGCATGAATAGTTTTTAGATCATGAGTTCTTATGTGCGCTTTCACACTTGCGCGGGACGGGCTGGTTTTGCCCGCACGTAAATCAGTAGTTTTGACTGTCTATGCCTATCAGTGGTTGAGTGCGGTTGATTTTGTTGTACTCTTGTTAATAGGCAATTTTGTTTTTCTTGGTATTGAGGTTGAAATTTATATAGAGCTTATTAGTTTGGTCAAGCTTTATATTTTGTTTTAGTTTGAAGGTCAGCGTGTAGGACGAGACCCCCACTGCAGCAAACCATCTTTCATTTGCATGTTAAAATTTCTACAAACGATTTTATTAAACATGCCTGATTTATTTAATATAAAAACATTTGGTTTAACGAGCACTTACATGTTCTTCTAAATATATGGTGTAAATGAATTGTTGTTTAAGCTAAAACCACCTACAAATATGTGCATGAAAATATCAACTAGCCTATATATCAACCATATATATAAACTACAGAATTACTTTATCTCTTATAGTGCACTGAAATAAAAAAAAAATTGTCCCAGATGTTATAGTACGAGGCATGTTTTTTAAATAAGTACCGTTTTTAAACTTCTCCGTTCCAGCGCTGCGATTGGCATTTTGGACATTTGCGCTGTATATGTGCATCTATTGGAAATCCCTAGCCGGAAATTCGACAACAATCGGCCGTGTTTACATCCGGTATCGAGCATTCAAAATGGTGCCGCCAATTGAGACTGCCGCCTACTGTGAAGTGCGCGCTGTAATTAGATTTTTATGTTCTAATAAAGGTGTGAAAGCCATTGAAATTTGTCAACAGCTTAGTGAGGTGTATGGCGAGAACATTTATAAGTGACGGAATGGTACACAAGTGGGTAAGGGCATCTAAAGACGGCCCCACCAACGATCATGATGAGCAACGCACTGGGTACTGGAGCCAAATAAAATAATTTGATCTGACTATTGGCCCTATATCGAGTAATCTTTAGTGTATAATTTTTGCAAAACCTGAAACAACTGATAATTTTCCCTTTGTACTGTATATTGTAATCTATATCTACAGGGTGAATTTTAAATGAGTTCCCCCCTACTTTTTTCTACATTTCTTAAGATATCAACTTCGGACCACGTCAGATCATTGTAGTGTAGTAAGTACTTCATTTTGACTGGATAAACATTTTTGGCCGCCATCTTGGATACAAAATTTTTTTTCAAATGTAAAGCTAGGGTTGTGACCCATTGTTTCAAACTAGAATTTTACGCTGATTACAATGCCGCAATTAGTTTTAAAAAATCTTGATCCGTTCTAAAGTTATGAGGACTTTTTATAACTTTATTTTTAGCCCATTTTAACATTGTGCATTTACAAACTAAGACCATAATCTCAAAATAGTGCTAGATTAAGATAAGTATACACCACCATTTATTGTCGACCTATTATCACTTGGTTATGACGGATGTATTTTTTTGGCCGCCATCTTGTATCTGCCATTTTGAAATGTGATAAATAAATTTAAATATGAAGGTGGTGTTGTGACCCATCATTTCAGACTACTTTTTTGCTGAATTTAATGCCGCAATCCGTTTTGCATTTTCATATTTGTTTTTTGAAATATTGGAAATTTAAGTAAGATAATTTTAATATTTCATCAAGAAAGCCTGAGAAACAAAAACGGATTGCGGCATTGAATTTAGCATAAAAAAAAGTAGTCTGAAATGATGGGTCACAACACCACCTTCATATTTAAATTAATTTATCACATTTCAAAATGGCAGATCCAAGATGGCAGCCAAAAAAATACATCCGTCATAACCAAGTGATAATAGGTCGACAATAAATGGTGGTGTATACTTATCTTAATCTAGCACTATTTTGAGATTATGGTCTTAGTTTGTAAATGCACAATGTTAAAATGGGCTAAAAATAAAGTTATAAAAAGTCCTCATAACTTTAGAACGGATCAAGATTTTTTAAAACTAATTGCGGCATTGTAATCAGCGTAAAATTCTAGTTTGAAACAATGGGTCACAACCCTAGCTTTACATTTGAAAAAAATTTTGTATCCAAGATGGCGGCCAAAAATGTTTATCCAGTCAAAATGAAGTACTTACTACACTACAATGATCTGACGTGGTCCGAAGTTTATATCTTAAGAAATGTAGAAAAAAGTAGGGGGGGAACTCATTTAAAATTCACCCTGTATAAAAGAGGAACTATGTATGTGTGTGTGTGTGTGTGTGTGTATGTATATACGTTATGGACTCCGAAACCGCTCGACAGATTGTAAAATGAAACTTTCAGGCATTATTAAGCATCTTTCAAGGATGGTTCTAGTGAAGTTTGGTGCAGATCTATCAAAAGGGCTCTGCTCCAGAGGGTTTTAAGTGGGCCAATGTCAGACTTTTTTATCTACAATGTTTACAAATAAATATAATTTAAAAGCAGATGTTTACTTTTACCAACTGTTTTGTAGGTTTGAATAATTACAACATTCTGTATTAGTATTAGTCATGATTTGAAATAGTGCCACAGTGTTTCTACAGAGTGCAGCACAGAAAACTATTTTACTTTTGAATAAGTCCAAATGTATTAAACCCCAATCGCAGCACACCTGTGCACTTAACAACGTTTAAATTCTCCAATGTTAAATATTAAAACATAAAAACCTTTATCAAAGTATTATAAACAATATAATTTATTTTTGTAAAAAATACAACCGACTTCAAAACGCTCTAAAAAGAATGAAATAATTTTAATAAAGTAAACTTTTGTATTAGGCAAGCTCACGTATTTCAAGTCGGCGCGGCTCTATGATGATTTTTGATACAAAATTGAAAGAGGGTGTCCATATTGCAGGTGACTATCTATAACTAAAGGAGTTAATCTGCAGTCTTTTTCATAGTTATGCGTTAAGTGTTATTTTATTACCGTAATCAGAGATCGGCATTATAGTGGTATTAAACGAGTATCTTTAAAAAGATTATAACGTATTTAAATGTTTCTAACTTGGATAAGTAACGTTTTAATACTAAACTAGCTTCTTTTCCCTATCATAATATCAAACTAAATTATTTTCCTATTCATATAGAACATTTGTGTGTGTTATTTTCATAATGCATTTATTCTGAAGTAAACATAAAATACAAGAAAACATTTCCTTTAATATATAAATAAAACAGTTCGGTATGTTTTTTTTATATATTTATGTTATCCAGCTACAATTTATTGATTTTCATAATACACACACAATATTTAATTTCAATCATATTTGCAGTTTGAGCCGCGCCGACTTGAAATACGTGAGCTTGCCTAATACAAAAGTTTACTTTATTAAAATTATTTCATTCTTTTTAGAGAGTTTTGAAGTCGGTTGTATTTTTTACAAAAATAAATTATTTCATGATTTTTAGTGACTGTATAATTTTTTATATATTAATTACTTGAGGTTTTTGATAAGCAAAACTGTTTGAAACAATCAAAAGTTCCACAGAACAATCATTATTTTAAAACTGCTTGAGTCACCTTTTCAGGTTACATAATCATTGGGTATGAAAATAAACATTTTTAGATATTCCTTAAGAAAGAAAGAGTTGTCCATTACATTAGGCCTAGTGAAAAACTAATTGTCTTTTCTAGACACATTGAAATGTTAGACATCATCGTTTCCTGCAATCGGTGTACTTCTACATTATAAAAAGAAATACAGTAACGTCTCAAGCCTTTTGGAACAATATGAAAGTTATTCCTCAGCTACCAGCACTAAAAAATCTCTCAAAAGTGGAAAATTGGTCGTTAACACCATAGTACCTTTCGTATAGTACCTTTGGAAAATATTATATGAAAGATTAGTTCAGCTAAAAGTGGTGTAAGTAATGTAGGGGGTTTTGTTTGCTCAAGATATAGCCTAGTCGAAATTGCAAATCATCTTCCTCTAGGACTTTCTGAAGCAGGCATAATAGTATTGATATGTTATAGTAACTGGGTAGAGAATATTAATAAACATTCCACATCTGCAAATGCATGTTTAGTAATTAAAATATTTAACACTTTTAAGACAATTGACGATTATGCACTGTCACACTTCTTAGGTCGTGTAGGGTATAATTGCATTTGATTTATATTTAGACCTGTTTTACGAATGCTTTGGTTTTCACAATACACCTTTATTTGTCAATATCATACAGCTATTCACTGAAACATATATGTTTTTGTAAGTCAGAATATTCAATACTAAAAACAGAATTACTGTATACACAAATCAGGTCAAACGTTAAAATACATTTTTTATAGTAACCAAAACAAAATGCATTTTTCTCAATGTAATTCATTTAGGCTCCATGGCAAGAAATAGTTCATTGATCAATATGAAGCAACTGTTTCATGAAGAATTGACTGTAGCTTCATTTAAATTGTTTCAACTAACAGCTGTAGGAATGTTATTATTATTTATTGCCTTCTCTGCACAAATGTAAACAATCTGCACAAATGTAAACAAAATAAATGTTGAATATTTAAGGTTTTCAGAATTTTTCACCGAAACAAATATTATACTTAAACGTAATATATAAGGTACCAAATAGAAACTCTCCTGGTTATTTTGGTGGTGGAACCACACTGATCGGTAAAAGAATCACAGAGAAATTGGTGAACATACATAGAAAAAAAAAACATCGCCACAAACAAATTGAGAACCTCCTCCTTTTGTTGGTAGTGGGGAAGTCGGTTAAAAAAAAAAAACATCGCCACAAACAAATTGAGAACCTCCTCCTTTTGTTGGTAGTGGGGAAGTCGGTTAAAAAGGGATGACTTTTTAAAATTTATGACAACAGCTAATTTGCAATCCAAAGGTGAGTGAGCGTAGCGAACGAACATCAACCTGGAGGCGAGTTAGCGTAGCGAACGAGCTAACCTGAAAACAAGTGAGCGCAGCGAACGAGCTCCAACCTAAAGGTGAGTGAGCGTAGCGAACGAACTTCAACCGGGACGTGATTGAGCCATGCGAATACTTATGAAGTTAAACGGGGCAAAGCCCGTGGGTACAGCTAGTTTGCTAATAAACTGAGGATGGCTTATTATAAACACATGTTAAAAGTCTTTAGTTTACCCTTTCCTTGTTATTTTGTTCAGCCAACATAGTTACTTGGCAACCCATAGGGCCAATGTTAAATATTTAAATTTTCAAATGAGTTGTGCAGAGAAATGTGAATTTTCTTGAGGTAGTGGTTGTCGCCATTCACGTTTTTATACCAGAAATTATTTACAACATTTAAAGGAAATCGTTGAAGCCGTTTTGAGATCAATATGCAAGCATACATACAGGCAAAACATTAGAGTAGGACAAACAAAGAGCACAAAGAGTATAGGATACGCAAAATTACACGGTAAGCCACATTTCCCAATGCTTAACATATTATAGCTTCTTAACGAGTATGCTTCGAGAACAATAATTTTCCTTTTAATCCTACAAATGCCAAAAAATACAGGGTGCTCCTTAAATATTTTGAAGTTAGACACTATTGGACAATGGTGGTCGTCCATAAGGAAATTAAATTGATTTTTTACTAGGTGGCTTTTGCAGAGGCATCCACAAAATTGAGCGGAGTCATCAAGGGTTCATATTATACTGTTTTTGTCAAACTGCAGTAAAAAAACAGTGGTTTTTAATGCGTGCGTTGCGGGTCTAAAGTAGTATTTTTACTCTCTAGTGAGTAAAAATCGTTTTTAGCCTCTATGGAGTAAAAATCAGCTGTTGTCAACTCAGTTGTAAATTTCGTTGTAAACGATTGCATGTACAGTATCGAAAATATGTATTGATTCGTGCATCGTAATCATTTTAACCTACACAGCCTACAGTCTCTCCCCATAGCATTTTAGTATTGCTGATACATTAATCCATTCCCACACTCAACGATGCTCACCTTCACTACTTCCTTCACCACCCCCTACGTCGTGGACCTGTTTCCCTCTCTTCTAATAGCATTTTAGGATAGCAGATACATTAATGTAATTGCCAAAGACAATTCCCACACTCTGCACTGCTAGCCTTACTAATTGCTTCACCATTTCCTACGTCATAGACCTGTTTCCTTCCCTTCTCATAGCATTTTAGGATTGAAGATACATTAATCTAATCGTCACAACCAGTTCCCACAGTCCGGGCTGCTTGCCTTTACTACTTCCTTCACCACTTCCTACGTCACGGACCTGTTTTCATCAATTTCCATATCATTTTAGTATTTTTGATACGTTAATCTAATTGCCACAAACATTCCCTACACTCCGCACTGCAAGCCTTTACTTCTTTCACAATTTCCTATGTCGTGGGTATGCTTCCATCCCTTCTCATTGCATTTCAGCTTTGCAGATACATTAATCTAACTACTAAAAACCGTTTACAGTTCCCACACTCCACACTGCTCACCTTACTACTTCCTTCACCTCTTCCTACGTCGCGGACCTGTTTCCCTCTCTTCCCATAGCATTTTTGGATTGCTTATACCTTAATATAATCGTCACAAACAGTTCCCACAGTCCGGACTGCTTGCCTTTACCATTGACTATATATATATATAGTCAATGCCTTTACTGCTTCCTTCGCCACTTCCTACGTCTCGGACCTGTTTCCCTCCCTTCCCATAGCATCATAGGATTGCAAATTTTAATCTAATGGTCATAAACAGATCCCATGCCCCGAACAGCTCGCATTTACTACTTCCTTCACCACTTCCTACGTCGCGGAACTGTTTCCTTCCCTTCCAATAGCATTTTAGGATTGCAGATACCTCAATCTAATCGTCATAAACAGTTCCTACACCCCTGACAGTTCGCCTTGACTACTTTCTTCACCAATTCCTACGTCGGGGACCTGTTTTCATCTCTTCCCATAGAATTTTACGAATGCAGATACCTTAATCTAATCGTCATATACAGTTTCCACACTCCAGACTGCTAACCTTTACTACTTCCTTCACCACTTACTACGTCACGGACCTCAAGCTAGTGACGTCATTTGATTATATTTATGATCCATACGGTTTTAGTTCTAATAGCTGTGGAATTATGCCATCAGCTATTTCTTTATTTACTGCATTCAAAAGTTAACAGCTGATCATATGTATTTGTTTATGTGTCAAATACTGCTTCCATAAGGATTACATTGAAACTTTGAGACCCAGTGGGGCGGATTCCTGAGAGACTTTTTTAACGCCATATAGATGTTGGCACTCACCGATATGGTCTTTATCACCATGCAAAATTTGAAAACGATTGATTCAGCCGTCTAGGAGGAGTTTGCGTATTACGAAATGCATAAGAGTCGACGTATAAGAGCTTCGCTCAATTATGAAAAACTAGGTTGAGTCCCCTCTTAAAGTTTTCTCTACATCTATAGTTAGATACAACTAGTGGTGACACTGTTAAGTGGTTCACCCTGTATACTCTATATCAAATGGTGTTACTTTATGTTGTCAATAACTTATACATTTTTTAATTCAAAATTACATTTATTTAAGATATATTTTTTAGCTTTGAGCTTTTATCAACACTATTCTAGTTTTGCCAATATCGTAGAGGTCAAATTTTTTTAATTAAATGGATCCATACTGTGAGTCCTAATTGGTTAACGTTAATGTAGGCTACTCAAAGAGCTTAATGTAGTTTGCCATTGCCATAACGACCGAATGAAGTACCTATGATTTAGTTATTTCTAGAGCTTCTTGTCTACTCATACTGATACGTTTGCTAATCAATTATGTATTTTTCAAACGTGTAGATATATTGCCTAACTTAATTATATTACTTTTAAAATGACACGAATCTCATGTACGTATTTGTGGTTATGCAATATGCAGAGTTGAGATTTGAGTAGCTAATTTATTCATTGTATACAAATTTGACATCGTGAGAAAAATAAAATTTAATTTAATGACTATATAAAAAAAGGCAATCGTATGCAAACCTCTGCACTTTAATCGTATATTCAGGCTGTAAAGTGGTTTTAGTATAGGAACAGTGTAACCATACCAAACCATATAATATTATTTTAGTTATTTGTTACGAAAAATACGAAATTAATTTGTTTATTTTTATGAGAATTGTGAACATTATTCGAATCTATATTTAAACTTTAAAAGATTGTTTACACACTTTATCTTTAACATGTGTTAGACCAATTAGGCTAGCACATCTTAGATTATAATTGGTTAGTGAAAAAATCAAAGAAACATGATTAACATTTTAACTATACTACAAGTGATTAAGGACTTAGCAACTTAGCAAAATATACTATTTTCGTGCAGAAAAATTGACAACAATTCTTAACCGACAGAGTAGAATAACGGGTTTGTGATTTACTTACAGTACGTCTAAATACGAAATATCAACAACAAATACCATCTAATCTCTAAAAACGAGATTTAGTGCAACCTCTATTTGAGTGCCGAAATAATTTAATAATAAGTTAAACAACATTACCAACTATAAATATGAGCAACGCTAACCAAACCATGGTTAAAACTCGGCCGCATTTGTACTGATGGCTGTTCACGAGTATAACAACATGGCAGATCCCAATTAAGCTGTCAGCCTCAGTAAATAATCAAATTTTCTGCCAGTTTCTGTCGTCAAAAGTTACACAGTTCAACTAACTCTGACAATGAAGAACGTTTGATTCTCATAACCTTCGAACGTATACACTTTTCTAGAGCATAATTTGGAAATGTTCAGGTTCCTAAAATCAGACACATTGTAAGATTTATATGTTTGGTGTATGCAGCACAAAATTATACCAAAATGATATATTTATTTGTTTAACAGCTACGAAATGATAACAATGTTTTGTTAGTTTTTAGTAATTTTGGCCCTTCAATATTAAAATAAAAATGTTGTATCTGTTCCTTTGTAAATTCTTATATTCAATTCTTCGAATGAAAATTAGAAAAGATTTACGTAAACATTTGTATTATTAATGAATTCTACATATTTAACCCAACAAGGGCTTTACCGGTACCTGTTACATTCCTTTTTCCAGCCGTCCTACTTAACAGATTTTTATGATTGACGTGTCTTTTTAAAGCTTAAGAACTGGTGGAGAGACGAGTGGTAACTACAAAGTTAATTTTATTAGGGCTTTGCCCCTCTTGCGTTTTATTTATTTATAGACCTTGATTTCAAAGATTCAGTAATGCTGACCCACTTTCTTAATAAATGTTTCAATGTGAAGGAGGGGACCCGTGCAAAAATCGTACATATTAATTGGGTTCAAAATTGGCTTCTGAGGCAAATCAAATAAGACAATTGGCTACCCTATTAATTTCCAAATATAATGATTGTTGTTTACTGTAAGAAAACAATTATTTTACTATAAATTAAATTTTCCTACAGTTACCTGTCAAAGCGGGCTTTCTTGTACTGATTATAGCATGGATAGTAGATGATTGCTGCATTAACTTACTTTTGCCACACTCATTTTACTTTTTCCGCACTCATTTTTTGCCACACTCCAGTATTTCAACCAACAACACAAAACTGTGTGCTTTTATTAGGCACGTAATACGTGTACGTTTGAAAATAAGTAGCCTAGGTAACACTAGACATTCCATCCCTATGTTAAAGTTGTAGCCTGGTTTTAAAGCAAATTTGTCTTAGTTGATGTGAGCCACCTACAGATTGCGCTGATCTAAATTACTGATTTCTGCCGATTACACGATGGTTTTTACCAAGTCAAACTGATGGAATGACTTATTATGAGCTATAGCAACTGTTGTGACCTAGCAACTGTCAGTAACAAAAAATAAGGTACAAAATAGAGTTTTAGACACTAGCGCAATCTGTGACTGGCTCACACAACTACGTTCTTTTTTAGGAAAAAATTGGCGACAGCTGATCCATATAGATGGGATGTCTTCGTTCAACCTAAGAAGTATGTTTTATCTATGAGTCAATGCTTGGATTTAACCTAATCTAAAACGAGTTGTTTAGTGTTTTGAAAGAATAATTATTTCTATGCTTTATAGTACCAAACTTTAGAAAACATATCATGTGTAAAACGTGTGCAAAGTGCCTTTGCTGCATTCGAGAAACTTTCCACACTCACTGCTCATGCGTAAACATTTTCTCTCATGTGCAGCAAAGTGCTACTTCGCACACTAGTTACACAAATAACTATTTTTGTTGTTAGGTCTACACTATAAAGAATCATTTACATTCCTCAATCACGTTATAATTAATTACCAAAAAGTATTATAATTTATTTTTGTAAAAAAAATACAACCGACTTCAAACGCTCTAAAAAGAATGAAATAATTTCAATAAAGTAAACTTTTGTATTAGGCAAGCTCACGTATTTCAAGTCGGCGCGGCTCAAACTGCAAATATGATTGAAATTAAATATTGTGTGTGTATTTTGAAAATCAATAAATTGTAGCTGGATAACATAAATATATAAAACACATACTGAACTGGTTTGTTTATATATTAAAGGAAATATTTTCTTGTATTTTATGTTTACCTCAGAATAAATGCATTATGAAAATAACACACCCAAATGTTCTATATGAATATGAAAATAATTAAGTTTGATATTATGATAGGGAAAAGAAGCTAGTTTAGTATTAAAACGTTACTTTTCCAAGTTAGAAACATTTAAATGCGTTATAATCTTTTTAAAGATACTCGTTAATACCACTATAATGCCGATCTCTGATTACGGTAATAAAATAACACTTAACGCATAACTATGAAAAAGACATGCAGATTAACACCTTTAGTTATAGATAGTCACCTGCAATATGGACACCCTCTTTCAATTTTGTATCAAAAATCATCATAGAGCCGCGCCGACTTGAAATACGTGAGCTTGCCTAATACAAAAGTTTACTTTATTGAAATTATTTCATTCTTTTTAGAGCGTTTGAAGTCGGTTGTATTTTTTTTACAAAAATAAATTATTTCATGATTTTTAGTGGCTGTATATTTTTTTATACATTAATTACTTTAGGATTTTCGATAAGCAAAACTGTTTGAAACAATCAAAAGTTCCACAGAACAATCATTATTTTAAAACTGCTTGAGTCACCTGTTCAGGTTACATAATCAATGGGTATGGAAATAAACATCTTTAGATATTCCTTAAGAAAGAAAGAGTTGTCCATTACATTAGGGCTAATGAAAAACTAATTGTCTTTTCTAGAAACATTGAAATGTCAGACATCATCTTTTCCTGCAATCGGTGTACGTTATAAAAAGAAATACAGTAACGTCTCAAGCCTTTTGGAACAATATGAAAGTTATTCCTCAGCTACCAGCACTAAAAAATCTCTCAAAAGTAGAAAATTGGTCGTTAACACTATAGTACCTTTCGTATAGTACCTTTGGAAAATATTATATGAAAGATTGGTTCAACTAAAAGTGGATCTTCCTTTAGGACTTTC
The DNA here is from genome assembly GCF_028750875.1 of Macrosteles quadrilineatus. Classification (NCBI taxonomy): domain Eukaryota; kingdom Metazoa; phylum Arthropoda; class Insecta; order Hemiptera; family Cicadellidae; genus Macrosteles; species Macrosteles quadrilineatus. The sequence goes on from NW_026542599.1 coordinate 63,084,829, forward strand.
CGAAGCAGGCATAATAGTATTGATATGATATAGTAACTGGGTAGAGAATATCAATAAACATTCCACATCTGCAAATGCATGTTTAGTAATTAAAATATTTAACACTTTTAAGACAATTGACGATTATGCACTGTCACACTTCTTAGGTCGTGTAAGGAATAATTGCATTTGATTTATATTTAGACCTGTTTTACAAATGCTTTGGTTTTCACAATACACCTTTATTTGTCAACAATATCATACAGCTATTCACTGAAACATATATGTTTTTGTAAGTCAGAATATTCAATACTAAAAACAGAATTATTGTATACACAAATCAGGTAAAACATTAAAATACATTTTGTATGGTAACCAAAACAAAATGCATTTTTCTCAATGTAATTCATTTAGGCTCCATGGCAAGAAATAGTTTATTGGTCAATATGAAGCAACTGTTTCATGAAAAATTGTCTGTAGCTTCATTTAAATGGTTTCAACTAACAGCTGTAGGAATGTTATTATGATTTAATGCCTTCTCTGCACAAATGTAAACAATCTGCACAAATGTAAACAAAATAAATGTTGAATATTTAAGGTTTTCAGAATTTTTCACCGTAACAAATATTATACTTAAACATAATATATAAGGTACCAAATAGAAACTCTCCTGGTTATTTTGGTGGTGGAACCACACTGATCGGTAAAAGAATCACAGAGAAATTGGTGAACATACATAGAAAAAAAAACATCGCCACAAACAAATTGAGAACCTCCTCCTTTTGTTGGTAGTGGGGAAGTCGGTTAAAAAGTCCAGCTTTATAAACAGCTTTGTCTCTTGTTTATATTCTGACTGCGGTTTGATATTCATAACATTCAACGGGACGATCAGCTGTTAAATTACAATTCACATTAAAACTTAAGAGAAAGTTGGTCAGCATTGCTGAATCTTTAAAAGTAAACTCTAATTAGTTATAAATTAATCGAAAGGAGGACAAAGCCTTCAAGGAAATCACCCTTTTAGTTACAATCCGAATCCGGTCATAAAATCAGTTAATTAGAACGACTGGAAAAGGGATGTAACAGGGAATACTTTTATTGTATCAAGTAGGTTATATCTTCCTTCTCTGTGAGCGTATAGATAAATAGAAAGGTTTTAACAGTTGAATGTTTAGTCATCACAGTCAGATTGAAAACAAGAGAGAACAAAGTTTGTGAACACGGAATTTAAATTGGCTAATTCTGTATAATTCCAAGTAAACCACTGAATAATCGATAATGTCGTTGCATTAACTAGTTTTGCTTCAGAAACCAACTTTGGACACAATTAAAATGCGCAAAGCGTGAACCCTCGTAAAGAATTAATACATTTGGAAATTCCATGTAGTTTCTGAACATACTTTAAGAAGAGAATAGTTCATGCATAAAGCAAATAATGTGGAACTAGTAATGAATCTTGATGATTTTATTTCCCTTAACAAACCTCTCATCTCTCCTCAGTGTTTGTTTAAACTTCGTGTTCTTACTATTGGTTTTGTATTCAAGTTCAGCAATGGTAATTAAATTCATTATTGAACTGTTTCCGAAATTTTAAAACATTATGTTATACTGTAGTCTAGAATATAAATGTTTTAGCGAATTTCCCATATAGGGAATAAGCTATTACCGTAGGTCTTATGGTAAGATCTGGACCCAGGACCGATTTAGTTTTTCGTTTTGAGGTCCCCAGAGGCCAAAAACACCATCCGTTCAAATTCATATATATATTTATATATGTGTCCGTTAGCGCGATAACTCGAGCAAAAATGGCCCGATTTTGATGACATTTGGTATAAACGTGTAAACCTACATTTATTCGAACGAGTTCGCGAACCAGCATGATCGGACTATGGGAACAGGGGTTTATGGGGGGTTTTATGGGGTAAAAATGGGTTTTTCTAATTTTTCACCCTGAAAACATAAAATTTTGCAATTTCTTTCTAAACCCTTTTGTAGAGCTCAAAAAACAAATAATTTAGTATATTAAAGCATTGTTGCATGCCTAACGGTTACGGAAAAATCGCAAAATAATGTAAACTAGGTGAAACCCGTCGAAATCGACGGTTATTTTCAAGGATTACGCTAATTCATCTAACTGCTATAAATTGAGTGAAATTGTACATATTTTGAGCATTTAGCATTGTTTAAAGATTAATAAGTGTAAAAACAATAATGATAGTTACCAAATATGGTTGATCATTCAATGAATAAAATATCTCCCATACTGTACGTCATCAGAGTTAACTTATTAGTATATTATCTGGTATCTCATCGTTTGGATTGAACTTGAAATAGTATTAAAATCGTATTGGTGGATCTTTTGTAGTTAAACACTTCCGTGATTTCATCAGTGTAATGCAGATTAATCTATGGTTTTATTTTTAAAAAATATCTGTTTGTTGGGAAGACACATTCTAACTTCAAAGGGAGATATCCATTACAGTGTAAGTTTGATTTTTCTTTCGTCACGTCGCGTCTGTTCATATCGTACTTCTGTGCTAAAATGAATAACCTTCTATCACAGTTTTGAGAAATTTGTTGTGGGGTTACTGTTAAAGCTGGAATTCCTTGACATGGGGGATGTCAGTTAGTTGTCTCAGCCATATCGGGTACATAAAGTTGTCAATATAATCTCTCTACGGAATGTGAGTTGTAGTGGAATATACTTGAAGTGAAGTTGGCTTTTATTCTTAAACTGTTAGGGGCCTCCTCATTTATACGCGGCTTCATTGACAACAAATAATGCAAATGACATAGCAATGGGACATTTCCATAAAGCAAAAATACTGTAAATTTGCTGTTACGTAAATATTGACGTTTACATGCATTGTTAATCAACGTATCTTATAAAGGATGATGTGATCTAGTTTAAAAGGAATATGACCTTTCTGTCATGACAGTAGCTGCTTAAATATTATTTACTCATTGGGCCATATTTACAGCCAAAATGTTGTGTTATTTTCAATAACATATGGGTAAAGTTACATAGATTTTTTTGCTGCTGATCAGTGCACTTTAAGAATATACCTATATTTTGGAGATAAATTAATTGGTTTTTGTTGCAGAGTAGCGCTAGTAAACATGCACAACCCTTTTCGTTAGTCTAATAACATTCAAAGGCTCTCTAAAAATTCAAGTTCTTATTTGTATAGGTACATATCTATATTATGTTTTCACTAAGCTGAATGAATACATCGAAGTAACCTCTCTGTAAAGTCTGCAGTATATTGCAGTTTTCCAGCTTAATGACTTTATTTATCATGCAAATATTTCTATATAAATATTGTAAAATGTTTTATCCAGTTGCTGTCAACTACTATTAATTTAACAAAATATGGACATGGCTCAAATAGGCACCGTGCCCTTCTGCACTTGTAGGCTATTATTTTGTATTGTATTACACAATTTAATATTTTTCCAATGATTGAAAACATGTATGACAATAATCTCATGAACCTATGATGATCTGTCTAGAACAATATGATAAAAATAAAGACAAAAATGGTGAAAAGGGGAATGGTGGTGGTGAAGGGGGTCTATCCACCAACCCGTAAAATAGATATAAGGTCAAAAAGAAATAATTGTAAGAGTTACTGTGATAAAAGGATTTTCCACTGATTTCGTCATGGTATATATTGCAAAAATGATACAGAAAAAAATTAATTTTAAAATCAGAAAATTACATTGCAAATGCTTCTTTTGGACAATTCAGTAACTCCCAATTAATGTGTCTTGTTTAAAATACAATTTACAAATTAACAGCTGTTTCATTAAAAAGTATTATCCACATGGCCAAAATGTAAACAAATCTGTAGAGGGATCTTTAAAGGCTTCTGGGGCAGAGCCCTAAGGGAATTTACTTTGTTTTTCTTTTGATAACATATCTACAGACCAAGACCTGTCTTTTGACACCCCTACCAAGTTTCTACGCCCAGCCGTTCTCTCAAATTAGTGGAGACAAAGTTTGCAATTAAATTTTTAGATTCCCCCATGTTAATCTTATGGGAGAAAATCCAACTTTGATGGAAGATCCTGCCCAAACTAATAAAGATATCAAAAAACGAAAAACACTTTGCAAAACTACAGATCAGGGCAATTCTTTTGACGTTTTAATCATCAAAATCGGTCCAAAAATGAGGGAGGAGTTCTGTTCACAAAAATCGGCTTAGCGTATTATATATATAGATTGGTACATGTTCATGCTCATGTTATTCTTATGGAGAATAAATATAGTGTTTGTAGCTTGCTTGTGTATGGACATATATTAATGAAATTTTGAAATTTTGTTTACTTCATACTGAACTATTAATATTTCAATAAAAACCCCCTATTTTCTTCCCTGTAGCAGCAAACCTAAGTACTCATTAATATTAATGATGTTTAAATAGGAAATAAATCTGACAATTTTAAGGGAACAATTTAGTGGAATTCCAGCTGTGTATATGGAAATTCGCTTAGTCTGCAGGTTAGCTGTGGAGGGGGTATTTTTAGTTTACACAATTAAAATCGTCGGTTCATCTAGATATAACAAAACACACTGCAAAAATGACGACTGAACACGGTTAGTCACTAGAGCAGTGGTCTGAAATTAAATTGCTGAAAGAGACTCGTACAGAGGTAACCTAATTACAACGCTTTCAGAACACCTAACCTAACTTGCATGTACGGCTTTTTAAGGCTGAACAAGCCTCGGTGAAGCACAAAGTGATTGTTGAGGGCGTAATGGGTGAAATGAAAATAATTAATAACTCGAAGGACCAGAACTAATTAATAGTTCAAGAGAAAAATAATTAAATTAGAGAAAAATGGCGAATCTGCAATTTGAAGGGCACTGAGGTCCCGAGATGGAATAAAATGTCTTGTGAGAGGCAAATGAGATTAGTTTTAGAGTCTAATTAAAACACACACAAAACTTTAAGGTTGTACCTTGAGTCCAATTATCTAAAGGTGGAGAGTATGGCAGCGGCGTCGTCTATGGTGGAGCGATGGCGGATGGCGGAGTCCTTAGACCGAGTGCTTCTGTTTTGTAGAATTTTGGAGAACGCAACGCACCCAAGTTCATAATCACAAAGAGCTCACTAATACGCGGAAGTCGCGGTGAAAACGTACGAAAAGTCTAGAAGTAATACACGGACGCGCACACACTGTCTTGAGGTTTGAAGAGTCTGAAAGCACTAGATCACAATTTAAGTAATTTAATCACAAACAAGAGGGGGAAATTAAAATGTATATATAGTTAAATGTACTATAGAGGCCAGATATAATTAATCTATAGCCTAAAAATACGTTAAAGAGAGGTAAAATGGGCAATTAATGTCCCGAGATACGAGAAACGGAATACACCGTGAGTTATGGACGCCGACCGTGGACAGACAGACGCCGATCACCGGCTTCACTTTGAAAAATGCAATTGCGGTTTAGAGGGGTCTAGGAATTCGATGGCCAATAGGAAATGCGATTGAAGCAAACACGGTGTCAGGTGATTCATGGGTATGTAGTACAGGAAAATAGGCCTTACTGTGGCGGGAAATTCGAGCGGGCTTAGCAATCTCATTTGAATATTGAAAGCGGGAGTCTATTTACAATAAATTGTTACTGAGACTAAATAATATTACAATAAATGTGGTGATTTATATACACATTAGCATGATTAATTAACCAGTGACTTAATTAATTAACATAATGATTAATTTCTAAATACTCTAAAAATATGAATACCGAACATTCCGGCCCCCTTGAAGCATTACAGCTTCAACAGACAATTAAAAAACACAAGAACAAACGTAAACCACACTTAAATCTAATATGTACATAGAGTAGGTTTCTTGGACTTAGTCTTCATTGCATGGTAGAGGGAAGACCTTGTGAACAGGCCGTGTGAGTTGTCCGTTGGCCGTTTGAAGATGTACCACCCGAACAACATTGTCCTTTCCTGGGAATACCTCTGTGATCCGAGCAAGGGGCCAAGTGAGAGGGGGTGTCGGCTGATGAATAAGGACCAGATCACCGACCTTAAGGTTTTTAGTTGGGGAATGCCACTTCTCTCTCTGCTGAAGGGTGTGCAAATATTCAAGATGCCATCTCTTCCAGATGCTTTAGCTTAATGATTGGACGAGGTGCCAGTGTTTGAGTCTATTCTGAGGAGCATCACTGAGATCGGCTTCAGGTACAGCAGCTAGGGGGGCGCCTATCAGAAAATGGCCTGGTGTGAGAGAAGAGAGATCCGAGGGATCATTGGAGAGGGGTGTTAGAGGCCGAGAATTCATCATGGCTTCCGCTTGAGTTGCTACGGTGATAAATTCTGGGAGAGTGAGAACCTGATCACCTATCACTCTCCGGAGGTGATACTTGATGCCTTTGATGGCGCTCTCCCACAAACCACCTTGGTGGGGAGCAGCAGGAGGGTTGAAATGGAATTTTATACCATTTTGAGAGGCAAAGACTTGAATTTGAGTCTGATTTGGTGACTTGACAAGTTTTCTTAGAGCGTTATCTGCCCCAACAAAATTTGTGGTGCAGTCGCTGTAGAGGTCTGAACAAAGTCCGCGTCGGGAGACGAATCTGGTTAGGGCAGCAATGAACGCATCAGATGAGAGGTCTGTTACTACCTCGACGTGGACGGCCTTTGTGGCAAAGCAAACAAAGATACATATGTACACCTTTATGTGCCGAATCGAGCGAAGGTTGTGAAGTTTCACAGTGAATGGTCCACCATAGTCCATCCCTGTTTTGAGAAAGGGTCTCGTGGCAGTCACACGAGCACTTGGAAGGTTTCCCATGAGAGGGGGGCAATTTCTTGGCCTTAGCCGAAAACATCTCAAACATTTGAAGATCCTAGAACGTATTGCACTTCTAGCAGACAAAATCCAGACACTTCGAGTGAGTAGCGCCTGTGTGAGTTGTGCTCCGGCATGGAGATGTCTGATGTGATAATGATCGATGAGAAGGTCTATAACGTGATGTCCTTTAGGCAATATGACAGGATGTCGAGAGTCATGTTTTAGTGTTGACGCTGTTAGTCGTCCTCCAACGCGCAGGAGACCATTGGAATCGAGCCAGGGTGAGAGACGTCTTAGACGTGAAGATACTTCTTTCTTCTTTTCCAAGGCGAGGATGTCTTCTTGAAAACTGGATAGTTGGACTAGCTTGAAGAGTGTGGTGGAGGCTGACTTCAGTTTGTCAGATGAGAGGGGTCCTACACGCTTGTCAGCGTGGCGGACATTGTGTATGAACCGTTGTACGTAGGCCAAGACAGCTTGAAGACGTGTACATGAAGAAAATTGGGTGAGTAAATTCCACTCTTCTTGCTTCACAGCTGTTAGTACGGTCAGGGGGGTATGTTTCTCCTCATCCGTGGAAGACAAATCCATAGGAGAAAATTTGGGGTTAGGCCATGCATCTTCATCCAAATGAAGCCAAGAGGGTCCTTTCCACCAAAGAGGGTGATCTACGAGATCAGAGGCAAGAATGCCGCGAGAGGCGCAGTCAGCTGGATTTTCACTCCCCTGTATGTGTCTCCAGCAATGCGAAGGGATGAGCTCCTGAGTCTGGGCGACTCGGTTTGCTACGTAGGTTTTGAGCCGATAAGAGGGTGTTTGTAACCACGTGAGGACGACAGTGGAATCACACCACAAGTAAATTGAAGGAGAGGAAATGTGGTCTTTAAAAACGTTGCAGACATGTGCTACCAACTGTGCCAAGAGGTGAGCACCACAGAGTTCGAGGCGAGGTAATGTCGCTCTTTTGAGGGGGGCTACTCTAGTTTTTGCCATGACTTGGCGAACTATCACTTCGTCGTTTGACATTAGAATGCGGAAGTACACCACCGCTGCATATCCGCTCTCCGAAGCATCTGAGAACCCGTGTACTTCGACTTTCTTTGAGGAGCTGAGCATAAGAGATCGTGGAACCTTGATCTTAGAGACGTGATTTACATGAGAGAGGAAGGTATTCCACTTATCAGACAAGTCAGGGGGGAGCTGTTCATCCCAATCAAGTCCTGTTGTCCACAAAAGTTGCATAAAACACTTTGCGGCCATGATACATGGAGCGACAAAACCACAAGGATCATAGATTTTGGCAATTAAGCTGAGCACTCGGCGTTTTGTAGGGGTCACATTGACTGCATCAGAAAAATTTAAATTATAAGTGAAGCAATCAGAGACAGGTGACCAATGTAGTCCTAATATTGAAAACAGAGGTTCGTTGACATGTTCCAGAAATACTGGTAATTCTAGGTGTTCTTGAGGCAGAGTTTGAAGGAGTTCCTTAGCGTTGGATGACCATTTGCGGAGTTCAAATCCACCACGGGACAGAAGACTAATTAGCTGGCCTTGAATTTGTAGAGCATCTTTAACCGTGTCAGCACCGGTGATTATGTCATCAACATAGGTGTTGGAGGTTATAACCTGAGCAGCAGCAGGAAACGCCTCACCCTCATCTTCAGCAAGTTGATGAAGCGTTCTGATAGCGAGATAGGGACTGCTGTTGACCCCATATGTTACAGTAGCCAGCTGATAGGTAGAAAGCTCCTGTGAAGAGTTATTGCGCCACAAGATTAGTTGATATTTTTGATCGTCTGGGTGCACTAATATTTGACGATACATATGACGAATGTCACAAGAGAAAACAATGTTATAAGACCTGAAATGGAGCATAATATCACAAATGTTCGTCTGGAGCTTGGGACCTGTAAGTAAGACGTCATTTAGAGACACGCCAGTGCTGGTCTTACTACTAGCATCGAACACAGTTCGAAGCTTTGTGGAGCTACTACTTTCTTTCAAAACTCCGTGATGGGGGAGATAGTAGTGATGAGAGGTTGAATCAACAGTTTCAAGTTTGGTCATGTGACCGAGAGAGAGATATTCATCCATAAAATCATGATAGAAAGTAGAGAAATGTTGTTGGCTATTGAACTTCCGCTCAAGAGAATAGAGACGGCGTTCAGCCTGAGGTCTGGATGTCCCGAGGGGAGTATGATTTTCTTTAAAAGGAAGGCGGACGATATAGCGTCCTGTTGAATCCCTCGAATGGGTCGATCTAAAGTGGAGATCGCAAAGTTCTTCTTCCTGAGTCTTCTTTGTGCAAATTGGGGGTTCTTCCAAGGTCCAGAAGCGCTGCAGGGATGAGTGGAGATCATGATCGCTAGTGGAGAGGAGAGAGATAGAGAGATGAGAGGCTCTCGGAGAAGGAGAAGAACACGGAGCTGTTCCAGCGATGACGTAACCAAAAATGGTACCAAGAGCATAAGGCATGTGATCGCCTAACGAGTGACATTCATTTGTTAGCACTTAAGGAAATAATGCACATCCTATAAGGACGTCAATGGGACCCGGCTTATGGAATGTTGGGTCTGCGAGAACGAAAGGTTTCACCTTCTGTAGTACTTCCGGCGTGAGTTCCACACTCGGTAAATCGATAGAGATTTTTTCTAAAATATGAAAACAGTGTTTTTGGACAACTAAGTGACCTGAAAGTGACTCAACATTAACACTAAGTGAGCCTTTGGTTTGAGTGAGAGACTGAGCTAGCCCCGTGACAGAGAGATTAGAAGGGTGGCGTCGAGTACCCAAGAGTTGAGCAGCTCTCTCAGAAATAAATTCGGACATACTACCAGAATCTAGTAATGCTCGGAATACAAAGGAATGGCCATTAGCAGCGGTGAGTTTTACTAACGCCGTGCTGAGAAGGACAGTACTGTTATGGGGAACATTTTTTTGCTGAACAGAACAAGTCATCGAAGTCGAAGCACTCTGTGCAGACGTTGGCACGGGAACTGTAGCAGTGGTGCGCTGCGAGTGACCTTGAGTATTGCTAAAATGCAGAAGTGAGTGATGCTTATTGCCACAAGTTATACAGGAGAATTTAGATTGACATTCCTTCACATGATGCAGACCGAGACAAGAGATACATCTTTGGTTATTCTTAACGATCTGATAGCGATCGTTTGGAGATTTACCTTTGAACAACTTACATTTATATATTGTGTGACCAGGCTTACCACAGCAAAAACAAGAATGATCCATAAATGTTGACGATTTATTAGCGGCAGACACCATGGCTACGCTCTTATTAGAGGAAAAATGAACTCTTTTGTCCATTTTGAGTTTAGAAGTGTTAGCTTGTGAAGCCTTTGAATCTGGTTGGGAGTGCAAACTTGCATCTTCAATGTGAGAGCATTCTAAGTTTAAGAAATTAATTATTTCCATTACTTTAGGAAGGGAGTGAGTCTCATCTTCCTCCCTTTTGCTGTTTTCACGGTATTGCTCAAGTTTTTGAACAGTTTTACTATCGAGCTTTCGCAGCAAATGAGCAGATAAAAGTGGATTATTCTCCGTAATGTCATGATCTAGGGCCTTAAGGGATTCTGAATGCTCATAAAAAGTGGTTATAAAGGACCTTAGCTGTTTAGGGTTACTACTGGAAACAGATGGCAGATCCAAGAGATTGTTAAGGTGTAAGGTAGTCAAGCGACGAATATTGTGATATCTATCACGCAACAACTGATAAGCAATCAGATAGTTAGCAGCAGTAAGATTAAGTGATTTCACTAAGTTTAATGGCTCTCCAGTCAGGACGCTGAGTAGGTATTGAAACTTAGCTACATTAGATAACGCAGCGCTTTTATGCACAGTAGTATCGAACAAATTAATAAAGGAAATCCACTTGAGCGGTGACCCATCAAAGCTTTGTAAATTTAATTTAGGCAATTTAACACCAGACACAATGGCGGTGGGAAAATGTGGACCGCCAGTGCTGTCAGAGTGTGTTGAATGTGGAGTGATAGGGTCCACTGCAGTATTTGTTTCAATCACGCTAGATATGCGGACGTAAAAATCATTAACGTCATCAACATCTTTAGATAAGATAGTTTCCTCAGCTTCTTTGCTTTCAGACTCGATGATTCGCTGTAGATTTGATTCAAAATCCGCACGTTTCTTTTTGAGTTCAGCAAATATAGTGTTTAATTGTCTAATTTGCACCGGGGTTAGCGGAGGATCACTAGCGGTAATCTTGCTTACCGTCTCTTCGAGTTTTGCGAAACGAGACTTAATGAGGTCTGTCGACTTACGATATGTTTCATACTTGAATTCCTTAGCTGGCATTTTGGCATAGGTTACACTACAATAGGCCTACCATTAACAATGAAATCAGAGTCTTAAAGTTTCAAACAATACTGTACAATAAAACAAGAGATATGTAGAACAAATGAATGAGTCACATGAAAATTCACCGTTATTTACAAAAATAATAAATGGCTCTAAATAAGTTTAATGAGAGTAGGCCTAATTTATTTAACAGAATTGAGTTCTCCAAGACAAAGAAATTAAACCAGCTACAATTACAAACAATTGGCGATGTAACAAAATATAGACCTCATTAATGAAACAGAATAATCCTTAGTAAACAAGAATTACAACATAAAAAGTAAATTATTACCCTAATAAAAGACAAATGAACATAAAATTAAACCCATCAATGAAATATGAAATACAACTACAAATACGCTAGCCTATAGGTTTGTTTATGTACAACAATAGTAAAATGAGAATCAGTAAAAACGGTTATTTTGAACTATTTATTAAAATGTTAATTGACAAGATAATTAATAAATTACCTTAAATATAATATCACACTTTGTCAACCAAAATTACAGAGATGAACTAATTTACCTTTACTTCATTTAAAACCAAAATTCAGAAAGCATAAACAATGTTTAATAACAATGACAAATTATTGTTTATTTAGTACGATATTCAAAAGAGCAATATTGATTCAAAGAATAATAGTAAACACCTAATAATAACCTAATAGTTGATTATTAAATAATATCAATCAACCTTATTACACAATACACCTTAACTGAGAAAATGTAAACAACAACAAACGCTGTGCAGTGAGTGACAGTTGAGATATGCGTCTGCTACTAGTGTCTGCCGTCTGCACGCAACTAAATCCCGCAACTAAAAACTAAATCCCGTTTTCGGGATAAAAAGACCCAAGTAGGGAAAAATTGTCTGCCACTAGAGAGAACAGCAAATTGTACATGATTGTGACGTGCGCAGACGCGCGAGTGGAGAGAGATTGCTAAACCACGCCCACGAACGAAACGAGCGTGAGCCGATATTTTACCAAGATGGCGCAAACTGAAAATTGCAGATTGCTAAAAATATGGTTGATGGTGAATAATTGGCTGAAATTAATAACCACAGGACTGGAGACAATCGATCCGGCTCGAAGGACCAAATGTTGAGGGCGTAATGGGTGAAATGAAAATAATTAATAACTCGAAGGACCAGAACTAATTAATAGTTCAAGAGAAAAATAATTAAATTAGAGAAAAATGGCGAATCTGCAATTTGAAGGGCACTGAGGTCCCGAGATGGAATAAAATGTCTTGTGAGAGGCAAATGAGATTAGTTTTAGAGTCTAATTAAAACACACACAAAACTTTAAGGTTGTACCTTGAGTCCAATTATCTAAAGGTGGAGAGTATGGCAGCGGCGTCGTCTATGGTGGAGCGATGGCGGATGGCGGAGTCCTTAGACCGAGTGCTTCTGTTTTGTAGAATTTTGGAGAACGCAACGCACCCAAGTTCATAATCACAAAGAGCTCACTAATACGCGGAAGTCGCGGTGAAAACGTACGAAAAGTCTAGAAGTAATACACGGACGCGCACACACTGTCTTGAGGTTTGAAGAGTCTGAAAGCACTAGATCACAATTTAAGTAGGCCTAATTTAATCACAAACAAGAGGGGGAAATTAAAATGTATATATAGTTAAATGTACTATAGAGGAGAGAGAGGCCAGATATAATTAATCTATAGCCTAAAAATACGTTAAAGAGAGGTAAAAATGGGCAATTAATGTCCCGAGATACGAGAAACGGAATACACCGTGAGTTATGGACGCCGACCGTGGACAGACAGACGCCGATCACCGGCTTCACTTTGAAAAATGCAATTGCGGTTTAGAGGGGTCTAGGAATTCGATGGCCAATAGGAAATGCGATTGAAGCAAACACGGTGTCAGGTGATTCATGGGTATGTAGTACAGGAAAATAGGCCTTACTGTGGCGGGAAATTCGAGCGGGCTTAGCAATCTCATTTGAATATTGAAAGCGGGAGTCTATTTACAATAAATTGTTACTGAGACTAAATAATATTACAATAAATGTGGTGATTTATATACACATTAGCATGATTAATTAACCAGTGACTTAATTAATTAACATAATGATTAATTTCTAAATACTCTAAAAATATGAATACCGAACAGTGATGATAAAGTAAGTTTTATTGCTGGAGCAATCAACGTTGCCTACGATTTTCCAATAAATCACTAACAGTGTTAATGTTAAAACTCTTAGGAAGGAAAGTATAAATTATAATATAGCGGCAATGGTCAGAACAAGATTAGAAAAAACTACAAAATCAACCATGCATTTTGAATCTGTAATTTTCTCAAAATTTCTAAATTGAAAGAACCCTGGTTGAGACCTAGCAATTATGTCACGATTTCCTATTACTGTAGTATGGTAGTCAATTGCAAAGGCTAAATAAAGGTTTAAATGCAATACACCTTCGGAACTCCAGGGTCATGCATATAGAAAACGATATTTTGATTTTACTTTTTTTGTTAAAATTTGCTTGGTTAAAAATTCGCCCTTACAACATTTCTATGTACAATGAATTTCCCAATTGTAAAACATAGCTAAACTTGAACCACGTAATAGCTATTTACCTTACAAGTGTAGTAAGAGTGTTTTTACATCACGCAGGTGAATGTTGTGCAACGAGCGGAAGCGAATCGCATAATTCTCCTAAGTGATGTAAACAAGCTCTTACGTAACGTGTAACTTACAAGATTTTACCTGACCCAACAAAATACAGGATGTTACGAACGATATTTTTCATTATCCATTTCACTCATCTTCTAACAGTAACGTCAGTAAAGCTAGGTTAGGAAAATTCTTCAAAGCATAACAATAAAATTCAAACGCACAGCTGATTTCTAGCGTTGAACATCGTTGGCTCCATAGAGGTATATTTTTTAAGTTAAGCACTCAATGTTATTTAAATGGGTTTCATTACCTCACCGAGTGAGTTTTTTTCAACTTTACACCACTCGTGAAGTAATGAAGTTGTATACATCACGCTTGGGATAGGGAAGTTTAACATGGTGGCTAGGTAAACACTTAAACATCCTTATAACCATCCTTATAAATTATAAGGATACATAATTAAGTAATTAAGTTGATTATTATTTTACTCAACGGTGAAAGTTCTAAACTAATAACCACAGCAGATGAGTTATTAGCAACGCAATATCACAATCAAACTGAAACATGATTCATCGACTTCTCACCCTTGACCCAAACGATGCAAAATTAACAAGGTTTGCACGCGTCATAAGCAAACTAAGACTATCTGATGAGACTGTCTGGATCTAGAAATGAACAGCCGCTAGGGAGGTTTGGGTTTGAAATTCACAGGACTGTAAACGTTGAATTACGATCGTAATGACAACTGACTATACTTTATTGATTAAGCACAACATTAATTAGGTCTAGGATAAACACCAAACTGTTTACAAATAGGACTAATTATAGTGTTAATCTAGTAAACGGGTTGGTATATTAGTAAGGGTTCTGTATTGTAGAAACGTAGGGTTAATATTAAAATACCCCACCGCAGCAAACCTGCAGGCTAAGTGAATTTCCATTTTGCCTGACTGGATTTACACTAAAATGTCTCCTTAAAAATATCGCATTTATTCCCAATTTAAATAACATTAGTTTAACGAGTACTTAGGTTTGCTGCAACAGGGAGGGTGAAAAGGTATTTTTTTTTTGTAAAATGTAATAGTTTAGTATGAAATGAATGCATTTTCAGTAAAAAATTAATAAGGCCTTGCAATGTGTATCAATTATTAATTATCAATCATTGAGATGGGGATACCACCTAGGTGCGTATTTTAACCCAAATATGAGTGAAGGATGAGTGTACAATGGTGTGTAATGAATTGAAAAACTATGCAATAACATAGACACAACCTTGACCTTG